>NW_024080660.1:3906763-4483855 GCF_003009895.1 Hyaena hyaena | reverse complement strand
CCCTCCCTCCCTCCCTCTTTCTTTCTTTCTTTCTTTCTTTCTTTCTTTCTTTCTTTCTTTCTTTCTTTCTTTCTTTCTTTCTTTCTTTCTTTCTTTCTTTCTCCTCCTTCCTTTCTTCCTTCCTAGTTGGCTTTATGGGCTCCTTCCAAAGTATTTACATTAATTTTCATAGAAACAGCATTTGGGGGGGTGCCCATATTTCATCAGGTTACATAATATTTAATGAAAAGCATGTAATTACAGAAGAGTACAGCTGGCGGGAACAGATTTGGGGCCCAACATGGCTGGTTCTAGGTAAGCTGGTAACGTGGTGTGTAGGAGAAGGTGAGGGAGCTGAGGAGAGGCCACCTGGGTGGGCAGAAGCAGTGTGTCTTTCCTGGGAGTCTGCAGAGTTGGCTAAGAGGTTGGTTACAAGGTCTGAAGTGTCCCAGACAGATGGAGACTGATGGCTGACTCTGTGGGGATCTGGGCAGCATGATGCCATCCACGTTGATGCCTCAGTGCAACACGGTCCTTTCTCTAGGCTCGGAACGGCCCCTTTTCTCCACCATCTTTCAGACTACAAAACAGCCTTGGGAGAGGGAGAGGCATTCATTAGGTATCTGGTGTATGGAAAGAGATTATCAGATTATCTTTCTTCTCATATTGAGAGGAGACAGCGCTCATGTGTAGAAACACGCCTTCTCCTAACTGACCAGTGTTTGTCCAGGTGCGCCCTTTAGAAGCTGCTGTGAGTGAGAAGCGTGCTCCCTCCCCTCAAAGCCCAGCTGGCTTCCTGGATGTGGGGCCTGGGGGCTCTGTGCCCACCACTGGAGGCCACAGGGCTCAGGGAGAAGGGCTTCCTTCCTCCCCGGCCTCCACTGCTTTGTAGGAGGACATGGGAGCTGGGGGACTGGGCAGTGGTATTTGGGCAGATAAGAGTCTATCGGCCCCCATCACTGCTGCTGACCTTGACTGCAGCTGCTGCCAGAACTGGAGCCTGAGCTGGCCATGTTCTGTAGGACCCTGGTTCCCTGGCATTAATAAAGGGGGCTGGAGAAGTGGGAACTCTGGATAAACAGAGCAGGCAGATTCCTGCATTTCCAGGATTCTGGTGATGCGAACCTCCCGAAGCAGTGGGGGCAGTGAGCTTGACCACTCCTTCTCTGCAAAGGAACCTCAGACCTCTGGCTTCACTGTTTCAGAGAACCCTATCCTTGTGGCAGGAAATGAAGAGATAGCCTGGTATCACGGAGGCAGCACAGACATGATTCCAGGGGCTGGAACATTTGGGAAGTGGGAAAATGTTAGCTTTGGACACAGTCAGGCAGGGTTAGAATCACAGTGTCTGAATGACTGTGGGCTACTTCTGCAGCATAACCTTTTGGACCTGTGTCTCGGTTTCCTCATCAGTAAAATGGGGGAATCCATACCTACCTTGGTGGGTTTGGAGAAGGATGAAAATTCTGTGTTTCCCTCTCTCTGCCCTTCCCCCATGCATACTCTGTCTGTCTGTCTGTCTGTTTCTCTCTCTCTCTCAAAAATACATACATTTAAAAAAATTTTTTTAAAGATTTTCTCTCTGTCTGCCCCTTTCCCTGGTTCACAGGTGCTCATGCTCTCTAAATAAATAAATAAATAAATGGAAAAATGAAAAAATAGAGACTTAAAACTACAATGTTTTGGGGTAAATAAATATGCAACGAGATAGCAAGCACAGTCCATCTCCCTGGAGTTAAAGGGTGCCTGGGCACCCTCTTTCCATCATCCTGATGGAAGTCTGTCTGATGCCCCAGGTGAAGGCAGCAGTGGCTGGCAGACCAGGAGCAGTACTTTGAGGACAAAGCACTTTGGCTCCTGGAGAAAAGCTGGTCCAAACTTTTGCCCCCCCCCCCCCTTCTCAAATGAGGCAGAAAGCCCTGGGACCTGGAGCATGAAAGTAGAGCTTCTAGAGTAGGTCTGGTTTCCAGAAGGGTCTCTGATTGGGTGACTGGTCTTCCACCAACCATAGATGGGATGAGCACCAGGACACCCATGTTTGTGTCCCTCTCACTTCATCTGAGAAACAACCCCGGCCCACTCCACCCCAGTCCTGGCAAACTCATTTACTCAGGGTAGAGATTTGTTCAGTGAAGGTAACCAGGTAACGAATAAGCTGGGGGTCCTAAATAGACACATGGATTCCTCTTCTCCCTATTCCCAGATAGTGGTGTTCTCCAGGGTTCTCTCTGCAGTGGGTGGTGATGGGGGTGAGGTACAGGTCAGCACATTGCTGAAAAGTGGCCCTGTTCATTTTTCAAGGTGACATATTGGCGTGGCAATCACAGACTGAGAGCAGTTGGGTAGAAGAGAGGGCGGTGTGAACACAGAGTGGAGAGGTTGAGATGTGGTCAGACAGTACTCAGATGGCACCATCTTTCTTACAACTTGCCCTTCACCAGCTCCGCCTCCACGCAAGCACTGCTCAGATGGGAACCTGAATGCACCCCTTCCCCACCTCTCTTCTCACTGTACCTGTGATACTAAGGGAACGGAAACTCCCATTGCTCCAAATACTACTGTGTTCTGATGACTTTCAGAAGATATCATTGAGCCCAATTCCCCACTGATGTGCAGACACCATGCATCCAAGCAGCCACTGACACGTCAGTCAACACTGTCCAGTTTGGACTGAGCCTCATTCCTACAATCTAAGCTTAAACCCTTGTGTTGGAGCTTTTATCTATTTTTCCTTGTGACAGAGACTACAAGTTGCCAATCAAAAGGGTTCCAGACCCAATGTATGTTTGGGGGGGGGGTAGTGGGTGAGTTTTCCCACACCACCAAGCACCAGCTAGGTGTTCTACCATTCAAGTCAGTTTTGACACTATCCAGTGGCTACCACATGTTTGGGGTTCGTACAAGACTTCCCCCCACCTTTCAGATGCCAGTTATAAATCTAGGTGGTCACTTAGGCTTCTGACCACAAGCTATAGGTTGGAGGTTCCAACGACTCCCAACTTAAGTTCATCTAATTTTCTAGAGCAGATCCCAGAACTCACATGCACACACAAAACATTGAACCTTACTAGGTTGTTGCTTTATTATAAAAGGTTTTAATTCAGTAACAGCCAGGTGGAAGAGATGCTTCTTGCAAGTTATGTAAGAAAGTGTAGAGCCTCTGTGTCCTCCCTGAGCACCCCGGTCTCTCGACTCGCACATGCATGCACTACCGCACCTCTCCAAACCTGGCCCTTCAAGTTTTTATGAAGGCTTTGTTATAGAGGCGAGATTGATTAAACTGTTGACCATTAGCAATTGAGCTCAGTCTCCAGCCCATCTTCTCTTCCGGGAGGTCGGGAGGTAGGACTGAAAGTTCCCACCTTCTAATCCCCCCTCCCTGCATCAACCCCCCAGTCTTTGTTACCTGTGGGCCATACTGAAATCACCTCCTTAACAAAAGACACCTGTTTTATTCTAATCACAGGAAATTCTAAGGGTTAGGAGCTCTGTACCCAAAAGGGCACCCAATATATATTTCTTTTTATAAATCATGATATCATGCCAATCAATATCCATAACCCTTACCCTTTCTTTCTAATAGAACCCAGTGAAAAGACCATGGCTCCAAGCCTCTCTTGCAACAATATGCAGCCAAGTGACTGAGTTCAGGCCAGTGACATATTAGCACAAGCGATGGGTGAGGAATTCTGGAAAACTATTTATGGGAAGCTGACTAAGCTGGAGGGAGAGGCCTTTGTCCTCCTTCCCTTTCTTATTTCACCTTCCTAGCACTGGGCTGTGATGGCTGGAGCATCAGCAGCCATTCCGGACCATGAGGTGACCTTGAGAAGGAAAGCCAAGGAAAGCGCTAAGGATGGTGGAACAGAAAAACAGAATATTAAAATATATATGGCCCCATTATGCATCTAGTTCCATTCAGAACACATTTCCAACTGAAATAATGTACTCCTCACAGCAATTCCATGAGACAGGCATTTTTATTATCCTCCTTTTACAGCTGAGAAAATAGAGGAAGGAGGTAATGTCCTCATGGTCTCTTGGCTTGAGAAAGAATGAAACCCGGACAGTGTGACTCTGGAGTCCATGCTCTAAGCACCTGCCTTGCCTACCCGGGCTCCTGACGACCATGGACCTGCCGTGTCAGCCCGGGGCCGCCTGACTCTGCACTTCTTTTATGGGAGAGAGAAAGCAACCTCGAGCTTGCTGAAGCCCCTGCTATTTTGAGTTTTCTATTGTCAGCTGCCAAGCCAGTTCCTACTTGATACATTCTCCAAATTGATTTTCATGCCTCCAGGCAGTTCAGACTGTTCCTTCTGCCTGAAATGGCCTTTTCCTTGTACACTCCTCTGTTAGCACACCTCTTATGCAGAACAACATCAGTTACTTGCTTACCCATCTGTCTCCCAGCTAGAGGGTCACCTTCCAGAGGGGAAGGACACTGTTTTAGAATATTCTATACCTTCAAAGCTTAGCCTGTTATGGGCCTTAGTCTGGCACATAATAAGCGATCAATAGATGTTTCCTGAATGCAATCAAACTGGGACACAAATGCCAGTCCTGGACGAAAGCAGGGTACGATGTTATGTCAGAGATGTTGGGGTTCTCTCCTCACCTCTCCTCTCCCCTTGACCAGTGCTCCCCATATCTTCTTACTTGCTCATTGGTTCTGCAACAAAGTTTATCTTTTATTCCACAGTGAGATTAAACTGACTCTAATGAGCTCTTGTGTACGACGAGCACTTTACATGTTACTTGAGGGTCTACAACACTGAGGAGTTACAGACAAGGAAAGTTTGCCAAGAGGGGTCAGGTGGTGCTCCCAAGGTCACACCGCTGGTAAGAGGCAGATGGAGTTGAAACCAGGACTGTCTTATGTCATATGCGCATATCCTTATCAATGACAGCCTGTTGTTTAAAACAAGTCACTTGACATCAAGAGTACTAACTGAGGATTCCACGGGCTTAGTTTCTAATCAAGCTTCTGATCTCTGTTTGGGCCTCAGTTTCTTCAGCTATAAATTGCGGGTGATCTCCGAGGACCCTTCTGGTTCTAATGGTGGATTTTATGACTTAAACACTAAGTTTAGGTGATCACAAATCTTTTTTATATAGGAAAGTAAAGAGGGCAAAAGGTACAGAAAGGGAGCAACTGGAAGGTTCTGATTTAAAGGCAAGTTTAGTGTTAATTCTGCCAGACACTTAACTCTGCTTGCCTGCCTGGATTTCAGGGGTCATCAAGCCCAACCCTTGCTCCTATCCTACGTGACAGAGTCACCTATCTGAGTCAGTGAAATGACAGCAAGAAGGACATTTGATGAGAGAAGCCCGAATCTATAAATAGATGTCTTTCATCGGAGTCACTGGGGACGGAGGGGGCTGTCCAGACAGGAAGTGGTGGGCTCCCATGCACCTGTGGGCCTTGACATTCACCAGGAAAGTTCCTACCACAGCAGAGACTCCAGGGACACAGTCACCTTAGGAGTCTGAGAGTCGTATAGTGAGTGTGAACAAATACAGTGTGTGCTCCTGGAGGAAGCAGAGTGACAGAAAATTCCCCAAGGGGCTTCCAAGAGCTAAATGCAAACAGGCTGGAAGAGTGGCTGGCCACTGCTCTTTCAGATCCACGGCACGGAGCAACACATCCCTGGGGCCCCCATCCCCACTCGGGGGCCCACCTGAGGCCATGGTACATGATCCTTCTACTCAGAGTCCAGAGTTCAAATCCAGCTTTGACACTACCTGTCATGTGAATTTAACATTTTAATTTGTTTTTTTTTCAAATGGCAATTTATTATTAAACAATTAAATAAGATGATTCTTCTACTCAAACACAATGACTCTAGCTTGCCACACATATCAGATAATAACCAAAGCTGACAGTTGCATGGCATTTTACAGCTTATAAATCACCCTTACATCCATTACCTCATTTGGGCTTCCCTTCAGCCCTGAGGTGTCAGAATTATGTTGAAGCATATGAAATTGCTGACAGTCAATTGTATCTGACCTACAAAAATGGCACCTTCCCGCAGTTGACTTAATATGTATGCTATTGTCTTCATTTTGCTGATGAAGAAACTTGGGGCTTGTACTCACTGTGTGACTTGTCCAGGGTTTTTTAGCAAACAGCAGAATGGGGTCTGTTATCTCTGATTCTGATTCCAGACATTGTTTATTCATCCCATGAGTATTCGTTGCGAGCCTCCTCTATGCCAGGCGCCTGCTGGGTGCAAAGAGGGGAGCATGTTCTTACCTTCTGTGCTTGGGCACGTGTACAGGTACCAGGGAGCACAGGGAAAAGAGCCTCAAATAGCATTAATTACTTAGTACCTACTGAACCCTCTCTCTGCCAGGCTCAGTTCTGCCTTTATATTTCTGCTTCTGTATTCTTTTCTTATACATTTATGTTTTATTATGTGTAAACATAATTATTATTACTAATACTTCTATATTGATTAATGTAGCCTTGCCTATTTTATAGGTAAGGAAATGGACGCAGAGGAAGGCTAAGTAATATGCCCAAGGTTAAGCGACAGAGCTAGGATTACAGCCCAAGCCGTGTAGCTCCAGAGCCTGTTACAAGAGCCAGCCTGAGCCTCCTGCGGGGGAAGCACCTTGGCGGGAAGGGATCCCTGAGCTGGGACCCCAAGGATGAATAGAACAGAGTCATTCTGAGCAAAAGGAAAAACACACAGGGGTACATGGAGCCTGAGGTACCGAAGCCCGAGATAGAAAGGCGTGCTCTGGGGAATCAGCCTGGAGCACTGAATGTTAGGGAAGGAAGTGGTAAGAGACAAGGCTAGGAAAAACAAGCAAGAGGCAGGTGATGTAAAGCGTTTATATTTTCCCTTGTAAGCAATAGGGGGAGGTTAAAATTCTTGTCAGGGTAGAGACAAGATCAGATCAGCCTGCTGCAAGGCGGAATGGAAGGCAGAGGGGGGGCATAGTGGACGTGGGAGGGAGACAAGAGGGTTTAGGGGGTAGGGGTCTACTCACAGACCCCCTTCTCAAAGCCCCTTTGTCACTAATTCTTCTATCTGGTTCCTTTCAGATCCTTGGCCATCAGACCACACCACTCACTGCTACTCATGAATCACTTTAGATGCTACACTCAGGCCATCTCTTCTTTTGAGAAGAGTGGTCAATATATACTGCTGAATGTTCTGGCCCCAGGAGGATTTGCCTGCTCTGCTGTCCTTCAAGGCTGGTTCTGAGGGCGGTTCTGACACCACTGTCATCCCTTACCGTGTGAGGCCGGTGTGTTGTACAGAGCCACTTGTAAATCAGGCTCCAATGTCTCCTCCTGCAGACAACAGGTCATAGGGAATGCTCCATGAGGTCACAGGTATGTCCCGAGAGTGGGGTGACAGCATAACAGAAACAAGTCTGTTGGGAGTGCAAGCCATGAGCAGTTTGCTTGTGTCTTCAGACCCTTCCTGACCGGGGCTCCAGCATGCTGAGCCCACCTGGTGGCATGGTGGTGCTGGGCACACCCTTCTTGGCTTATCAGTCAGATCATACCCAGGTCATGATGGAATGTGGGCCCAGGGTCATCTGGAATCTTATGCCCTGGTGTTCAGTCTGTGAGGTCTAGTAAAAAGTCAAGAGCTGTTTCTCACATGAATAATTATTGAGCAAAGAGGTGAGATCATTGTTGTGAAACCTCAGAGGACTTCACTGTGATTCTCCCATTGGTGCTGTCAGGTGGCGCCATGTGGAATCCTGACCTACCACACACAGTGATCATCGTTGGATCTTCTGGGTCATGGGAGGCATAGGACACAGCTGCTGACATTGCAACGTGGATCTGCAACAGAATCTTGTCTTGCTCTTGGCCCCTCTCAAACCTGGAAGCTGTTGATGTCTGCATTAATCTCTGCAGCTCCCTCATGGCAGTGTGAGGGCTCACGAGACTCCCATCTGGTCCTTTCCACAGCAATAGCCCTTACTCCACACACTGATCAGGAGCCAGGGTAGGGATTCTGCCCGTTGCTAACATTATCTCTTCTAATTGTTTAGTCAGGAACTGAGAAAATAACCATGGGAAAGGCTAAGAGGCCCACAAGGTCTACCATGCAATAGAGTCAGGTAAAAATCCATTTATCACCTGGCTTCCCAAAGCCTCACATTGATCAATGGAGAAAGTAGTGTTCTGGGTCCCCAAGAATTAATGTCATGCCAGATCCAGTGTCTGATGATCCTTGAAAGATCTGGGTAATCCAGTTACCTTGATCAACACATGGTTGACCCTGGTAGGTGGCCACAGATCCTTTAGGGAAGGCTAGAAAATTCACAGGACATTCTTGTGGTGTTATTACCAGATCTTCCCTCAAGAGTACTTGACCTTCTCTTTGTTCAAAAGTTTCTGTGTCTGTGATCTGATTTAGGAAAGAGGAAAAGGGGAGGGGCCAGGATCCTCCATTATAGCTCAAATCAGGCCTCTCTTAAAATTGTCCACAGTCATAGCACCAGGCAAAGAGGAGCAAGAAGAAACCCGGCAAACATGTCCCTTCTTCACTGGGTCAAGCTGCAGTCTTCATTCCTTCCTGCTGGTTGTTGCTGCTTCTCCAGCAGGTCATCAAGCCCCTTGTAGGGCAGGCATGGAATGCTGGGCTCTGTCCCACATGTGAGCTTTTGGGGGTACAGAGGTGTTGTGGGGACTTGCACCGTGCATTTCCCTGACCAGGAGACTGACTCTGCCTTGCCTTATTTCCCCACCACCCCTCAACTCTCACCAAATGTTCTCAACCCTGGACCTCCAACTGCTGGGATGACTTTGGTGGGCTGCAGTCCTTGGATGGAGTCACTGACAGCTCAAGACCAGAAGGGAAACTCATAGGTCCTTATCATGCCAAATGATAGGAATATAGGCTAACTACTCTCCACTCTCTCCTTCAATACACACACCTCACCCCATCACCTTTGCTGAGACCTCCTTCCCCTTGTTCAGATCAGCTGATCAGACACCCAGTCAGGACATGAAATGGCAGTCTTCTCTGCCTCTCTCTTTACAAGTGATTGTCTTAGAGCAGCCTCTCTCTCTTTTCCTTACCCATAAGGGTGTGAAGGGAGGGAGTAGCTTTTCATCATGAACACTGCACTGCCTCACTCTGCAAAAGGCTAACAGATCTCAGGGATCACCATGCACTGTGGGGGAAGGCGGGATGTTGGTAGTGATGGTACCCCTCAGTGCAACTTGATGGGCTGATGACTCTGGATTTAGAATGTGTGATGCTTGACGTCTTCTATTTTAACCTTTGGCCTTAACCGTAATCCAGGGCAACTGAACACAACCTGGTAAGCATCTTGGCAAATACATATTTCTCGAGACAGTGGGGGAAAGGAATGTCTTCTGGACCCTCTCAGAGGAAGTGTCTGGGTCTCAACTTAAATCCATTTCCACATTCCTATCCCCCCAAATTCTGTGCATTCTTTCCTTATGTCCCAGGAATTTCTGCATCCTCAACTCCTTTTAGTGGGAACCAGTCTAGAGTCCATTCTTCGATCAACCAAACACAGAATTCAAATTTAGAATTAGTGACTTAGGCTAGGATAGGACATTCAATCAAGAATCTTTCAAATTCAGACAATCTAATACTGTATTCTTTTTTCCTTAGCCTTATTCTCTCATATTTCATTCTCACCTGAGTGCTCCAGACTTTTGGCGATTCAAATGAATAATATCATGCCATACTTGCGGTGTGTACATTTTCTCCTCCAGAATTTGACTATGAAATTAGCTACTACTGCCACTACTCAGAATACTGGGGTCTGCCCATAGTCATTTATTTCAGTCTGGAAGTAATAAGGATAGTGACTTCTCCACTTGCAAAGTAACCGCATGAAATGGGTCCACAGAGGTCACCACACAAGGCAAGAACAGCTGCATCAGACAAGGGGGAGCAGCTGCTTTTCTAGCAAGAAAGACTCAGTGGGGGTGAGAGGTTCAGGGTATGATTAGTTCCCCCAAATCTTCCCAGGTATCCTCATTCCAGCTGTTGGGGCCCCACTTTTTTCTCGTCTATGCCCCATCTTTCACATTGGAAATGTAGAGAAACTGTGATTTTTTAAAAAAATGTTTATTTTTGAAGAGTGCCTGGGTGGCTCTGTAGGTTAAGAGTCCAACTTCGGCTCAGGTCATGATCTCACAGTTCGTGGGTTTGAGCCCCGTCTTGGCTCTGTGCTGACGGCCAGCTCAGAGCCTGGAGCCTATTTCCGATTCTGTGTCTCCCTCTCTCTCTGACCCTCCCCTGCTCTCTCTCAGTCTCTCTCTCTTAGAAATAAGTAAGACATTTTAAAAAATAAAAAATAAAAATAAATATTTATTTTTGAGAGAGAGAGACAGAGAGTAAGCAGGGGAGGGGCAGAAAGAGAGGGAGACACAGAATTCGAAGCAGGCTCCAGGCTCTGAGTTGTCAGCACAGAACCTGATGTGGGGCTCGAACTCACAAACTGTGAGATCATGACCTGAGCTGAAGTCAGACGCTTATCCAACTGAGTCACCAAGGCACCCCAAGAAGCTGCGATTCTTAACTAAATTGATTATTTGACCACCTATAGGCTTAAGTGCTATGATCGGTCTTGCAACTGAGCTAGAAGAAAGGCTTTCAGTAAGGTCATCGAAAGTCCCTGGGTTTCTGTCCATGCCTTGGGCTGAAATTTGTGAATTTGAGTTTTCCTTCTCTCCTTAGACTTCCAAGTGCAGGCAGAAGCAACCCTACAGACAGACACCCCTACATTTTCTTCCCCCCACACTTACTGCCCTTGAATTCCTTTCTTCTTCACATCATCCCCTGCCTTAAGCATTGCTGGGCTCTTCTGAAAGCAGGCTCAAGACTCAGACTTGAGCGCAGGCAGTTTTTCTGGAGTTTCCATCTGGAAGCAGGAGAGTAAGAGGGAAAAGGGAGAAAAGTCAACTAAAGAGGCTAGCTTTTGCTGTTAACTATGATGGGCTCTCTTCCATGGGGGCTTGTTGAAGGTGCCTCCATATTGTCCGCAGAAGGAAAGGAATGGGATTGCTTAATCCACCAGTTCTCATCTCCTTTTGGGACTTGCCTTTGAAAAGGTTAATTTCCCCCCAACACTTGGTGGCTGGCTGCACTGATGGTGGATGGCTGAGTGTTCTTTCATGGCTTTGCAGAAAGCCTTGAGGAAGAAAACAGGGAGACGCTGTGACACACTCGAGTGTGGCCATCCCACAGCTGCACTGAAACCAGGAAGGCAGGGATGTGCCATGCAGACACCAAGAGCATCTGCTAGGTACCTTCATATCCTTGCCTGCAGTGGGCGCTTTATTCCAAGGACCACAGGTGATAACTTGAGCTATTTTGGCAATTAAGCTACAGGCCACTACAGCTCCAACCAGGCAGATAACAAATCCTGACACCCCCTCATTTCTCTGAAGGTCTGTTTCCTGCCACCATGTAAGACACCAATTTCTATATTTGTTAGGGTTCCTGATTGTAAATATTAGAACTGACTTAGACTGATATAATTTGAAAAGGGGATTTATTGATTAAAACAGTAGATAATTCATTTTAAAATGCTGAGAAAAAGGAGAATTATGTTCAAAACTGGCAGGAAAGAAGACAGCCAGACCTCAGCCAAGCCAGCCCTCCATTCAGAATTTACTAAGGGTCTCCCAGGTACAGGCTGGGTGATGTTGTATTGGGAGCTTGGGTAAACACATTTAGGAGAGTTGAATAACCAACCATTGAGTAAAAGGACAGTTCTATGGGTCTGGAGTCCTCAGGGAAGGAGGCATGCCAGCTGGACAGGTAAGGCACGAGAAATCACCAAGGTCATGGTCATCGGAAGACATCCTGCATTCACCATAGCTGTGGGCACTGGAGAGGGCTCCTCTTGCTTCTTGGACCTCAGGATATAAGCCTTTCCTTCCCATGTGCTCATAGACCTCTGTTCTAGGGAAGGTTATTAGAATTAATAAGCTTAGTCATTCAGAGTGTAAATCTACTTTGCTATGGGGAAAGAAAATCTTTAAAATGTATGCACATTAAATCCAGTGGAGTAATTTATAGGTACCTCGCCTGATCATTGAATCTGGCTTGGCAACCACATAAGTCTGATTTGTGCAGGTTTAACTTTTAGTGGCTCCGTGCTCCCTGAATGCCTCCTTTCTTCACTCTCTAGTAGGGATTGCAAGAGACTGTAGACCCTAGACTCTAGCACTTGAGTCCTATGTGCTTGCTCAACCCTGCTCAACCTTGGGGACTCATTCTGGCCTCAGTCATGTAGAGCCCTGCCTACTTCAGGACCTCAAGCATACATTACCCAGTCCTGCCCTAGCCTAGCAGTTGGGCCTTGCCTAGGCTCCAATATCTGCCTAGAAAACTTGGCAAGAATCCAGGTCCTCCAAAGCCAAGACCCAACCTTACTCCCATCCATCCTCTCAGGATTTTTCATTCCATTACTCTTTCCAAAAATCTTGCCCAGAGCCCAGCCTGCTGCCAGTTCCCCTTGACATTAACCATGTACTCATTTGACTCTCTCATGGCTCCAGCTCTTAGCACTCTTACTCCATACCAAGGTCCAACACTGCCTTTTTAAGGCTTCCTTAAGACCACCAGCCACACCATCACATATGACCATCCCCACATGCTCAGAGCACACTGCCTGACTGGATTTCTCCCACTGCTTACAGCAGGGCCTGCCTGCCCTCCCACAGTGAGTAAGACTGGTTTTTCTATCCTGACCACTTCTGGTCTGCCCCTTTTTACTGTTTCCTGAGTTCTAGACTACCATTTATAACACATTTTATTTCTTTCCTTGAACCTGCCTGCTTATAATTTGTGCCAGCCCCAGATAATGGTTCTTTTGTGCTAGTTTCCAGGAATGAACAATCCATTGATTTCAGGTAAAAGCTGTTCTCTCTACAAGAGAATGGCTTCAATCAAGTTGTTTATTCCTATGAGAAAACAACCTTTCTCTTATCTGTATGTTATTACATTTTGTTCATTCACTTAACTCATATTTATTGAGCAGTACTACATACCAGGCACTCTGTTAAGTGCTAAAAATATAGAGACAATAAGGCATAGTGCTTACCCTCAAAAGGCTCACAGTCTAGAGGAATAAAAAGTCCTGTATTAAAAAAAAATACAAAGCAACATAGTAAGTGCTATTTTATTTGAAGCATGAACAAGATCTGATTAATTTTGTAAATTATTTTTATTATTGTAGGGGATATTTGACTAGGCTCATGCATGCAGAAAAGGTGGGAACTCAGCCTAGGAAACCTTGAAAATGCCTTGGTCTCAATTTGCTGGACAGCACCCAGAGGGCAGGAGTGTTGAGGCAGCTACTGGATGAGGATAGGCATTGTGGGAAGGAAGCTAAGAAGGTTCCAGAAGTGAATGGAGGTGAGAACATTAATTAAGGAAAAATTATCGATCCAGGATGTGTATGTCAATCATCATCGTTTAGCAAACAAACTCTCTGCCAGAGAATCACTCAATATCTTAGAAATGCATTTTGTATTATTGGAAACTAAACTCAAAGGGGGGGGGTCAAGAAGTTAAGGGAATATAAGTCAGTTGATTGCTATGTCTTTATAGGGAGTACAAGATGACACAGGTTGCTGGGCAGGGCCTAAATTATATGCACCATCTTATGTGATATGGACCAGAAGAATTGACAAAGAATCATGGATAAAAGATGGGCTTCAATAAAAACAAAAATTTTTAAACCCACCCGCTTATTCTTTTTTTTTAGAATCAAGAACTTTTTCTAATGAGATGAAATTTGTATAACATAACATTAATCACTTTAAAGTCAACAAGTCAGTGGCATTTAGTACACTCACAATGTTGTGCAACCACTACCTCTGTCTACTTCCAAAATATTTTCGTCAGTCCCAAAGGAGACCCTGTACACAAAGTAGTCCCGCCCTACTCTGCCCCCCTACTCTTTAATAGCCATTCATCTGCTTTCTATCTCTATGGACTTTCCTATCTGGACATTTCACATAAATGGAATCATGCCATGTGTGAACTTCTATGTCTGGTTTCTTTTATTTGGCATAATGTTTTTGAAGTTCACCCACACTGTAACATAAATAAGGACTTCATTCCTTTTTATGGCTAACTAATACCTCATTATATGTATATAACTCAGTTTGTCTATCCATGCGTTTCATCAGTGGGTGCCTGCGTTGTTTCCACTTTTTGTCTACTGGGAATAGTACTACTATGAACACACATGTATAAGTATTTGTTGGAGTACTGTTTTAAATGCTTTGGTCTACATCAAGGAGTAGAATTGCAGAGTCATATGGTAATTTTATGTTTCACTTTTTGAAGAATCAGCCATTTATTCTTAACCAGGAAATGCTGTATACTGGCCAAAAATGGTAGAGAAAAATGACAATAGAACTCTAAAATCCTATACATGGGGACATTTGGGAAGATACCCTTGGTTGATGATCAAACCCAATTCTTTGCCTTCCTGGATACAGCTAGACTACAGTTCCCAGTCTCTCTTGGAACCTGGTGAGGCCATGTGTCTGTCCCCGCCAGTAGAATATGACATGACCAGAACTAATGTGTGGTGATTCCAGGTCTGGCCTTTAAAAACTACCACAAGCAATCCTCTGTGCTCTTTGCTCTTCTTCAGGCTTGATGCAGACAAGATGGTGGCCTTAGAGACCACATATCAAAGATGGAGGAGGCACCAGATGGAAGCACCCTAAGTTCAAGAATTACCGCTTGGAGGACAATTGTTACCCATAAGGAATATTTGTTTTAGGCTTAGAATGAGTGAAAAACAAACTTTTATTGTGTTAAGTCATGGGAATTTATGAGTACTCCATGATGGCTGCTAGCATTATCATATCTTTGCCCTAAAAGGCGAACACACCTTGCTCAAACAGTCATGATGCTTGGGCCTTGTGTGAGGAATCAAGGGTTAAGAAGAGCCCAGAAGGCCAAGACAGCTGGAGACTGGGGTGGATTCGGATCCAGCATTTGTCTGGGTCATTCCCACAGAGAAGTCCAGGACCTGGTCTCTGGAAAGCTTATACAGGACAGTAGCAGGACAGACCTGAACCATGATTAGCTGTGCTGTTCTTAGAGTAAGGAGAGAAATTAGGCCTCTGTACCTAGAATATTGTTTCAGTCAGAAAAAAATGTGAATTAAAAAAAAAAGTGCTTCTATGACTAGACTGAATAGATTTGATCTTCATTAGATTCAGAAGTCTGTTGATGCTCATTTGTTTTTATGCTTTGTTGTTTTCTTTGATAATTTTCCATCTGTCTTCTCTTAGTTTCTTAAGAAAGCTCCATAGGAAAATTCCAGATCAGACTCTTGTCTGACAAGGAACAACAGGCACTCATGGCAAATTTAGGCCAGCCTGGTGAGGAGAAAGAATACTTCGAAAGGCCAGGTGAGATAGTGCAGGGATTAATGTTTCTTAATCTGGGTATCTTGGTATGTAAAACAGGTAATTGTTTCATGTGCAAGGCTATCCCCCAAAATTCAGAACTGTCAGCATCCTTGGCCCTGCCCATTAAAGGGCAGTAGAGTCCCCGTCATTGTGACTATCAAATTTCCTCCAGACACTTCCAAACACCCCTAGGCAGGGCAGAACCCTAATCCTCAGGTTGAGAATCATTGAATGAAGCTATAAAAACCAGGTGAATGGAGATTTATAGATCTGGGAGAGAATGATCAGGAACCCCTGAAAATGTCCCTGCCTTCTTCAGAGCAGGATTCTTCTCTAGAATCTTTGTAAGGACTCTCTCCCTCTTAAGTCTTTTTACTGACTACCTTTTCCTTGGACCTCTCTATCCCCCTTTTCCCTTTGGCCCCTAACCAGTTCCTCCCACTCTCCAGAGTGGATCAAAATTTTCTGATTTTCATTGTCTCAAAGATGTTTTTGCCCCACCACTTCCAACCTCAGACCTCAGACCTTCCCAGTGTTTTGCTAATTTGTTATTAGGACCACATACTTTAGTGTGTGTATAAAGCCCATTTTATTACCTCTGTTGATCAGGGACATCCAAGACCCTCCAGGTTAGGAGAACTGCATCAACAAAGGTCGGTGTCAGGAGGAGCTAGAGTGATGGAAAGAATGACAGTTTGGCAGTAGGCTTTGGGGTATACTGGGAGAGACAGTGAGAGAGCCAGGCTGGAGGCAAATAATCCAGTCCTCACCTGGATGATGTGTAGAAGGAGAATGCCCAACTATTTCTGGTATAGTTGTGAGGTGTAGACCTTTCCGGATGGGGACACCATAGGAGATCTGAATCCCCGGGGGTCTGAGTCAGGAGGGAAACTGAGCACATAGGACAATGCCAGATTAAAGAGATCTTCTTGTCTTTAATTCTGGGAATCCCCTACTTAGAATCAGATGCCTTTTGTGACAGTGAATAAGAGAAGATACTCTTTGGGAAGGAGCCCTTGAGAGCTGGCAAAGAATGGGGCACAATAATTGAACTCAAGGTTGTTAGGTCATTGGCTAGGGTGCCCCCTGACACACAAAAACCCCTCACACAAAAAGGTCCTCTCTCCCAGTACAGACCAATAAATCATACTGAGTACATTTACTGATGAATTCAATCAGGCAATTGGTCTATCTCCCAATTACCTTTTCTCTTAATTGTAGTATGCATCTATCTCCCTGTTTCCCCTATACACGTTTGGGCATTTCTGAAATAGAGATGTGTCTTAAAATAGAGTGCATGTTTATTGTAAAGTTTCTTTCTTTTTTTGAAGCAGCTATTAAATCAATGGTGCATCTTATAATCAATGATATATTAGAATCAAGGAAATAGGGTAATTACCAGAATTGATCTCCCATTTTGATGCAGTATAGACAAGATTATTCACTAGGCACCTGGAAACACCTGTGCTTACTCTTGCATGCAAAACTGTTTGTAGACAGCCTCAGCAGGATCTACACACACACACACACACACACACACACACCCCTCTATGGTGCCAGCTGGCTATGGGTTTGGATGTCATCATATCCTTAGGGAGCCCAGAGAAATACACAATGTGTGCTAAATCCCACCCTCTCTTGGAAATGTCATGAAGAAATTGCTTTTGGCTCACTCTGCTGCTGACTGTGCTGCTGATTGGTCTCAGTGAGGGGCAAGGACTCTGTTCCTGGTAGGAGACAAGACGTGGCCAATGAGATTCAGGCAGGCAGATTTGATGGTTGCTGCCAACATAGAAGTATCCTGAAAGCTGAGGTGCTCCCCATCTGGCACACCAGCCCTGGTCCCCTTGGGGGCTCAACCACTCTACAGGAGCCCCCACTGTTTAACCGTCTGTTCTCACTCTCCGACATGGCATGATTATCTTCCCTCTTCCTAGACGAAAGGAGGGATGTGGGTGATGGAGTGATCAAGGTGTGTCATGAGGAGAACAAAATGAAAGATCACCATTAAACCTCATCAGCGAGGCCAAAGCAGTGGAGAATGTGAACAAGTGGTTTGACAAGGCAGCAGGCACGTGCTGAAGATTTCAAGAACTTTCCATCAGGCAGATTCAAGAACTGTGAAGAAGCACATGCTAAAAGTGATGGGAAGTAACTCAGGTCTCCAAACCTCTAAGTCTCTAACCCTTACATGGGCTTCACAGTAGGTTCCCTGCCCCCGGGCTGCCCTCCTTAGAAGAAGTGGTACCCAGTGAATGAGGACCCAATCTTCTCAATCTGAGGCCTCTGGGATTTTTAAGGAACCTAGGATCAGGCTATGTTGACATAAAGAATGTCCTTCCTGGCACAGTTTCACAATAGACTTTCTGGCTGGGATGAACCTAAATTTTGTGGTCATGGAAATTTCCTGGACAGAGCATTTTGCCTCTACCTGGTTGCCTTTGAGGGGTGGCTTTAGGGTGGAGTGGGACTGGATGGGATAAGGAATAAGCTTTGATCATGATCCAGACATGCCTGTTTGGCTCTTTCTCTCCCACCAAGGGAGAGGAAAACTGATCCAGTGGACCAAATGCTGCAGCCACTGGCAGAGAAACAGTGACAGCCCCAATGAAAGATCATCACCACCCTCACTGCATAATGTCTGCAGAAAAACCCCAAGGAGATTGATCAGGCAGCGTCTGTGCGTTGTAATTTTACTTAATGCTATTAAGGGGGCAGTTTGGGCCATTTGCTAGAGAGGGCTGGCAAGGTTCCAGACTCCTTGGGTAATGAATCTCAAGTATTAATCCCATTAGTCTTCTACTGTCTGCCACTTCTAACTAGGACCCTCCCTCTCCCCCCAATCTTCCTTTCCCTGGAGGAAGCTCCCTGACACCCGAGGCTCATGGTGTGTTCCTGTTAACAAGGACTGTGTTGGCCTTGCTCACTAGGCTAGTTTTACCACAAATTGAAAGAGCAGCATGGGCAGTCACTCATACAGGATGACTGGGGCAATTTCCTTGGGAGAATAATAAAGTCTCAGTTTGATGAGTTCCAAGAAGTCATGGAATTCTCCCCTTTTTTCCCTTTATGTCAGTGATTAACAATTTTTAGGAGCACACACACACAAACTCACACACACATACCCACATAAACACAATCACCTCAGTATCTGCATTTCTTTTTTTTTTTTTTTTTTACAAATAGTTTATTGTCAAGTTGGTTTCCATATAACACCCAGTGCTCATCCTCACAAGTGCTCCTCTCCGTGCCCATCCCCCCTCCTCCCACCCTCACATCCATCAGTCCTCAGTTTTTGTCAGCATTCAAGAGTCTCTCATGGTTTGCCTCTCCCCCTTTGCCCCACCATTTCCCACCTTCTTCTCCCCCATGGTCCTCTGTTAAGTTCCTCCTAATCCTCCTATACATGCAAGTATCTGCATTTCTAACAGATGTGTTTAACATTCTTATGCAGGTGGTTCATGGACCATACCTTTAGAGATCCTATTTAATAGCATCTCTGATGGATAGTGTCTGCTCTCTTGGTTGGATAGCTCTGCAAGTCTAATCCTTATCTCATATGACCATTCTTCTTGTATTTGGACCTAAGCCCCATAAGCTTATGGGGCATAGGACAAGAGTACCAAGTGACACAAATGTGAGATCACATTCTGGTTCTGCTATTTACCTCCTATGTGATATAGGGCACACAATAGGCTATATGGTTGGTTGGGGCCTCCACTACTGGCTCTTATAGGTTCTGGGCAGGAGTGAAGCTGCATGGTAATTTCAGTGTGTATCCTGCTCTGAATCTTGTGATTTTGGACAAACATAAATAAGTCTGTTTCCTCATTTATGAAATGGAAAATATAATGCACTGGGCACTTCTGCTTCTGGGATGATGGGATAGACATGATTTCTCCTGTTCTTCCTGCTAAGTACATCTAAAAATGCTGGATTTTACATATAACACATATCTAAGAAAATTCTGTAAGGTACAGATCCAAAGGCTAGGGACTGGCTAAGGACCTCAGTACCTGTGGAATGACAAGATAGTGAAGTCTTTGGGTTTTCTTTTTGTCTCATTCATCCCAGACATAGAAGAAGCCAGCAACCCAGAAAACCCAATAGGAACATTAAGACAAAACAAAACAAAACAAATACACAAACAAAAAACTTAGCAAAAGCCTCATTAAGCCAAAGGACCAGGAAAAAGGACATCTAGCAAGACAGAAAATTTTAAGACAAAACTGTTCCACTCCATCTAGTCCCCACAGAGAAATCTGTGATCCCATCTCCACCCATGCCAGCAAAGATTAAATAGGAAGCTTACACTTTCACCCTCACAAAAGTGAATGAGGTTCCTAACATACCTGCCAGGATGTTGTCAGAGAAGGCCAAGTAAGGAGACGGAACTTTCATCCCTAATCGCTGGAAACAGGATGCCATGCACAGTGATATTAATGGAAATCATACAGGAAGCTTGGACTTCCACTCCCACCCAGAAGTAATGGGGCTCCCTTCCCCTTCTCTACTGGAGTGGTATTGGAGGAGAACTAATCGAAAGTCAGGACTTTCATTGTCAATGAGTGGTAACAAAACCTCCTCACCACTGTGTGGAGACTGACGTGATGTGGGGTCCTGAGGCAAACAGTCAAGAAAGAATTCTTGAGAAGTTTTTGGTGCATAAAGGTGGTTTTATTAAAACATGGGGACAGGATTCATGGGCAGAAAGAGTTGCATGGGAATTGTGAGGAGTAATTGATTATATACTTTTAAGTTAGTGGGGGTTAGGGATAGCATAAATCTCTAAGCAATTTGGAAACAAGACTTCCAGGACCTTATGGAGCTGGCTGCTGTTAAGGTAAGGTTATTTACTACTGTCTAGTAAAACATTAGTCATGAGACCCTTCAGATGTATATCAGTGGGCCATATGTTTGAAGGATCATTGCTAATATATGTCTTGAGGGGGTAGAGATAAAGGAAGTTTCCAAAGGGATTTTTATTTTTATTTATTTTAATGTTTATTTATTTATTTTGAGAGACAGTGTGAGCAAAAAAAGGGCAGGGAGAGAGGGAGAAACAGAATCCGAAGCATATTCCAGGCACCAACGTGTCAGCACAGAGCCCAACACAGGGCTCAAACCCATGAACCCATGAGATCATGATCTGAGCTGATGTTGGATGTTTAACAGACTGAGATGCTCAGGTGCCCCCAAAGGGACTTTTATAAGTTGCAGAAGACTTACAGGATCCTGGTGGTCTGGCTAATGCCAAACTAAGATTGCTTTTTGCCTCTAACAAAGCATTAATATCAAGGCAGTTGTGAGTTCTTTGAGGAAGGTCACTTTGTCTCAAGAACTTGTCATTGGGCTGCAAATTGTAAGGAACTTTACATTTTATTTGTAAATTGGAAATTTACATTTACAAGAATGTTCTCTACATCAGAGACCATATGTGAAGATGGAATTCCCACCCCTGACCAGTAACAATGAGGAACCTTCCTCCCTTGGCTATCAACAGCAGCTGAGTGGGGAACCAGACTTTTACCTTCATCTGGTAAGGTGATTACCCCATGCCCATCCAATTCCCCTACCAGAGGTTTTTCTGAGAAAGCCAGATAAAATAGAAGGTTTAAATGAGAAGTGGAATCTCATAACAAAAAAAATTATCCAGGTTTCAATAAGTCATTTGTCATACCAAGAACCAGGAAAATCTCAAGCTAAATGAAAATAAAAAGACAATCAATAGATGTCAAAACCAAATGACAAAGATGTTACAATTATCTGACAAAGATTTGAAAGCACCCATGATAAAATACTTCAACAAGGAATTATGGACACAGTTGAAACAAGTGAGGAAAAGTCTCAGCAAAGATATAGAAGGTATAAAGGAGAACCAAGTGGAAATTTTATGATTTGACAATACAGTACTCAAAATAAAACGCTCAGCGGATGGACTCAACAATAGAATAAAGGAAGCAGAAAAAAGAATCAATATACTTGAAGATACAACAATTAGAAATTACCAAATTTAGATAAATGAGGGAAAATAGGCTGAAAACAAATTAACAGAGCCTCAGGAATCTGTGGACTGTAACAAAAGCTCTAGAGTCCATGTCTTCAGAATCCCATGAGAAGAAAAAGAGGGCAGGGCTGCAAAAGTACCTGAAGAAATAATGGCTAAAAATCCTCAAAGCTGACAAAAGACATAAACTTACAGAGTGAACCACAAACAATGTAATCCTATATATATATACCAAAACACATCATAATTATGCTTCTGAAAACTAAGACAAAAATCTGGATATGGTTCAGAGAAAAATGGCACTACCTATAGGAGAAAATTATTTCTATGACAGTTAATTCCTCATCAGAAGCTACAGAGTCCAGAGTAAAGTGACACAACATTTTTCAAGAAGTGAAAGAAAATAACTGTCAACCTTACAATGGTATAGCCAACAAAATATTCACCAAGAATGAAGGGAAGTTGAGATATTCTCAGATGAATTTGCCACTAGCAGATTTACCCTAAAAGAATGGCTAAAGGACATTTTTGAAACAGAACAGTAGTTATAAAACAAGGAATCTTGGAATATCGGGAAGGAAAAAGAAAAATAGGAAGAGTAAAAATATGGTTAAATATAGGGGCGCCTGGGTGGCTCAGTTGGTTAAGTGTCCAACTTCGGCTCAGGTCATGATATGGCTTGTGGGTTTGAGCCCCACGTTGGGCTCTGTGCTCAGAGCTAGCTCAGAGCCTGGAGCCTGTTTCAGATTCTGTGTCTTCCTTTCTCTCTGACCCTCCCCTGTTCATGCTGTCTCTCTCTCTCTCAGAAATGAATAAAACATAACATTTTTTAAAATATGGTTAAATATAATATGCTTTCCTTCTTGAGCTTCTTGATTCTAAATTATGTTTGATAGTTGAAAGGAAAATTATAACATAGTCAGGTGTGGTTCTAAGTGTTTGTAAAGGAAGGGGCTCCTGAGTGGCTTCATCAGTTAAGGGTCTGATTTTTTATTTCTAATTTATGTTATGACTTCAAGATTTCATGATTTCATGAAATCAGAGATTTCAGGCTCTGCATGCTGACCATGCAGAGCCGGCTTGAGATTCTCTCTCTCCCTCTCTATCTGCCACTTCCCTGCTCATACTCTCTGTCTCTCTCAAAATAAATAAGTAAACTTAAAAAAAATAAAGGTAGAAGAAATTTATTTGAAAATTATATCACAAATAGGGAGGGTAAAGGGACATAAAAGATAGTAAGGTTTCTCTACTATATTATAACTGATAAAATAATGACACCCATAAACTGTGGTAAGGCATTATATATAATGTAATTCCTAGAGTAACCATTGAAAATACTTGGCAAAGGGATGCATTCAAAAACACGATTACTAAATCAAAATGGCATTCTAAAACATGTTTAAGTAGAACACAGAAAGTCAAGAAAAAGAATACAGAGAAATAAAAACAGAGAGACCAAACAGAAAACAGAACTAAAATGGCAGACTTAAGCTCTGTCATATCAATAATTACATTTAATGTAAGTGGTCTAAATACACAAATTAAAAGACAGAGACTGGCAGAATGGGTTTAAAAACATAACGAACTATATGCTATCTATAAGGTATTCATTGCAAATTTAACAATTTAGTCAGGTTGAAGGTAAAAAGATGGGAGAAGGTATTTCACAGAAATATTAATCAGAGGAAAGCAGATGTGGCTGTATCAATATCAAATAAAATTACCAAAGACAAAGAGGGACATTACATAATATAAAAAGTTCAGTCCATCAAGGAGACACAGCAATTCTAAATGTGCACACAACAAACAACAGAGTTGCAATATATATAAAGTAAAACCTGATAGAGCTATGGAGAAACAGAAAAAGCATGGTTATAGTTGAGGATGTCAACATTTCTCTCTCAACAATTGATAGAACAATTACACAAAAATCAACAAGAATATATGGCCTAGAGATTTCTTTGAGGAGAATGTTTTAATTATGAATTCAATTTCTTTAATACAGAGCTATTCAAATTATCTATTTCATATTGGGTGAATTGTGATAGTTTGTGTTTTCTAGGAAGTGATCTGTTTTATCTAAGTTGTCAAGTGTATGTGTACAGTGTTGTTTGTAGCATTCCCTTCTTGACCTTTTGATGTCTATAGGGTTTTCAGGGTTATCATCTGCTTCATTCCTGATATTGATAGTTTGTGTCCTCTCTCTTTTTTTGCCAGTCTTTCCAGAGGTTTGTCAATTTAACTGATCTTTTCAAAGAACCAGCTCATTGATTTTTCTCTATGGTTTTACTGTTTTCAATTATATTAATTTCTACTGTTCTTTATTATTTCCTTTCTCCTGTTTGCTTTGAGTTTATTTCACTTCTTTTTTTCTCAGTTTTTGAAGTGAGAGCTTAGATTACTGATTTGAGAATTCTTTTGTTGGGAGTCCAGAGCCTGTAAAAACTGGCATTGGGAGTCCCAACTATCTATGGGATGTGAGGGAGAGGGAACCTCGATGAGAATACTTCCACAGGATGTGGAATCGTCGTCTTTAAAAAGGAGGTAATAATTTTCTTTAAAACATGACAGACTGATTATACACACTTACCTGAGCTTCTTTCCAATATTTCACTAAAGTTAGAATAAAATAATTTAAAGTCATAAACCCTCAAGTTCAAAGAGGATAAGAGTCAAAGATAAAAAAGACATGTTTAAAAAATTAGAACTTGAGGGGTGCCTGGGTGGCTTAGTCGGTTGAGCGTCCGACTTTCGCTTAGGTCATGATCTCGCGGTTCGTGGGTTCGAGCCCCGCGTTGGGCTCTGTGCTGACTGCCAGCTCAGAGCCTGGAGCCTGTTTCAGTCTGTGACTCCCTCTCTCTCTGACCCTCTCTCTCTCCTAGAAATAAATAAAAACATTAAAAAAAAAATTTAAAAAAAAAATTAGAACTTGAAAAGTTGGTGTGCAAATGATAACTGACTTAGCAGACCAGAAAAACTGAACTTTAAGAAAGCCATTAAGGGGCGCCTGGGTGGCTTAGTTGGTTAAGCGTCCGACTTTCGCTTAGGTCATGATCTCTCGGTTCGTGGGTTCGAGCCCCGCGTCGGGCTCTGTGCTGACTGCCATCTCAGAGCCTGGAGCCTGTTTCATAGTCTGTGATTCCCTCTCTCTCTGACCCTCCCCTGCTCACACTGTCTCTCTCTCTCTCTCCTAGAAATAAATAATTAAAAAAAAAAAAGAAAGCCATTAAGAAAAGCCAATTAGCACTCCAAAGCCTTGGAACGTTTTTAATATTGGAGGCACCTATAGTCTGAAGTGGGAGCTACAGGGTGGGACTGAAATAGGAGGATTGGTTGAAGGTTATTATAAGAAATATTTAGAGTCCCTAGATCCAATCCTTTGCCCTGTAACTATGGACCTACCCCAACCTCCCCCTAGCAAATGATTGAGGTTTATTCCTTTAAGAGACTGAGCAAGAGGGGCTTTGTGCTTAGGAATACAAATATAGATGAGCCAAGGATGAGTAAAGGGGGATTTAATCAAAGTTTTTATCCCAAAATATGATTCCCCTGCCTGCCTAGTCCTCCTCTTCCCCTACTTGGTTCCCAACATTGGCAGACAGTCCTCCATGAAGATTAAAGAATTGTTTCTGGTCGAAAAGAGAAAAAAAAATTTATATTTGATCCTCTCCTCATTCCCTACAAAAAGGCAACAAACAATGAAGCAACTATAAATTCCAGGTAAAACATAAGATTGTCCACAAGATAAAATTGCTTTATTGTATCCCCTAGATCAGCAATGAACTACATTTCCATGACCATAACATCACAAATACTGAACACTGGTAGAGGAGACAGATTTTGAGTGCAATCTGTGTTACAGCCTTGTTGGCATGAGAAATATATGGTTCCCCAGTACAAGTCATGTGAAGACTTCACATGTCACCATTGGTTCCAATCTGGGTTCTTGAAGCCTTCCTCTAGAGCCCGCATTTGGCTGGGCTGTCACAGGAAAAGCCTCCTCTATCACCCAGAAGACAATCTAGTTTGACTCTCTTTATCTAGTCTTTAGATGTCTGATTTTGTAATTTTTTTTGTATAATTTTTTTTTCCTTTAAGCTTTGTGTCCTTTAGCCTTATACATGCCATTGATTAAAATATTGGAAAAGTCAAGACCAATGACTTGTTACACTCCTCTGTGATGACAAGAATCAGCACTCCTTCTGGCTGTTATGCCAACAAGGCCTCTACCTAATATACTATCATCTGACTTACTCCTCTAGTTTGTCTATGAAGATAGTTATGGTAGCCTTTATCCAGTTCCTGCTAAAATCAAGAAACCCTATAGTGATCAGGTAGAATCTATGTCTAGGATATAGCAAGAAA
This sequence comes from Hyaena hyaena, assembly GCF_003009895.1. Taxonomy (NCBI): domain Eukaryota; kingdom Metazoa; phylum Chordata; class Mammalia; order Carnivora; family Hyaenidae; genus Hyaena; species Hyaena hyaena. Next base: position 4,458,101 of record NW_024080660.1, on the reverse strand, counting down.
GACTGGGCTTCAGGACAGGGGTGAGCAAGGGGCTCAGGAAGCCATACCAAGTGTATGGAGATGGAACTTTTAATTGCTCCAAAAGATGCCTCCAAGAAGGGAAGAAAACAGAGCTGTGAGGACAGCCCAGATCATGAGCCTATTGGGATAGATGTGTTTATTTACGTGTTTATCAAATCTTTCCCTCCAGTATTAGAGAGAACCCTGAAGACATCCTGAAAGGCTTGTACCTAAAGATGGAGACAACTAAAAGTGGAGAGGGGACAGAGAATTGGAAGAGGAAGCTCCTCACACACCCTGTCAGCTCCCTTCACATGGCACCTGGTCTTCTCACATGTAGGAAGGTCATCTCGTGAATTGTGTAATGTGTTAGTTACTTTTTTGGGGAATACTAATTATGTTCAAGCCATAGGAGGACAATGCTTAACCCATACAACTGACTTCAAGCAAGAAAAGAATTTGGGAGCACTTCAAACCAGACCACAAGGTGACACATCACTCTACTTTTAGTTCAACATAGGCACCATTCCTGTATGAATCCCATGCATACATTGTCATTGTACTTATCACAACGTGTTTGCAGATATTTGTTTACGTGTATCTCACATCTACTAGATTGTCAGAGTTTGACTAATGCACATACTGAGCTATTCATCTTTGTATTCCCAGGGCACAGCATGCACCTGGCATACTCGACCCACTTGTACAATGAAGGCTGGCCCTGGGGGTCCTGGATAGGGCTAGGGTAGCATCGTTCCAACCTCTCCTCCTTTCTCTACTCAATCCAAGTCAGTAAACTCAGTGATTGGCATATAGTAGGTACCCAATAAATATTTGTTGAATAAATTAAAGTGAAATATCTGCCTGCCTATGAGGAAGTCTAAGGACAACCCTTTTAGGGGAATTTTGCACTGTTCATCCCTGACTTCAACCAATTGAAGCCAATGAAAGAGCCCTATGGCATTACACTATGGACTTCCCCCACGATGACAATAATCAACATGGGCCAGCAAGATTCCCTTTAATCTAAAGAATGAAAAGCTGCTTTGCAAAGGTCCTCAGCAGCCTCTGGTGTGGAAGGTAACATGTTCTCTTCATACTTGTTAACAGTCCTGATATCCGGCACATAGCACTGGGGCACCTATTACGCACCAGGCCCTGGGTGTAGAGCAATGAACACAGAGTAAAATATCCTGCCTTCATGAAGCTTATGTCCTTTCTTAGGGAGGCAGGCAGTGCAAATACATAATATGTTGGATGGCAGTGGGGGGTAACAAGGAAAATAACGCAGGGGAAGAGACCGAATGTTGGGGTCAGGGTGCAGTGTTGAGTAGAGTGATTGAGGAAGGTTTCCACACAGGGCACCATCTGACTTGAGGCTGATTCAGTCATTCACTCACACAGAGGCCAGCATGAGCTGCCACATCCCCTGCTCCCCTCTGCTGCATGCTGCTTCTCTGACAGGCCAGACCCTCATACCTCAGGGCCTTTGCTCTAGTCATTTCCATGGCCTATGAATGCTTCTCCTTCACCTCTTCAGGATTTTGCTTCCATGTCCCCTTCCCAGTGAGGCCTGCCCTGAGCACCCTGTTTGAAATTCTTGAACACTCCCCTCCCCCCCTCCCTTAGCTCCACCCTATTTTTTTTCTCTGCAACACTTAGCCCTTCAAGGTCCCTCCCTAGTGCTGGAACTCCTATGGCTTTGGTTCACCAACATGCCCAGGCACCTGGGATAATGGCCAGTGCAAGGCAAGGGTGCAGTGATACCTTAAACATGCACCCATTCATTCAACCCTGAAACACCTACACTGTACCAGATGCTGCACGTAATGGGCAACAAAACCCTTTATAGAGGTGCCTGGGCGGCTCAGTGGGTTGAGCATCCATCTCTTGATTTCAGTTCAGGTCATGATCCCAGGGCTGTGGGATCAAGCCCCACACCAAGCTCTGTGCTGATTGTGAAGCCTGTTTAAGATTCTCTCTCTCTCTCTCTCTCTCTCCCCATCCCCATCCCACACCCTCTGTCTCTTTCCCTCTGCCCCTCTCCCCTGCTCACAAACCCTCTCTCTCTAAAAGAAAAAGAACAAACAAACAAACAAAACAAACCCTCTAGGATGATGTGCGGTGCTGGAAACAGAGCCCCTACTTCCCAGGGGACTTTTCCTCTAAGGCCAGTAAGGGGTGATGTGGTTGCCTTCTTTCTAGGCTCCACTTCCCTACCAGCTGGTCTGCCCCAAGCCCACCATCACCCCCCCTCTGTCAGGGCACAGGGCATGGGAGCCTTCTCAGATCAGGAACCTGAAGTGGGACCCAGAGAGGGTGCGCATGACCAGAGAACTGGGCCAAGTCAAAGGAGGGCTGGGACCCCAAGGCTGGGGTCCCCCAGAGGGACTGGGCCTTCTAGGGGCTGGAGATGAGGCAGAATGACACAGAACTCCCTGCGGAGGCCTGGGGAGGGGAAGCCCTGACTCTACGGACTCCCTCGGGGATTCTGTAATGAACCTTGCAACCTATCCCACTGTCAACTCTAAGGCTCCGGGTGCTCTCAGCTGTGTGTCTGGGGGAATTAACTCCTTAATGCTTAACGACAGACACGGGGTGTGGAGCGTGTGTGTGTGACTGTACGTGCGTGTGTGTGATGGTGGGAAGAAGTGGTGCCTTCTTCTCTCCTCAGCATTGGTAGTAGCACATGGCAGATTTCCACTTTCCGGGCCCCATCTTGCCGGCACATCAGCCACCCCTTGGCGCCACCACCATTCCTGAGTCTCTGCCCAGGGGATTGTCCCAAGTAGAGCTCTTCTAACGCCCTTTCCTCGAGTTGAGCACTGATGCCTGGCAGGCCAGGTGGTTCGCCTGCCGTAGCCATGCCAGGCTGACACAGTGACCTTCTCCAGGGGTCCCCAGTCACTTCACTGCCAACAAGCGTTCCCTGGGGCCATTGGAGGTAAGTCCAGAGCAGTGCATTTCTTCCTTGCTTCCTCCACTTCTGAGCTATGAAATTATCCATTGAGCAAATCAATAATTCATCGGATTATCCACGTTTAGTCTAAATTAGAACTTATTGCCTCAGGCTCGACTCTGAAGTCTTGCTCCACCTGATGACTCCACCACCACCAGTAGAGCCCAGCCAGCTCACTCCCATGCTGGACCCTCTCTCCCCATTGCATTCTCCCCAAACTGCTGCCCCCGGCCCCCTGAAGTCTTAGCCCGGCCTGATCCCCTGTCCAGAAGCCTACCCTTCTCTCTCTGTTGTAATTCGACATGCTCTTCACAGTCTCGTCCGAAACCCAGTCTCTGCCCTGAGCTTCCCTGGACTTCTGCAGCAGACGGGAATATCCTACAATTAGAAACACACAGCTTTGCATGTAATCGCACTCCATTGGTTTCATGTTGGCAAACTCTGTCTTCCCCCACTGGTTGTTAGGCAGCATGAGGTCAGGCACTATAATAGACCCCCTTATATCCCCTCACAACACCTAGCAAGCACCTTCAATGAGTACTTGTGGAATTGTATAAACCTGTTTCCACACTCCTTTCCAACTGTCTCTTTCTCTTAATCCAAACTGCCTTCAGCCCCTCAGTCCTGAGTCCCACTTGTCCCTCCAGTCCTCAGGGATTAGACAACCCAGGATATATATAGGATCAGACTTTGGGTTTTAGAAGATCATGCTGGTTGCAAGCCCACTGAAGAGATTAGAAACGGGGCCAGAGCAGACAGAGGCCAGGGGCTGTGGCAGCAGATGAGGGATGGTGGGAGCTGATAGAGATGGAGAGAAGGGGATGGATACAAGAGACAGTCGGCAGGTAATAAGATGATCCGTTTGTCTAGCACCATATCGTTCTCAAAGCGATTTGCATCTACTATGTCCTTTGAGATTTGTCTCCCTCAACAACCATGAGAGATACGGAGAAGATAGAATTATTATCTCAGTGTAGGGGGTGGAACTGAGGCAAGGAAGGGCGGAGTCTATCACCCAATAATGCACCGCCGGGCTAGAAGAGGCTTGGGGCTCACATCCAGTCCTCAGACATCACATCCGGGGCTCTTTCCTGTCACTGGTGATGGGACTCACGATGGAGCTGCCATAAGAGGGCGGGTGTTAAGCTGCAGAACCCTGACTTGGCTACTTGCCGGAGGCTATTTACACAGCTCCAATTGATTTGTTGTAACCTGTAATTATTTTTGCTGAATTTTTTTCACGCTCCATTTGTTTTCCACTCTCCAGCAGACACACTACAGGCAAAGGCAGCCCGGGAGATAAGTGGAAGCAGGACAACCTGCCTTCAGTCCTGGGATAGAAGGGAGGGGGCTCCGGCTTGCTCCGCCCTCACCTCCCCTTGGCTCCTTTCCCCAGGCCCTCTCCCTCCCTGCTCATGGGAGGTGGGAACTCTTGAGCCACATCTCAGACCTCAGTGGCTCTCAGGTCTATCTCTGACCAGAAAGCTGCTACCAGAAGGGGAAGAACCTCTCCAGAGCCGCTCCCCCCACTTCCCCCCTGCCATGTGGCCAGCTCCCATCAGCAGCATATCTCTCAGGACACTGCAAGGATGGATTGTTAATTTTCTAAATTAAGTGTGACTATGAGATGCCATCTACTTAGCTGGTGGGACATCCCACCATGCTTGGAGTAACCCTCGCCCCTTTCCGAGGCGGTTCGAGTGTTGGGAATAGTTACTGAATTCAGAAAGCTTGGAGAAAAGCTTCTGCCCTTTGTCAGAACCTGTAGGCTCCTTTCAAGGAGGTGGAGACTGCTCACAGAGTCCAGTCCTTCCATGCCTACTTGACCATGGGCCCCTAGACCCCGTAAGAGGTCCAGTCTTGTCCTGAGTAGCTGTGTGGGTGTGGAGGGCTAGATTCCACCAGTCAGAGAAACAGCCCCTTCCCTCACTCCTCTTTCTCCCATGGGTTCAAACCACCCCCAGCTCCAAGCCAAGCCACAGCCTCCCGCCTTCCCCATCGACCCTACTCTTGACCCTACTCTTCCTTGGCTGTGATGAGGTCAGTTCTCTTTTGTTTTGTTTTATAAAATTAGAGTGGAGACACAGAGAAGCCATTAACGCCTTCCAGGAGTGAGAAGAGCCGAAACCCTCCGTGCCCAGTGCTTGGATGACCTTCCCAGAGTGGAGCTGGGGTGAAGTTGGAAATAGCTCTGTGCTCGTGTGGCATTCCCATATCCAGGGCCATAGGCACAGCTAATTCCTCAGTCTGGTTATCCTACCACGCTGTCATTTACCAGGTAATTCACCGGCACAATCTTGTGATCCTCACTACGATTATCTCGAGATAGTTACTCTCAACAACATTTGACATATGAAGAGGCTCAAAGAGATTGAAAACAAAAATTTGCCAGAAGACACACAACCATTCTGGGATGGAGCGGGGATTCAAACCCCGGCATGGCCAGACGCGATGTCTACCTTGCGAGCCACCAGCCACCGTGGGTGGAGCTGTGTTTCTCTTCACCAAAGGCATTTGCATTATCAAAGCCTTGGAAAGGCCAAAGAAAGAAATGGCCAAGTAAAGTCTGTAGGGGGTCAGTGTGGTGGGGAGCTATTTTCTAGAGGCAGCTTCCAAAGCCTCTCAATCTATACCAGGTCAAAAACTAAATAAGAAGCACGAACAAATACTGGCCTCTAATGACAAGAGGCTGAAGTGTTTAGAGGTTAAATGTACTGTTGTCTGCAACTTACACTAAAATGTGGCAAAAACATGAGAACGGACTGATGGCTGGATACATGGACAGATATGTGATAAAGCCAAGATGGCAAACTATTAGTTATGGAAATCCAGTTGGTGAGCATAGCGGTGTTCACTATGCAATTCTTCATACTCTTCTGGATGTTGAAATTTTTCATGATAATGGGAAGAAAATAAATCACACAGGTGGTCACACCCACCTCCTGGTGCACATCACCACGGTTCCAGAGAGCTTGGTCATTAGTCACTGAGTTCCTCCTAGGGAAGAGTCTTGGACTAGACACTTGGGAATACGAGATAATAAAGAGATAGGCAGTCCCTGCGTTGTGAAAAATGTAGACTATGTGAAAGAAAATAGGACAGAGTCATAAAATCAAGTTGTAAAGACTGTAGGCTCTTTATATCCTGCCCTAATGGAAGGAGAGCACAGTTACAAATTGCTTGTAACAAAACTTTGTCAAAAGCTTCTCCTGTAGGACTCTGATGGGAAGACCCACTACAGTTAAAGAGCGAGAAATGGGCCAGGAAGGTGACCCACAAACCCCCAGGGATTATGGAGGATCCCACAGTAGAGAATTCACCTTCGAGCCCCTCAAGGTGTCATCAAGAGCAGGAGTGGCTCCTTTCAGTGACAGACTGACTTAGTGAAAGGTTCAGCAGACTAGGGACCAAGCCACTCCCAACTCCATCCATTTATATCAACCTGAACCAGTCATTGCTCTCTTCTGTTGAGGTTGCTAAGCTATTGCTTGCAGGTCATATTTCATTCGTGGCTTGTTTTTATATGTTGTGCAAGTTGAGAACGATTTTTACATTTTTTAAATTTGTTATGACATTTATTTATTTTTGAGGGAGAGACAGAGACAGAGTGCAAGTGGGGAAGAGGCAAAAAGAGAATCTAAAGCAGGCTCCAGGCTCCAAGCTGTCAGCACAGAGCCCAAGGTAGGGCTTGAACTCACAAACCTAGAGACCATGACCTGAGCCAAAGTCAGACGTTTAACTGACTGAGCCACCCAGGCACCCCCGATTTTTACATTTTTACATGGTTAAAAATAATCACAAGAAGAATAACATTTTGTGACATGTGAAAATTTTATGAAATTCAAATTTCGTTGTTCACAAGTAAAGTTTATTGAAACATAGCTGTTGTTGATTTTTTTTAGGCATTGTCTATGGCTGCTTTCAACCTGCAACCACAGAACTGGGTAGTTTCAATAGTGACCACATAGCCTGCAAAACCCAAACCCTTCTTTTTTTTCTGTTGGTGGTGATTTTATTATTTTTTAAGTTTATTTATTTTGAGAGAGGGAGAGCATGAGAGCAGGGGAGGGACAGAAAGAGCAAGGGAGAGAGAGAATCCCGAGCAGACTCCACACTGCCAGTGCAGAGCCTAACACGGGGCTCGATCCCACAAACTGTGAGGTCATGACCTGAGCTGAAATCAAGAGTCAGATGCTCAACCAACGGAGCCACCCAGGTGACTCCGAAAGCCCCAACTCTTTACTCTCTTGTTCTTTACAGAAGTGTGCTGATCCGGTGTGAAGTGGCCCATCCACTAACTTCACTGCTCAATAGATCTCACTTCACAGAGTTACTATGAGAATTAATATGAGAATTGAAGTTTAGTAAGCTGTAAGGTTCCGTGAGACCCAACATGTTCCTACTGCCTGATCTTATTTCTCTCAACACCATCCCTGCAAAGGAGGGAGAATCTGGGTGGAAAGTCTTATCTGATAGATTATGAAACTGAGGTTAAAAAGGGAGACAAAACAGGCGTGCAGAAATCAATGCTGGGGTACCTGGGTGGTTCAGCAAGTTAAGCATCTGACTCATGATTTCTGCTTAGGTCATGATCTCGCAGTTCGTGAGTTCGAGCCCTGCATCAGGCTCTGTGCTGACAGCTTGGAGCCTGGAGCCTGCTTCGAATTCTGTGTCTCCCTCTCTCTCTGCCCTTTGCCTGCTCATACACTCTCTCTCTCTCTCAAAAATAAAATAAAAACATTAGAAATAAATAAATAAATAAATAAACAATAAAGAAATCAATGCCCTTACTTTACCCACAAAGCTCCCACAGCAGGGATCTCAACTACATACGTATGCAAATTTGGGCATGTACAGTCCTGTCTGAGCAGAACTCAGTGGGGAGGATCAGACATTTTTTCAGGAATTCTGTGAGACGGTTGTTAAAACACAGCCATTATTAAAAAAATAAATTACATAAAGTTATAATTAAATAAATTATAAAAGCAAAGGTCTTACATTCTCAAAATTTGTCACTGCCACATCATTTTACAACATTCTATTATTATTACCTGTGCTGTTGAGGTTATTTATGTCCGTTGTATCTGTGTGATGAAAATACAACGTAACCGTGTACCTCTGTGCCTCTCCTCCTGGCCTCCCATTCTGCCACATCACATTTGGTGTCTTGAACTTGGCTATTGTGGGAGTTGACACCTTGGCAATTGGCGAGCCCTACGGATCAGGCATTCCCCTCACCTCAGAGCTGGTGGTTAAACACTAGCCCGCACAGTACAGGGACCAGAGCTTCCGGTTTCAGAAGACTCACCAGGGGAGAGAGTGAGCAAGTGAGTGAAGAAAGACAGGGCAGAGAGCAGACATCATGTACGGAGGAAAAGGAGTGTCATGGCCACTTTTTCTTGTTCTAAGAAGCCTTTGAACCAGAAGAGGATTATCTGGGGACTAAGCCTCCAGTACTTTTCCTGAAGAGCCCTAGAGCCTTAGTGTCTAAAACCATTCTGTGATCCATAATTTTTGTCACCCCCTAGGATGGTGAGGTCTGAAAGAACCGGGTTGCACGGGGGGCGAGTGATGTTGAGAGAAGTGAATGGCTTGCCAGGAGTCCGCTGGTGCCTCAGAGCCAGGTCTAGAACCCTGACGCCTTCTAGGCTAGCTCTTTGCAGGACAGGGATGCCATTTTACCCGGAGATAGGTGTGTGGGGTGAACCTGCAAGGCCGCTGTCTTCCCAGCAGTGAGGACCTGCCCCTCCCCCTTCTGTCAGCAGGTGTCAGGAGGCTTTGTCATTCCAGGAAAGCCTGGTCACCTACACCCTCAGCTTGCTCCGAAGCCCTCTTCCTTGCCTCACAGCACCTCAGTCATCTCCTGGGACTATTTTCCCCCGAACACAGACTCAGTAAGAGGATGGGCATATTCAACCCAGGCGTGTTTGGCACAGGGGTGGGGCAACTGACTGTGGCTTTGAGAAGCTCTTGGTAGCTGTCTTGTCAGGGCCAGATGTCGAAGGGTATTTGTGTTCCAAAGAAAGGGCATTGAATTTTCACTCTGTTTCTTCTTCTTTTCCCATTTATCTGTTTATTTATTTTCTATATCAAAACTTTTTCATCGCGGTGTAACTGACATCTAACATTATATTAGTGTCGATGTACAACAATGTAGTGATTCGATATTTGCAATATGCATTGCTAAATGATCACCACAACAAGGCTAGTTAACACCTGTCATCTTACATGGTTATGGTTTTGGGTTTGTTTGGGGGTTTTTTTTTACTTCTTGTATTCCTTCAGGGGCAGAGCAGCCGAGAAGTTGCACAAGAAGAAGTGGGATGGTGTTCCGGAAGTGGTCTGGGTGGTAAGCACATGGAATGATGTTAGTCTTCACTTCCAAGCTGTAGCAGGTGACACGGCAGGCTCTTGTAAAGTCATGTTTGGAAGGAACTCAAGAGATCATCACATCCAGGACTTCCTTTCATGGATGAGGAAACTGAGGCTGGAGAGAGGAAATGACAAGCACAAAGTTACGTTGCTAGCAAGTGGCAGTGTTGGATTCAAACCCAAGCTGCACTGAAGTTGGTTCTTTTCCAAGAACAGAACTAGAACTTGGTCTCTTGATTCTAGACACAATTTGAAATTTACAGGAACCATTTTTAAAGTATTTTTTACTATATTTTCCTGGAAGCATGCTGGGCACTATGAAATGAATTCAATAAACGTGGTCCTTGTCATGTATAGTCTGGCTTACAGTTTAAGACTGACAGGTGGACACAGGCAGAAAGGGGGTGTGGGCTTAGGTGATGGTATATGAACAGAGTTTGCATTCTCTGGTTGGTGATCATAAGTGCAAGATTGCTGTAGGGAAGGCACGGGCTTGAGAAACAGACCCGGGTTGAAATTCTATTTTGGCTGTTTATTAACTCTGTGACTAAGAGAGAGGAGCTCTTCAGCTTTGGGGGAGCTATTCAGCCTCTCAAAATCTCAGTTTGCCTGACCTTCAAACGAGACAGTAACATTCATTTAGCAATGATGTTAATGAGATGTTCATAAAGTACTTAGTATAGCACCTGGAATATACCAGGTGTTCAAATAATGGTGGCTAGTACTATTGCTTCGTGTATTACAGCTAGTGCCAGGTGCCCCGGGTGGGCAGAGCCAGAAACTTGTGAACTGGGGAAGAAAAGTAATTTACTCTCTGGTATTGGTCATAGTTACAGTGAAAATTCCTCATCTCTGGGGTGCCTGGGTGGCTCAGTCAGTTATGCGTCCAACTTCAGCTCAGGTCATGATCTCACAGTTTGTGAGTTCGAGCCCCACTGCAGACTGTGCTGACAGCTTGGAGCATGGAGCCTGCTTCAGAATCTGTGTCTCCCTCTGTCTCTGCTCCTCCCAAACTTGTGCGTGTGTGTGCGTGCTCTCTCTCTCTCTCAAATAAACATTTAAATAAACATTCAAAAAATTCCTCATCTTTGCCTTTCCCCTTCTAAGATACAGACAGAGAGCCTGACAGACAAAGCAGAGGTGGCCCTATTTTACAAGCTAACAGACGTTCGTATTTTTTCAGTTAACATTTATAGTTCTAGATTAGGGGACTCTCATGATGCACAAGCAAAGGCCAGTAAAAATGTGACAGCTCAGACTGACTCAGATTGGATTCTCTAGGCTGGCATCTCTTTCAGGTCTCACTCCTTCTTCTAGGAAAGGCCTGGAATATCCAGAATGTCCCTGATTTTGAGGAGGAGGAAGGAGGCATGGAAAGAGCCTGCCATGTGCTGACTCACCCGGTGGCTCTCCAGAGCCCTGGTGAGGAGTAGGGGTCACCACAGGGGTCTCATCCCTGGACAGCCCTTCCCGAGGTGGCACGCACCCATTCCAGGCTCATGGAGGCTCATTCCCTCAGGACAATTGCTGCTGGGCCACTGCTCTGGGCTCTGTGCCAGGAGACTCTGGCATTCAACCCAGTCGAAGCCGAGTGCAAAGAACTACAGACAGGACAGGTGCCGCATGTCAATGACAGCAAGAAGGTGGGAAATGCACCCTGCTCTGCTAGTCTATGTGTGCACTGGCCCAGCCTGGTGAAAGCCCATGGAAGAGAGAGGGTGTGGGTACCTAGGTGCACACATGTGGGGGCGTGAGCAGGCCTCAGAGTGACCGGGTCTAGGTAGGTGCTGTCATGCTCCTGGGGAAAATGGAAGAGGCACGCATGTTTGTGTGCACGCGAATGTGTTTGTGGCATTGGCGTTTGAGTGCGTGCTGTGTGTTGTGAGAATGGTGGGTGGGTGTGAATGTGTGTGTGAGCTGTACACATCCAAGACGTAAATAGATGGCAGAGAGGCTGACGCGATAAGCCAGAGACAAAAACTTTGCTGTAGAACGCTCCCGTGGAGAGCCTGGCTATGTTGCCTGTACGTGCCGTTGGCATATACGTCTGGTCTAGGGTTCTGTGCGCTTTAAAGTGTGTCGGAGTACAAGGGTGAGTGTTGTACATGTCTGAACACGAGGCTCTATACGCGAGTGCTGGCATGTTACATGTGCATCTGCATACGTCTGGGTGTGCTTCTGGCCAAGGTTGGGGACAATGACGCAATTCTTATTTTCCTATAGGCCTATGGTTCTTTCTCCCATGGTCTGTTACCATTTTTCCATCCTGAGTGAAACCTTAATGGTCTAACTACATCAAAATAGGCTTTGACTTCCAACTGCATCCACTTGCTGCTCATAGCCAAGCCACTCAGGGACACCTCCCTGATGGGCCCCACTTCTAGGAGGATCTACTGACCCAACAGTTGGATGCTCCAGAAGACAGTCTTTCTTGGTCTCCTCTCATTCCATCTCTCAGTGAGCAGGGCCTGTGGCTGAAACTGAACAGTCCACACTGGCTCCGCATTACAAAATGTGGTCACAGATGTCCCACCCAGAGCCCAGAGGGGCTGGTTGGAAGGCCCAGGTAATTTCCTCACTACCTTGTCATCTCTTGAAAGCCACTTGCTCTAACAGGCCCCCTCTGCTCTGGGGCTGACATTCCTTCTTTGCTCATTTCTCTCCGCTTTTGTCTAATGAGGTACAGGAGGCTGCTGAAACTGACAATAGAATTACCTGGGATGCTAGATTCTGTCAATCTCCATTAGGAGTCCTGGGAGGGAGCAGTCAAAGCACAGGGACACCTTGGTGCTGTTATTGCAACGGGGTTCACTGTGACAGCAAATAAAACACGCTTTCTCCTAGATGCTAACCCTGGGCCAGTGAGTCAACCTGGCTTCCAGCCCGGACTGCGGCATCTACCTCACCCGGCCAGGCCAGGCCGGGGAGCCAGGATGTTGGAGAGAAATGCGCATCACTTTGGAGGGTACTTGGACATCAGCTAGACTCTCCCCCTTCCCCAGAGGGCTGCCTGAAGTTGGCTCAACAACCCTTCCCCACCATCGTGCCTTGTGCAAAGTCCAAGACTGTTTCTGTAATTTCCTGGGTGTCTTTCTGTAACTCCCCGTTCTATAAACTGCCCCTGTCAATTAATGCAACCAAAGAAGGGAGTCATGGGACCCTCTGATTTCTAGCCAGTCAGTCAGAAGCACAGGTAACAATCTGGGCTTGTGATTGGCACCTGATGGGAGGAAGTAGGGTAGTCTTGTGAGAATGGCGAAAATTTTTTTTTAAACTTGGACAAAACCAAGTGCTGAGAAGATTATAGAACAACAGAAGCTCTCCCACACGCCCGGCAAGACTGCCGATGGACCGGCTACTTTGGGAAACGGTTTGGCGGCTTCATATAAGTTAAATATACATCTCCCATATGACCCTACGATCCCACCTTTCTTTGCTTCAGAGAACAGAAACTCCTGGTCACACAAAAACCTGTTCATGAGTGTTTGTAGCAGTTTTATTCAAAGTCCCCCAAAAGTGGAGCAACCCACACATTCTTTAACCAGCAAATTCATGAAGCATAGGATCACCTCAGAGTGGAATAGTACTCAGCGGTCGACAGGAACAAGCCACTGATTGATACACAATGTGGAGGAGTCTTAAATGCATGTTGCTAAGTGAAAGAAGCCAGATCTAGACAGCTATTGTTGCGTGGTTCTGCTTATATGACTTTCTGGAAAAGGCACAGCTTCAGGGGCAACAAATAGACTTGTGGTTGCTAGGGTGAGAGAGGCAGACAGGAGCTGACTACAAAAGAGCAAGACAAGGGAATTTGGGAAGTAATGGAATTGCTCTGTATCATGTCTGTGGGGGTAGATACACGACTCTGCGTTTGTCAAGAGCTGTTACCTTGTATACCACAGAGTGAATTTTACTGTATGCAAATTAAAAAAAAATAACCAGAATGTCGGGAGGATCCACAATGGAATAGAAACTAAGAGATAAACCAAACTGCATTATAAATAAATCATCTCGGGTACCTGGGTGGCTCAGTTGGTAGGGCATCTGACTCCTGATTTCAGCTCAGGTCATGATCTCAAGGTTTATGGGTTTGAGCCCTGCATCAGGCTCTGCACCGACAGTGTGGAACCTGCTTGGGATTCTCTCTGTCTCTCTCTCTTTCTTTCAAAGGAATAATAATACAAAAATGAATCCTATTACCCACACTGAAGGGGATGGGAAAGAAAAGAACAAAGTAACTTCGGAAAATAGTTTTGATTGGATACTGTTGGACTAAAGACAAAAAAAGCTATAAACAGGTTCTGAACTCTAGTTAGTTAATTTGCTTCCCACAGGGTATGGGTTAGTAGTTCTGAAACTATGTGGTGTGTGTATACTCGAGTTTAACAAATGACTAAATTTAGTTGATTCTCTTTATTCACAGTAGTTATGGTCTATAAGTCTCTGCAAACACTGAATTAGCAAATACTGAGCCATCGCTCCTAGGGAAATACAGGGTTATGTTCCTGTGAGCCCCTGGCCACAAGGTTTTCACTAATCAGTCAATGTATAATCTTGTTTTACACGTGTTTCTGTTCAAAGACACCTTAATTTAACATATATTGTTGGTTCATTAACATTGAACTCAACAGCCAACAGCACTATAACTCATGCCTGAACGAGGCTTATCTAAACACATATTTTCTATGTAAGACACATCGCAGCATTCTTGAGGTTAGAAACAGCAGACAGTACTTCAGCACTACACTTGGGGACCATTTGAAACAGCGAAATCACAGGGCGCCTGGGTGGCTCAGTCGGTTAAGCATCCAACTTTGGCTCAGGTCATTACCTCACGGTTTGTAGGTTCGAGCCCCGCATCAGGCTCTGTGCTGACAGCTCAGAGCCTGGAGCCTGCTTTGGATTCTGTATCTCCCCCTCTCTCTCTGACCCTCCCCTGCTCATGCTGCTGTCTGTCTGTCTCTCTCTCTCAGAAATAAATAAAACATTAAAAAAATTTTGAAACAGTGAAATCACAACCACGAAGCACGAAGGTGTGGAAAATGTGGCAGTAAATAGACCATGAAACAGGCACTTATTTGCAGGACGAAAGTCAGAACCAGAAGATCGAGGGCTTGTCTTTTGACCTCACCTGGAAACAGGCACCTTGGGCAACTCAAACTTTTCATGTTCTACCCTTCTCTGTGAGTGATCACCCAAGCACCCTAAGTGTTGATTTTAGTAATAGAAACAAATTTTAGTGATTAGACACATTCGCAAATGCAGCATCCACTGGTAATACAGATCAACTATACATTGTAGATGTAGATAATAAGAGACAGGTGAGGGGGATAATGTATTGACCCAACCTTCCCCCAAGGTCAGTTCTGTTTCCTGAGTGCCCTAGACTTTCTGGTGGTGGCTGGAAGAGCCCTTGGACCCTAAGCGTTGTCCCCTCCTTTTACAGGGGAGTAGATTGAGGCCTGGGGAGGGGAAGGGACTCGTCTAGGCCACAAACAACACTGTCCTATCTCTATTTCCCACAGTGACACTGGGCTGCCTCTGTTCACATCTCCAAGAACCGAGGCCCTGAGAATTTTGCAGAAGTGGGGATGGAGGAGATAGGCTGCTTGAAACCTAGGCTTCAAGCTACCCTGTTTACCTCTCCTATTCCAGCAACCTGCCAGAAAGACTTTTTTATAAAGTTTTTTTTAATGTTTCTTTATTTTAGAGAGAGAGAGAGAGAGAGAGAGACAGCATGAGCAGGGGAGGGGCAGAGAGAGGGAGACACAGAATCTGAAGCAGGCTCCAGGCTCTGAGCTATCAGCACAGAGCCCAACCCAAGGCTCGAACTCATGAATTGTGAGATCATGACCTGAGCTGAAGTCAGACGCTTACCTGACTGAGCCACCCAGGTGCCCCCAGAAAGACTTTTGAAACTGTTCTTCCTTCGGGCTCAGTCTCAGACCTTTCCTGGCCACCGAAAAGCACTCCCAAGCCATCTCTGTTCTCATGACTTTAAGTATCATCTATATGCAAATTTGTATCTCCAGCCCAGACTTCTCCCGAACTCCAGCCTCCAATTTCCAACTTTTTTCTTGACATCTCCACCTGGATACTTAACAAGCACCTCAAACCTAACATCTCCAAAGCAGAACGCTTGGCTCTCTCTTTACTCTTATCTACATTCTTTCCCATCTCAGTCAAGGGTAGCTCCGATTGCTCAGGCTGAAACCTTGGCCATCATCCCTGACTCCTTTCTTTGTCTCAAATTCTACATCCAATCCAGCAACCCATTTCCATGGGCTCCAAGACATGCCCTACCATGTTCATTGCTACCACCCAGGCCCTCCGATTCCTGCATTTGCCTCCTGAGCTGGGTTTCCTGCTTCTGGCCTTGCGCTGGCCCATCTACCAAAGAGCAGCTGGACTTGTCCTTATGAAAAATCTTGGCATGTTTCTGCTTTTCTCAAGCCCTCCAATGGCCTCTCTCTCTCTCAGAGTAAAATCCAAGACCCATAGATGATGCCCAAGGCCTCCCATACTCCTCTTGCTCCCCCACCTCCAGCCACAGGGGTCCTGGATGTTCCCTAATGCCCAGATGTGCTCCAGCAGACCTGTGCCCAGTACCCTTCCCTTCCCCGGGGAACCCTCCCAGAGAGCAGCTTTGCGGGTCTTGAACGCTTCCCCCATCGCAGGCCCAGACACACAGAAGATCTGGGTTGGAAACCTTTACCTGTGGGCAGGGGGAGGCCCCGAGTCCATTTGTGTCTTGGTCTCTTGTCCCTCCTGTCCCGCCACCTGCTAGCCATCCTCCGTTCCGTTCTGTTTATTCTTTTTCCACTTCAAGGTTGGATTTCCATCTCCTCTCCCCACTTTTGGAAAGTGTCCCTAATCACTGGAGAATCTAATTACCACTCCTTCTGAGAGAGCTCTCAGTCTCTGTTATGCTAATGTGGCTATAATTGTGTCAGGCAGGTTTTGGTGGCGTTTTATCTTTCCTCTACCCGCATTCTGCTCCCCCACTCACTTCAAACGAAGTTTGCAGTTCTTTTGTTTTTGTTGTTACTGTGAAGGCCCCTGAGGTCCTCAGCTCCCCCCAACTACGGAAATCACCTTGATTACCCACTCCGGATCCCATGAGTCACAATAGGCCTGCCTCAGGGCAAACAGAAGGAAAAATAAACAGCATTTAGTGGAATTTGTTTTATTTCTTTGGAGATGCAAATCAGAAGTTTCCAGATGAGCTCTGGGAGTATCAGTGTGGGGTGGGAGGAAGCTGGCTCTCGGGATGGGAGCAGAGACTGCGGGGGGTCGGGGGGGGTGGCACGCGGGGTGGACAGGCCCCTCTGCAGCAGAGGTGTGCAGGGTGGGGGCAGGGGAGTGGGAAACAGGCCCAACCCCCAAATCCCAAACCGTTGTATTTGTTATCTTGTCTCTGAGCAGGGGCTGTTGGGAAACTCCTGTCTCTTTCACAGGCAGCCTTGGCCATGGAGTGTGTGCTTCCTGGGACCCATAGGAGGGGACCAGCTCACAGCCCCTGGAATGATCCCCGGGACTGCTTCCTCAGAAGCCATCTGCTGGTGGCCCTCAGTGTCTTTTCCCAAAGTGGGCAGGGGAGGAGGCAGGGAGATGTTGTTTGAGCTTCCATTTTTTTCATTCATTCACTCACCCAACAAACTAGCACCTGCTGTGTGCCAGGCAGTATTCTGGATGCAAGGACTATAGCAGTGAACAAATGAGACATGAGCTTCTGACGAGCATATAGACAACACACAAACAGATGGTTGCATCGGATCAGGTGGTGAGGAGTAGCAAGAAGAAAAACTAGGATGAAGGAGCTAGGAGGCCATGGGGATAAGGCAGTTTGGAGAAGGTAGTCAGGGAAGGGCTCTGATACAGGCACATTTGGGCAGAGCTCGAAAGTGAGCTGGACGTCCAGGCCTGACCCCACCAGCCACCCAGCTCTCCTGCCTGTTCCAACCCAGGACTGAAAGTGTTTATCCTGGAGTCTGAGAATCTGCCCTAAATTTTGTGCACAGCTGACCTCTCCAAGGCCCAGCAACGTCCCTGTGAAACGGGGTCTGGAGGGCGAGTTGGTGATCACGTGAGACACCACGTAAGAGTGAATGGAGGTTCAACGCGTGGGCAGTAGGCTCATTTGAAAGACACCTTCCCAGTGCAGACTTTCCAGCGGCTGTGTTGCTTGCAGCAGGGCACAAAATTGACTCCCTGTACGAGGATGTAGTCTGTGTTGCAGCAGAGAAGGCAGTAAGCCCTGGGAGGTAAGGAGCCCGGCAGCCGCACGCCTGGCCGGCATCACTGCAGAGGCCGTGGGAGCAATGATGGAGGGCGCGACCCAGGGGGTTGGGGACCACAGTCTTAGGTCCAGCTCTCACCCTCTGCCTCCCAATTCCCGCTTTCTCCCATGAAGAAAGCATGCATCATGGGGGTTACCTTGAATGCACATTTGTGCATACATAAAACTCACTTGCAAACGTGGATCCCTTATCAGTAGTAACAGGTAATTTGCATTATATACCTCCAGCTGCCTGTGTTACGAGCTCTTTGATGAGAGGGACCAGATTTTTATTATGTTTATCATCACTTTTAATTCCTGGCATTTGGCACATAGTGGGCGATCAGGAAAAGTTTAAAGCTTGACAAACCATCTTTGATTGTCCCTTCCTCTGTGCTGTGACATGGGCCAAAGGCAGGAGAGTATTTGAAACCAGAAATCTTAACTTAGGTCTCTAACCGGCATGACTCAGCAAAGGATTAGGGGATTTGGGGGACGTAATCCTTCACACGTGACTCCTGGGCAACATTAAGATATTGGAAGCAAGGCCCCTGGCTTCCAAGAAGAGAGCGGATGGCAAGGGGCTTCTCTAAAAAGGAACAAATCCGTCTCTTCCTCACCTCTCATCTGGACCCCAACGCTGGGAGCTAATTGCTATGATTAAAGAAGAATGAGTCAACAATCGTTCTTTTCCACAGGGTTATGTGTGTGTGTGTTTTTTCTTTTTAAGTTGTGGTTATGGAAGTATTTCTGCAAGTCAAGTATTAGCTGAAGCTAAGAGTTTGTGTTCAGCTGGTTGCCATGGTAACCCATCAGCTTCCTTCGCTTCGTTCTCTCCCCCTCCTCCATTATGGAGACTCTTTTTCAAACAGGGAGGGCCAAGATTAGTGAGAGAGAAGGGGCCATTGTCCACGCCAGCCTCAACTGCTCCCGAACAACGCAGCCGAAGACGTGTTGCTGTAAAGCCCATGTGCCTGTCTAGGCTCAGGCTGGTACATAGACTGATGGGCTCTCTGCTCCAAGGTCACCCCTGCCCCCAGATTCTTGTCGAGCCCCCACCCCACCCTGACAGCCAGGCTGGTGCTGTAGGCACAGCTGTGCCCAGGGACTTAATTACACACTTGGGATTCTGTTCTCTCCAAGACCAGGTATTAGTTTTTAAAATAGAAGGGCGGCAAGGGATTGGAAGAAAGACGGGCTGGGGAGAGGCAAAGATGACGAGGAAGAATGACAGACAGAGAGCTGGGGAAAAAAAGCACAATAACCTTTTGACCTTTTGCTATTTTGAGCAAACAGCCCCCAGAGATCACAAGTGGAGTAACAGAAGACAAGGCCTCGGGCTCAGAACCAATGTAGCCTGAGCCCAAACATTTCCCGTTTGTGGCTTACTTGAGGGCACACGGCAGAGGAACCTAAACCACCCCTCCCCCCTGCACTATATATAAAGGGTCCCATGCTTTTCTCTTGATATTTTATGATACAGTTACCTGCTTAGAGCAAGGGGACAGATCCAAAGAATCATAGGTTCTGTTTTGACTTGATCGCTGAGTTCCAGGCATGGCTCTCAAGCTATTGATTGAATTAATGAACTCATTTCATCCCTACAGAAAGCCTTTGATGTAGATGCTATTAAAAGCCCCCATTTTAGAGGCACCTGGGTGGCTCAGTTGGTGAAGCATTCAACTCTTGATTTGGGCTCAGGTCATGATCTCGAGGTTGCGGGATCTAGCCCTGTGTCAGGCTCCACATTTGCCGAGTGTGGAGACTGCTTGGAATTCTCTCTCTCTGTCTCCTTCTGGTCCCATGGCCCGCACACACATGCACTCTCTCTCAAAAATAGATAAATGAACTTTAAAAAAACAAGTAAAATCCTCTATTTTATAGAAAGGGAAATAGAGGCACAAAATGGTTAAGGACATGTCCAAGGTCACACAGCAAGCAAGTAGCAGAGCCAAGATTCAGACTCCAGGGTTTATGTTTGTAACCTCTACACTATCGTAGCTACACTATTAGGAGAACTTAGAACTGTCTCACTTTACCCAGAGTAAGGAAGGGACTTGCCCAAGGTCACCCAGCTTTTATGAGCCGCAGGTACCAGGGCAAGTGCCCAGATAATGATGCCCTCCCCTCTGAAAGAGGTCATCCGGGACAGAGCTCTTCACTCCAACCCTGTTTGCCTCCCCCTCCCAAGGTTCAGAGTCCTTGTTGCCTTTGAGGTGCCCCTCCCCAGATGCCCTCCGCCACCCAGCCCTGCCTAGGGCTCCCCTCCTGGGTGAAGGGGAGGAGGCTCTGCCCCGCAGTCCTGTGAAGAGTGACAGCACCGCCCACCACCCTGTCTCTGCCTAGCTCATCCCCTCAGCCGCCTCCCGGCTCCCAGCTGTCTGTCAGCAGCTGCTGGGGATATAAATAACCAGCCGTTGGCAGAGGCCCCTGGCAGAGAGGGGCGGGGGCGGGGGGGGGGGGGGGGGGGGGGGGGGGGGGGGGGGGGGGGGGGGGGGGGGGACAGAGTGCAGCGGTGACAGGCAGGGAGGAAACTCAGGGGTATCCTCCAGGCTCAGGGCTCAGGGCTCAGATGCTCTGAGCTGCTGCTCGGAGGTGCCAGTCGAGGCCCGACAGGGGACAGGGAACTGGGCTCAGCAGGAAGAGGACTGGAGCAGGCCGGCTCTGACACGCGCCTGAGGCCTTCCTGCCATCCTTCGGGTGCCTGGTGCAGACCGTGGGACCCCATTCCTCCCGCCGGCGCCCCGACGTTGAGGAAGTCTACAGGGGGCTCCTCTCCCCCACTATTTATGAGGTATAAAGATGCTAGTTCCGCAAAAAGAAGAGAGGCCCCCCGAGGCCCAATGAAAGCGCCGAGTGTGGCACAAATCATAAGTAAGAAGAGGTTCGGGCAAAACCGGGAGGACAGGAGAGTCATTTAAAATTCAGCGAACATTTATCAGGCCTCGGGCACATGTTGGGCGCTTCGTCACATGTCGCCTCATTTTCTTGTCTCTGTGATCCCAGGGCTGGGCGTTCTCTCTATTTCCTAGATAAGGATGCAGGAGGAGTGATAAGGAGAACCGAGGCGAGGCAGTCCTGGAAGGAACTTTCCAGACTTCCGGTTCAGTCTCCACATTCTGCTGAAGAGACAGGAAGAAGCTGGTGGCAAACCTAGGGACGTGCAGCAGGGAGAGGCAGGGCAGGCTGGCAGCCATGACAAGACCCGGAGGCCCCAGCGGCGCATGCCCTCCCTCCCTCAGGCTGTGTGGTTGACAGCCGCTGACGCCGCAGGTCACCTGAGGAAAGGCAGGTGCGCGGCTCCTGCGAGGGTAACGTTAGGGGAAGGGGCTCCCCTCTGGAAACATTTAATGGAACTATTCTTTGGCCCGACAATGGCTGCCTTTCGAATATCTCTCGGTAGAGAGCGATGGTTCTTGCACTCTCATGTTCATCAGAACCACCTGGGGAGGGGGTGCTAAAATAGCATGGAGCCCCTCCCTGGAGTTTCTGCATCAGTAGTTGTTTTGTCTATATTTTTGTATTTTCTGTAGACCATGTGGTCTTGACATCTTAAAAACTTTTGTGATTGGGAAGAGAGACCGCCCTCCTGGGACTAAGGATTCTTAGAGATAGCAGTGAGTTGGGGAGGGGGGTGAGCATGCCTTTGGTGTGCAAACTAATCCCACACCTCCTCACCTGCTCCCAGACACTCCAGCCCGTGGGGCTCGGTACCTGGCACTCAGGGACGGCCCCTACTGATTCGAGCTCAACCACAATTATTCAGACTAGCCAGTGGTAACCTGTTTACTCTGCCCTGTCTTGCCTTTTGCTCAGAAACCCCAACAAAGACCGTGGGCCAGGATCTCCCCTCGCCCCTGCTCTTCCTGTCTCCTGACAACACTGGTGTGGCCGCCTGTGGCCCTGAACGGTCTGCTTTCTGCTTCTAGAATCTGTGGGTATAATGACCTTTGTTTTCCTGTGCTTCTCCTGCAGCTCCTCTGTGGCTACATCCCACCGAGCATCACATAAAAGAACCCAGTGTAAGAGGTGTGGAGTGAGGCCCGAGAATGTGAATTCTAACAAACTCCCAGGTGATGTTTGTTCTGCGGGTCCAGGAACCCCACTTAGAGAACTATTGGTAAAGGTGGCTCCAAAGTAGCCCAAAGGAATGGACACATTTGTGTGGGGGTCAAGGAGCCTCTTGAAAGGAAAAAGATCAAGACCTTGATCTCTTATTTACTCAGATTCAATAAGTCCTGACTTTGAACATTGCTGGTGGGAATGGACACCAGGGGCCCCCGGGGGAAAGGAGACTCTAGACCGCACTGTGCAGGGTGCTCCCTGGACTGGCAGCATTAGCGTGCTGTGGGGGCCTGTTAGAAACGCACACTGTTAGGTCCTGTCCGAAACCCGCCCAGTCAGAATCTCTAGAGGCGAGGCCCCAAATCTGTACTCAAGCTCAGCAGGTGATTCTAGTAGACAGTCAAATTTGGGACACACTGATCTAGACCCTTTGGCCTTCATACTGATGGAGTTTTGGGGTGATGGTGGGGTGGTCCGGAGCCGATGGCCAAGAAAGAATTCTTGAAGTACTAAGATCCTTTGGTGCAAAAAGGTGATTTTGTTAAAGCACGGGGACAGGACCCCTGGGCAGGAAGAGCTGCACTGGGGTCATGACGGGTAACTCATTATATATCCTCAGGTTGGAGGAGATCAAGGATAGAGTAAGTCCCTATGGAATTTTGGAAGCAAGGTTTCCAGGACCTTGAGGGGCAAGCTGTTGCTAAGGAAACGCCATTTATTACCATTTAATAAAACCTCAGTCTTGAGACCCTTCAGATGTATGTCGGGGGGAGCTGAAGCTTGGAGCATGATTGCTGCATATATCTTGGGGGAGTTGAGATAAAGGAAGTTGACTTACAGAATCTTCAAGTTTGGGATAATGTTAAGCTAAGGTTCTGTTTTGCCCCCAGCAAAGTGTGATCCTTGAGGCAGCTGAGCTCCTAGAGGGAAGTCACTCTGCTGGTCTCAAGGACTTGTCCATGGGCTGGAGGGAGTAGGGAATTTAACTTTTCATCTGCCTTAGTTTCCCACATCACCATGGCAGGCACTTAAACCCCTTTCCTTTGCTCTTAGGCAGCCAGGAGTGTCCGAAGAATATCACCTGTATTCCACCTGGGGCGGGGAGAGGAGTGTGCAAGCCTGTATTTTGTCTTCAGCTTGCCCCAAGCCCCCTCATGGCTACTGGAGTCTAGAACATCTTGGTGGCAGAATGGCTGGTTCTGGTGTAGAGTGTGGCTGTGGCTAGAAACTCTCCCAGACCCAGCTACTTAACTGACAATTTCTGGAGACAATGACTGATCCTGTGAGTAGACATACATTCATGTGTAGTATGTCTGGGGCCCAAGACTGGAACCCTCCTAGGTGGGTCTCTGCCGGAATCTGATCAGCACACTGTGTGCGACCAATGTCGACCATTGTGTCATTAGTGGGGACAGGAGCTTGGGCTGGTCAGGCCCTCCAGTATCTGCTCGCAGGCCCCTTCCCAGCCCTCAAGTGCTGGGAGGCTTCTAGCAAGTACAGACACAGGAGTTGGGGAAGAAGAGAGGAACACCAAGATACTGGGCTTCTCGCTAAATGGGGCAGATGGATGCTTAAAGGATTAACTTAAGGATCAAAAACATCGGACCTGATTTGTACCCTGAGCTGATAAAGCACATCACACCAGTTATGTTGGGAAAATTTCATATTTTATTCATGCTTCCGATAGAGAGAGTTGGTTACTGGGACTTGCAACAATGAGTTTTAATGGTAACCTGAGGGTGAGGGCTAAGGACGGTGGTCACTGGGAGCATGGTGTGTGGCGCAGCATCTTTACCTTGCCCCGCCCTGAAGGATGTCCAACCAGCTCAGGAGGATTCCCTGAAGGCCTGCGGCAAGGGAGGGTCAAGGAGAAAGAAAGGGAGGGTCTTCTCTGCTACGTCTTGTACCCAAGTGCAGCTCCTAGGCCAAAGGTTGCTTCCCACTTTGTGGGAGCCAAGGCTGCTACCCTGGTCTGCAATGCTGTTCTCCACCAGCCCAGACGACAAATGTCCATGCCAGACCTGCCCTCAGAGGCCATTGCCACTTCTCCAAGTGCCCCCTGTTGGACACTATATGTACTTTTGTCAGAGCCCATAGAAGTTCTGCCAAATCCCTGAGGGCAGAGGTCATCCTGCCTTTCCTTCTCTCTAGACACAGCACCCTGCATGGTGAACAAGACAGATGCTACCCAGGTAGAGTTTACACTCGGATGAAACTTTTATGAAGTTATTCAAGTAAAGAATTAAACCTGGATGATGACCTCTAAATGCCTGATACTTTACCAATTAAACTACCAAGACTTTAACACCTAATCTACTGAAGTACCACTCCTGCTCTGAGGAGCTCCCAGTTTGATGGGGGAACCCCGCTCCCACCCCTGGGGTGTTCCAATATGGTAGATGTGACACATCCCTTGCCCTCAAGAAGTTCCCAGAATGATGGATAAATATACTAGTCATGACACTGCTTTCTTCCGTTGACAGGTCCCTTTCCATGTGGTGGGAAGAGCGGCCCTGGAAGCCCAAGGAGAAATTGCCCAAAAGATCACAGTCCAGAGGAAGAGCCCATGTCCTAAGATCAGGTGTCAGAGAAGGTACTGTGTGGCCTGACTAGGGTCCCCTCCACATCCCCCAACCTTGGGCAGATGGGGCAGGGTGAAGGAGGGACAGGCTAGTGAGCTGGACCAATCTGCACAGAATGGATTTGCATAAGAAAGAGTTCTGGTACAAGGGTGGGGGTAGGGTAGCAAGTTGTGCTGGACACACAAAGTTACTGCCCCAGGCTGCTGAGGAGGCTGGACCCACACGTCTAGCCCAGAACATAGCTGTGGACACGTACGCCAGAAGCAAGTGCAAATCAATATTCCAGAGTGCACTTAACTGCTTATCCTGGCACTTGAGGGCAGGTGGAGTTAGGGAAGACTTAGGGGGGTGGTGAATCTTCATGGTGCATTGGAAATCAGAGGCCAACGGGTCTTGGAGGGGCAGAGGAGACTGAGAGCTCCTTTCAGATGCCCCAGGGACAGGGATGGGGTGTGTTGTGGGGGGTACTCAGAAACCTAAGGCTTAATCATTCCCAGGATCCTGGCCCAGGGCCCTTGACCCCTCTGCTCCCAGTTACCACGTGCATCACCACTCCCGTCAGTGGCTGCGACCAGATCTTGGGAACCTACCATCTCAGAAGGACTGAGGAGAAATGCGCACAGCCTTACCCCTTCCAGAGGGACAGACAGGGGAGGGAGATTTAAGTCCCGTGGAGATGAGGAATAATGGTGGGGGGGGGGAATTGAGAAAGACCGAGAGACAGAGACAGAGAGAGGTTTTTAGCCTGTGAAAGGAGCAGAGTATGGGGTGGAAAGAAAACAGGGGCAGCCCTCACTGTTGTCATGGCAACACAGGCAAATCCAACTGTGCCCGTAAACACCAGTGTGTGAGTCTTTTTCTAAACCAAAGCCCCAGGACAGAAAGGAAAGGGGGACAGCAGAGCCTGGGATATGGGAATCACCCCCAAAGAGCTTGCTCCCAGCATGGCCCAGGGCCCCCCACCAGGAGCAGGAATGGGGGATCCTTTCAGAGCTCACCTCTCCCTTGGAGCAGAGGAAAACCCCGGATGCAAAGGGCCTTGATCTAATAGCAATGGATCTAATGATTATGCACACAGTTTGTGCACGGGTACCGGTGGGGCTGTGGGGGGCAGGGGGGTTACCTGTCAGGAGGGCAAGAAGGTGGCACAGCTCTGCCCACATATATCCCACAAAGCTGCAGGAGCTCATTGCCAGGACCAGGACCCTGGTGAGGCCCGGCCCTGCTGAATTCTCCCTGGGATGGGGTGCTGGGCTCCACAGGGATCCCAGGAAGGCAGTTCCCTCCAGCTGGCTGGGGGAGGGGTGGTCTGGGAGAGGTCTCCACTGGCCACTAGGGAAGCTGCATTCCCCACCTTGACTCCCTTCCTTTTTATCCTCTGGCTCCCCTGTTGTCTGCTCGACTTCCCTTTTAGCTCTTCTCTTCCTGGCTGCCCTTCCTCTCTGCCCACCCACCATGCTTTTGGCTCCTCTTCCTCTCCCCTTCTCTCTTCTGTCTGCCTCTGGTTCCCCAGGTCCTCCCCCCACCCCACCTGCCTTCCCTATTTAAATCGATACCAAAGCCAGAGGAGTAGGTGGAAAAATACGGCGCTGGGGACAGCAGGGAGGAAGGCTTTAGCGGCAGGCTTTTTGCTTTCTGCCACAGTAGAACCACAGCAGACATCCCGAGAGGCATTACCATGGGGATATAGGTCACCCACGCAACCCTGGCACTCACAGCCGGCACCCCAACCCAACGCTCTCCTTCCCTGATGGCAGGAGACAAGGAAGGAGAGAGGGGCCACACCCCAGGCCCATCTGGCATGTCACACTGCAGCTCATTGTGATTCTAGACCCATGGGGAAACTGGAGCTTTCCCAAGTGTGGTTCCTCTTGGGTCCAACCCCCTCAGGAATCCTAGGTATTCTGCATTTGTTGAAGCCGCCCAAAAGCCCCGCAGATGGAGTCCTGTACTGATGTACCAAGGAAGCAGGGAGGAGGCCGGGGTCCCTGTTCTGGAGAGTTCCCAGAGTGGCTGGAACACACATGCCAGGCCGGTGTGCTGGATGGGCCAAGATCTGGGGCTGGGAGGGAGGACGTGGGTTGGCCCAAATGTGTGGTGTGGACACGCCGGTTGGGAAGACTTTCTCCAGAACTGAAACTAAAGTTCAGAGGCACCTGGATGGCTCAGTCAGTTAAGCGTCCGACCTTGGCTCAGGTCATGATCTCATGGTTCATGAGTTTGAGCCCTGCATCAGGCTCTGCACTGACAGCTCAGAGCCTGAAGCTTGCTTCGAATTCTGCGTCTCCCTCTCTCTCTCTGCCCCTCCTACTTGTACTCTGTCTTTGTCTCAAAAACAAATAAACATAAAAAACTCTAAAGTTTAGTAATAAAGAAGGCCCTTTGATTCCCATTCTGCTTAAGCCATAAACCCACCTGGTGAGATAGGAGCCATTACTAACCGCCCATAAACAGAATTCCTGAAGCTTACAGACCCTATCTTTGGAGGAACTACTCACCAAGCCTCTCCCCAACTGGGGTGGCTACGTTAGGCATAGGCCAGCCGAAGAGTGTCCCCGAGGAACTGTTGGCCCTGGAGGAGCCCGCCCCCCACAGTGGATCCAGATTTATATCCAGAGTCACCCAAGTGTCTCCTGGATCCTAGGGTGTGGGCTGTGGGGGTAATGAGTGGGGTTGTCATCCCAAAAGCCTTTACTCCCAGTCTAGGGCCCCCACACTGTGGGGAAACATGGATTCTGGGTGCCCCGAGTGCCTGGGGTTGGGTGTCAAGGATCAATCAACAGCATGTGGAATTGCGTGTGTGTGTGTGTGTGTGTGTGTGTGTGTGTGTGTGTGTAAAATGACTGAATGCACACACACAGACAGAAAAGAGAGAAGATCTGTCCAGCAAGCACCAGTTACTGAGCCCGCACACTCAGTGGACTGGAGTACTTGGCTTCCTCCTGGTATTTACCAGTTCACACTTGTGGCTCATAGGGTTGTTGCGGTTGTTACCAAATTCTAGACATTCTAGAGCACTCTGGCTTTTCAGAGCTCTCTCTCATCTAATATCTCACTTGCTCCACACAGCAGTTTCATGAGGATCACTTTCCTAAAACTCCCAAGATAATAAGCTCTAAATTCAGAGAGGTTAAGTGACTTGCCCAAGGTCACACAGCTTATTAGATCTGACAGAGTACTTCTCAGATGTTTCCAGCAGGTCAGCAATGTCTGCTTTTTCAAAAAGAGATGGCACATTGCTTTGTAGCTCATTGGTCAACATTGGCCTAATACCACCCAGGGAACTCTCCCCTCTGGGCTGGGGCCAGGATGGGATGTGTGGAGGCAGCCGCTCTACAAGATGAGATAATAAGGAACAAACTAAAACCCCTGAAAGAACCCACAAGATTTGTGACCTGCATGTCAATGTCAATGTATGCGCCCACATTCACATTGCCCAGGTGCCCTCTCCCTCGGTGCCCTGGGTGCCCTCTCCCCGAGTAGTGACCTCCTTGCTGCCAGGCCTGCTCCCAGAGCAGAAACCCTGATCTAGAAGAGGGAGAAGCCCTCCTTCCTGCGCTCCAAGCTCTGTGCATGTGGGCAGGATACACACACACAATGACTTGTCACAAGCAAAGAAAACAAACAAATGCAGAGGAATCAGTCAGCTGCGGGAGCTTTACACAGCCATGGGGGGTGGGGGCGGGGATGGAAAGAGCAGAGCCGCATCAGCAGGGGTGCTGGGTCCAAACAGCTGTGTTGTGTTCGGGAAGTAACTCTCAGGCTAAGCTCTGGTGGGTACATACGTCCTGAGCCTGCTCCCTGTACGGTCTGCAACTGCACTCCTTGGCAGGGATGCTTAGACCCCATAGGCTCTGACCCAAGTCCTGAAGCTCCCTTGGGTCTGGAGCAGGAAGGGGACAGGGCAAGGGGCCAGAGTAGAGAGGAGGCGCTTCTGTAGAGGGCTGGGCCCAGAAAGCCAGGCCTGTCCTGGCACAGCCACACAGCTGCACGGGCACCCCTCCTCAGCTCTGTTGGGTCCTTCCATGAAAAGAACTGGCCTCCTGAACCAGCTGGGAGAGAGAAGCCATGGCTGGCACAAAGGGGGAAACAGAGGACACATATTCAGGTCATACTGAACGTATAGCCGGGCCCCTTCTTGCAGCTCTTCCTCCCCGCTGGCCTCATTTGAGATCTTCTGGAGGTTGATTTAAATCAAGCTTAAAAAAAAAAAAAATCCCTACCTTGTATCCCCTGGTTTATGTTCCCCAGGCTCCAGTTTCCTGCTTGTAATTTGGACGGCGCCGAAAAGATATAAACATCTCTCCGTTTGAAGAGCCCCCGAGGAGCCTACAGAAGCTCCCTGGCTGTTCTGCGATCAGGGAAAGTGCTGGAGGTCAGAGATGCCAGCGCTCCCGGCCCCCCCGCCTCAGGCCTGGGGTTGCTGGCAGAGGGTGGGGTGCGGGCCTGCCTGGGGAGAGCAGGGGGAGACACGGAGGGAGGCTCCTGAGCTTCCCTGCACCATGGCCCTTTCTGCGGTTTACAGCCGGCCACCTAATTTATAAGCTGTTTTTACTGCTGTTGTCAAACAGCCACAAACCAAAGAAATAAAGTAGCCAAAGGAACTATGTCTCCTCTGCCTGGGCCCTCCCAGCCTATCTGCTGGGTCAGGGCCTCTAAGGAGCTGAGGAGCCCAGGTCTGCTGTGACAGACCCTCCCAAGTGACTCCCTCGGGCTGGCTGGCTGCCCTAGGACACCTTGGTGAGAGCTCCCAGGCTCCCTGCAGAGAAATGAGGACAGGCCCCAACCTCACTGCCTCTAGGCTGAGCCTGCGTGGAAGCTGCTCTCCAGCCCTTTATGCAGCTTCCTGGCCAGCAGCGACCTGGTGCCGGGAGGACCGGGCCTGAGGATGATGTTTGGCAGAAAGAAGGGGGTGATAATGTCATCACCCCAGGCCCCTGCTCTCCCCAGGGGACAGTCCAGCCATCGCTTTGCTTGCCCACAGCCCTCAGGGTCCATAACTGATGGCCCCTGGATTAGCACTTGACTATATGCTGCTGTTCTCCTGTGGGGAATTGTGTCTTCTGTGAAATGATGACGGCTTTGGGGCCCCCTTCTTGTCTCTTCTGGGTAGGGCCCGGGGCAGGCAGGTGGCAGATACAGATACATATGTGAGAGGAATCGGCATGATTCTGGGAGGGAGTCCGGGTGAGAGCACATGAGGAAGGCAGCTGAGGGGCGGATGTAAGGGATCCCGGGGAGGGAGTTGGCCCCACTCTGGACCCTCCCAATGAACTTCGGGGAGGAAGGCGAGAGGGGGATCTGGCTGTTTCTGACAGCCTCTCCTCTCTGGTGGGCCTCAAACACATCAAGTGCTCCGTTAGATGTAGAAGGCCTCAAATGGCCTCTTCCGCAGTGAGAGATGTCAAGGCATGGCCTCTGGTCAACCACGCACAGGAGATGGTATTTATTACTCTTATTTAGAGATGACAAAATGGAGGCTGAGAGTATGCACAAGACTTGCTTAGGTCACATGCCCAGGAAGTGGTGGAGTTGAAATTCACACCAGGTCATATGAGTCTTAACTTTTGTGTCTTTAATCATTCTCCATACTGGAAGTCAGGAAGAAGGATGCCTAAATCCCCTGGTATGTGTGTATATACATGTGTGCATGTGTGTGCATGCTCATGCTTGCATGTGCATGTGTGTTTGGGTGTGTCAGGGAGGGTGCTTGTTTAACCAATTGGGGGGTGCGGTCCAGTCTGCCCAACAGCACTCCAAATGCCCACACCCTCAGACGCTCAGAAGGAGCTGATCCTTCAGAGTGTAAACCTGGTACTCCAAAAAGGAAAGGAGCCCCGAGGAGAGCCAGAAGCATCTCCTTTTCCTGACCTTTCCCCACCCCTTCAGCCCCTTTTAAAGATCTGGTCCCAGAGGAAGTAGTGGGTGGGGGCACAGAGCAGTGCTGGATCTAAGTTACTGCCAGGACAGCTTAGATGAAGTCCGACGTCTATTGTCACCCAAACTCCCCAGTTACCAAACCGGAGCTGCCAACCCGAAATTAATGTATGGAACTCGTTCTCCAAGAAGGGTTGCGTGAAGTACCGTGGTGGGCTGTCCATCAGCTCTGCCAATAGCCACTGCAGGGTCTCAAAGTCTTCATCCACAGAAGGAGGGGCTCTGTCCAGGCAAGTCTAGTCTGTTTCTAAGGAGATGGGAAGAGAGGGGAGATATACTCTTACCTGATTGCTTGCCATCCTGGGAGCCCCAGAAGATCAGGATGCAAAAGGTGGGGGAGGACCTAGACGAGCACTAGGGAGATGAATTGTAGAGGTTTGGGAGGGGAGAGAGAGCAGAGGTCTTGCAGTTGTGCACTTGGAAGGGAGTGATGGAGGCTAAAGGAATCAGGCCTTAGAATGGTTCTTTCAGCCCCACCCCACCCCCCATCCTGGACACCCCCAGGGCAGGGAACACTATGTATCCCATGACACTCGTGACCTCAGATCACCAGGAACACATCATGAGTTCAGAGACTCGGCCCCAAAATAAAGCCACAGTATACCTGCAAGTCCTAGGGTAATTGAATTCAGGATCTTCCTTAAACTTGAAGATGAAGCTGATTAGGCTTAGGATAATCAAATAAACAAAATAAGTTTATAGTCCTACTGCACAGGGTAGATAATCCACTTAGAATACAATACCCCAAGAGGAGGCAGAGGCTGGAAATGCATAGAGCTCCCAGACGAGATTATGATGATTCTGGGAAAATGGCTTCATTGTGGGTTAGAAGAAGAACTAAAGCATTTCAGCTATGCTCCTAATATTGGAGAACGCCCAGAGGATCTGGCCCTTCCAAACCTGTCCTGAGCGTCATGCCCGAGATCACAGGGAGACCAGGGCTGACAAACAGCGGTAACAAAAGCTGCAGCTTCTTTCTTTGTAACAAAAACAAAAACCAGGAAATGAACCCTGGTACCATCCACAGACCTTGTGCAGATTTCAAAGTTTTCACGTGCACTCATACACGCACATGCATGTGGTTCTATGCAATTTTATCACATGTGTACAGTCCCATAACCCCCACTATGATCAAGGTATGGAACAAGATCCCTCACGCTGGCCCTTTATAATCACACCGCACTCTGTTCTCCTTTTTAACCACCCCAAACTCTGGCAACCACTAATGTGTTCTCCATCTGTATAATTTTGTCACTTTGAGAATGTCATATAAATGGAATCATGCAGTATGTGACCTTTTGAAATTGGCTCTTTTCACTCAACAGAATGCCCTTGAGATCCATCCAGACTGCTGCATGTATCGATAGTTCATTCCCTTTTTTTGTTGCCGGGTCGTATTTTGGTGGCTTGGATGAACCACAGTTTGTCTGATCAGTCACCCAGTGAAGGACATTGGGGCTGTTTCTAATTCAGGGCTATTGCAAATAAAACTACTACGAGTGCTTATGTACAAGATTTTAAGTGGACACAAGCTTTTATTTCATTGGGACACATGTCCAGCTAAGGGAGTGCAGGATCACATAGTAAGTATATGCTTAGTTTTTAAGGAACAGCAGTTGGGGGCAAATGGACAGATAGACACAGCCTGGAACAGCAGGCTGGGAAGGGAATGTACGCGTATTTCTCTATAAAGACGAAGGTTGCAGGGGACCCTCCGTGAAATGGCCACAGGCAACTGGAAGGAAATGCTGTCTGAGCACCAAAGCTATTCAAAGCAATCCAGGGAGAACTCAGAAACAAACTGTGAATAGCAGAGTGGTACTGGCCTCCAATAAACCACTTAACCACGCTAGAAAGATGGATTGACCGGAATGATTTTCAAGCCACCATCATGTGCTGGTAAAAGTCAGGGCCCTGTACACAAAGAGCACAATCAGAGAGCTTAATCGTCCACCAAGGAGTTGTGTGGTCCAGGTGCAGCCTCACCTGACCACAGGGGCCGCCAAGTGGAGGGCCCTGGGACCATTCAGTCTCTCTCTCAACAGACATTAGCTGAAGCCCTACTCTGTGCATAGCACTGTGCTAGGCTTCTGCTTATGCCAAAAAGAAGCTGGTATCTGAACAAGTAGCAAGCATCTGAAGGTGAAACCTGAGTTCTACAGAACAAGATGCTGCTGAGGGCAGTCCCGGGGCACTAAGAAAACGACCAGGTCCACCAGCTGGAGCTTCTGAAACGGGCAGACTCTAGAACATGTGGCTAAGGAACAATGGCTGACACTCACTGAACACTTTGTCAGGCACCAGTATACTGTGCCAAGCACTAGATTGGAATCTTTTTAATATTTATTTATTTATTTATTTATTTATTTATTTGAGAGCGAGAGACAGAGAGCAAGCAGGGGAGGGGCAGAGAGAGGGAGACACAGGATCCGAAGCAGGCTCCAGGCTCCGAGCTGTCAGTACAGAGCCCGATGGGAGGCTTTAACTCACAAACTTCGAGATCATGACCTGAGCTGAAGTTTAGACGCTCAACTGACTGAGCCACCCAGGCGCCCCTCTAGATAATAATTTCATACTATAAGATTCATGCAACAGATACTTACTGAATTTCCTACTATGTGCCAGAATGACCAAGGAAGACACTGATTTCACAGGATGCGGAGGACAAGAGACGAAAGTGTCCTAGAATAGTCCCAGGCAGACGCGATCAATGCTCTTGTGATTTCCTGTGCTAGGTAGCTGGCAATGATTCAGTGATTCTCCAACAGGGAGGGGCAGGGGAGCCTAACCTCCAAACTGGAACTTAAGCAGAGATTGAAAAGCATATTCAAAATGATACCGTAATTATTTGGAAAATAAACATTTCTTTTATTTTTATAGCAAAAACCAGAGTAAGTCAGGCTTTAATAAAATGGTCTTAGAGCACCTACACAGATAATTCTCAAAGAGGGCCAAGTTCTGGGACAAGACACAGCAGAATCTCTGAAGGTGTGTGTGCAATTTTTATGCTCATCACAAAGAGAGTTTGAGTGAAAACAAAAACCGACCCTACAACGCTGTAGCAGGCGGTTGCTCTCTTTGCCCCGGCCCTACCCCCTTCTTACACAAGAGACCCTCTCTCAACCAAAGGTAGAAAGCAGGAGTTTCGGAGCATCAGGTGCCTCCTGTCCCATCTTTCTTTGATTAATACTGTCCTTTTCCTCCAAGAAGCCCTCTGTAGATGTCAGGTGGTTCCCCTTTTTTCTAAAGGTTGTCCAAGGAGGGGTGCCTGGGTGGCTTGGTCGGTTAAGCGTCCGACTTTCGCTTAGGTCATGATCTCGCAGTTTGTGGGTTCGAGCCCTGAGTCGGGCTCTGTGCTGACTGCCAGCTCAGAGCCTGGAGCCTGTTTCAGTCTGTGACTCCCTCTCTCTCTGACCCTCCCCTGCTCACGCTGTCTCGCTCGCTCTCTCTCTCCTAGAAATAAATAAACAAAACAAAACAAAACAAAACAAAACAAAACAAAACAAAACAAAACATTTAAAGGTTGTCCAAGGAATAAAGTAGTTCTCGTTCTGGAAACTGACTGGAGTCAGCCATGGCCAAAAAATTCACTGTTAGTGAATTGGTCAGAGGGGCCCCCTGGGGAGTACAGGTCCTGCTCTTCAAGCATTCTCTTCAGGAACTCTGGGGGCGCCCGGGTGGCTTAGTCAGTTAAGCGTCCGACTTTTGCTTAGATCATGATCTCACGGTTCGTGGAGCCTCGCGTCGGGCTCTGTGCTGACTGCCAGCTCAGAGCCTGGAGCCTATTTCAAAGTCTGTATCTCCCTCTCTCTCTCTGGCCCTCCTCTGCTCACGCTGTCTCTCTCTCTCTCTCCTAGAAAGAAATAAAAATATTTTAAAAAAAGAAAAAAAGAAAAAAAGGAACTCTGACAGTTGGAAGGCAGGGAGACCAGTAGTGGGAGACGATAGGGTTTCCAACCCGAAGCACCCCCAAACATCAATCTGGCAGCCCCTAGAATGTTGTAAACCTCAATCAGTGGAAAAGGAGCCAGATCAGCTTCTTCTCTTTGTCCTTAAGAAAGGAAAAAAAAAAAAAAGATACATTCCAGATAATTTCACCGTGATGAAAGAGGAAGAACCGCTGAAGTAGCAAAGGAAATAAATTAACGCCATCTCAGCTAAAATCACACACAACTAAAACCTGGATCTGAATGTACTTTCCTGTGGAGAGAGAGCATCTTGAAAATGACATGCGTTAGTCATCCACTCCAGCCACCCAACTCAGTGTGTGGGGAGACCAGACCATCTCTGACATTGTAGGGGAGGGAGGGAGGGACAGGGGCTGGGTGCCTGACCCCAGTCCTGAGGCTTGTCCTCCCGTCTGGAGGCTGAAAAGTCCACTCCTCTGTGAGCACAGCATCCAGGGTGAGCCCCGGGCTCCTGCCTCACCTGTGTCTGTGATGGGGTTTGGACCGGGAGCTACTTGCGCAGAAGTCCACAGAAGTGGCCCAAGCTCTTGGATTCTCTGCCGTGAGTCCTTGCCTGCAAGGAGCCCAGTATTCCAGGGGCCGCCCCCTCAGGCCTCCCCATCAGGAAGATCCGTCCCCCTCAGCTCAGGGATACATGCCGTGAGTTTATTTCCTTAGCTCTCTTCTTCCTCCCACTTCTCTTTTTCCTCTCCTAATTTTTCTCCTTCCAGAAAAGAAAAGAAAGCCCCCAGCAAAGGAGAGGAGTTTGTAGTGCCTGAAGAAAAGCACACGGAAAAGTCTTCATGAACCAAAAGGCCCTGGGGTCCCCACACACCGAGGCTGGTGCCCAGTGACAGGCTGTTCGTCACCAACCCCAAGGTGTCAAATGGGAAGAAACGGGATTCGTGGCAGAAGGAGCTGTAAGGACAAAATATAAGGATGAACTTTCTGAAAGTGAAAATTCGAATCTCTTTGACAAGCGGTGCCTGGGGACCATGGGATCGCCTTTCCGTGAGAGGCAGGGAGTTACGGAGGGAGAAGGAAACAACAAACTAACAATCAAACAGATCCAGGAGACTTCCACGAGGGAACCAGGGGCCTCCTCCTCCTCGCCGGGAGTCCGGCCTCCGAGAGCCTCCTAAGGACTAAGTGACACCCAACAGCGAACACTCGTGGCACAGAGTCAGGGGCTCAGGGTCAATTGTCCCCAAGCTGCTAACATGCAGGGCGGCTCCTCAGGACAGGAAAATGGACCAGGTTGACCTCTGCCTGAAGAAAGAACCACTTAATCTCTCTCCAGGGAGCACCCAGACCCAAAATGTACAAAGGTGCCCACTCTCGGGGTCCTGCAAGGGCAAGGTCAGCTCCTGAGAGTGAGTGCTTCCTTTAAATTTGGCATCCGAGGTGCTAGCTTGCCTCATTCTAGTTCTAGAACGCTCTTCAGCCCTCTGCCTTTGCTGTTCGATGTGTTTCTAGACCTGAAGGATACAACAGCCGTTGATGAAGCTACAATCCCAGGGGGTCATCTGGACTCATTAGTTTTTACTGATTCAGTTCTCCCTGAACCCATGGAGGTGAGATGAAAAGGACAAAGTCAGACAGAGCCAAAATCACCCGATCAATAGTGCTGCTTGATCCAGGGAACAACTCAGACACTCACTCCTGCCCTAAGAACTCCTAGGTGGGGACCCCCACCCAGAGGCGAAGGGTGGGGAGGGGCAGGCGGATATATGGGAGGATTCTGATAGGAGAAGTCAGTCAGGAGCAAGGTCTTCTGCTGGGCACTCTGGGCAAAGAGTAATGAATGCTACAGTTCCTTGGGGGAGTTTATAATTTAAGTAGGAAGGCGGGATACCCAGTTAAGGTAACTTCTCAGATGAACTGCAAATGATTGCAAATAAACATAAAGTGGTGTAAACCAAGACTATTCCTGCAGAAGGGAAACATAGTGGGGGGGGGTGTCAGAATCAGTAGTGAATGGGGGAAAGCTTCTGGAAGGAGTGGAACTTTCTCCATGGTTTATTAATAGCGTTCTTCAAAGGGCAGTCCTCAGAAGCACTTGGGGAGCTCTAAAAAATGCAGTTCAAGAGCGCCCCACTTCAGCCCTACTAGGTGAGATCCAGGAAATACGTTTTAATCAGTTCCCCAGGTGGTTTTTTTGCACACACAGCTTCAGAAGCATGAGTTCAGGAAGCAAAAATAGACCCAGGTGGTGGCTGCTGGGACAGACCTTAGGAATGAGTTTTGGAGAGCCCTGTGAGCTCTAAGATCTATGTTGGAATTAGTCTAAATATTGGAAGTAAAACCATAAAGACTTCCTTCTCTGTGAGAAAATAAGAAGGAAAATAGAAGGGTCAGAGACAGTACAAAGAGAAAAGGACAGGATTCAGATACATGGAGCCCCAGTTTCTTTGCCTTGTGAACCATTGCTGAAACGAAATGTTCAGAAATGAATAGAGTCTGATTGGAAAAGAAGACCGTCAACAGAAGTAATGCCAAGTAAAAAGGCTGGATTTGAGTAAATACTCTATTCTTAACATGTGAGATACCCCACGTGTGTCTTATTTGCAGGCTTGGGAATCAATAGCCAAGATTTGGTAAAGACCCATGGTAAGAAATGCACTGAATGCCATAACTCAGTACACACATATGTGTACATGAAACTGGGAAAAGTATTAATGAAATACATTCCTTCCTATCCTATTTCATTTTTTAAAACAAGTCTTATTGTAACCTGCTAATGAGTCTCCACATGTAGTTTGAGAGCCACCGAAGTAGATAGGAGGTGGGAAATAAGTGCTTGGAGACAAAGTCTTCTTGAGTTTCAAAAGTTATTTCAAACGTCAAATGAAAATGTGCTGTGCGTCCCTGGTGCTAACCTTTCAGAAAACCTAACCATTTTCTGCGTCTGCCTTCAAGTATCTATCTTCTCAAAAATGTACTCCTCCAGAAAGATCATTCCAGATCACCCTCATCCAACTTCAAGCACCCCAAGTTCCCTTAAATGTCCCCCACTCCTGGTGTGTGTGTAGGCGGTCCTTGATGTATAGACGCGTACTTCAAAATCACTGAGGGGCGCCTGGGTGGCTTAGTCTGTCAAGTGTCCGACTTTTCGCTTAGGTCATGATCTCGCTTAGGTTCGTGGGTTCGGGCCCCGCGTCGGGCTCTGTGCTGACTGCCAGCTCAGAGCCTGGAGCCTGTTTCAGAGTCTGTGACTCCCTCTCTCTCTGACCCTCCTCTGCTCATGCAGTCTCTCTCTCCTAGAAATAAATAAAGCATTAAAAAAAATATCACTGAGGCACGCCCACAAACGATGCTGCCTGGTTGGTCTCTTTTTAGAGGTGCAGGGAGGGGGGGTGCTGGGTGCACCAAACCCTGTCCCTCAGCTTCGGATGTCTGACATCTCCCTCTTGCCTTTACAGGCTCCATATGGAGGGAAGGGGGAGTCTCTCTGATCCTCTCCACCGCTCCCTCCTGCCCCCCAAAATAGCAAACCTCCGGGGAATCTTTTGTATACATTAAATTAAACAGAATGGGACTCAGTTACCATATTGCCCAGCTTAGCTGTTTTGTATACTCAGATTCAATTCAACAGAGCATAAGTGTGTCATTTACAGTTGATTAAATATGGTGTTTATGGTATTTATATTTATCCCTATAAAAAAGTTGGGCACCAGGACCTTGATGAGGAATGTAATTTCCACGATCATACGTTTCTGGCAAAACAGAGTCAACCTCCATCATTTTTACCTGCAGTGCCTTTTCCAGGCGTCTGAGGCACCCCTGCTGTTCCACGCAGCTCCGCCACCTGCAATGTCCTCCTGCGCTTCTGGTTCTCTGTTCCAGGGGTTTCTGTGGATCCTGGGAGCTCCCTAGGGCAGGGGCCAGGGAAGAAGCCGCGGCCTCTCAAGAAAAAGAACAAACACAAAATTCGGCCCAAAGGTGATATTTCTTTAGAACTAGAGCGATCACAGCAC
Organism: Hyaena hyaena; assembly: GCF_003009895.1. Classification (NCBI taxonomy): domain Eukaryota; kingdom Metazoa; phylum Chordata; class Mammalia; order Carnivora; family Hyaenidae; genus Hyaena; species Hyaena hyaena. The sequence goes on along the minus strand of NW_024080660.1, from coordinate 4,419,984 downwards.
TGTACACAAGCCTTGGAAACTCAGACCCCTTTCTTCTAATATCTCTTCATTCAGTGGACCAGAAATGCTTACATCAAAATGCTTCCTATTTGCAAAATGGCCTCCTCTCCCCACCTAGAACACGCCACCTTTCAAAAGTTTTTTTAATGTTTTATTTATTTCTAGGAGAGAGAGAGAGAGACAGCGTGAGCAGGGGAGGGTCAGAGAGAGAGGGAGTCACAGACTGAAACAGGCTCCAGGCTCTGAGCTGGCAGTCAGCACAGAGCCTGANGAGCAGGGGAGGGTCAGAGAGAGAGGGAGTCACAGACTGAAACAGGCTCCAGGCTCTGAGCTGGCAGTCAGCACAGAGCCTGACGAGGGGCCCGAACCCACGAACCGCGAGATCATGACCCAAGCGAAAGTCGGACGCTTAACCGACTAAGCCACCCAGGCGCCCCAACCTCTGCCACCTTTCATTGCCCTCCCTCATCCCACAAGTGAGCAACCCTAAAGGTTAAGCTTCATCAGCTTCCCCGCGAATCTGCTTCTGCTTCCCTCTGCTCACCTTTCACTGTCTCCCAACAGCCAGAACAGGGCTCTGTACTTGCTGAGCCCAAGCAGGGAGCGGTCAGAGAGCAATGGGAGCCTTGGGCTGGGGTGTCTCCAAACAGGGGTCATCCACTGACCTGAATCAGAATCACCCGGAGAGCTTGTCAAAATGCAGATTCCAAGAACTGCCGAATAGGGCCCTGGGGAGGGCCAGGGCTCTGCATTTGTGTACACGCTGTAGGTGAAGCGTAAGCCTAAGGGCCACACTCTCTACCTACTAGGGCCAATGGCGGGGCAACAGTCCTCTGTGACTCCAGAGGCCCCGCCCAGGGTCTCCTGGGGGGTGAGGGCTTGGCTGGGCAGAGGCTGTCCACCCACTGGAGGACCCACTGGAGGAGGTGCCCCACATCCCCAGCCTTCATTCCCTGACTCGGCTCCTCTGCCAGGCTCCTCCACTCTTTGCTGCCCCATGCCACCTTGCTCAGGGTCTGACCCCTGCTTTCAGAGCCCAGTGAAATGAACTGAGGATCGCTTGCAGAGCGTGTACCCAGCATCCTGCCTAGCGGGGGCTATGCATGGCTAAGCTTAGAGATTAAACTGACAGGGCAAAAGGTCAATAACAGGGCCATTAAATCCTCGGGAGTGATTACCTAAGAGCTCCCAAAAGACAGAACACTGAGTCCCCATCTTTTCCCAGCAAAGCATCTGGCTCAGAGGGGCCACCATGGGAGCAGGTTGAGAGAAAAACAGGGGCACCTGGGTGGCTCAGTCAGTTGAGCGTCGGACTTTGGCTCAGGTCATGATTTCATGGTTCGTGGGTTCAAGCCCTGTGTAGGGCTCTGTGCTGACAGCTAGCTCAGAGCCTGGAGCCTGCTTTGGATTCTGTGTCTCCCTCTCTCTGATCCTCCCCTGCTCACACTCTCAGAAATAAATTTTTTAAAAAAATTAAAAAATTAAAGAGAGAGAGGAACTACCATTTACCGAGGTGTGCTCTGTGCCAGACACGTGTAACCCCTGTTACATCTCACAACAGTCCTGTGAGTATGACTTAACACCCTCATTGCTACCCTCATCTTGAAAAAGTGTCACCAGGTAGCAGTTCAACACTAGGACTTCACCATCAGATCGCCCCAGGTTTAGCTCTCCACTCTATCACTGCGAGTGATGTAATGTGACGCATGTGTTCCCCCCCCTCCATCTCCAGAGTCCTAGGGTTGGTGAAATTTTCAGTGAGCCGATGCACAAATGTGCTTAGCAATCATGGCTTACATGCTGGGATCCAGCAAGTCTCAATTGCTATTATTGAATTAATATTGTTCCACAAGAAAGAATTAGAGCTCAGAGAAGTTAAGCATTTTTCCTGAAGCAGCACAAAGGAAGAGTTTCAAACCTCTGGCTCCAAAACCTGTGCCCTTTCTCAGTCTCACTGAGTACATGAAACTTAAGGTCAACTCAGGAGAACGTTGCCTCATTCTCTCCTTACTCACCATGCGTCTTACAGGGTCTGTCGCTCAGGACCCAGCCACTTGGCAAACGTTCCTTGCTTTCACCCTATCTATTTTTTTTTTTTAATGTTTATTTATTTTTGAAAGAGACAGAGAGAGAGCATGAATGGGGGAGGGGCAGAGAGAGAGGGGAACAGAGGATGAAGCCGGCTTTGCACTGACAGCAGAAAGCCGGATGCAGGGCTGGAACTCACAAACCTTGAGATCATGACCTGAGCTGAAGTGGGATGCTTAACAGACTGAGCCACCCGAACATTCCCACCTTACCTATTCTTCAGCAATCAGTTAGTGAGCATCTACTCTAAGGTACTAGTCCTGACGTGATGCTGTGTGGACAGTCTCAGTCCCCCAGAGGCTCATGGTTTGGTTGGGAGCTGAAGCACATGTGACAGATATTTCAGGGGCAGGGGAGGTGGACGCTGGATTGAGCGCTCAGGGCACTGAGAGGATAAGGGGCTGGTAACATCTCCTTCTTTGCATGATCAGCCTGTGAATACACTGACATCGGCCCTCAAGAGGGTGAGGTGGCCCCACTGAATTGACATAGGGCCCAAACACTCATGCTCAGAAGTCTGGAGTCAGGTTTTCACCTCTTTCACTCAGTGAGTCATTGTCAGAGTTCTGCCAGGTCTTCCTGACAAAAGCCCATGGCACTTACTGTCCATGTTCACGGCCCCCTCCCCACTGCTCCCCAGTGCCTCCTCCCTGGTCTCCCATTCCCCTACCTCTTTCATCCCAAATGCCTTGTCCACAGCTAACCTGCTCAGCCTGACAATTCAGGCTCATCAGCTGCCCCCACTCTGCATGCAGAACTCCGATATGGTGCTACAGCCAGTATGTTTCAAGAACAGGGTTCAGATTCTGCCTGTAGATCTTAAACTCTCTGAGCTTCCATTCTCCTGTCTGTTAAATGGGGTAAGAGCCCACTCAGAGCGGAAAATGAGAGAAATATGTGAAAAGGCTTAGCATCTAATAGTAGCTCTGTAAATTGCCTCTTGCCCCCTACCCTCCACACAATGCATTCTACTCTGCCTGGCTCCACTTTCCTGCCTTTGCTGGTCTCTGTTTTTCCTGCCACTTCAAATCCTGCCCTACCATTCAGACTCACCTTGACTCTCAACTCGTCGATAAAACCTTCTGTGAATAACTCTCGCCAATAACAGCTTTCTCATTCCGTATTTCTGTGGCGCTTCCATTACCTTGAGATGTTAAAATTTGTTTCATATACCTCCAACTCATCCTTCTAAGTTCTTTGAGACTATTATGCCCCACAGCAGGGGTGGAGGGTGGAGGCATGAGGTGGTTTAGGAGGTATAATGGGAAAGAGCATGTGCTTATTGGATATATGGAAGGTGAGAACCACTCTGTGCCCTTCAAGCAGACTTTATAAAAGCCTCCAGGCATGGAGTTACCACTGGCTGTGCCCTTGGAAGAGGCAGAACCAGAAAGCTCTGTCAGTGTTCCATGCGGAGCTCAGCTCACAGGAGGCACTGAGCTCAAGCCCTGAATGAAGGAAGACAGACTGGATGGCCGTCACTTCTGGGTGGACTCCTTATACCTTGGGCTCCCCTTCACCCACCCCCCTACTGTGGGTTCTGGCAGGCTCTGCTCAACACCCATCATAGAGCTGAGCCTGTGTGCATTCTGAGTGACCCAGGCTGAAGGCCCCACCGAGACAAGGGCCATAAGCAGTTGGCTCCAGCAGGAGACCCACTCTCCTAAGCCCTGATTTCGTGGTAGTGATCCTGCTTTCCGAAGGCACCAGGCAGCAGCCCGCACTCACCTTCAGCAGGGATCAGCTCCTGCTCTCCTTTTCCCAGTGCTCATAGCACAGCCAATAGAATGGACATCCCCCGAAGGCCGAGCCCCTGAGCCAACTTGCCAGGTCCTGCCCACCACCTATGTAGATTGACATCCTTCACTTAGGGTCAGGACGGGGTCTTCCAGAATGCCAGAGCTGCCCAGCTTTGGAAGGGCGTGAGGACTGGTGGGGTGGGCTGGTAGCATTTCACTTCATTCTTTAGGATGCGAGCTGCCTTTGCCAGGGAACGAGTTCTAACCCACCCACTGGATTCCTTAGTCTGCTGTTAACTTCCGGAGGGTAGCAAAAAATGCGGTCTCCGGGGCATGCTTTGCCTGTGAGATGCACCTGCCCTCTAAAAGCTGCTGTATTTCCCCTCTGTCCTCCTGGCCGTTGCAAGAGGCTGAGGCAGTACCGGAGAAGCCATCCCTTTCCCCCTCAGATCCGGGCGCCCCGTCCCCTTCTTTCAGCCAAGCCTGGCGTCCAAAGGCACGAGAGGACCACCGGCCCCAGCGACTCCTGGCCCCACCCTACTCCTCGCTCCCGGGTGTGTGTGCGCGCTAGGGAGAGGGGGCCTCTGGCCATTCAGGAGTTAAACTGGCAGCGGGACTGGAGGGGGGTGGCGTGGCTTGCAGACGGGGAGGAGGCGACCGGAGCGGGCCGCGGAGGTTGGGGGAGCGGCGGCGAAGCGGGCGAGCAGGTTGAGCGCGAAGCCGGGAGGAGGGGCGCGCGGAGGGGCCGGGGCGCGCGAGGGCCTGCTCTGTGCACTTGCGGCCGCGCGGCGCGGAGGGAGCGCCCGCCTGTCGCCCGCCAGCCTCCGGCCACGACGCGCAGGGCGGCGCGGAGCCCGGGGCGCGGACGGTGCGGGCGGGGGCGGCGAGGACGGCGATCCTACCCCCGCGCTCGCCGGGCTCGGGCCCAGGACCCAGGACCGCTCCCCGGACAACTCCGCGGCGGGGAAGGCGCCCGCGACCCTGCCCGGCCTGTGCCGCCAGCGGCGGCGGCGCGGAGGGAGGGCGCGCCCCGGCCTTCCCCAGCCCAGCCCGGGCCAAAGCCGGAGCCGTGCGGGGCGCGGCGGCGCGGGCGGCGGACGGCGGTCCCGGGAGCCCGGACGGCAGCCGCGGGTGAGTGTGCGGCCCCGGGTTGAGCCCCGGGCGGCGCGGGGGCCGTCGGCGTGGCGGCGGGGGAGCGCGGGGCCCGGGTCCCCGCCGCCCCCGTTTCCCCCGCCGGGCCGGGCGGTGGCTGGGGGAGGGGCGGGCCGTGGGGGACGCCGGCTGCGAGCTGGGGGCTTGGGGAGGGAGGCGGCCGCCGGGGCTGACGGAAGCAGGGCTCGAGAATGTAAAGAAGGCGGCGGATCGCGCGGAGAGCAGCCGAAGCGGCGGGGGAGGGGGCGGCTGGGCCTTAATCCCCCCCACCCCCCGCCCGCGGGGAGGCCCGAGCCGCCCCAAACTGTTGCTGGGCAGAGCGGCGCCCGGAGATGTCGGGGAGCCGAGAGGTGGCAGAGGGGATAGGGAAGCCGGGACAGGGGCGGACTGGCGGGGTGGAAGCTCTCCCGGGCCGCGGGGACTTCCCCTTCCTTGGAGCTCGGTGTCCGTGCGGAGGGACAAGGTGGCCTTGGTGTCTGTTCGAAGTATCTGGAACCAGGAGTCGGGCTTCTCCCGGGCCGGCTGGGGGATCTTGTCCGCAGCCTGGGATGGGACATTTGGTGTGGGGGATGGGCCGGGCTTGGGCCCAGGCTGGGGGCTCTGGGAGTGGGAAGCGGAGACGAAGGACAGCTCTGGGCCCACCGCAGCACCCAGGAGACAGGAGGGGTTGGCCAGCCACAGGTGGTCCGTCTGCCCTGCAGGCGAAGGGCGGCGCAGGCTCTGGCTGCCCAACCAGCGAGGAGCCGCTCTCTGGGTGCGGGGTTGGGTGGGAGGGTGGGGGGCTGACCTCCGTTGAGGGTGAGCTGAGAATCTAAAGAGATGCAGGAGAACTGGGCCCTGGGGGTGTTGCTGTGCTCCCCCTCTGTCCCTGCTCTTCCTCCCCCGCGGAAAGAACAGGAAGGAAAATGCCAGCTGGGCTTGGTGCTCCTTCCTCGGGCAGCCGCAGCTCCCATATGTTGGAGCCGACGCAGCTTCTAATTGGGCGACTGGCAGGGTCGGAGGGGGTGGGCCGGACCCAGCGGTTCAGTTGTCAGACATGCGCCGGTCAGTCCCCGTCCTCAGCTCCAGCACCCCAGGTGGTGGGGTCGAGATCCAACAGCCTCCCCCGGTCAGAGGGGTAGAAGTGGCTTCCCACCAGCTCCGTCACCGTCACCGTCATTGAGACTGGGGTCTTTCCATGCACTCCCAGGCCAACAGCAGACTCCCTCTTCCCTGCCAGCCTGGGATGGGCCCTGGTCCAGCAGCGTCTTCTTCTTCCTGAGCGAGAAAGCCAGGATCCGTTCCCACTGCCCACTGCTTCTTAAAGGTCCCACCAGCAAAGACCACTAGGCATGGGGTGGGCAGGGGCCGTGTATAGGGCGCTGATGCCCCCCCCTTGCCTGTGAGCCCTGTTGTTATTAGAAAAAAGTCCGATGTAGGTGGCCTGACCCACTTTCCTGGCTGGCCAGGTGCCCTTGTGTGGGGAAGGCAGAAAGAGAAGGACACAGCTTGGGGTCTGAGCCTTCCAGGCCCTTTTCTTGCCCCTGGGCTGGCTCACACCAAGTCTCCTCCTTCCTGCGTCGGGGGTCCCTCCAGACTGGGATGGGATTCTGGCCTCAGTGCCCTGCCAGGGGCCTGGGGGACACCTGGTATTAGGAGCATCCCCAAATCCCCCTGTCCCCTTGCACAGCCTCACGGGAAGGAGACAGCAGAGGCGGTGGGAACTCAGGGGTCTGCTGAGATAGCAGGCTTCCTTTGTAACTGTCCACACAGTTGCTCCCCACTTCATCCTTTCTCCCTGTGCCTCCCTCCTTCCTCCTCTTTCTCTCCTCCCATTCCCTCTCTTTCCTCCACCTGCTTCCTCTCCTTGTTTCCCTTTCTGTCCCCTGCTCTCCAAGACCTCTCCCTCCCTCCCTTCCTTCCTGCTCTCTGTCTCCACCTTTGCCCCCCTGCTCTTCTGAAAACTGCAGCGTAAATCACAAGGCAGGCATGTGTGCTCCCCGACATCCTGAAGGTGGGGACACATGCACTGTTGACTTGGCTGTATTCCTTTTGTAGAGGCAGAGCCTGGGCTGGCAGGCCAGGCAGCTGCATTTCCCTGGCATTTGTCCCTGGACCCTGCCATTTGTCCCTCCTAACCCACTCCCCCATCTTTTTATTTGAAAGAAAAAAAAGGAAATCCATTGCTTTAAAAAATAAAAAAATTCAATAATTTGTTGAGCACCTACTATGTGCCTGGTACTATTTTAAGAGCTGAGGATACAGCAATTAAACAAACCTCTGTATAGGGGCACGTGGTGGCTCAGTTAAGTGTCTGACTCTTGGTTTGGGCTCAGGTCATGACCTCATGGTTCGTGAGTTCGAGCCCTGCATCAGGCTCTGCACTGACAGCGTGGAGCCTGCTTGGGATTCTCTCTCTCCTCTCTGCCCCTCCCCTGCTCATGATGTCTCTGTCGCTCTCAAAATAAATAAATACACTTTAAACAAACCTCCATGTCTCGGGGCAGAAGTGAACTTGTATTTGGGCTTCCCCACCTGATTAGCTCTGCGTCCATCAGGCTTTTTCAAAGACCCACTGCTTGGGTTGGGGGAAGGACAATTCTAGTGAACTGTCATCATCATCGCAGTGAGTGGGTGACCTCTAGCCTGACAGGCCCATCTCCACAACATGCCACTTACCACAAAGCTTACAGACCCAGGGTCATCCTGTCATTAAGACATTTCTGATCTGAAAGGCTGGACCCATTCGTATCTCACCATTTATCTGAGAGGTGGAGGAGAAGGCCACTGTTTTAGACTGAGACGGGAGACAGAAACAAACGTGTTATTTGGCACATGCCAAGCACCAGTCCATCAGGACCTTTACGAAAACTATCCCATTCAATGCTCCTGACCTTCGGAGGTCTAGATTATCACCCCCGTCTTCATAGCTAGGATATTGAGAACCAGAGAGAAGAAACTACTGGCCCCACGTCAAATAGGTCTCTGTTTTGAAATCACTGACTGTCTGCAATTCCTTTGGCCTTTATGATGCCTGTGGCACCTGGTCACTTGCACAGTTATCTGAAGTTACATTGTAACCAAATTTTTCAGAAGCATGCCTCCTCTTCTCAGTTAGGGTGTTAGAATATACAAGGATTCGCTGAGTGGTTGCATGAGTAAGCTGTCTCAAGTGATCAGGCAAGGCTGTTTGGAGGAGTTGGGACCCTGATAGAGGAGGCAAGGACAGTGGGTCTTCCTCATCCCACAGAGATCCGTGACAAGCTGTAGGTAGGCAACGAACCCCCCCCCTCCACCTGAACTCCCACTCTGCATCCAGGTAGAATTGATGGGGAAATTGCTGTTTTCATTCAGGGTCAGGGTGTCAGAGCTTGGTCCACGGCCAGTGTAATGAGTCAATTTCACTGGGTTCTCAGCCTCCTTGGGCAAGCGTGGCCTCTATAAATGCTTTAAGGCCAAGAATGGGGGTAGGAGTCTTTCAAGTATGCAAGAGCTGCTGGGAAGAACAGTGGGGGCAGGGCTGGATGGGACAGGGTAGGAAGAGTGACCAAGGAACACAAGGGGAGGAGCACAAAGGCAGAAGATAAGAGAAACAAACAAACAAAAAACAGAAGGCAAAAGACAAGACAGCAGCAGACAAGACAGGCAACACTGAGGTGAGAGCGCTAAGAGAGTGAATAAGGGGGTGTGCCTTTATCTTACATTTCCCAGAGGGGCTCGCTTTCTCTGACCTGCAGCTCAAAGGCTGGAATATTCACCAAGTTAGCCTGAAGCAAGTATTTGCTTGTACAGTCAACCCATCTTTTCTGAGCACCTACTGTGTACCTGTGCTGGGTGCTAGGGACAGAGGCTAATTAGGTGTCACCCCCCCACCCCCACCTGCCTTCCAGGAATTCACAGTTAAGACTGTAGAGTCTGTGGAACCACACGGCTGGGGTTCAAATCCAGGCTTCCCCACTTCCAGCTAGGTGACACTGGACATGTCCTCTAACCTCTCTGCGCCTCGGTTTCCTCGTGTATAAACAGGATAATCATAGCACCTACTTCGTAGAGTTGTCATGGTGATTAAATGAATTGATACGAGTAACGAGTCAGAGCAGGGCCCCGCACAGGAAGGGCTGTGCGCCCAAGTGGGCGGTCGGTCCTAGCAATGATGAAGCCAGCGCTATAATAGAGGGATGGGCAGTTAAAGAGGTGACCATCTCTGCCTGCCGGTCAGGATAAGGTTCTCAAAGGATGTGATATTTGGGGCAAGGCTGGATTCAACCAGGCACGGGGTGATGGGTCTGAGGATTGCGGTGCCGAGGGCGTCTGGGACCCCAGAGACGGGTATGAAAAGGAGTCGTGTTGTATGCGCGTTGCCTCCTATGGAGACCAGAACACCTTGGACCTGTCCCTCCTCAGCCTCTTTGTTTCCAGTGCTCAGAGAGGAGCTTCCAGGGGGACTGGCAAGTTGCCCAGAACAGCCCCATACTTTTCAGCCGAAAACTAGTGGCCTTTGGGGCAAGGGATCGGCCGGGACTGGCCTCAGGACCATGGTCTCTCAGATGTTCTGATGGCCTGAGGGAGCTGCCTTTTAGGAGGTGAGCTGAACCAGGTTCGGTTTAGAATTCTGTTTCTCTCTGTACATTTCTTCCACCCACACCTTCCCTGCTGATCAGCATTTGATGGACTCAGAGTCCTGAGATGAAGCACAGAGCAGGCAGAGGGCTCTTGGGGTGACAGCTGTTTCTCAGCCTCCACCTCCCGTACTGAAATGGCACTGATGACAGCAGCCAGCATTTCCTGAGCACTTACTATGTGCCAGGCACTGTGCCCAGTGCTTTACCTCCCTTGTCCTATCAAATCCTCCAAAACACCCCCACTAGGTAGGTTCTTTTATTATCTCTATTTAGTTAGTTTTTAAAATGTTTGTTTATTTTTGAGAGGGGAGGGAGGGATGGGGGTATGTTTACAGAGGATCCAAAGCGGGCTCTACCCTGAGAGCAGCGAGCCCTGTGTGGGGCTCGAACTCACGATCCACAAGATCATGACCTGAACTGAAGTCAGACGCCCCACCAACTGAGCCACGCTGGCGCCCCTGCCTCTAGTTTAAACTCAGGGAAACCAAGACTCAGGTTCATAACTTGCTCAAGGGCAAAGAGCTAAATAAAACAAAGGAGTTCTCTCTGACCTGAGGTCTCCTGCTCTTTAACCACTCTCAGAATCCGGTGCCCTTTGGTCCTGGAAGGTTCTCTGGGGCCATCTAGCCCATTCCCCTCCCCTCCTCCCTCCCTACGGCCAGAAGCTCCCAAGTCCTGTCCAAGCTAGGAACTGCCTGTCCCCTTTGGGGGACCTTCAGAGGGGGTCTCCCCTCCTCCTGCCTCCGTAGGCCACAGCTCTTTAAGAGCCAACATTGTTTCCTTCTGCTTCGGCCAAGTGTCTCCAGGGCCACACGGAGCCAGTGGCCTTAGAGAAGGGGGACCCTAAGAGCCAGACCTCATGGCCATAGTGAGAACCAATATGAGGGTGACTTCCGGGAGATGTGAGGATGGGGTGCAGACTGCAGATTAGGTGGAGCATGGTTCGGAATTAGCGCTCTCGGCGGGGTGTCGCTAAGTAGGGAGGCTCACATGCCTTGGTAGGAACAAGTACCATCACTCATGTTTACAAACATCTCACAAGGCAGGTCCTTCAGGAAGAAAAAACATATGTAAGGAGGGGCAACGGTGTTAAACAGCCAGCATGGGTCCCCCCCAGGAAAAGTGGGTCTGTTTTGCCTGACACTTTCTTTTTAAAGAAGAAAAGGGGAAGAGAGAAGAAAGGCAGGGGAGGTTATGCTCCTCTGTAAAGTGTTCTCAAAGTGAACATCCAAAGGCAGGTGATGAAGTGTCTGTGTTGGGCCTGGGAGGGCAGAGGTGCGATGTCCAGGAGAGAGAGACCCCAGAGGGGCAGCTGGCGGGCAAGCTAGAAATTTTAAAGCTGTGCGTCGAGGGAGGGGGAGCACTTGACCTTGCCTGGCAGCCCCTTGCCGCTCTTCTACTGCTGGACAGACCTCCCGGTGGGATGAAGGTGGCTCACACGGCTTCGGGCCTCTGAACTTCAGAGGGTGCTGCACCAGACTTGTTTCAGGAGTGGAATGCTGGAATCCCACTTCTGGAGGGGGCTTCCAGAATTTTTCTGCCCATCGCCCACATCTGAGCACAACTGTGCCTGAGCCATCTCAGACACGGGGCGGGGGGGGGGTGGTGGACTGGGGTCTCTTCATTCAGCAAGAGTTCATCAAGCCTCTGTGCCGGGCACTGAGGGTGGAGACAATAGTGTGAACAACCAGAGATCTCTGCCCTTGAGAAGCTTATACTTCATGGTCTGGGGAATAGGGTAAAATGATAGTTTGTTTGAGAGTGGCAAGTGCTGAAAAGAAGGAAGGAAGGGAGGGAGGGAGGGGGGAAGGAAGGCAGAGAAGGAGGGAGGGAGGAAGGAAAGAAGGAAGAAGGGAGGGAGGGAGGGAAGAAGGAAGAAGGGAGGGAGGGAAAGAAGGGTAGCAGAATCTGTTAGGAAGAGGAAAGTTTATAGTTCTGTACAGGGCGGCCTGAGGTGACCTTGCTGAAAATGTGAGTAAAGAGGAAGTGGACGCAGATGGGAAGGTCATGCCAGGCAGAGGGAACAGCAGGCGCGGGGCTCAGAGGCAGGGCTGTGCCTGGTGGGTTTGAGCGACATTAGGAGGCCAGACCTTGGAGAGCCCCGGAGTTGGGATGAACGGTTTCTCCTTTCCTCAGAGCAAGCTAGGGAAACGGGGGGCCTTTGCAGGGTTTAGGGCAGGGGTGACATGATCCGATCTTTTAAAACCTGAGCTTTCGGCCATCCTTGTCAGCATCTCACTGGGTGGCTAGTCAGGAAGTTGTCCAGCCGTCGAAGCCAAGCTACTCCATTAGAACTTGCCCACCAAGTCCCTTTTTCGTGGGGACTGTCTCCCAGGCAGTGTGGGCTCTGTTGTGGGGGGCGGAGCGGGGGTGGGGGTGGGAAGAATGTAAAGAAACATAAGACGCCTTTTCTGGTAAAGAAACCTACCAGTCAATTGGGGGGGGGTGTGTGTGTGCAAAACTTATACTCAAAAGAAATAACGAGGGAATAATACCAGACAGTTATTTAAAACCAAGTGCTAAACTGTGTGATTTAGACTATAAATGTTATCAGAAGTGTGAGCTGTGTGTGGGAGTATATAGGGAACGCTTCCTGCAGGAGGTGCGGCTGCCTTGGACCTGGAAAAGGGGGTGGGCTGTGGCTGCGCAGAGGGGAGGGCTCTCCCGTGGGGAACTTACAGCTGGGGTGGGGGGGGGTGAAGGGGGACCAAGCAGGGTGTGGCGCAGCCAGGATAGAAGCCCCCCTGAGGGCAGGCACCTCGTCTCTGGTACAGGCCTTTGCCCACCATCCTGGGACAGGAGAGCAGCCACAGGGCTGCACCGCTCTTGCCCTCACCTGTGGGGACCCAGCCTCTGGGTCCTGTGAAGCCCTCCTGCTTTGAGAAGGTCCTGTTTCCAGCTCCCCAGCTGTTTTCATACATCTGCCCTCTCCTGGTCTGTCGCCATCCACCAGCCTCCCCCCGCCCCGGGCCCCCCGATCCCGCCACCCCAGCCCCACGTCCCTCTTGGGCTGGTTCTCTGCGAGTCCCCCAAGCCCCATCTTTCCACCCAGTGTGCAGCTGGCTTCATTTCTCCCTTCCTATCCCTGCCTGGGCTCCTGTTTGATGGGTTATTCCTAGAACATTCCAGTTGGTTTTGCTTAGAATGAACCGGAAGTAAAGTTGAGCCAAAAGGAGGAAACGTTCCCCCATGAAGGGCGTCTGTCCTCCCCCTGGAGACAGGCTGCCTGGATCCTGGTGGTTTGGGCTCATTGCAATGTGTGCAGAGGGCTTGCTCTGGAGCGGACTGGGATCCGTTGGCAGTGCCCTTGCGCCCCCGAGGCGCACGCAGACCCTCCCCTCCTGGGTGGCAGGACACACGGCAGGAGCCAAGAGCCACATGGGCAAAGCAGTCTGCTCAGCAGTCTTCTCCCCCTTCCCTGGGCCGTGGGCAGCCTGGGTGCGGGAGAGAGCCCGCCAGGGCTGCCCCGGAGGCTCCTGGCACGACCCCCTGAGCCGAAGGCTCCTCTCCTTGTGGCTCACAGTTCAGAGGAGCCAGGATCAGTTAGAGCTGGGTTAGAGCCCCTTCCCTAACCCCAGGCCCTTGGACATTTGACTTAACCTCTCTGCGCCTCAGTTTCCTCATCTGTAAATCTGGGCCAATAATGCCCACCTCATGGGGTCGTTAATACCAAGAGCTGAAAACTCTCCTGCACTCAGCTCATCTCGTCCACAGAACACCGTGGATTACGTATCATTTCCCCCCATTCTGCAGTTGAGGAAACCGAACTGGGAAACATTAAAGTAACACAGCCAGGAGATGTCAGAGCTGGGATTCAGCCCCAAACCTTTCTGACTCCAGAGCCCTGATTCTCAGCCGTCACGTTAAATGAGCTAATCTGTGTAAAGTGCCCGCCACAAAGCAGACGCTCGGTAAATGCGAGTTCCTCTTCTCAATTTCCCCAGCGCTGCTCCTCCAAAGAATAGCTCTCCCTACCATGTCACATTTCTTTTCCAGCAACCCCTGCGACACATGACAGAGGCAACAAGAATGAGCTGTCGGCCTCTACCAAGGGAAAAAATAAGGCTGAGCGAGGGTGAGGAATTTGCATAAAATCCTAAGACACCGGGGTTGTGATTAATGCCCAGAGCACCTTTCTCATAAGAGTTTTGTTGTTTAGCCCCACTGGGTCCCAGGTGGTCAGCAGACGGGGTCTTGCAGACATAAGAACAGAGGCCGTGCTGCATGGGAGGAGAGTGAGAGGCCACCGTGTCCCCCCAGGGGCAGTCAGAGCCTGTCCTACTTGCAAATGCCGAACTTGATCCCTATGGGCCTGGAAAGGTGCCAGTAGGAAGATTGTAAGACCTACGCTTTCTGAACTCGAGTACTGTTTCCAGAGTTTGTTATAAAAAATCTGGGGACTTCTCTGGATGAAACTAGGAGGAAGACAGACAGTACTGAAGGTCAAGGTGTGGGAAGGAAGGCTGCTGTCTCAATTTTATGACTGTTAGATCAGTATACCTTCTGCACCAGGTGCACTGCCAAGAGACAGAGGTGGGTAATGGGGGACAAAGAAGAATAAGGTCATGGCCTCAGGGAGCTTTCAGTCTGATGGGAGAGCACTGGCATGCATGTGCGGACACGCGTGCACACGCAGTTCCACCTGACCTTACCTGGAAATAAAAACAGAAGCAGAGGACTACAGATAGTCTGACTGTATGGGTGCATATGGAATGGTGGTGGGTTCCCCAAAACATCCCTCGTTTTTTCCTTCCTGGGTACTCCTTTGCTGGTGGACGATGGAGACCTAGGTCTTGGCACCCCCCAGCAGGACAGCCCGAGTGTGCCAACATGCACACTCAGGGGCCAGTCCACAGACCTCCTCTGGACTTCGTTGCAGGGATCCCTCTGGGAGAAAAAAGCGTCCAAGTCATAACACTTTAAAGCTGGTGGCACCTGAGAGTCTTCTGCTCATGTGGCTTTCACACATTTATAGACATTGATACATTTTTCTTCAAAACGATTAAAAAGCTGACCCCTGAGCAGGACAGGTTTGAACTCTGCGGGGTCACTTTTACATGGATATTTTTTCCCCAAGAAATATACCAGAAAAATATATATATTGGAAAAACTTTATTTTGTAAATAAATGCGAATTTCTTTTTCACATTGTTTTCATTTTTGACACGTAGCTTCAGGAACACGTAAAACATCTACACATCTCCGGTGTTTTGTGTCATGTGAGGCAGTATTGATACAGGTCCTGACAGATAATTCATCTTATAAACAGATGACATAAACCTACAGCACCAATAAATACAGCACAGCACTATAAATGCGTTCTCTCTTCCTTTTGATTTTCTTTATTTAAAATTTTTTTAATGCTCATTTATTTTAGGGGGGGGTGGAGACAGAGAGAGGGAGACACAGAATCCAAAGCAGGCTCCAGGCTCTGAGCTGTCAGCACAGAGCCCGACATGGGGCTCGAACTTACAAAGTGTAAGATCATGATCTGAGCTGAAGTCGGACGCTTAACCGACTGAGCCCCCCCAGTGCCCCACTTTTGATTTTCTTAAAATTTTCTTTCCTCTGGCTTTATTGTAAGAATGCGGTATATAATCACAGAACATGCAAAATATGTCTTAATCAGCAGTTTTATGTTAGCAGAAGGGCTTCTCGAAGGTCAGCAGTAGGCTCTTAGCAGTTAAGCTTTTGAGTTTTGGGGAAGTCAAAAGTTATACATGGATTTTTTTAACTGTGCGTGGTGGGGGAGGGAGTGTCAGTGCCTTGAACTCTGTGTCGTCCAAGGGTCAATGATATTTATGTGGTTGGCAGGATAATGGTCTCCCAAAGATGTTCACCTATGACTCCCTAGAACCTATGAATATGTTATGTTATGTGGCAAAGGGTCTTAAGGTTGCTTACCAGCTAACCTTCAAATAGAGAGATGACCCTGAATTATTTGGGGAGGTCCAATGTAGTCAATCATAACAGTCCTTTAAATGACTTCTGCCTTTGTTAGAACTTATTGTTAGAGCATGAGATGTGGTAGACTGGGCAAGACTTCCATCTTGAGAGGATGGAAATGGCCATGAGCCAAGGAATGCGGGCAGCTCCAGAGCTGGCAAAGGCAAGGAAGCGCATCGTCCCTCCAGAGCCTCGGGAAGGAGCACAGACCCACTGACACTGACTTTAGTCCCGTGAGACTCAATTTGAACTTCTGACTGTCTGAACCGTAAGATAATAAATTTGTTGTTTGAAGCCACTAAATTTGTGGTCATATGTTACAGCAGCAACAGGAAGTTAATACGAGGCTGCTGTGGGTGGAGTAAAGCCCGGGGACCAGAGCCCCACGGACTCAGCCTCCTCCTGACCCCATCACCCCAGGGGAACCGCCTCATAACTCGCTGCTCTGGAGAGCTCAGTGGGAAATACCCTGTGTGTGAAACACAATCCGGGTATTTTCCAGACGATGAAACTGAGGCCGGAGAAAAGCGCCCCTGTCAGAGGTCACACTGAGTTAGTGGACCTGCAGAGACGCCATCCAGGGCCCGCTCCTGTCTTGTCAGAATCTTGGGTGCTTACACACAGCACCGCATCTCTCGTCCGCTCATCCATTTGTGACAAGCGTGTGTGTGTGTGTTTACCTGCAAAGACGCGGTGCTGCGCTGAGTTCTGGGCAGAGGCAGAAGCGAGTTCAAGCTCAGGAAGGTCCTGCTGGTCTGCTGGTCCCGCCCTCGGCTCCTCCCTGAGCTCAGCTGCCTCCAAACCCAGGCCTGTCTGCACTGGGTGCTCAGGGCCCTAGGGCCTTCCCCCATGGCCTTGTCACAGGCACCTCCTCAGGGTAGGGGCGCAGCTTTGTGGAGAGAGGGGCCCGGCCCCCTGGCCCCAGGCTCCCCTGCCCTCCTGCAGCCCTGCGACCCGACGCTCTTCAGGGGCGCAGGGCTGGGCCCTGAGGAGGGGGACCTGAAGCCCGGAATCGGCACCCCCGTAGCATGCAGCCTTCTCGCCTCCCGGCCAGTCCCTGCTAGCTCTCCCCGCAGCACACCTGAGCCAAGGGCCGGCCCGGGCTGCTGGCTCCAGCCTCCGTCTCCATGGCAACCCTGCATTCGCCGTTCTGGTTTCTAATGACTTATTGGCATGTGTGGTAATTTGCAGAGCTTGGCAGGCAGCGCTGGGGGAGCTGGCGAGGAGGTGGGGGGCAGCAAGAGGAACGCAGCGGTGGGGCCGGAGTGGGGGGGTTTGGCTGGAGATAGAGGCCCCCTTCCCTTCCCGCCCCACCCTTCCTCGTCCCTGCTGATTAAGATCCGGAGTAAGGGAGCTGCTTCATGTCCGGACCCACCCCCCTCTCAGGAGCATCCGTTCTCTCCAGGCCCCTGAGAGGGAGACAGATGGACAGACAGATGCAGAGCACAGCTGCTTACCTGTCAGGCAGAGGCAGGCAGGCAGGGGGTGGGGGACAAGAGCCGTGTTCGTCCCCGTGGGTCAAGCCGCTTGTGTTTCCTGACGCTCTCCTGCCTGCTCCCTGGGCCCCATGGCCTCTCTGCCTCGTGGGAAGGGAAACAGGGAAGGTCTGTCCTCAGGACGGGTCCCCACAGCTCCTCGGCCTCTCACACACTCAGAGAACCAAGCTGGGCAGCCCCCAATGACATGCTAGCTTGCGTAGGTAGTGGGTGACCCAGCGAAGCAACCAGAGCGGGGGAGATGAGCGAGGTCTGCCCCACTTCACTGTTTTTCAGCAGAACTTACCCAGCCTCAAAACTACTTCCCCAGGGGAAGGCAGTAGAGAGCCTCCGACCACGGTACCACAGCCTCCCTGCAACATTTCTCTGCCTCCCCCTTCGCTTAGTCTCTCTCCATTCTGTTCTGTTTGAACACTGTTAGAGGCAGCCTGGTGTGCCGCAAAGAGCATCGTCTTTAAAGTTGGATACCTCTGGGGGTCCCCTGAGGGGCTCAGTCGGTTATGCGTCCGACTTCAGCTCAGATCATGATCTTATAGTTTGTGAGTTCGAGCCCCTCATCCGGCTCTGTGCTGACAGCTCGGAACGTGGAACCTGCTTCGGATTCTGTGTCCCATTCTCTCTCTGCCCCTCCCCCACTTGTGCTCTGTCTCTCAAAAATAAATGTAAAAAAATTTTTTTTAAGTTTGATACCTCTGGGTTAGGATCCTGTGGCCCCTGCTTCCCAGCTCTATGACCTTGGACATGTTTCTTAACCTCTCTTTGAGACTTGATTTGCTTCTCTGTAAAATGGGGTTAAAATATCCCTCTCACAGGTTGTGAAAAGGAAACCCACTCATACTTGTAAAATGCTCGGCACATAGTAAGTACCAAGAAATACTAAAGATTTTTAAAGGTGATCTTTTATCTACCCAAATAAATAGGAGCAATGCGATCAATAATTTTAAAAATTCCAGTGGGTTTATTAGGGTTTTCTTTTTTAAATATTTGAGAATAGTCTTCATTTATTCAGTAAATATTTATAGAGCATCTACTGTGTGCAAAGTCCTAGGTCAAGTGCTGGGTCTTTCCTGGTATTTTATGATGAGGGTGGAGTGAGGCTGCGTGTACGTTCTCTAAGCATATGGCCTCTGACAGGAGGTAGAAGGAGTGGGAGGCCAGGGAGGGAAAGTGGCAGAGGGAGAGTAGGTCAAGATCGGACACGTAAGTGGACCTTCCGTGGATCTCCGAGAAGCGGCGCCCCAAGGGGATGGTGTGCGTTGCGAAGGCTGTTTAAGTCCTGTGCAGTGAGACCCGCCAGCTGACTCCTGAGAAACGGCGGGTCTGTTTTTGGAAGTGGAAAGTGGGTGAAGGAGCAGGTGGGTGGCTGCTCCTCTGCTTTCATAAGCCACTGCCAAGGCTCGAGGAGGCCACCAGGGGCCATTCATCTACCAGAGAGAAGAGGGGCAGATGCACCCCCCTCACCTGGACACCTGAGCTGAGCGCCCTCAGCTAGTGCTGGGGTGGGGGGCGAGGGGAGCGGGCAGGGAGGGGGGAGCTGGGGGACTTGGCTGCCATCTCTGTCAGCAGATGGACTTGTGCCTGCAGCGGGAGTCTGTCTGTTCTTCTGTCAGCCTCCCTGCAGTTCCCTCCAGGACGGAGCAGCAGAGATGCGCAAAACGGAACCTCAGACACGGCTGGGGCCCCGGAGGGTGTCTGGCCGGCGCTTCCCCACCTTCTCATTCACCTTACAGCACATGCACACAGTGATGACGGCTCAGGGACTCTGACCCCAGGGCTAAGCGGGGGGGGGGCACTATCTCAGCATACCCCAAACCCACTCCTGGGCCTGGGCCCCTTACCAGCAGTTGGGGAGGCCTAGTGAAGCCAGTGTCCCTCAGCCTCTTTTTACTGATGAGAAGCCTGAGACCCAGGGAGATCACAGAGCATGTTATTCCCAGCAGGGCTACCTATAAATCTCCCAACTTTCTGACCCTGTGCTGTTTCTATGACCTCTTTCTTAAGGCTCCTTCCATGTTCTTTCCTGGAGAACACGTGTCAGATGGCAAGGGAATGGAGTTTCCCTAAGAGACCATGATTCCCCAAATCTCATAAAATCAGGCTGCATCCCCCCACCATCATCACCAGCCACCCTGTTATTTCAGCGAAACCTCTGGCATCTGCCCGTAGACCTCCTCCCCTTTCCGAGTCCATCTGCTGCCCTGGGTGAGACTGATTCCATGGGCCGCTCTTACTACCCCCAGACCCATCAGTCCTTCCCGCCTCAGCCCCCAGGCGCCTGCAAATCTGCCGTCACCTAATAGAGCATCCTGCTTGCTGGTCAGCACCTCGTCCTGGCCTCCCAGCCTGCTTGACCAATGACTCGCACACAGCCATTCTGTAGCTCCATTGCGATCTTCGGTGCACCGGCCCCTCTCCTTTCTTGCCATATATAGCCTTCCTCTGCCTTCCCTTCCCTGATTCCAGATACATTCCATATCTCATCATTTTAAGAACCACCCCAATATCCTAAACTCTCTTGACCCTCTGTCTTTTTACTAACCCAGTCTGGCAAAGTCCCAGTCCTGGGTCAATCACTAGCTACTGCTTTCTGCCTGCATCCAGATAACTCAACCTCTAGAAAAAGGCAGATCAGTCCCTCCAGAAATTCACCATCACTAACCTACCTTATTCTTCAGAAGCACCTGGTGTCCCCACCATATTCCCCTGGTTGTCCCTCTCCTGACTCCCCACCACGCCTGTGTCCCACCTTCTTCCCCAAACTGCTATCTACACCCTCACTCTCTGCGGAGGACCCCACCTCCCTCTTCCCAGAGAAACACAGGCATCAGGAAGGACCCCTCAGCTCGTCACACCAGACCCCTAGACACACCTGCCTCAGCGCCTGTCCTCCTTCCCTCCCTCCTGTGTCAGCAGAGGAGGCCACTTGTCCCCCAAGCTGGCTTCTTGATCCTGTCCTCTGGGCTCCTTGGGAACATCCTTCCCACCAAACTCAAGCTTCTCCCATCTTCAACACAAAAGCAAAAGCCTTCCTCTCGACCCAGCTCTGCTCCCTGCCCACACATTGCACCTTGCACCTCGGCTCCTTTCTCCTGCCCAGACAGGTCTCCTGGGAGAGTTGAGCGCCCTGGCGCTCCTCTGCTGGTGTCTGCACCGCCCACTTCTCCCCTGCCCCGCTCCAGCCTGGCTCCCTCCCCTGCCCTGCTCTCCAGAGCGCTATACCAGGGAACAGTTTTTAGTTCTCAGAAGCATTTTTCACTCCCTTCTGACACATTCCTTTCCCTTGGCTTCTCCGGCCCCATATTCCTGGCTTTTCTGCTCGCTCCCAAGTCATCTTGCTGACTCATCCTTCCCTTCTCCATCTCTAAACGTTGGCGTTTCCGTCTGGTCTGGTTCAAGGCATTCTCTTCCGACTAGAGACTTGTCCCTAGGCCGTCTCATGAAAGGCTTCTGTTATCAGCCACGTGCAGGTGACAAGCAGGAGTACGCCTCCAGCCTGCATCTTTTCATCTCCGTCGCATCCTTACATCCACCCACCAAGCTGACGAAGGTGGATGTCCCGAGAAACCTCAGACTTGGCATATGGAAAGACACAGTCTTGAATCTCGTCCTAAATCTCTCACTGCCTTCTCCGCCCCCTGCTGGATCCCCCTCCAGTGTTAGAGAATGGCACCTCCTGCAGCCGGTTGTATAAGCTGTTGGGAATCACTGTCCAGCTTCCTCGCACCCCCCCACACCCTCCTGGGGTGACGAGTTCCTCACCAGTGGCTGTCTGATCCCCCGATAGTGCCCAGACCCCACCATGTCTCCCCATCTTCACAGCCTCCACTTCACCCCCACCTGCACCACCGGGGTCACCTTGTGACCTGTATGCCTGCATCTACCCTCACACTTCGAGTCCCATGTCCGAAGGGTGACCACAGTAACCTTTAAAAGACACAAATCTGATCTGATCACAATTTCCCATACTCTCAAAACACTTCAGTGGTTTCCCAGTCCCCTCTCCTGCTCTGCACCCCACATATTGGCTTCTTCCGGTTCTGGGACTGCTAGCCTCCTTTTTCACCTCTTGACCTTTATGCCTGCTGTTCTCTGGCCCTTAGTCACTCTTTCCACCTCATATTCATTCTCCCTAAATTCTCGTGATCCTTTAGGTATCAGCCCAAATAGCCTTTCCTTAGAAAAGCTTCCACAGGGTACCTAGAGACTCTTTGCAGGCCCACGTTAGACACTCTCATAGTGTCCTGTAGGCTTCCGTCACAACATGCATCGCATTTTCTAATTATATGATTGAGTGTTTATTAGATAAGCATCTGTCATTGCCAGTAGACTGTGACGCAAGAGTGCCAAGGCCCTGTCTGTCTAGTTCACCATTGCAGCACCCGTGCCTGGCACACATGAGGCATTCAGAGAACATTTGGGGGGTGAATTCATTAGTAAAGGTCTTTAGATACAAAAAAGATCTCATGGGAAAAGCCGGAGGGAAATGCTACCCCCTGAGTGAGGCATTGGTAGACCAGATGACCATGGCCTGGCCCCTAGTCCTCTCTTCCTTTCCCTTCTCTGTCCTCCCCCACTAAAGACTTTGCCTGGACTTGAAAGAGATTTACTCTGATTTTCCAGCCAGAGGTGCAGGCTCCTCTTCACCAATAGTTCTTTTGGCAACAATAGCAACCATCTTTCATCTCTGCACAGTTCTTTACAGCCTATGGAGCTCTTTCACACACGTTGTGGTGTTTGATTTTTCTACATCTTTTGAGCCCCACTCCAGCTTCCCGTGTGTTATGACCCCTTGTTTCACAGTGGGGGGACCTGTAGTTCAGGAAGATTTGGTGGCTTTCCCACAGTCGGGGCTGATCAGTGAGGAGGTGGACTTGAACCCGGTGCTTGTGGCCCCACTTCCATGCTCTCCACACAGGCTTGGAGAAAAGAGGTGGCTGCAGGTTCTGGACTATCCACGGTAGTGGTGCCCAAGAAGTCCACAAAAAGCAAAAACCTACGTGGGGTGGGCAGAAGAGGGTGGGTCTGGAGGGTGGCGTGCAGTCTGGTTTGCAGTAGTCTTACCTCCTGTGTGATCAAGGCCAGTCCTGGTTGGCTTTGCAGTGCCTGTGCCGGGCCTCTCCCTTTCTGAGATAACTTAGAGCTCCTCCTTCCAGCCTGGGATAGACTCACAGATCCGGCTCTCCCTGGGGTCCCCCGAGCAGGAGTGCCCGGGGAAGCCACACCGTAAAGAGCCAGGGTGGTTGAGGCTGATGGGGGACGGTGGCTCTTCACCCCTGCCTCCCCAAGGACAAAGTCTGGGCTCTGGAGGCATACATGGCCTCCTTGGCTTGACTTATGCCTGTATTCCAGCTTCTTTTCCTGCTACTGTCTGCCTCCCAAATGCTCAAGTAAGACTAACTGCCCCTGGGTCCATCCTGTGCTGCTCATACAAGTTTTGCTTGGGCCGTTCCTTCTGCCTGGGTGCCCTTCATATTCTCCCCACCTGGCTGACTCTTGCCGTGCTTCCATACTTGGCTCTACTGATACCTTTTCCGAGAAACCTTCCCCACCTAAGCCCGCAGAACCCCTCCCGTGTAGCGGGCACACTCAGCATATCCTGCTAAAGATCTCTCTTTGCTGTGTCTTCCTCTTCTGCTGTCCTCCTCAAGGACAGAATTGTGACTGATTCATGTTGGGACTTCAGTGCACTGCGTATCAGAGTAACAACAACAATATATAATGAAATCTTGTGATGTGCTAGACGCTGTGTTAAGTGCTTTACATTAACTCGTGGAACCTCAGAAATAGCCTTACGCTATAGGTACTATATCTTATTTTAAAAAAAAATTTTTGGGGCACCTGGGTGGCTCAGTCATTTAAGCATCTAACTTCGATTCAGGTTGTGATCTCAAGGTTCATGAGTTTGAGCCCCTCATCAAGTGAGCTCAAGCCCTCCTTCAGATGAGCCCCGCTTCTCTCTCTCTGCCTCTTGTGGGATTCTCTCTCTCTCTCTTTCTTTGCCCCTCGCTGTCTTGTGCCCTCTCTCTCTCTCTCTCTCAAAAAATAAAAATAAAAAATAAAAATAAAAAAATGTTTTATTTCAAAATATGTATAGATTCACTAAAACTGCAAAGAAATGTGCAGGCAAGTCCTGAGTACCATTCCTCCAGCCCTTCCCACATTAACACTGTACATAACTAGTGTCAATATCAAAAGCAGGAAGCTGACATTGATATAATGAGCCCATCCAAATTTCACCGGTCATACATGCATTCATTTGTGTGTGTGTAGCTTTGTGTAAGCACCACCACGATCAAGATTACTTACCTGTACGAGCCTCCTCGGGCCAACATTTAAAACCACACCCTCTCACCCCTAACCCCTGGCATCTGTCCCCACCCCATGGTACGATTATGTTATTTCACAAAAGTTACCTAAATGGATTTGCACAGTCTATAATCTTTTGCTTTGGGCTTTTTATTTTTCTTTCTTCCCATGTCAGCATAATTTCCTTGAGGTTCATCCAGGTTGTTGCCTGTGTCAAGAGTTTGTTCTTCTTTGCTGCTGAGCAGTATTCTGCACTGGGCTGTACCATAGTTTAACCATTCATGCGCCGCAGTACGTTTGCATTACCCCCTTATTCAGGTGAAAGAATGAATTTGCCCAGGGTCGCGCAACTTGTAAGTGGCACTTAATATATGTTTAGTAATAAGCACCGAATAGATATTTATTGTGTGCAGCTCAGCTCAGTGAGGACACTTCACGTTCTTCTGTGGTGTTTTACCCAAAGTAGGTGCTCAAGAGATGCCTGCCAGTGAGGCTCTGCATGAGACGGTAGCTGCATTTACATGGTGCGGCCATGGCTATCTTATCCCTGTACCTCGACATTCACAAGGGAGGACCAGGTTCCTCTCAATGTCTTACATAACTGCACTTTTGGTTTTTCTTGGAATATTGGAAAAGGAAAATTGGGACAATAAATATGATCATGTACAAGGGTGGCACTTAATTGCCTAAAATGCCTAAAGCCATTGGTTCCAAAATAATGTATGTCATATTTGCATGGTATTTTGCATCTAATTTGCAGGCTGCTCTTTTTAGCACAACGCGGAGAAACCCTTTCAACTCCAGCTTCTTGTCACTGCTGTCCTCTTAGCTGCCCACCCCCTCCCCCTCGGGTCAGGCTGTGCTGCTCTGGGGTCAGGCTGTGCTGGTGCAGCTGCAGACACAGCAGGTTGGGTCTTGAACTTGCCCACCCTAAGCTGAAAAGTCTAGCGGGCCATTTTTGCCGCTAGGCGAGGAGCCGCATTACTGCCACTCGGCAGGGGCCTCCGGAGGCTTAATTAAGGAGGATTTGTGGAGCTGTTGGAAGTCCTCAGCCTCAGGTGTGGAGAGCCAAATGCCATTAAGTGATTGGAAAGGCACCACAAGTCGGACTGGTCTCGCTCCCGGGCACGGCGCCCGGGAGATGGGCTTGCTTGAGCACCTCTGCCCTCCGTCTGTTGGGAGAGGCGAGGTGACAGAGAGCCAGCCCCAGGCTCCAGCGACATGGTGGAGATAAGCGGGGTCTCCAGGGTGGGACTTTCACGGAAGGTGCTGGGAAACGAGTCCCAGGGCCTCCAGGGGAACCTGGGGTTTTATTCCAAG
Organism: Hyaena hyaena; assembly: GCF_003009895.1. NCBI lineage: Eukaryota > Metazoa > Chordata > Mammalia > Carnivora > Hyaenidae > Hyaena > Hyaena hyaena. Next base: position 4,395,337 of record NW_024080660.1, on the reverse strand, counting down.
CAAGGCCTTACCAAGGGCCGCGGGTTAGAGGGGCAGATGAAAAGCATAGGTCCTGCCCTCGAGGAACTGCTTACGGGTTGACCTCCCCTCAAAGCGATTAAGAATAATTAAACGCCAGGCTAAATTGTACAGGCCCTAAAGCTAGTGGGTGGAAACGAGAGGTGGTGTCCCGGAGGAGGCGAGGCCCACGCCCGAGCTGAAGAGTCAGCCTGGGAACGTGCTTCCCAGCGGTGCGAACCCGGCGCCTCTGGTCCGGGAGGAGCTGTTGGTGGAGAGCAAATACAGAGCTGGTGTGAAGTTCACAGAGAGGCGTAAAACAAGACTTCGAGTAATTCTGACCTCTCGGCAGGCCATTCGGGACGGCGTCCTCAGACCCCTGGGAACGCCCACTGTGTTGTCGGAGGCACTTCACAGGAAGAGCTGAAGAACGGGCGGATGGTTGGGGGTAGTTGGGGAGGTAGAATGGTCTGCTGGGGGGAAAGGGCAAGTTAGGCGGCGGGCGGATACTGACACCCAGGTTCTAAGGAATGCGGGTGGAGGTTGGGTTCTTTAGGGTACTGAATGGGGAGGAGTTCCCGGTGAGATGATGGCTGGGGTAGAGGTAGAGCTGCTGGAGTCTGGGGCGCAGGGAGACCCGGGGCAGTGAGGAGTGGCGGCCACAGAAGAGTGGGGAAAGGCTGGTCCTAGAGGGAGGGTGGGCGGCGAGCGCTGAAGCACAAGAGCCGGGAAGAGAGCTCCCAAAAGGAAGGGTTCTCTCTGTACTGGGTGCTTCCAGCCAGAGCACTGAGCAAACGCGGCTGGATGGAGCATCGCTGGGAGATGGAGTATCTGCAAGAGGATCTGTGTTTAGAGGGAGTAACTGGCAGAAGGGGCATTTTGACGGTGCTTCTCAAAGGTGTGGCGAGAAGTGAAGGACTAGGTTTCCTGAGGGGGTGAGGGAAGGGGGCGGTTCACAGGGAGGAAACCTCTCTCCCAAGTCAGAGGGAAGCAAGAGAGTGTGGGCAGCGAGGGGGCAGGCAAAGGGGGTCGTGCCCGCCGGGCGCACCGGCCCCACGAGGTGGGCAAGGGCATCTGTGCGGAGCGCGGGGTGCGGAAGGAAGGAAGCAGGCACAGCAAGCAGCAGATGTAGACGAGGGCTCTGCAGAGGGTGCCAGGGCGGCAGCAGGGGAGGAATGAACGGATTGCAGCAGAGAGGGCGGGCGAAGCCGGAATCATGAATCTGTAATAGGGCTGGTCTGTCGGGCTTCCGTACTTCTTCCTGCGATGCTTTGGGAGGAAAGAAATGGGGGCTGGGGGTGGGGGCAGGGAGAACTGAGACAGGGGCAGCTGTGGCCTCAGTTTCCCAGGCTGCCCAGCCTTTCTGCAGAGAGACCCTCTAAGCCTGGCCTCTTCCTGTAAACAACCCAGCGAGGAGGTCCCTTCTCCTCGCCTTGTGGCCTGGGGAGCTCTGCCCTTTCCAGAGCTTGAGGCCATTTCTTCTTTGCCTGACTTATCAACGGGCCTGGTGCTAAAAGAGCCCCATTTGCCCTCCACTGCTTTCTCTGTGCTGTTCTCATTTTTCTCCCCTCCTCCATCTTGAGGCCGCAATTTAATAGCCTGCAAGAGGGTCAGACCAGGAAGATGAATGTGGGCCTGCCCGGGGGACCGCCCGGGCCTCTCTGCGAGGGGGATGATGGAAGGCGGGGAACAGAGAATGGATGATCCAAGGAGACAAACAGGCACAAGGAGGGGTTTGCAGGAGAATCCAAACGGTCTTTCCACTCGTGCTTGGGATGTGCTGTGACGGCCTCAGTGCCACCGATCTGCTGCTCTAATTAGGTCTGACTTGGAGAACACTGGTTGCATTTCCCAGAGTAGAGCAGGCAGTGAGGAGAAAGCAGGGCAGGCGAAGAATGATTTCTGGAAGGAAGCCACCATGTGAACAATCCTCAAGTGCAAGCACAAAGCAGAACGGAGGGCGTGATGGCGGGCGCCCTAGGACTTGAGACGCCAGAGCGGTCCAGATGCCGCCAGGTGACCCCAGAACACAGCTTCCTGCCCAGCGTGTTCTTCACACGCTGTGTGTTGGCCCCTCCATGGCCATGCTAATGGGGGAGAATGGCTTGGGCGAATCCCTTAGGAGGAGCGTCAGGGCAGCACTCTGGTATGACATCCTTGTCCCTACCTGTACCTTGCTGACATGCCCCAAGTCCATGGGCTGATGCCTCCGGACGCTCCTTGCTGGAGGAACTAGGAAGAGCCCCGGGGGGTGCTGCCCTACCCTCCTGCCCACCCCCAATATTGGGTGATGCTTCCTTGCACGCTTGGTATCCGTTAGATCATGGTCTGTGTGAAGGCTGGAGAGGGCGTCTGAGGCAAAGCACATAAGATTGAAGGAATATCCAGGCTCTGGAAATGATCCATTTGAGGAGACATGGGCTCTGGTTTCAGCTCTGGCCTCAGCGTCCTGTGTCATCTTGAGTAGCTCACCAAAGCTTTGGGGGCCTTCATGTCCCGGCCAATGTCATCTTTCCATCTCAGTCCCTTGAGAGAGGAGGTTAGTAGAACAAGCTTCAGTCATCATGAAACCAAGCTGTGCCCTAGGCAGTGGCATCCCCAGTTCCTCCCAGACTTATGACAGGGCTAGACTGTTTCTCCGTGTCCAGACAAGGGACTGTGGCTAATTTGGAGTCATCTGACCTGTGTTTAAGGCCTTCCTCCCAGCTACTTACCACTTGTTTGGCCGTGAAGTTATTCTTTATCTGAAGGTCAATTTTTTATCCATAAGACTTACACCTAACACCAAGATGTTTGGGAAAATAAGATAACATGTGAGAAAACCTTGTGCAAATCCTCTAATGTGCTGTCACTGTTTGAGGTTGAGAGGGAGAGGTGGCAGGGGACAGGGAAAGAGCGAGGGCTGGAGTCCTACAGACCAGAGTTCACAGTCTAGCTCTTTGAGAGTCTGTGGCCTTGGACGACTTGGCAAATGTGTCTTAGTCCTGATTTCCCCTTCCATCAGGTGGACTTCCATCAAGTCGGCCCGGGCAGGGAATTAATGTGAGCACCAGATGACATGGTGTTTGTAAAGGGTCAGGCATATAGGAAGTGCTCCCAAAACGTTCCTCCCTTCCCTGTATCTCACCCCTCCCAGGCCTTCCAGTCAAGGTCGACTCAGAAGACATCATCTGCATACATTTCCAGACATTCAGCCTGTCCTGGCATTTAGCTGTGGAAATGCCACACTGTCTGCACCCTCCCCAGGGTCTCCTCTTTAAGCCCCGTGTCTTCAGTCTCGGGCTTCTTCTCTCTGTCAGAGGCCCAGCCCATGGTCTCCACCTCTGCTTGCCCAGCCCAGCAGTAGGCTGCCCAGGGGACAGGAGTGCCCGAGAGGGTGCCTCGTCAGAACAATCCTTTTTCCCTGATGAGGGGGCCCACTCCCTGTACTGATCCTACTTCACCTAGCGAGCTGCCCCACACTTCCCACTGCTGCTTTCTCTGTGCTGGAGCATGGCCAACCTCTAACCCTCCCTGCCAAGGGCTTCTGGGAGTCCTTAGCCACCCAGCCACCCCGCATGGCTCCCAGTAGGATGGCACTTAGGCCACTTACTGGGCACATGTCCAAGCCCCTGTGTAGTCTTGTCTGTGGACCACGTGTCTCAGATGTCACCCTTGGGGAGGGCAGGGATGTTAACAATGCACGTTCCCAGACAGCACTCCAGACCAACTAAATAGATTCCAGGGCGTCCAGAAATCTGCATTTTAAATAAGTCCCCGTGTGATTCTTATGCACAGCAAAATTTGAAAACCATTGGTGTCTTTTTTCTTTCTTTCTCATTTGTATTGAGGTGGCACTCCTACAGTGAAACACACACATCGTGAAGCGTGCAACTTGATGAATTTGTCCACGGGGCTTGTGATACCCACCAGGTCACCCCAGCCCAGAGGAAGATGCTGAACCCATCCAGCTCCCCCGAAGGCTCCCTCATGTGACCTGGAGGGGTGGCCACTATTCAGAGTTCTAGCGACACAGGCTAGTTTTGCTGTTTGTGAATTTCGTATGATTGGGGTATTTGGGTTCTTTCAATGTTAGGTCAATACTCCCCACTCTTAAAAGCCCCGAGGCACCTGGGTGGCTCAGTCTGTTAAGTGTCCAACTTTGGCTCAGGTCATGATATTGCAATTCGGGAGTTCGAGCCCTGCATCAGGCTCAGTGCTGACGGTGCAGAGCCTAGAGCCTGCTATGGATTCTGTGTCTCCCTCTCTCTCTGCCCCTCTCCTGCTCATGTTCACACATGCAAGCTCTCTCTCCCTCTCAAAAATAAATTTTTTTTTAAAAAGACCCCAACAACTTATCCTCCATTCCCTGCACTGGCCCTTTCTCTCAAGATAGGCAGGCAGATAGATAGGAACAAATTAAAAAGAAAGAAAGAAAGAAAGAGAGAGAGAGAGAGAGAGAGAGAGAGAGAGAGAGAAAAGAAAAGAAAAGAAAAGAAAAGAAAAGAAANAAGAGAGAGAGAGAGAGAGAGAGAGAGAGAGAGAGAGAAAAGAAAAGAAAAGAAAAGAAAAGAAAAGAAAGAAAGAAAGAAAGAAAGAAAGAAAGAAAGAAAGAAAGAAAGAAAGAAGGAAAGAAAGAAGGAAAGAAAGAAGGAAAGAAAGAAGGAAAGAAAGAAAGTGGATTCTTCCGGGTCCTGACCTTAAACCTCTCTGTTGCAGCTTCCTCTCTGTCCTCCTCTCCTCGAGCCTTGTGGAAGTCACGTTAGGTCGCGGCCTTCAAGCATTAGTGCCCCTGGGGGATTGGGGCCGTCACTCTGCTGCTGCGGAGGCCCTGGGCCGCCTGTCCCCTGCCAGTCTCTCCATCAGCAGCTAGGACCACTCATTTGTTGTGTGGGGACTGCCAGAGTCCCAGCACATTCCGGATGAAATTGGCCAATTTAAGCTACAAATGAAAAGACAAATGAGATGGAAATTGCACAGAACAAGCCTACTTCTCATCAGTGGGTATCAGTCCTGACATGCTGAGCTGAGCAACCTCTTCAGGCCTTTCCCTGCAGCTGAGGTCAGAAAGGCTTTCCCCACCTTGGGGAGCCCCAACCCCTTCGCACCCAGCCAGGGCCATGCAGAGGAGCAGCCCAGGATGCTTTGAGGGGAAACTAGCGGGAGGGGGGGGTAGGGGTGGGTAGGAGGGGACAGGCAGAGGACATAAAGCAGATACAGAAACAGGAAAGTGCAGAAAGAGGATTCAGTCATTCCAAAAAGAAGTAAAAGATGTTTGAGCACTTACTATGCGCCAGACCCTGTGGCCTGTGCGGAGTGTTCAGATTACAGAGACAGACAGAGCTTGCCTTAAGGGGCTCCCAGCCCAGGGGAAGGAGAGAGAACAGATGTGAGGAGAAGAGAAAAAGCGAGAAGAGATGGAAGCAAGGGAGGAGGAGCAGCTGGAGGGTACGCAGGACAGCTGATGGGCGCTGAAGAGGAGGAGCTAGAGAGGAGGAGGGAAGGCACCCCCACCCCCACCCCAGACAAGCCAAGGTCATTTCAAGACCAGGGATGTTCTGGAGCCATTGGTGCAAAGTCCTGGACCAGGAAAAGCCAACCATGAGGGAAGCCTGGCCAGAAAGACCTCACCAACAGCTGATTGGTTCTTGGTGAAGCGTCGAGGAGTGTGGCTGACGGGATGGGGGTGGGGGGGGGTGAGCTCACCCATCCAGCGAACCAATAGGTAAAATGTTCAGATGGGGGCGTATTTCCTGTTGTGTAAAGAAGAGTCGAAAACCCAGGAGTTCTCAATCCCTGGAATCTCATGCGTTTTCTGAGCCCAAGCTGTTGCAGAGAGGCAGGGCATACAGATTTGTTTTCATATGGACCCAAGCTAAATACAATTTTTGTAATAATAATAATAATAATAATAATAATAATGCCAAACACTTATAAAGCCCTTACAATGAGCCAAGCTGTTCTAAGCACTTACCATGTATTAATTCATTTGCATGGTAAGTGTGTGGGGAGAGGGGGAAGATGATGCATTTCAAAGCCAAATACAAATGACTTTTGGACTCTCCCTCCTCCCCACCGCAGCCCGGAGCACACACTGTGAAAGCTGAACACTGTAGAGCTCTGAGCCCACGCTCCCTTGCTTGGGTGATGATGACGCAGAAGTCCTGGAGGGCTAGATTTGGAAGCAGCTCGAGGAGCACTTGAATGAGTCCAGATCGTGGGCCAGACAGGCTCGGCCTCTCCATGTCCTTGTCCTCATCCTCGAAGCTGAAGTGCTCTAAGATGGGCCCCGTGCTAAGTGCTCAGGAAGAGAGGGACCCAGAAGATGGCCTGAAGATGATGGCTGGTGATGAGGGTGAGTGTGGCCCTCTGTCTGCCCATTACCAGAGCCACAATCCACATGCCTCATGCCATTGTGGATGGCACTAAGCCTGATTGTCACTAGGGAACTAGTTTCCATGGTGACAGAGGTACACTAGACCCTTTACATCTCAAGGGATACATCATAGCCCTTCATGGATCCATGAATAGAGACTGCTGTGGAATTTTCCCCATCAAACGCAGCCCAGTAGGACGGGGAACTGCAGTGGGATATGGCTAGCGAGGGCAAAGTCATTGAGCTCAGCTCGCCTGGACATTTCCCTGGACCAGTCTCTCAGCACGTGCCGCTCGGCATCGCACACTACTTTGTATCAGGTGGGGTTTGCTTGTTACAGGAGAAACCACTTTATGATAAACCTGACGATGCCAACTGTCTGCTGCTGTTCAAACCACCCAGCTGCGGGGGACTTGGGTTAAAACATGGTAGGCTGAACACATCCATGTTCACTCTGCTGTCACACCAGAGTAAGAGGGAGAGATGGAAAAGATGCAGCCACAAGGGCAAGGGCAAGGGAGAGAACAAAGTCAACAGTGCCTATACGGCTTTGGAAGTTGAGATGCTAACTTACTCGGGTTGATAGAGAAAAACCTGGAGACCCTGGAGGAACCGATGAGAAATGGGAAGATTCTTTTTTTTTTTAATGTGTATTCACTATTTTTGAGAGAGTAAGAGAGAGAGTGTGTGCAAGCCCCTGAGCAGGGGAAGGGCAGAGAGAAAGGGGGACAGAGGATCCGAAGGGCTCCGCGCTGACAGCAGAGACCCCTGATACGGGGCTTTGAACTCCTGAACCGGGAGGTCATGATCTGAGCCAAAGTCAGACTTAGTGGACGGAGCCACTCAGGTGCCCCAGAAATGGGCAGCTTCTTGGTATAGAACCACAGAAAGGCTCAAACCTTGGTGACATGTGAAAATAGGGTAGGGAGTAGGGCCAACAACAGGAGAATGATCCCCTCCCCCCAAAGTGATTCCTCAGCACGTTTCACTGCAGAACTATCGTGGAGAGAACTTATTCACCAGAGAGATTGACCCCAACAAGCACCGGCCTGGGGACGTGGGTATAAGTATGGGGGGAGGTGAGGCAATATATTGAAAAATGGGGGTTTCGTGGATGTTTGCAAACCAAATGGAGGCCCCCCCCTTGCCCTTTTCCTCCTGTTGCCTTTAGGAATGCTGGTGGCTGGGCATCTGGGGGCTCCACTGAACCCCTCCCCATAGTGACACCAGTCAGCTTTTAAATGCCTTGCTCGTGAATATAAGCCAATGGCCAGAATTGACTAGATTTTTGAGGAAAGCATCTAGTATAAAAAGAAACACAAGCCAAAGTAAAGAGAAAACAACCTGAAGAGGCAAATACTATGCAAGGCACAAAAGAAAATATAAAAACCATCAGCACCCTTCACATCCTCAGAGAGAGGAAGATACCCACAGAACACACAAGCAGCCTCTTTAAAAAATTCAGACATAATTCACATAGCATAAAACTCACCCTGTAATTATTACAACTTAGTGGTTTCTCATCTATTTACCAGGTTGTGCACCCATCACCACAATTCCAGAACATCTTCATCATCCCAAAAAGAAACCTCATAACCATCACTAGTTACCTCCCCCTTCTTTCCTCCTCCAGCCCCAGGCAAGCACTAATGTACCTTCTGTCTCTATACTCGGCCTTCCTATTCTAGACGCTTGTTAGTGGAAGTGTACAATATGTGTGCCTTTGTGACTGGCCTCTTTCACTCAGCTTAATGTTTTCAAGGTTCATTCATATTGTAGCAGGTAGCGGGGCTTCCTTCTTTTTTAGGGCTGAATACACACTGTACTGTATGGATATTTCACATTCTATTCATTCATTGATCACTGGATGGACATTTGGGGGATTTTTAAGGAAAATGCAGAGAACAAGCATGAGCTCTTATAAATTGAACATATGCATTCCACTTCCGTAAATGAAAATGATTACTTTCCAAATTTCAAGGATCCAGGAGGTGCCCAGCACAATTAATGAAAAAAGGCCCTTTGTGTCTTTGTGAGACACATTTCACAATTTCAGAACATCAGGGATAAAGCGACAAGTCTACAACTCTAAAAAGAGACAGGCTCTGAGGTAGCAGCAGACTTCTCAACAATATCCTGTTGAGATCATGGAAAAATGCCTTCAAACGTGCAAGGGAGAGTTATTTATAATCTAAAATTATATTTCCAGTCAATCTATCAATTCATTGTGGAGAGCAAATAAAGACATTTTCAAACACACACATCTTCAAGGAACATACTTTTTTTTTTTTTTAACTTACTTCTTTTTTGAAAGTCACTTAAGGATGTGCCCCGCCAGAAAGAGAAAGAGGGCATGAAACCCAGGGAGAGAGATGAACAGTAGGAATACTTACCACCATGGGAAAAAGCAGGAAAAGACATGCACCAACAGAACAGTCGTTAGCCTCAGGAGGTGGAAAAGGATGGTGTAAATTTTCCCCCCCGTACGTTTTTCCATATCTCCAGATCCAGGAGTGTCTGTCTGCTCTGGAGGCTGAGAACAGCCCCAGGACAGAGCTGGCAGAGAACAGGTACAGAATCATGCTTCAGGGAATGTATAGAGAGAGGGAGGGAGGAGGGAAAAAGAAAAATAGGAAGGAGAAATCTCCCATCAAATGTAGACCATAAACTGAATGAGACCCGGGGTGGGGATGCCCTCAACATTTTATAGACCTTCTAGCTGGGAAATCAGGTTGGCCAGAGAACAAGGAAGGTGACCAGCCTTGGGCTTCTCTGAGGGCTCCCCAGCCTGGGGCCAGCGGAGCCACTTCTTGGAGTGAATAATCCCCCCAACATGGAACTTCAGAGTTGAGCGGGACTAGCTTTCGTGTGGCCAAGTACTTTTACTGGCCTTATCATAAGAATTAGAAGCCCACTGTTCCAGTGTGTGCCCTCGTACATATCTCTTCCCCGCTCTCAGGCCCAGTGTCTTCTGTTAAAAAACGAGGAAGCAAAATGAAGTAGATGTGCAGGTGCCTTCCAGCTCTGACCTGAGGCTCTGCCACAGCCCAGGAAACGGAGGACCAGCTCACTTGGCTTAGGTGCAGAAGCTGCTCAAGGCACAGACCCCTTGGGTGAGGGTACCGCAGCGGGGGGTGGGGGGTGGGGGGGTGAGTCTCCACCTCCTTCTATTCATGCCCACAGCTTCGTAAATGGACGCAGGTGCAGGACAGCCTTAGGGCAGTTTTTCCCCTGGTGGCAGACACTGGCCTGGGACAGGAAGTGTGCGCCCCGCTGCCTGTATCAGAATCACCTGCTTCGGAATTAGTTCAATCTGCGGGTTTCTGGGCTCGGGGAGCAGAGGAGTAGGGTGGGTGTTTGCATGTTAACAAGTGCTCCGGGTGATCCTTGGGCATGTTGATTTGAGAAATGTTGGATTCAGGGGGCTGGGATTTGGGAGAGGAGGTTCAGTGCTCATAATCAAAATAACTACCATTTATCCAATACCTACTCCACGTGGGGCACTTTTTGACATTTCTAATCTTTACAACAACCACCCTGTAAAGTAGGTATTATTCTGCTAATTGTACGGAAGAGAAAACTGAGACCCAGAGCAATTAACTTGCCAGGCGTCCCACAGCTAACCAGACAAAGGGCCAAAATTTTTAACTCCGGTCCTTCATTGCCCTTCCACTGCACGAGCCTGGCTCCTTGCCTAGTGCCCCAACAGGTGACCAGTTGAACTGGGAGGGGTGGGTTCATATAAAGGTGGAGGAGCCATGCTGAGGAGGGGGAGGGGCAGAGGGTACAAGGGGCCCGCTGCCCACCGCTGCCTTCCCCTGTCCCTCTACCTCTCGGGCTCCCAGGTGCTGTTTTGACAGGGCATGAAGTGTCCACAACTTCCGTCTTCCCTCCTTCCCGGCCTCCTATTGTCTCCCTAATTAAAGAGTCCTGGAATAATTTCCCCTGCTGGGTGCTGCTGGCAGGGGTCCCACGGTGTTGGCGCAGCGGTGGCATCTGGTACCCTAGCACTGGTGGAGACACCTGGGTGCTGATGGAGGCCAGCTGGGGAAGGGGGGCAGAGCAGGGGAGAGAGGAAGCAGCCCTGGGCTGGGACAGGGGAGGCGGAGGTAATGAGTAAGCTCCACATTTAGGATGAAGGAGGTGCCAAGAGTTCTCACCCCTCCACCCCCATCCCCCGTTCCCACCCCTGCACCTTAGCCAGAATTGCCCAGTCTCCATTCTAAAGAGTATTCTGAGAGTCTCCATCAGCCCTGTCCCCTGCTCCCGTATCCCACAGCGCCTCTGTCAGGATGCTTTCTCGGCCGGCTCCCCTGAGAAGCCCCCACCTCAGAGCCTTGGACCCGGCTGTCCCCTCTGCCTGACGGTGACCAACCACTTGGCTTGCCTGGGATGCAAGGGGTTTCAGGGGGGATTCAGGATTCAAGTGCTACACCAGGAAATGAGGATGAATTAGCCACCCTGCCCCGCATCCTCCTCATTCAGGTCTCAGGCCACATGTCCCCTCCCCAAAGAGGCTTCCCTGGCCCCTCAGATGAAAGTGGCACCAAGCCACTCTAACTCCGTATTTAGTGCCGGGACTCGTTTTCTGTTGCTGCCGCAGACTTACCGCACATTTAGCCGCTCAGAACACCGACCCGCAGACTTACCGCACATTTAGCCGCTCGGAACACCGACGTGGTGGCCCACGCTTCTGTAGGTCAGAAGCCCATCTGGGTTGGACTGGCTGGTTTCTCTGCTCCAGGTTTCAAAAGGCCAAAATCAAGGTGTCAGCTCTGGAGAGAGTTGGCTTCTGAGTTCTCTCAGGGAGCTGGTGGAGCCCTGTTCCCTGAGGTGTTAGGACTGAGGCCCCTGTTTCCTTGCTGGCTGTCGGCTCCCAGAGGCCTCTCTCCGGTCCCCTGTGTGGCTGAGATGCTTGCATGCTTGGAATCCCTCTTCTGCTTCCGCCTGGAGAAAGGTCTCTACTTGTAAGGGCTCGTGTGACTGGATTCATCCCAGCCAGATAATCCAGGACACTGTCCCTAATCTTGAGGTCCTTACCCTTAATCATGTCTGCACTATTCCCTTTGCCGGGTTAAGGTTAACAGATTCAGCAGTTTCCAGGGATGAGGGGCGGGCTGATGTCATTTACTTACATGCTGATTCTCTGTTCATTGTCCATCCTCCTCCCCGTCATAAGCTCCATGAGGGAAGGGATTGTGTCTGTTGGTCACTACGGTGTCCCTAACCATCCTTAAACAGTGCCTGGCGCACAGTAGGTCACTGCTGTCCGTTGAACGAACGAATGTCACAAAGGCTGTTGAATGCTCAGTAGAAATTCGAACTTATGGCCAAGTCCAAGGAGACTTTCCAGAGCCCACCCGCTGCTGGTCAGACTGCACGCGGTCAGGCAGGGACCTGAAGGCTAGAGCGCCCCCTCCTGGCAGCTGGGCTGGAGCCCTGAGCGCAGCCATGTCTTCTGACCCTCAGCTTCTCCCCCTGCCTTGCTCTTCCCTCCTCCCACCCAGCACCCCCAGAGCCTCAGTCTCCCTGCCTGAGGATCCTAACGGGGAGAAGCCTGAGGCTGAGTGGCTGCCCTGAGGCATGGTGAAGAGGTGAAGGAGGAAGTCCAGGAGGAGGCAGAGACTGCTCCGCCTCAGCTGGGTTCAAAGCCAAATCCACCTGGGACTTCAAACAATTAATTTCCCCAATCTACAAAACGATCAGCTTCAGAGGGAAAACAATTAGCCCACTGCAAATTGTAATTGTCATCTCACTCCTGATTTTAATTTGGGCTAATGAGGGCTAAGTGATCCCGGCTTCCTCCTCTTCCCACTGCCCCGTGGCCCTGGGTCCTCACCCGCCAGGGGCATTTAACCCTCAGCTGCCCGCCTTGCCCCAGTGGCAGAGGGACACTTGCAGGCTGGCACGGCGCTGTGGCCGGGCTGAGCAGGAGTAGGCAGATGACGGCAGGAGGGAGGGATGAAGAGAGTGCCTCCTCGGGCCCACAGGGGAGCTGCCTGTTTACAAGGCCCCCAGGCAATCAAAGTTTTATTGAACAGAATTGACTACTGGCTCACTCCTCTGTCACAGCCAGTTAACTCTGGCTGCGCAATCTCTGGGGACCTGCATCCAGGAGCATCTGGCTGCCTCCCTTGGGCCGGGGCGCCTCTGCCCAGCCTCGCTCTGCCCCATCCTCCCGCCACTCTGTGTAGGGGGGCTGTGATTCTCTGCAGCTCGAGAGGGCTCTCGGGCCCACCATCTGCTGGTCACAGGGGTCGGGTCCGTTTAACGCCAACTCCTACTGAACAGACTAAGGCCTAGAGAGGGAAGGGACTTGCTCTGGGCCACACAGGGGTCCGTCATGCTTTGTTATTGTTGCTGAATTACGTCCTCTGTCCTAGAACACTTCTTCCCTCTGTGACCTCAGGGTTGGCACCAGCACAGTGCCCAGTGCACTGCAGAGACAGGAGAGAAGGAAGAATGCCAAGTCCCGAGTCCTAGTCTGTGTTCTTGTACCAGGCCCCTCCCCCCACTTAGCCTCCGCTCAGGTTAGGGGGGTTCGATTCATTGATTCGTGCATCGCTCGTTCATTGCTGCGGGAGTGTGCAGGGAGCCATTCGAGGTCCCGGGTACAGAGACAAGCATTCCTGCCCTCAAGGGCCTCCCAGTCTAGCGGTTCAGCCCTGGGCCCCCCTGCCCTCAGTGGGTGGCTCTTCAGTGACCCCGGATCTCGAGCGGCAGCAGCTGAAGGAACCAACCCTGGCTTCTGGCTTCTGCCCCGGGCTGTGGGAGCCCCCAGCTCACCCACATCTTTGAGTCGCTGCTGCTTCTAAGTTTGGAGTCAGGAATCCTGAGCTCTCGTCCCGGCTTTCCCACTGACTTGCTGGGTGGCCTTCCGCACGTCCCTTCCTGGGCTCTCCGGTCCTGAAGCCAGGGCCCCGGGCCCTGCAGCTTCCGCCTCTGGATCCTGTGACTCTGGTAGAACCTCATCCCGGTTCCATGTGCCGGTGTCCTGTCCGGGCCTGCTGCCACCACTGGGTCACCTGAAGTCCCTGTACTCCTGTTCCTCATCCGCAAAGCGGGGAAGGCGATGCCTCCCCGCAGGTGACCGTGTTTCCTGAGCGGCAGGTGCCCACGTGACCCCGTGACTAAACCGGGCCACCGCATGTAGGAGGGTGTTGTCAGTGTGCTCCCACCGCCACCCTTCACCCCAGCAAAGGCAGGTGGGGAGGGGGAAGGTGCACGGAACTGGGAAGTGGGAGAGGAAGCGCTCCCCCCTCTCTCAGCCCCCGCTGCCTGGGGCCATAGGACAGTCTGTCTCAGGCTTCTGACCCTGACAAGCCCAGTCCGCAGTGGAGACTCCTCCAACAGGGAGGGCAGCCGGCGAGAGCTCACAGCCCCGTCTGTGTCCTGCGCGGGCCCCTCTTCCTGAAGGAAGCCTGCTTTTCTCCAACATTCTCCTCCTCTTGGCACTTTCTCCATCGTCTCCTCCCTCCCCCCTGCATGCCCCCAGCCCCTTTTCCTTCCCTGTTGCTCGTCTGGCCGCTGGTGGCTGTAGCTGGGCCCCGTGCCTGGAATCTCTCCCTTCCCTATGCTGCCCCCGTGCCCACGTCTACCTCAGCAGAGGCCACATCTCCCTGCCACTCTGCTAGGGCTGGCCTGAGGCAAGGGAGGTCGGGTCCACGACCTCAGTACCCGTTTCATCAGAGGACGCTTAGAACCCGTCATCATAAGCTCGTTTCTTGTCACCAGCGAACAGGAACCAGCCACTCCAGCGTGGCTGCCTTCTCAGGGCAGGACATTCTCACGGCAGCCCCTGTTGCCGCAGCGTGAGCTGTGACCCCCAGATGTCCAAGTGGCAGTCATGCACCCACAGAAACCCCCATCTTTCCCTCTCAGGGTCCCTGGGTTTCACCCCCAGAGAGTCCAATTCCTGGAGTCCGGGGTGGATTTCAGGAATCTCTGTGACTAACAGGCCCTCTGGCCGGAGGATTGTGGCTCAGAAAGAGCATGGACCATGGACCACCATCTGTGAAACCCTGGTTAGATCCACCAAGAAGAGCTCTTGTCTCCGGCTCTTTTTTTTTTTTAATAAGTTCTTTTTAATAATAATAAAATAAAATTTTAATAATAAAATAAGGTTCTCTTTATTTTGAGAGAGAGAGAGTGCAGGTAGGGGAGAGGCAGGGGAGGGACAGAGAGAGGGGGACAGAGGATCCGAAGCAGACTTTGTGCCGATGGCCGAGAGCCCGATGCGGGGCTCGAACTCACAAACTGAACCATGAAATCATGACCTGAACAGAAGTCTGACGCATAACCGACTGAGCCACCCAGGTGCCCCTTGTCTCCTGTCTTTAAGGCCTTGGAGTTAGGGTCAGAGAGAGAAGCCATCAGCTCCTGCCTTGTCAGAGGCCTCAAGGAGCGGCTGACCCTAGGTTTTTAGGTTGTTTGCAGAGCCCTCGTCCTGCCTGGGTGGCCCCTGGTAACCCTGACCCCCGCCCCCACCGCCCTGGCTGAGGAGTGGGAGCCACAGGAGAGGGGAGGAGCTGCTTGGGGGCAGCATCTGGGAGCAGAGATAATCTCTGTAGGAAGGATATTTCTTTCCCCAGGGATAAGGCAATGCCAGCTTTACAGGTTTTAAGGCCTCTCTCACCTTCTGTAGATGCATTTTGTGATCAAAGCACTTTGAATTCTTCCCCTGGGCTCACTCAGCTGGTCACAGCCCCAGGCGTCACATGTCACATACGCGTACTGTGTAAGCTTCGGCACAGTCCCTCACCTGGTCTCAGACCCCAGCCCAGAGGGCAGTGGTGTCTTAGCCAGAAGGCACAAAGCACATCTTGTCACCCTAGGACACACATGCCGCACCCCCTCCCCTCGGGCCTTTGCGGCTGCTTGCCCCTCAGAACGATGTAGGTGAGGAATCAGGCCCACGGAGCTTAGGTCATTCATATCAAGGATCTAATGTTGGGTTGGACTCGGGTCACATGCCCCGTCCTTTCGTTTTACAGTTGAGAAAATCAAGGTCTACAAATGGGTAGAGGTTTCCCAAATTCTCACAGAGAGCAGTAGAAAGGCTGAGCATGCAGTGATTAGTGATTAGTGATTAGTGATGAGCCTGGGGGAGAGTTCAGTCCTAGCTCCCAGCAATGGGGTGGGGGGTGGGGGGTGGTAGGGGCTGTTCACTGGGGGGTGGCGGCACTGCTCACATGTACTGATCACCCATGTGGCGTGTGTCATGCAGCTGTTTTCCACACACACAGTACTGTTTTCAGTCCTCACACCAACCTCACAAGAACACACTAGCATAATTCCACATTCAGCATGATGAGGAAATTAGGACTTGAAGAGATTAAGCAACTCAACCAAGAATCCTTGAGTAAGTGGTGAAGGTGACATTTGAACCTACACCTTTCTGATCTAGTCTAGGCTAGCGCTGGTCAATAGGACTATAATGCAAACCACATGTGTGAGTTTCACATGCCCGTAGCCACATTAAAAAGTAAAAAGTAGGGGTGCCTGGGTAGCTCAGGTCATGATCTCATGGTTCGTGAGTTCGAGCCCCACGTCAGTCTCTGTGCTGACAGCTCAGAGCCTGGAGCCTGCTTCGGATTCTGTGTCTCCCTCTCTCTCTGCCCCTTCCTCACTCATGCTCTGCCTCTGTCTCTCTATCTCTCAAAAATAAATAAACATTTTTTTAGAAAGTAAAAAGTTACAAGTAAGGGTTGCCTGGGTGACTCAGTCGGTTGAGCATCCAACTCTTGATTTCAGCTCAGGTCATGATCCCAGGGTGGTGGGATCAAGCCCCGAGTCAGGCTTTGAACTGGAGCCTGCTTAAAGTTCTCTCTCTTTCTCTCTCCTCCCTCTGCCCCTCTCCCCTGCTTGTGCTCTCTCTCTCTCTAAGATAAAAATAAAAGTAACAGCTAAAATTAATAATGCTAGTTAGCCCAATATATCCCAAAAATTATCATTGCAAAATTTAATCAGCATAACAAACTTATTAATGAGATATTTTGCAGCCTTTGTCCATATTAAATCTTCTCAAGCTGGTGTTCATTTGCATGTACGAGGCATCTCAGTTTGGCCACATTTGAAATGCTGGACGACCACATATGGGGCGACCGTATTGGACACGGTGACTCAGCATAAAATCCGGAGCCATCTTCTCTGGCCTCGGCTGCCCCCGACTTCCTCTGTCCTCAGGAAGCAGCCCTTCCCTTCCTCTGGGCTCTTTCTCTCCCCTTCCCTCCCACCTGCCCATCCTTCAGTACACCTCTCTCTCTCCTTAGCTCTCTCCTGGAGAATGCCTTGTTGTCAGACAAGAAACCTTCACATAGGTGAGACAAAGGTGACAAATGTTCCTCATTTACATTCAAGTTCTATCTGGCATTTTCGGTCCCGATGAATGGCACCTCTATCAAAACATCTCATTTGGAAATGTCATAGTGGCCTTTGATAAGGCATCTGTTACCCTGATGGCGGCTGACAGACAGTAGCGGGGAGGGGAGGGAAGTGGGGGGATCTAATACACTGTGGAATGCATCTTTTGCAGTTGTGTAGTATTTTATTTATTCGATGTGGTATGAAATCTCTCTGAAACTGTTAACCCTGCCACACTAGGCTCCTCCAAAGCCTCCTCACCCTTAGCTTTCCAGCCTCCCTTCCAGCCCGGAGGCGGAATCCTCCAATCCCTGCAAGCCACGTTCTCAGGCGCCTCCTCTCCCTCTCTGACAAGAGTCAAGCCAGCCAACGCCTGTCGTGCCCCTTCAGGAAGTTGTAGAAGGTGTGCCCCCAGCCGTCCCCTGCAGGGCTCTGGCTCAGAACCCAGGTGCTTGGGGTTGCCCATGACTCCCCCCACCCCTGACCTCCTGGTCCTGAATCAGGGAGGAAATCCAACCACCTACGGCCCCTCAGTTTCAATGGAAAGGAGAGTAGGGGGTTGGAAAGCAGCATTCACTAAAAACTAAAGAAAAACAGTAACACACATGCCAATAATAATAATAATAACCCCTCAAAAAGCATAGAAATAAGTCCCAAGTTTTTTTCAGATCACATATTTCTGATCAGAAACAAAGGCAACTCAAGTCCTCGATGGGCCCTAGCAGTCTACTCCTGGCTCCTTCCCCCTGTTCACCCTTGTGTCTGGAGCCCTCCTCTTTTCTCACTGGGAAGCGCTTCCTCCTCCCCTCTCCATGCCTCCTCCCCACACTTTGGGGGTTGAGGCTTTGGCCAAGCAGTGCAAGTAACAAATATGCTGGGTTTGAAATGGGTGGGAAAGACTCCTGAGTTGGCCCTGAGTTAGAAGAGGAAATCACTATGTTAAAATAGCCACAGACCACGGAGGTGCTTAGAGGGTTACGTTGTAAACATAAACCCCAGTGTGAGATCCACTGACCCAGACAGGCTGGATGTCTGTCCAAAACCACTTTGGCAACTGATTTGAACCATCGTCCAACGATTCTCTTTTGTCTTCGTCATCAGTGAAGGAGAAATGCCCCATCCGCATGTGCGTCCGCACACACACACGTGCACAGTTTACCAGTGTGAGCCTGTTCCTGCTTCCTCTGGGCGCCGTGTGATGATTTCTGCAGAAGACAGTGTCTCGTAAAGAAAAGATGCTCTAGAGCTGAACCAACCCGCTCTGACTTGAGCCCTGTGCTACTTCTAGTGTTGGTCTTTCCAAGGAGGCCATCTCTGAGCCTCAGTGTCCCCATCTGTGAGATGAGCCAGGGACGCCAGTGTCATAGAGCTAGACCTAGCACTGCCAGTGCCCACACCCCACCTTCCTCACCCCTCCCCACCCTCTCCCTCTCCCTGTGCAGGTGGGGGGTGGGGGAGGCGGTTCCTGACTGGCTAGCAGAACCTTCTGCCCTTGCCTCAGGGCTTGGATTAGCCATGTGTGGAATCCAAATGGGATGCACACATGAGCCTCTGTCACCCGCCTAGGCGTCTAGTCCGGACACAGGGTTAGGCCCCACGTCAGCAAGATCTGCCTGGGGCCACCCTTGAGAGGGGACTGCCACCTTCATAGAAAGCCTTCCATTAAGGGGGACCCCGCCGCCAGCCATGGGCAAGCACACCATTTGATATTTTACCCCCCACCACGTTTCTTGACCACCGACCGCTTGTTGGACTCTGTGCGCGGTGCGGGCGAAGCTGGGCCGGAGCGGGCCAGCCTGTGCTCCGGAGAAGCTGGGATGAGGGAGGTGGAGCACCACTCCATGGCTCCGCTGAGCTAGGGGAGGCGCCGTGAGAGCAAGAGGAGGCCCAGAATGGGCCACAACAGAGAGGACAATGGAGCTGGCGCTTGGAGGATAATTAAGAGCTCCCCAAGTAGAGAACAGAAGGACATTCCAGATCAACAAGTTCAAAGCCCTGAAAGCACAAAAGAGAACAGCCAGTCCCTACACAGTCTGGGGAGAGAGAAGAGGAGGGGAAGGCCTGGAGTGGTGGGCAGGGATGGGGCTGGGGGGCGGCTGCTGCAGGAGCAGCCAAGGGACCTGCCCTTCCATCAAGGGGAGCAGTGACCTCTCTCCTCCCAAGGCAAGAGATGAAGTGGAGGACTGTGTGATACAGACAGAAAGCCCAGGTGGCAGCTGTGGGACGTCAGGACCGAGCCTTGTGAGGGACATTTCATGGGGGAGGAGGGGCCCCAGGCGAGCCAGGAAGGATCGAAAGATTCTGGTCAGCGTGGGGAAAGTGGCTTCTGATTCCCATCCACATGTCCCCAAGAAGCCGTGCCCTCGCGGCCCCCTTTCCTCTGACCCTGTAGCGATGCAGCAGGTGGATGGAGAGTGCAGGTCCCTGCCCATGGCTGCCGGTGGAGAGAACCCCTGTTTCTAGCTCCTTCTGTGAGCCCGCGCTGTGCCAGATTGGCTGCATTGCCTTGTTTAATCCTCAGAATAACCCCGTGAGGTAGCATTCCCATTTTACAGCAACAGAAACTGACAGGTTAAAGAATTTGTTTAAGGGCACGCAGCTAGCTAGTAAGAGACGGAATTCAGATACGAACTCAGGTCTTTCATAGTCTAAAAGCTTTGTTCTTTCCGCCCCGCTCTGCCACGCCTTTGGATCCCAGCTTTCTGAACCTGATCTCCTTTTAGCTGCTGGGTTTCCGGAGGAATTTATATGACACTGATGCCATCTTCATCATTAGGAGGCTGTCACTAGGGTGACAGGGAACAGTAGATACGGAGCTGTCACAATGAGAAAAATGAGGTGATGGGGAAGGCATTTCATCACTGCTTCTGGATTAGAGGCGGCCACGGCTCTGCCTGGCAGAAGTCTCTATCGTTCTGCTTTAGTGCATCCCCCAAACTCGTCATTGCCGCCCCCTTCAAGCAGGTGGAATCCAGGCCTCAACCCCCCCCCCCGCCCCGGATTCTGAAAGATGAAGTAACCTTTATGGGAAAGTTGGCCAGCCCATCATCTTCAGAACTGACCAAGGAAGAGAGAGCTGTGCTTCTGAACGTTTAGGGGGTCACAGACCCCACTGAGAATCAGAAGCAGGCTGTGGCCCTTCTCTCCATCTGTGCACACACACACATTCACACGCACGTGTGTCTGCATACAATTAGAGGCATTTCCACGCTCTTCAGCCCATCTGTGGGCTCCAGAGGCTCAATAGGAGTTCTCTATGGAGATACTGGGGGGATATATTCATGAGTAAACGTAGTTCCGTGTTTCTCCTACTCACCCTTTCTTTGTCCTGCGGTGTTTGGAGAAAGCAAAGGAAATGGAACCCCAGTCCTGTAATTGCTTTTGTGAGTGTGTATGGGCAGGTGGAAGTCCCCGGCCAGGGGTCCTCTGCATATTCAAATTGCTTGAGGTTCTTGGAGTCTGTCAGGGAGCAGATGGCCTGCTGGGCAATCTGTAGTGAGCCCTCTGTCTGAAAATCGGTCAGGCTCCTTGCTGCTCAGGATCTTGGCCCTGGGAATCCTGGGAGCCCCACCTTGCACTGAATTCACCGAAAAGACGGTTCCGAGAAGAGCCCGCTGCCTCAGGGCCCTCCTGCCCCGGCTGCCCCTGCCCCCAGGAGCTCCTGACCCCCCCCTGGCTGGAAGCACATGCTTGCTCTTAATAAAGCTGCCTCATCACCTGTTTAAACTAGACATTTCCTGCATAATGACTCCTGTCTGGGACCAGAGAAAGCCATCAGCCGTCCTCTGCAGGGAGCAGACCTGCGTGTCTCTGCTGGCTGTGGGCGCAGGGAGGCAGCCCTCCCTGAGGCAGAGCTGGCTGCGTGGGGGAGCCCACGGGTCAGTGGGGGAGCTTTTAGAAGTTGGGCAAAGACAGCTGACATCTTGCTCCCTCCTTTGCCCTCTCTGCTCCCCCTGGGCACACAGTGATCCCAGAGTGGGAGGGGATGGAGCGAGGGAGGCGCAGGATCATTTCCCAGCCCTGCTGCGGCCCAGGTCCATCTTCGGGGCACCTGCACTTGCCTCCCGGCCGGAGGAGTCAAACAGCATGGCAATACTGAGGCCTCCTTGCAGGCCCTGGGTGTGGCCGTAAAGCCAGCAGATGTGCTGTTTGCCCAGAGTTGTGAGGTCCGGGGAGAGAGGCTCTGGAGAAATAGAAACTACAGCTGTGTTAATTATTATTATTTTTATCATTATTACAGAGGAGAATGTTCCCCTGTTAATTCCCTGGGAAAATGGCCATGAAAACAAGTTGGCACCACCTAGGCCTTGTGCCCAGGAGAGCAAGCACTGGCAAAGCACAGCTTCCAGACCCTCCTCCCCCGAGCCCCACCAGGCTGGTTCCCCTGGCTGGGCACCGCCTCTCTGCCCGCCACCTCCCCCACTGCGCATGCACCTGTGCACAGCACTGCAGCAGAGGGAAGGGCAGGTAGCCCCTGGAACCCTTGTTCTCACCTCCTCACCGGAAGAAAACCAGCAAAGCTATGTGTAGCAGAGCCACGTGAAGGTCGGTGGGAGGACTCTTGCTTTCATTGTTCTGGAGATTTCTGTTACCAAACACTTTCGCACAGGGCTGGACTCGAATCACGGCTTCCACATGGACTAGCTGTGTGATCTTGGGCAAGTTGCTTTACTTCTCTAAGCCGCCTCCATTTCCCTTTCACTCTTATGGGGGAAGGGGTGTGGACTGAATAAGAAATGAGCTTTGTGGTGGCGCCTGGGTGGCTCAGTCGGTTGAGCGTCCGACTTCGGCTCGGTCATGATCTCACAGTTTGTGGGTTCGAGCCCCGCGTCGGGCTCTGTGCTGACAGCTGGCTCAGATTCTGTGTCCCCCCCTCTCTGACCCTCCCCTGCTCATGCTGTCTCTGTCTCTCAAAAATAAATAAAACATTAAAGAAAAGAAAGAAAGAAAGAAGGTTTGTAAAAGAGCATCCAATAAGTGGTACCTGTGGAAATTCGAGGCAGACATTCTTGTCGCCATTTGACAGATGAAAAGAAAACGGGGCTCAGTGAGATTGTCCCAAAGTTGGTAAGCGGTGGAGCTGGGATTGGAACCTCTGAATTTCTGCCCAGACTGAGTCTCTTCCTGCCAAACCCTTCAGGGGCTGATAGTTCCCTGGCAGATTTGCTGGCAGTTTGGGACCAGAGTCCCTTGAATTGGCCCTTTGGTGTCTGCCATGCAGCTAGCTCTGTCCACCACCAGGGAGGACCCCCCTCACACACACACACGGCCACCTTTCCAGGGGCTTCTCAAAGGGGTCACCGGGGATCGCTCCCACAGCCCGTGGCTCAGTCTCTGCTGGGTAGAGCTAGACAGTGGCGACGGGTAGGGAAACCCCCGGAGCTGGGTGGAAACCTGACGGCCTGGCAGGGGCGGGGAGGGGGTGGCCAAGGATGAAGAGCAAGGGTGGAGGAGGGGCAGAGATGGGAGAGTCAGGAAAAGAGGGGGGGGTGGGGGAAGGGGACACAGGCCTCACAGCTGCCTCCCCCCGGGGAGCAGCGTGGTTCCCTACAGCTACTGGTGGCCTCTTCCAAGGTGAGCCACCCCACATTCCCGAAACCTGCCTTCCTATCAGACGATAACACATCTTTAAGCTTGGTGGCAAATCGGCTATTAAATTTACTTGTCAGATATAACGTGATTGTGAATTTATCGTATGTGGGTTGTATCTCAAAGCTGCTATGAATATGTATAATCATATAATATGTACACGCATTTGCATATATACATATACACATACGTATTCGAGTTTTATCTACATCCCTGTTGCTAAGAGCACTGGTTCTTGCCCTTCGCTAGTTATATGACCTTGGGAAAGAGGCTTAATTTCTTTTAGTCTCAGTTTCGGCCTCTGCATAATGGGCACAGTAGTTACGATGAGGATTCAGAGATAATGAGTGGCAAGTCCCCGGCAGCCTTAATGAAATTAGCTCGGGTTTTTGTTGTTTTTTGTTTTTTTGGTCTGTGTTAGCTACAGAAGGCATATGTCATCGGCCCCATTTTAGAGTTGAGGAAACTGAGCCCAAGAGAGAGCACAGGTCTGGAGGTCAGGCACCGTGTCGTATCTCTGTGGTGCCATGCATGGGGCGGGGCTCAAGAAATGTTTGCACAGGGAGTGGCATTTTGTCCCTTGCGGGCACAGCTCCTAAGCCCAGGCTGTCCCCTCAGCCCGGCTGACCACTCGCGGAAGCTAAGGAGACCCCAGTGGCCCAGGGGCCTGCTCGAGCCCTGGAAGACAGTGGGAGTCTCCTGGTGTCATGCCAGACTCCCCACACTTGCTCAACACAGGAGGGACCCCCATAGGTGAGGAGCTGAAGAGGTGACAGTGTTGTCAGAATGGGATCCTTCTGTGGGCTCACAGAGTCCCAGAGACCCTTCCCCAGCCCGGGAAGCAGGAGCCCGGTGGCAGGCCCCCCACCCCCCGCAGGCAGGCCCCCAGCCCCACTCCGCTAAGGGCAGATTGGGTGTCATGCGGTTCTTGGCAAGTCATACCCGTTATGTTTCCACCTGTCTCTCACCCAAGAAGTTCTTCTCCACATCCAGCCACAGCGTCCTAGAGTAGGTCATCTGGTTTCCCGACCTTTGGTCCCAGACAGAGATGGGTGGCCAGGAAGAGTGAGTATGTCAGCAAGTCCCTGGCACCTGGGTATAACTTTCATGAGACACCTTCACACATTCTAGACCTATGGGGGTTAGGAGACCAGGGTCCTGGCACTACCACTCCCACCCAGCTTCACCCTGGAATTGTTTTCCTGGCCGAGTGGCTGGAGTGGAACTGGCCCTTCAGGTAGAAATAGGAGAGGCTGACCCCCAGCCTCAGGAGGTAGTGGGGGTCATGATTTGAACTGTGGCCTCTGCAGTCAGCCTGTCTGGGCATGCTTGGCCGCCTCATATTCTACTTACAAGATACTGGTCAAGCTACTTAGTGTCCGTAAGCCTCAGTTTCCCTTGCTGGAAAATGGGGATGCTGGCCGTTCCTACTCCAAGGGTGCAGGGGGACTCACTGAGATGAAGCCTGGGGAGCACGGAACTGGTGTCCACAGCATGTGGCATGTGCTGTATGGATCCTGGCGCCAGGGTCCGAGGCCTGGCCCCGGGGGCGCTCTCTGAACGGCGACACACAGGGTCAGTGCTGCTGATCATGGTCCCCGGACCGCTGCCTGCAGACCCAGGCCCAGGCCCAGGCTGGGGGAAGTGGCAGGCACAGCTGGGGTCTCCGTACACTCAGTGAATGCATTCATGAGGCATAAGGGAGGCCAGAAAAAGCAAAGAAGAGAAAAGAAAACCCCAGCAAATTCTCCGCCTCCCCCAACTCTATGCAGCTCCTGGGGGATCGGAGCTGCATAATACAATGGGATTTAATAAAATGCCTTTAACTCACAAAGTTTGTCTGCTGCCAGCTCCTTAATTAAATTGCCTAATGCTGCTTTGCGACGGCAGCACAAACTCCTGTGTTTAAAGGGCACAGCGTTGCCATGGCATCCCCCTCCCCCCCACAACAGGGCGAGCAGGGCCGTGGAGGAGCATACAGATGAGGCATGGGGTCAGCCCTGACTGCAGTGTCCTCCCCACCACACACACACACTCACACGCACGCACTGCAATAGACTGGTCTCGTTTTCCTAGGAAAGCATTGAATCCTTGCTAAGGATGCTGAGCCACAGTTTACAAAGGGGACACTCAGGGGCATTTGAGCAGAGCAGAGGCAGCCGGCAGGGCCACGGTGGGTCCCAGGCAAGCCCTGGGCACTCAGGGCTGCCCCGCGAGGCTTGGGGGCAACCTAGACTCTCCCCAGCTGCTCTCTCCTGCTGTGAATGGCCTCCGTCTCCCCAAGTGCACTGTACAAACACTTGGCTGTGTGTGCCAGGACCTAGGAAGGGTGGGGAAGCCCTGGGGGAGAGCCTGGTTGGTTTGATGAGAACCAGATTATGTTCTTTCACACGGGGAGGGTGAAGGAAAGAGAAACATACAGGCTTATGGATTTTTCCGTCAGATGCAGTGATTCTCAGTCATGGCTTCCCATTTAAACCACTTGGGGATTTTCCCCCCAATATTTTATTATGAAAAATTTGAAATGTACCGCAAAGTTGAAAGAATTTTACAGCAAACAACCATAGACCCAGCATCTAGATTCTACCTTAAACCTTTCCCTAGACTTGCTCTCACATCCCTCTCCTATCTATCAAGCCATTTTATGTTTGGTGCATTTCAAAGTAAATTGCAGACATCAGTATGCTTTTCCCTAAATACTTCAGTATCAATGACAAGGGAGTTCAATTCTGTTTCACGGCATTTTTTTTCTTTTGATGTAAGATTTACATATAGAGAAATCCTGGAGAGTTGTTTTTAATATTTTATTTTTGAGACAGAGGGGGAGACAGAGCATGAGTGGGGGAGGGGCAGAGAGAGGGGGAGACACAGAATCTGAAGTGGGCTCCAGGCTCTGAGCTGTCAGCACAGAACCTGACGCTGGGCTTGAACTTGTGAACCCTGAGATCATGACCTGAGCTGAAGTCAGATGCTTAACAGACTAAGCCACCCAGGTGCCCCTAGCGTTGTTGTTTTTTTTAATACCATGCCTACATCACACAACCAGAGGCTGATTTCACTGGACTGGAGTTAGATGTAGGCATCAGAATATTTTAAAGTATGCCTATATGATTCTGTGGGGGGCAGCCAGAGTTGAAAACCACAGGGATAATAAGAAGCAAAGGGTTGTCCTTTTTATTTCCCTCAAGCAGAATGTGGAGGCACCCTGGCCACACTTAGGCCTGTCCCTTGCCAATTCCCTTCCCCTGATGCTCTCTGTGTATGCCTCATACCACCACATTCATGCTTCTTTTGGGGGAACCTCCGTGTTCATGTGAATCTATTCATCCTCATGTTAGCATTATAGGCGTCTCATCGTCTGACGTGTATTTCCAGTGGCAAAGTCCGTATCTGTTTCAGACTCTGCACATGTCACAGTGATGAAACAATACAGGTTGTCCTGTGAGGCATAGGGCACTTACAATGTGGCAGCAGATGGAGGAGGTGATGGCGTGTGGTGATGGCAGCGAGCGTGGCACCGGTGAGGCTGGTGATCCTGATGGAGATGGCAGGCTGCGGGTGGGAGCCACCAAGCTGGCGTGGTGGTGACCGTCACCAAGATGATGCCACTGGTCACCTGTCCCACGAGGGCAGTGTACAGACAGATTCTCCACACTAATACTGTCTGGGAAGAATGTCACTTGCCACATGGCCAGAAGGTTGGCCCCCTATTTGAGAACTCCGCTGCTGCAAGGGGCAGCTCCTTCCAAGATTCAGAGAAGCTACCTGGGACCCTTATCCGCCCCCAGAGACCTGGCAGCGGCCCCGATAGAGCGCCAGCAGCTCCATGCTTGGCCACCCTGTCCTGCTGCACTTTGACAGCACACAGCTCTGGTAGTAAGTACCAGTGGATCATTAGGAACGTTTATTTAAGATGAACAGTCCTGGGAGCCAGCCTGGTCGGGATGCCAACCATCTCAAGATAGATAGAGATTTTATTTGCTGCCTATGTGATTTCCTGCCCCTTTCATGCCTGGTACAGTCAAGGGAAGACAGAGGAAAACTGCTCTGGGTCCCTCTCCCTTGACCCCGGCAGTAAGGGCAGAGGACAAAAAGCTTCAGAACACTCTTGATCTCTCGCTACGGCCCTTAGCCAGCACCTCTCTGAACTGTCCTGGGCTACTGGGTTTCGGAGAGCTGTTCAAGGCTGGGAATGAGATTGGGCTGCTAAGACATCCTGCCCTCTTAAAATATATACATAAACAAGCCCAGAAAACAATGCTGAAAAATGCCCATAAAATAGTGTTGTCCAACCCTTTCGTTTTACGGATGAGAAAACCAGGGCCAAGTGGGCAGCAAATAAAATAGTGCTGAGAATGACAATAACAATACCCTCATGGATATAATACCTCTAACACCTGCAGCCCTCTCACACCTGGGATCTGACTTGGGGTTTAGGCCGGGCCAGCGAGCTGGTAGGGACTCCTAAGCACCTTCCCTGATCCGTAGCCAGCAACGAGCCTACGCGACATTTGCATGGCACTGACGGCTCAGAGTGTACCTCTCACGCTCGTGTTTTCATCTCATCTGCACCACGCCTCTGCACAAAAGACAGAAGGTACTAGTCTTACCCCTCTTTTGCAGAGGAGAAAACAGAGGCTCATGGAGGCAAAGCATCTTGCCAGGCTTGCGCGGCTAGTAAATGTCAGAGCGGGAACTAGAATCCAAGAGCTCCCCTATCAGTTTGCTGGGACTGTCATCTCAAAGTATCACAAACTGGGTGGCTTACAAACAATAGAAATTTGTCATCTCAGTCTTGGAGGCCAGAAGTCTAGAATCAAGGCGAGGCAGGGCCGTGCTCCCTCTGAAACCCCTCGAGGAGCACTCCTAGCTCCCGGTGCCAGCTGGCTGTGGTTGGCAGTCCTCGGCTTGTAGCCACTGCGTCATCACACGGAATTCTACCTGTGCCTCTTTGTGTCAAAACCTCCCTCTTCTTATATGGACACCGGGCATTGGAGAAGGGCCCCCCAATCTCGTGTGACCTTAACTTGTATAATCTTAACCTGATTACACCTGCAAAGACCCTATTTCCAGATTAAGGTCACCTTCACACATATCGGGAGTTAGGACTTAAGTGTTGGGGATCACAGTTCAACCCGTAATGGTCCTTGTCCCAAGCCAGTGACCTTCTACAATTTTTTTTAACGTTTATTCATTTTTGAGACAGACAGAGACAGAGCGTGAGTGGGGGAGGGGCAGAGAGAGAGGGAGACACAGAATTCGAAGCAGGCTACAGGCTCTGAGCTGTCAGCACAGAGCCTGACACGGGGCTTGAACTAAGGAACCATGAGATCATGAAAGTTGGATGCTCAACCGACTGAGACACCCAGATGCCCCTAAGCCAGTGGCCTTCTATAGCATACTGTCTGCATCCTGTGCTCCCTCCCACTCCCTTCCTCTTCCCCGTGCACCCCCCAAGGCCAAGGGGCTCCCCTCCCTTGCAGTTGAGAAAGTGGGGCCAGCCAGGAGCACTGTTCATCTTCTGCACTTCCCAAATCATTACAGGCTAGTAACATAGAATCATGAAATATAGGTGGGTTTTTTATCTTTTTTATTCTCAGACAGTAAAATTCACTAAGACTTGTTCTTAATTAGTTTAATTTTGAAGCTTCTAAATATTGATTTAACCTACACTCCTTTGTACTTGCCGCAGTCACTGAATTATGCCTGTTATTGATCACAGATGAAAGCATTTCCATCCATCAGGCTCTGGGGCATCTGGGAGCCCTCGGTTCCCTAGCAGGTGCACCGGGCTCAGAAGGCATGAACAGGCCTAGAGGAGAGGGTGCCTGTGCCAGATTGGAAAGGGCCTTCCCTTGAAGGAGAGCTGCTCGGCATAGGCTCGGGGCCGGTTGCTTTCTAGTAACGTTGGCTCGGGCCAGGGGAGGTTGAATGAGACGTCCCTGGAAATCCCATTCCATTCTGAGCCCTAGGAGAACAGGGCAGGGGCAGGTGGAGGAGGAGGATGTGGGGTCGGGGTTTAGAGCACAGGTTTTAGAGAAGCGTTTAGGCTCAGAACCTCACCTGAGCCCTGTCACTACTGGCTAGATGATCTTGAGCAATGTACCTACCCTCTCACATCTGTGAAGGGGGCTAGTAATCCCTGTCATTCAGTGCACACTCACGTCTGGCCCCCTGCCCAGGGCCAGGCTCACAATCGGTCTTCAGTCAACGGCTGCCATTATCCATACCACCATCCCACTGGAGACAGTAAACACCAGCCTCGGAAAGCACACCGCATCTTCTAGCCCTGGCTGCAGGTCATCTTTCTGTATGACCTTGGGCAAGTCATTTAACATCTTTTCCATTAAAAATGGGGTAACGACACCAGTGACTTCCCAGGGCTCTGTGAGAATCACATAGGATCACAAATATGGAAGAATTTAAGCTGCAAGGTGCACCTGGACCTGAGAGACCGCTGGTATAGATGGGATGGCTGGAGTAGCGGCTGATGCGGAAGCCCATTTGGCCGCACTGTGCGTGCGTTCAGTGTCATGTCCAGATGACTGTGCTCCAGCCAGCTGCTCCAGCCTCTTCGCCTCACCACCTGCATTCTCGGGACCTAAGGGGAACCCCTCCATTTTGGGATTCACTTCACACGTTTTTATTCCAGGATCTTTGTACCCAGTGTCACCAACACGCGTAGAATGCCTTCCGACCATCTGTGCATCTACTGACCTACCGATTCAGGCAATGCTTCCTCTGAACTTTTTTCTTAAACTACTTTATCGAAATACAATTTACATACCATCAAATCCACCCATTTTTAGCGTGCAATTCAATGACTTTTTGTAAATTTCCTCTAAACTTTTACCCGACTCCCAAGTGTGGCAGAATCATGTCCTCTCCTCTAGGCTTCACCCCTGCTGCCTTGGTAGAAACTTCCGTGACCACTTTTCTCATGCTTTAGTAGATTGGGGTTTTTTATCTGTGACTCTCTGCCTGCCCTTCCCATAACCTCGCATCCCGACCCCTTCACAGTGCCAGCATACAGTCGGGGCTCTATTAATGCTCATTGGGGAAAGAGTTTCCCTGTGGCCAGGACAGAAAGGGAGAGGGGGGTCTGGAATACTGCGGTCCTAACTGTCAGCAGAGTGATAGGCAGATCAGCATCGTCACGGGTGCAGCCGAGCGCTCCCAGGTGCACCATTCCTGTTTATGGAGTTCTGATCTCAGCTGGAGGCGCCTTAGAGATGATCTCGCCCAGCGATTCTCAAACAGGAGCATCCATTGGATTCAGAGGGTGGAGGGCTCGCTCGCCCCTGGGTTACCAGGCCCCACCCTCTGAGCTCCTGACTCTGGAGCCATTCTCGGGGTGAGGTCACCTGCACCCCTAAGGAGCTCCCAGGTGACGCTGCCATGGTGGGTCCGGGGACCGCAGTTTTAGAGCCGCTGCTCCAGCCTGGCCACCTCATCTCACAGGCCAGGAGCCCAAGGCTGAGAGACGTAAGAGGGCATATTCCCAGGTCTGTCCCCAGGCCGGGACTGGAACCCAGCCCTGTCGTGTCCTGTGTCCACGGGCTCCCATGCCTGGGCCTCTGCTTCCCCCACCCTCATCCCCATCGAGCCTCGGAGAAGCCGGGGGAGGGGTGGGAAGGTTGGATGGAGCTTCGAGACGTGGTCCTCAGGACCCTGCCCCGAGCTGCTCAGGGAGAGGCCGGTGGCACCGAGGAGGGGGACCGGGGGAAGGGACGGTCAGGGCCGGCTGGGAGCGGGTGACAAGGGCTGATAGGCCAGCCTCGCTGCGGTTAGGGGAGGAAACACGCCTCTACCGGGACCCCAGCCGCGGCCATCTATCTCCCAGGCCGCCTGAGACAGCTGACAGAGGGAGAGGGCGGCGGGGCGCGGCGGGCACCGCGGCTCCTTCCGCCGCGTGATTTATCTCCCGGCTTCATCTGGCAAACCTGCTGATGAAACGGGTCTCCTTTTCTCTCCGCCTCATCAATTTTCATTCTGATTTCATTTTCCTTTTCCGTTAGAAGAGGTTTGGCCTTTCTCCTTGTTTAACTGGCCTGCTCCCCGTTCGCTCTGCCTCCCTTTCTCCTCTGCCAGCCCTGCCCCAGGCCCTCCCCACCCCCCCAGGGTCTCCCCTGACCCCCAGCGTGCCCTGGGGCTCCCTCCCTCTGCACCCTGACACTGTGGAGAGAGGGAAACCTCCCCGTCTAGCTCCCCATTCACATCAGACAACACTGCTTCCCTCTGCTCCTTCTGGGGCCACGAAGCCACAGAGCGATGCTGAGACCACTCAGGGTCTGAGGGAAGAGACGAACATGGAACATCATATTTGGGTGTGGGTTCTCAGAGGATGGGGGAGGGAGCAAGGGGACTGATTCATATGTAGGAGAGGCCACAGTCAGGGAAGACCTGGGGGCTGGGAAGGAAGTCCCAAGGTACTCGAGGGAAGCAAGAGACTTCTGGGTAAGGACGGTGCACGTGCAAAGGGGCAGGGGCAGGAAAGAGCCTGAAATCTTCCCCCTCCTCCCCCTGCCCTTGTGCCTGGGTCCCGAGGACCTACTGTGTTTGAAGAGATCTCCTGGGACACTGGCTGTGGGGCCTTTCCAGCTCACCCCCTAGATTGTAGGAGGGCCAAGGGGAGCTACGGGGCGGGAGGTTGGAGACACTTGTGGGTCAGCAGCCGGGCTTGGCTGCCCCTCTGGCTCGTGACTGGTGGGTGTGGAATGACTATGGGCTGCTGTCAGGCTGACACATCTAACCTCTGCTGCAGGAGGGGACCTCTCCTGGCTTCCAGGGGACACGTGGGGGAAACAGAGGCACTGCTCACCTAAGCCAGGAGGAGCCACCTTGTTTATTGGGCAAGAGTTGTGTCGGACATCAGTGACCTGTAAATGAACTGCGTTCCAGAACTGTCCTGGAGACTAGAAACAGGACCGCAGCTGGAGGCCCCCGGGGGGTGGGGAGGGCTCACTGCATAAGGAAGGCCAGGCATCCTGCAGCGGAAGGTCCCTAGGAGAAGGTGCCTGCCTTCGATGCCACACGACCGTTGACAGGGCCAGTCCGGTGCTGGCTTGGTGCAAAGGTGGTCTAGAAGCCAGGAGCCAGGCCTCGGACAAACTGAGGGGGATAAGAAGGAAGGGGGGGGCTCTACTCAACACCAGGCGTGTTACAGACGTCATCCTTCTCAGGCTCCCCCGTGAGCTAGGCTCTCTCTCTCCGCGTCCAGGGGGAGAACCCAGATAACGATGCTCAAGGTCACACAGCCAGCACCAGGATCCAGGCGCAGAGCTGCTTCTAAAGCCTAACCCTGCACCTCTAACCTGAGCTCTCAGAGGGGCTGGGGGAGTCCACAGGACTTCCGGGTGGGGGGGAGCCTGGAGAACTCTAGAAGGGTGAAGACCATCACAGCACCAGGTCGAATCCAGAGGCAGAAGCCTGAGTCAGAGAGAGGTGCCTTCTCCCCCCGAGGGAAGGCCCAAGCCAGGGGCAGGGGGGTGCGGGTGCGAACCTAAAGGAGACGGGCCCTGGGAGCAAGTGTGTGTCTCCTTGCAGGTGGCAAGAAAGGAGACGGAAGGGCCTGAGCCCAGACCCTGAGCTGCCTGGTCTCCAGGAGCTCCGACCAGCTCGGCCCCACCCGCCCCTCCTCACCTCCCTTTCCCTCCTGCCCTCCCACTCCCTGTCCTTCCACAGATGTGCCCTGAGCTCCTACTGTGCGCCAGACCATGGGAGGGACCAGCGACTCCAGCACAGGCCCTTCTCCTGAGGGGCTCACGGTCTGGTGGGAGAGACGGGCTGACAACCAGCCAGCTCCTGACCGAGGGATGCCGGGGCGCCATGGGGGGCAGGACAGGGGGCGAGGGGTGGGCAGACGATCAGCAGAACCTGGTGGCACCTGGTGGTGACAGACTCAGCTCACACTGCACCCCCCTGCCCTGCAGCCTCCTACAGCCCCTGTGCACTACCTCCTGGCGCCCTCCTTGCTAATCAGGAAAGAACGAGGCAGGCTGCCTTCCAGACGCCAGAACTCTAGCACCCTCTGCCCAGGCAGGCCAGCCAGGACACAGGGAGGGAGAGACTTCTGCTTGGGACAAGGGCCTGCCCTCCAGGGCAAGGAGGGCATTTTAGCTAACGCAGACTCCTCGCATCACAGCGGAGGGTAGGGCAGGGGCGGGGGGGGGAACCCGCATCCTTTCACCAGGAGACACCCTCCCGCTTCCCTCCCTGCTCTCCTCCAGTGCCCCCACCCTGACTCAGAAGTTGGCTTGTGGCACATGATCGCTGGAAATAGAAAGGGCTAGGGAATGACACACTGGGTTCAGGCTTTCTACACTCCAGCTGCGGGCCGCTGGTCTGACCCCACAGTTCCCCTGAGCTGGAGCTTTCTGCTCTGTTCAGTAGCCACCTCTCAGGTCGTGGGGAGCAAGCAGAAATCCTGGCACAGAGAAGGGGCTCGGGAATGCCCCACTTTCCTCTGAGACTCTGCTTTATGTCACCCTTCCAGCGGGGCCAGAGCTGAGGGGACCCACCTTACCAAAGAGAGATGCTCTGTAGAATAATGGTTTTCAGGCTTTTATCGCTGTGGCTGAAGGGCAAAGAACACATGGCTTTGCCTCACGTTCCTGTCTGTACCCGCGTGAGCGCATGTGTGTGGAAAATAGGATAAAACTTCTCAAAACAGTGCTTGGTCTAGCTACAGTCCACGCACTCTGGTGTTTTCTGTTGTGTTTCATTTTTTAAAAAGTGCAGATTGTGACCCACTTTAAATTGTTTTCATGACCCGTTAACGGGTTGCCGTTTACAGTGCACGCAGAACACCTCCGGCCCCGACGGGGAGAGCACGCCCTGCACTGACGCTCAAGGACACGCAGATCAGTAACCGAGCACCCTTCCCCCCAGGAGCTCACAGCCTCGTGGGGAAGACAGACTCACAGACTGACAGGAAGGAAGGTGCTGTCGGGGAGGAGGTCTGTTCCAAGGGTCTCGGGGACCGTGAGAGAGGCCTCCCTTCCTGGAGGGAGTCGTGGAAGGTATCAGAGGAGGGAGCATTGGGGACAGGCTTCTGTGGCTGAAGAGGACGCAGTGGTTGAAGTTGGAGGAGGGCTTCGCAGACTGAGGGGTCCGAGGCGTGGCCGGAAATAGCAAGTCCTGCTTAGTGGGCGCATGGGGTCCCTGGGAATGAGAGCGCCGCTGGGAGGTGGGGAGGCAGCACCGGAAGAGGCTAAGGTAAGGGTCAAGGCAAGAAACGGAAGGGGAAAGTAGGTGCAAGCACTGAGGCGGGGGGGGGGGGGGGGGGGGGGGGGGGGGGGGGGGGGCGGGCCCAGGTGGCAGAGATGTGCAGTCTCAGAGACTGCCGGGTGGAGGTACTGAACTGGGCGGAGGTGCTGAAGGACGGAGATGGGGTGACAGGAGTAAAACCAGGCTTGGGGGAGACACAGGGTGGGGGACAAGTCGAGAGCAAGAGCCTCTGAGGCAGCCAGCGGGAGGGGCCCGGGGGCAGCTGGCAGCGAGTCTGGGCCTCACCTCCGTGGCCATTCCCACGTTTGGCCTCTTGCCTGGTGCCCCACACTCTGTAATGAGAGGATCCAGGTGAAAGGAGGCCACAGTGCTCCCCCAGGAGGTGGCCAAGACCCGGCAGGGCTTTAGGGAAAGGAGGTTAGTGACAGGCACAGGGCTGCGTGGGGCCAGGAGGTCACTCCCGCTATCTTCCCGCCTGCAGCACATGGTGCTCACAGTCCCAGCCGAGAGGAGCCCCCAGGGCGGGGGACCTAAGGGGTAGAGCAATTTCTAGATACAGGATTGAGAACCACAAAGGGGAATAAGAGGAACCAGCCTCCCTGCCTTCCTGGAGACGGGTGGTTCAGGGCGACGCCCTGAGAAGGATAACCCACTTTGCAGCAGGAAGACGAAGTGAGGGAATTTCAAGCCTCGAGTTCTGGTGTCCCGAAAGCCCGAGTCAACTGCTTCCAGAGTCCCCGGTCCCAAGATGAGATGGAGAAGGAAGGGGAATTCTGGGTTTAAAAGATGAAACTGATTGACGGTGATGGAATTCAGGACAATGGTTAAGTCCAGGTGGGGGCTGGATATTGACCGGGAGGGCCACATGGGAACCTTCTGGAGGGCTGGAAACATTTACATCTTGCTCCAATTGGTGGCTGTCCGGGTACCTACTCACGGAGGAATTCACTTGGGATGAGTGCCATTTAGGCACTGTACACATGTCACACTTCAAAATATATTTTTTTTTTATCACA
Source organism: Hyaena hyaena (assembly GCF_003009895.1). Taxonomy (NCBI): domain Eukaryota; kingdom Metazoa; phylum Chordata; class Mammalia; order Carnivora; family Hyaenidae; genus Hyaena; species Hyaena hyaena. The sequence continues at coordinate 4,360,789 of NW_024080660.1, read as the reverse complement.
AGACGTGAGAGATGAGAAGTGGGTGGTAAGATGGAAGCAGAGGCAGGGGTGAGGGGGGCTGAATGAAGGGAACGCAGCGCCTCATGCACCTGAACTCCCGCGCTCCTCCCTGAAGTTCTGGGAGGAGGCTGTTACCTCCACTTCCCAGCGCAGGCACTTGAGGCTCAGAAGGCTGCCTGCCTGGCCCAAGGTCACACAGCCAGCGACAGAGCCAGGCTCCAACTCTGATCGCGTAGCATAGCCTGGGCTCCTTCTGCTCCAGCGCTCCTCCTTTGCATAAGTTATTTATGGAATTCAGACTCTGCAAGACTAGATAAAGCGGAGGTCTCCTCCGGCTCTGAGGTCCTGCTTGTCTGTGATTAAATGAGAGGTGAGAGTGAGGGGCCCCCGCTCACCTCCCCAGAGAAGCAGAAGGCCAGGTGCGCAGATGGAGGGCTGGCCTCCCTCCCTCGGCACCCCTCCCGTCCGGCGCTTATCTGCCAGTGAGGAGGCCGGAGTTTATCAACGCTACACTCAATTATGCTGCCCATCTGTCTCTGCAACTCAGGGGGATCCAGCACTGAAGCAGCGAAGGCCAGGCCATCGATCACCACCGCCGCTGCTCCTTCCGGACCCTTGGCCGATGCTCTGGAGGCCAAGTGAGGGCTGCACGGAAGGGAAGGGGAGAGAGAGGAGGGCAGGGAGACACTCCACCTCCACCGACCTCCTGGGGAAATCCTGGTGGAGGACGGAAGGGGGACGGAGCAGCCCTAGACACAGCTTCTCCCAGACTCTTCATTAGGAGCTTTGCCAGGGGTCCGTGTTTAACAGGGGAATGTAAAGGACCCATTCCACGCTTTGTGCTAAATCCGCCCCTGGCGTGGCTGGCCCTGCTCCCCTGACTGCTCCCCAGAGCGCCCAGTCTCCTGTCACTGAAGGCCAAGGCTGATCGCAGCCCCCAGCCCCCTATCAGAAGGCAGGCGAAGGTCCACGTGCAGCCTGCTGGCTCCATTTGTCCTGTGGTGCCAGGCCCAGCCACGAGCAACATCCTCCCTCTGCTGTCCCCCAGGTTGGGGGGGGGTCGCTCTAGCCCAGAATCAAGGAATGGTGTCTGCGGGGCCCATCAGGTGACCATAGGGGAGGAAGAGCTAAGGACCCAGGTCGTCTCTGAAGGGATTTGTGCCTGAGGCAGGCATGCGGGGCCAGCCCTGTGCTCTGCTCCCGAAAGGCAGGCCTGGAACCACCAGGCAGCAAGCTCGGCCGCTGGCTCAGGTTATAGAGTCCGAGACCTAGGTTTGAATCCACATGGAAGTTTGTGCAACCTCTGACAAGTCATGTGATCTCCGGGGTCCTTGGTCGCTGCCCTTTCAGATGAGACTATGTAATGTCTCCTCTGCCTGCACACGAGCTCGATGGGAGAGTTCACATCCACTTACGAGTGCCCTCCGCGTGCTCAGCCCTGCACTCGGTGCTGTGGAGGCACCACAAGCGTGTAAGGCACGGCCCCTGCCACAAGGCGCTTGAAATCCAGTTGGAGAAGATGTCCACGCAGTCGTGTGAACTCCCGCTCACCTCGGAGATCACAGATAAAAGACAATTCGATTTCTCTGCAGCTCCCGGCAGAAATTGCTAATCAGCCCGCATGGGTGGGTGTGTGCAAGACAGCCCGAGACTGCGGTGGCGGGTCAGTGGGCAGCTCTGCCTTCCTCCCTGGGGGGCCTGCGTGCTCAGCCGCGAGGGGGAGGACTCGCCTGGACCTTTGCCAGGCCTGGGGATCGGAGGTGCGACCGAATGTAAGTCATCAAGCTGCTGCCTCTCTCTGCACGCCGGGCCCCAGCCCTGGGCTCCTGGCTGGGGAGTGGGGGCTCTGCCTCACCCACCCAGCCAGAGGGGGTGCTGCCCGGGGTGGAGGGAAAGGTGAGACTGGGAGGGTTTCTAATTCAGTTGTAAGTGGTTCCCTCCTCCCCTCCATGCAGCTGAGCATCTGTAGAACAAAGGTGTTAGAACAAAGGTTTTGGAGGAGAAACACCTGCGTCTCAGAGAGCGTCTGAAGGCAGGGAGGGGGCTGGGCGGGTGGTGGACTCCTCTCCACTGGCCGCAGGCTTCTCTGCCCTTTGGAACTGCCCTGGGCCCTTCTGACCATTCTGTCCTTTTTAGCCCTGCCAGAGTGGAGGAGTTCAAGGTTGCGACGTTTTGTCTATTGTTGCTCATTGCTCCCCATGCCACCCGGAGGCAACACCGGGCCACAGTGGGCAAGCTCAGTAGGGGCTTGTTGAGAAACGGGGTCCAATTTCTGTTCCCCCTGAGAAGTCCTACGGCTCGGAGAGCCTCCCAACCCTGGGGAGGGGGTGACCGGAGCCGGAAGACAGCTAACATTTATTGAGCTTTTTCTGGGTGTGCCCCACTCCGCTCCCTTTATCCTTTTTTTTTTTTTAATCTTTATTTTTGAGAGAGAGAGACAGTGTGAGCAGGGGAGGGTCAGAGAGAGAGGGAGACACAGAATCTGAAACAGGCTCCAGGCTCCGAGCTAGCTGTCAGCACTGAGCCCGACGCGGGGCTCGAACCCACGAACCGTGAGATCATGACCTGAGCTGAAGTCGGCCACTTAATCGACTGAGCCACCCAGGCGCCCCTCCGCTCCCTTTATCCTAACAGCAACCTCATTTTAGACGAAAGGAACAGACGCTCTGAGCAGTCAATCCCTTTTCCCAGCATGCTCTGGGAGGAGGCAGGAAGTCCGAGTAAGAGCTCTTCGCTGGTGGGTTCTGCTCTCTTGGGCCAGGTCGAGGCAGGAGGCAGGGGCCTCTGGGATGTATGTGTGTGGCAGGACCACTGGCCTAGGTCCAGTTCCGTGATGAGGCCGTCCTGGGACTCAGCTCATTTCTGCCGCCTCTCCAACCACACAGTGCACTGTGGAATCCCCTGCCCCCTTCCTGCCCGCCAGGCACTAGCTTGGGCGGCCAAGTCCCCTGGGCTCCCTGCTGCACATGTATGTGGGCATACGCGCATGTGTGCACGTGTGTTTGTTTGCTCGGAGTTTTACGTGTCAGTGCACACACACCCCCACGCAAAACCTCTGTGCATTTTAAGTCACGGTTGTTTTCCCACCTTCAGAAATAGCTGCAGAGGAAGGTGGGAAGTAGTCAAATGTAAACAGGCATACCGCTTTCCTGCTCAAGGGAGGGGACCGCACCTCTAGCCACTCCCCTCCCCAGCATCCTGGAAGCAGGGGCAAGGTGGGCAAAGAGCCCCTCTGGCCAGCTGAGCGGCACCTGCCCAGAAGGTGGTAGAAGACACGGCCCCGGTGCACAAGAATGGGCACCCCCACTGGCCACGGCAGCCAGTGCAGCCCAGGGTGGGCTCAGGTGGGACACGGGAACAACGAGATGTGGTGTAAATAGCACAACCTCTGAACTTGGGTGGATTCCTGTCCCCTGCCACCTGCTACCTCCAAGTCTTGAGCAAAATTCTTTACCTCTCAAAACCTCAATTTTTTTCATGTGCAAACTGGGGGTATTATATTAATGCTTATCTTGTTGGCTTGTTTTGACGATTAAATGAAATAAGATATTCAGAGTCTGTGGAGTCCTGGAAAATCTCAGTGATTAGTAAGTGTTGGTGTGTTTACCTGATACCTGCAGTTGGAAAACTACCCAAGTTGGACTTCTGCTCTGGAGGGGACCGGGCCCAGGAAGGGTTTTTACCCCATGTTGGTTGTAAGCCGAGGCTGGATTTGCTTTAAGGGTGATTCAGCCTGGCCCTGGGGTCTGTGGGAACCTGGATTACCCATAACTAGGAAGCGGGAAACAGTGGCTTAGATTCTAGACTGGGGGTGTGGGCGACCTCCTGAGGGGGGAAGGGGCCCTGGGGCCACAGAGATTGAGTCACACAGTACACACTCACTGGGCACCTGTTGTGTGCTCCAAGCCCAGCGATGGCCAAGACAGGTCCCCAGCTGGGGAGACATTTCCATGTGATGTGGTCTGGGCTAGGACAGAAGGGAGCACGGGACACTATGAGAGCATAAGGTGGGCCCTTAGCCAGCCAGGAGTTGGGGTGGTGGGGGAGAAGCTTCTGTAGAAGGTGACTGACCTTAAGTAGAGGCTTGAAGAGCAAGCCTAGGAGACCAGAGGGGGAGACACCAGAAGGGGGGCACGTCAGGGTAACGTCAACTCAGAAGTATCACTGTACTTAGTCAGTTGTGTGGGAGAACAGCACGAAAAGCCAGGAGATCGGCCAGGGACAGGTCATGTAAGGTCTTACATGCAGGGCTGAGAAGCTCAGATCCAGAATTCTTAACCCCACCACCTTCTTCCAGGGAGCTCAGTCAGGCTGTTGGAAGGTTCTGCCTCTGGGTGGGGAAGTTGGCAAAAACCAAAGCCGTGCACACGGAGAGCCTATGCAGACCCCAGGCAGGAGCACCCACTTCCCCAGCCTGTCTGGGTGTGGGGTCAGGGACCATTGCCTTTCTACTTCCAGAGTCCTGAGGGCCCACCCTGGAATTTCAAATCTGTACTGTTTCCACCGCCACACACACACATGCACACGCACACACCCCTTCCCGAGTTCTCCCGGAAGCTTCCCAATTCAGTCTCTCCCCACTTCCATGAAGGCTCACCATTGCTCACTCCCCCAGCAGATGGTAGAAAGGACACCCAAGCCTCAGGGCTGTGGGACAGAACCCGGGAGCCCTGGCTGTCCCCTCTCTCCGTTCCATTGCCCTCTGGAATCAAACAGCAGTGACGAGGAGGAGGGAATAGATTCTGCCTCTCTGCCTCCCCCTGACTGTGCATCCTCTTCTTCCAGGGCTGCCCTGATGGGGCATGGCAATGAATGAGCAGGCCCAGCCCCAGCGGACAAGGATGGAGAGCCGTGCCCAGGAGGGCAAGAAGCGACGCCCACCCATCCCCACGTAGAATGGCCATCCTGGGAGGGCAGGTCCCCGGGCCCTGGCAGGGCTGCTGACCCTCAGCCTGCGAACCGTTAAGAGTAGAAGGACCCCAGACCCCTCCTGTGGATGGTTCCCTGCCCTGCGGCTTCACCATGAGGCTCCTCGCGGCCCCTCTTCTGCTGGCGTGGGTGGCCGGTGCCACCGCCGCTGTGCCCGTGGTACCCTGGCGCGTGCCCTGCCCCCCTCAGTGCGCCTGCCAGATCCGGCCCTGGTATACACCCCGATCATCCTACCGTGAGGCCACTACCGTGGACTGCAATGACCTGTTCCTGACGGCAGTGCCCCCCGGGCTGCCCGCGGGCACGCAGACCTTGCTACTGCAGAGCAACAGCATCGTCCGCGTGGACCAGAGTGAGCTCAGCTACCTGGCCAATCTCACAGAGCTGGACCTGTCCCAAAACAGCTTTGCGGACGCTCGAGACTGCGACTTCCGCGCCCTGCCCCAGCTGCTGAGCCTGCACCTGGAGGAGAACCGGCTGAGCCGGCTGGAGGACCACAGCTTTGCAGGGCTGGCCAGCCTGCAGGAGCTCTATCTCAACCACAACCAGCTCTACCGCATCGCCCCCAGGGCCTTCGCCGGCCTCGGCAACCTGCTGAGGCTGCACCTGAACTCCAACCTGCTGAGGGCCATTGACAGCCGCTGGTTCGAGATGCTGCCCAACCTGGAGATCCTCATGATTGGTGGCAACAAGGTAGATGCCATCCTGGACATGAACTTCCGGCCCCTGGCCAATCTGCGCAGCCTGGTGCTAGCGGGCATGAACCTTCGGGAGATTTCCGACTACGCCCTGGAGGGGCTGCAGAGCCTGGAGAGCCTCTCTTTCTATGACAACCAGCTGGCTCAGGTGCCCCGGCGGGCCTTGGAGCAGGTGCCCGGGCTCAAGTTCCTAGACCTGAACAAGAACCCGCTCCAGCGGGTGGGGCCCGGCGACTTTGCCAACATGCTGCACCTCAAAGAGCTGGGTCTCAACAACATGGAGGAGCTGGTTTCCATTGACAAGTTCGCCCTGGTCAACCTCCCCGAGCTGACCAAGCTGGACATCACCAACAACCCCCGGCTGTCCTTCATCCACCCCCGCGCCTTCCATCACCTGCCCCAGATGGAGACCCTCATGCTCAACAACAATGCTCTCAGTGCCTTGCACCAGCAGACGGTGGAGTCCCTGCCCAACCTGCAGGAGGTAGGTCTCCACGGCAACCCTATCCGCTGTGATTGCGTCATCCGCTGGGCCAATGCCACGGGAACCCGCATCCGCTTCATCGAGCCACAGTCCACCCTGTGCGCCGAGCCGCCAGACCTCCAGCGCCGCCCGGTCCGCGAGGTGCCCTTCCGGGAGATGACAGACCGCTGCCTGCCCCTCATCTCCCCCCGCAGCTTCCCCCCCAGCCTCCAGGTGGCCAGTGGAGAGAGCCTGGTGCTGCACTGCCGGGCACTGGCTGAACCAGAACCTGAGATCTACTGGGTCACCCCAGCTGGGCTTCGACTGACGGCTGCCCGTGCGGGCAGGAAGTACCGAGTGTACCCCGAGGGGACCCTGGAGCTGCGGAGGGTGACGGCAGAAGAGGCAGGGCTGTACACCTGTGTGGCCCAGAACCTGGTGGGGGCCGACAGTAAGACGGTTAGTGTGGTTGTCGGCCGCCCTCCCCTGCAGCTGGGCCGGGACAAGGGATGGGGGCTGGAGCTCCGGGTGCAGGAGACCCACCCTTATCACATCCTGCTGTCTTGGGTGCCCCCACCCAACACAGTCTCTACCAACCTCACCTGGTCCAGCGCCTCCTCTCCCCGCGGCCAGGGGGCCCCTGCTCTGGCCCGTCTGCCGAGGGGAACCCATAGCTACAACATCACTCGCCTCCTTCAGGCCACGGAGTACTGGGCCTGCCTGCAAGTGGCCTTTGCTGATGCCCACACCCAGCTGGCATGTGTATGGACCAGGACTAAAGAGGCCGCTCCTTGCCATAGAGCCTTAGGGGACCGACCTGGGCTCATAGCCATCCTGGCTCTGGCTGTCTTCCTGCTGGCGGCCGGGCTAGCTGCCCACCTTGGCGGTGGTCAGCCCAGGCAGGGGGTGGGCAGGCGGCCTCTCCTTCCGGCCTGGGCTTTCTGGGGCTGGAGCACCCCCTCCATCCGAGTGGTGTCCGCGCCCCTTGTCTTGCCCTGGAATCCAGGAAGGAAGCTGTCCAGGTCTTCGGAAGGGGAAACAGCATCACCACTATCACTACAGAATTCCTGAAGCTCGGCCTGCTCTCAGCAGTAGACAAATGACTAGGACTACTTTTTACCAAAAGGGAAGCGATCTGGGCCCGATGCCCTGCCAGGAAGGTGACATGGACCCACGTGCTGGAGGTCTGGCAGCTGGACCAAGACAGAGGGGGCTTTGTAGTTCCAAGGGGTGCTCCCACTGCCTCCAGAAAGTCGCCCTTACCTTCCGGGAGCCTGTCCACCGACATTCTGAGGATCATCTCCAAGGAACAGGAAGGACTCTGGCGAGAGCCTCCCATCCCCCCGCCCCCCAATTGTCCGTGTGCCCGGAGGCTCCTGGGCTTCTGCTTGGATGTCCCCTGCCTGTGTCCCCAGGCCCTTGGCCCACAGGATGCGCCCCCTCCACTTCTCTTTCTTTGCACAGTCTAAGTTGCTTGCTCTTCCCCCTCCTGGGCAAGGGCTGAGGGAGGCCTCTCGTCCCCACCATGGGGGACCACTCCCGAACGAGGTCCCAGTCGCATCTGAAAGCATCTGAAAGACATTTGGGGAGAAGGTTGCCGGGTATCGGGGATCGCCTCATCTTGGCAGCCGGTGTGGCACTCCGAGATTGACTTTCTATAGGCAATTTTGTACCTTTGTGGAGAAATGTGTCACCTTCCCCACAACCCAGTTCACTCTTTTCTCCTGTTTTGTAAAAAATAAAAATAAACAAGAATAACAATCATAAGGAGGGAAAGGAAACAAAGGGAGAATAATCTTTGAATACTAGGTGTAACCAAAAAAGCTCTCTGCTCTCCACTCTCTTCACAGCTGGGGGCATGGTTGGAGGGAGGGGCTGCGAAGGGACAGGAGGGGAGAGGGAGATGGTGACAGAGGGCACAGTGATCCCTGTAGGTCTGAATTGCAGACCTGCTCCCCAGAGTCCCCGTAACTGAGAACAGGAGAGCTGGGGGGGGAAGAGGTGGACAGGAGACGGAGCAATCACAGGAGGCAAGGAGAGGGTGGGAGAGAAAAAATGGAGAAAAGCACAGAGAGCCATGGAGAGTGGAAATTTCCATCACCAAATATTGTCACCCCTTCTCTTTCCCTGATAAGCAATTAACATGCCAGTGCATAGGAAGCACTACCCGGCCTATTTCTAATTAAACAAACCCAAGAGGCAGAGTCATGCAGAGAATTGCAAATCATCAAGACAGCAAGAAAGAACTTTGGCTCACTGGGGTAGAAGGGGGAGCGGGGTGATAGAGGATTTGGTGGCGGGGGGAGGCTGTGGGAGAACGAAATTGCTGCATTGATCTTTCCGGTCCATTTCGGTATCATTTGCAATGAGCCTGGTTTGGTTTGCAGGGTTGTTTTTTGTTTTTTGTAGGCAGACGGACTTCTTAGGACCACATGCAAAGAGGGGCATCTGTCGGAAAGACAACAGAGCCCAGGGGCGGGGGCTGTCAACAGGGGCGCTCCAGAGCAGAGGCCACTGGGCCACAGCTTTTGTTTTTGAAATGGGCTGAGACAGCCCTGGGTTCCCTGAGCCTGGAGCAGCAGCACAAGAACCCAAGCACCCCTGTGCTACAGACGCAGAGGGCAGACCTGTTGCAGGTTGGCTCCAAGCCGCCATGGAGATCGCAAATGTACACGCAGGTGCAAGCCAGACCAGGAGCCGGAGCACCAGGCCCCTGGGAACCTAGAGGGAGGACACTCACCCCGAGCCAGAAGGCAGCCCTCCTCCCTGAGCGAGCGCAAAGGAAGCAGGGTTCTTGGAAGTCCTTCAGTAACTGCCAGTCTAGAGGTCTTCTTTCTGCCGGCCGGGCAGGGGTCTCCCACGTCGTCAGCCTGGATCAGGACCACCCCAGGGCTTGCTAAACACAGATATCTGGGCCCACCGCCGGTTTCTGATCAGAACCTGGGAGTGCCTGGGAACTGGCATTTTGAGTACGTGTTCAGGTGACGCAGCTGCTGGGCTAGGGACACTTTGAGAACAACGGAGTCCAGCCCGTGGGGCTAGAATATTTCTCTCCCTCCACTGCAGGCCCCAGCGTGGTTATGGGGAGCAATAAGGGTTCTGGTCCCAGGAGGGTCAGAAAAGAGGCGGGAGGATGGTCTCTCTGGCCCCCTCCCCTCTGCTGGTATGCTGCTTGGCCCCCATTATGAAATGAACACCCTCTGCCCGAAGGTCAGCAGGCCCTCTTTGTGCATGTTTTTTCCCATGGGCCAGTTCTGTGCTCTTTAGGGGAGGGGGCTGGGAGAGCAGAGTGTGACACACTGGCTCCCCTTCCCCACTGGGCTACCATTGCCGACATCCCCAACACCTCAAACAGTGTCCGTTCCTGATGAGCTTTGGGGTCACCTCGGCTACTCCAGGCAGCCCCACCCACTGACCGGAAATGGCCTGTGGGATCTCGTGTGTCCTCCACGGTGAGGTTGCATCTGTGCTCTGATCCAGAGCTCTGCGGGGGAAGACACGGGGTGGGGCCTGTGCGGAGCCTGGAAAACGGGAGTTGGAAATCAACATCTTTCCCTCCAGGACAACAGGCACTTACTGCCTTTCTTGATAGAGAAAGAGAATCAAGAGAATCAAGGTGCTGTTCCCTTGAATAAGCCCCCAGAGCCCCGTGAAGCCTGGGGAGCCCTGCAGCTCCCTTCCGTCACTACCTCCACTGCCACCCCTAGAGCATTCTTAGGAGCCCCCGGCCTGGTCATAGCAACTCAGAGAGTGGCCACCCGCACAGCTAGGGGCCCAGGGCCTTCGAACCCGCTGGCTCAAAATACCAGTAAATGTACCTGAGTTTGGAGGATGGAAAGGCTGGGAGGTGGGAGGCCTCTTTGCCACCCTCCTCTCTCACAGACTCTGCAGTTACAGACAGGAACCCTGCAGGAATGGTATGAGCTGTGAGCTCCCAGGAAAGGGGACATGGGTCAGGCTCCCGGTCTTCAGGCTTCTAGGCTCTCACTGCAATGCTGCCTCCCTGTTGCCATGGGGCTTATACTGCTTGTGCCCTTGACAATGAATCCCTCCTTCTTAAGGGGAAGAAACAGTGATTTAACCTGTCTCTCCTCTGAATCCCAGTTCTAAATATGTTGGCTGTCCCAGAGAAACTGGGTAAGGTGGAAGAGGATGGAGTGAGTGACCTCTTTACTGTCACAGAGATGCGGCTGGCGAGACATCGGTAGCCAGTTGGGGAAGGGGAGGAAGAGGCGCTTTGCAGGTTGCTGTGTTCTAGAATAGCTAGAAACCGAGCAGATGAGAGTGAGCAGCCTGTCCCCAGACACAGAGAACACATCTGCTCGGGTGTGTTCTGCCCAGCAGGAGGACAGCGCAACCGTGCCCCGCAAGTCTACTTAGCCTATCTGGCCGGTCCAGCTTCTACACCAGATCGAGCCTGTGCGCAACTGAACATGCTGGGTCAAAAACCAACAAAACAGCTATTAAGCCTGGTCTCCTCTATACATTTGAGATTGCTTTTTTTTTTTTTAAACTCTAAATAGAAAGCAATATTTATTTCCCTTTTAATTTTAAGGTGTTACATAGGGCCTGTCATTTCCATCTATTGAGATTATTTCAAAACCCAGCCCTACTGTTGAGCATATTAGCTTTCCCTCCCTAGCGCAGGCCACTAAGAGATCCTCCCCCTGCCTTCCACATGCTTGTCCACGGAGCCAGGACACGGCTCTGTGGCTCACCACGGCAGCCTTCCCATCTTGACGGGTTCTATCAATCAATGTGTCTGGCATGGCCACTCAGCCAACAGTGGACTGCTTAAGCACACTATCTTACAGCCCACATTTCTGCATTCTCCCACAGATGGACTTTGTGGGAGGCTGTGAAATGCAGAGATAGTGAGCTGGAGGCATTCCTGGGAGCTCTCAGGCCAGTCCTGGCATCTGAGAAGTAAATGCGGTTGGCTAAGCCCGTGTAGGTGACCAACCAGAATTTTACTGGTCTCAGCATTGAAAATCCTTTGTTTCAGGAACTCTCCCAGTCCTGGACAAATTGGGATGGTTGGTCACCCTAGTTCGGCAGCCTCTTTCTAATGGCGACCTCTTCCTTCCTTCCCCTCCCACTCTCCCTCCCAATCAACAAATAGTTAAGGAACAGGACTATGTGGCCTGCACAGCTGTAGGAAATGAGGACGCAGATACAGATCTCTGAGCCCGTGGACCTGGCTATTCTAGTGAGAAGGGAGAGTTGATGCAGGACACAAGGTAAGAATATGTAGTCTTATAGGATGGTAATGAGTACTATGGAGAAAAAACAAGTCAGGGAAGAGGAGGAGTGGATGTGTGGAGCCTGACGGGGGGTGCTGAGGGAAGGCCTCATTGAAAAGTTGACATTTGAGCAAAGATTTGCAGGGAGAGAACCAAACAGTTATCTGGGGGAAGAGAGATCCAGGGAGAGAAAATGGCAAAGGTGAAGGCCAAGAGCAAGGAGGTCAGTGTGGCCACAGCAAGAGAGGAAAGGGAAGGGCAACAGTGACGGTTGGGGGGGTTGGGTGAGGGTTGTGTTGGGCCTTGTGGGCCGCTGGAAAGTCTTGGGCTTTTCCTCCAGTTAAAGGAGGAGCCTCCTGGGAGGACGTAGCATGGTTGAACTTGAGGGGCTGTCTACCGGTTGCTACACTGAGAACAGCATGGGGGGCAGGGCTGGGCGCCTGCAATAATCACCTCCGTGTAGCCATCACTTGTAGAACATTGCCAGATATGGGCACTAAGTGCACCTCTGTATTTTCTAAACCTATCCTCTTCCCCATTTTTGAAAATCAAAGCCACAGTGACTCTTTCACAAACTCCCGGCCGCTCTGCTTTTCCTGGTAATTCTTCAAAGGGGCTGCCCATCATGTTTGCAAGTCCTGTCCGTGCCCCTGCCCATAACGGCCAGGGGAACTCATTGGAGGAAGTGAGGAATGACCTTGACCGGCCTTCAGTTCCATCTGTGTTCATCGGTCCCTCGGGGAAAGGCCACAGTGACTGTGAGAGCCCCTATCCTGCCCTTTCCTCTGTCAGCCACCAACACCTTCGCTGTTCCAGGCCTGACGTCTACATTCCTTCTTGCTGATTTTACCCTGAGAACCCTTGTTCCTCAAAGGCTTCCCAAGTGTCAGATCAACCTGTAATTAGCCTTCCCAGTACAATTATTATTTTAATATTTATGTCTTTTGGGAGAGCACAAGTGGGAAAGGGGCAGGGAGAAGGGGAACAGAGGATCTGAAGCGGGGTCTGCATGGACAGTCTGACAGCAGTGAGCCTGCTGTGGGGCTCAAATTCACGAAGCACGAGATCATGACCCAACCCAAAGTCCAGATGCTTAACTGACTGAGCCACCCAGGTGCCCCTAACGTTCCCAGTACAATTCTGATGCATTTGCACGATCCTTTTGCAGTTGCCCATTGATTAAGAGCATCTCCTACACTTTTCATAGAATGGTAGTAACAGTGACCATTGAGCATTGACTATGTGCTAGCCACTTTCATAGACATGTCACACACGCCACTTCACTTCATCCACAGCCTCCTTACAGAGCGATACTACTAGCCCCATTTTATAAATTTGGATGTCAGAGCTCAGAGAGGTTAAATGATTTATCCAAGGTCACACAGCTAGTGGGTGGCAGAGTCAGGCTTCAAACACTGTCTGATTCCAAGGGCTCAGGTTTAACCACCATGCTCTACTATATTGAAATTCATATACTTTAAAAGTATGTCAGTAGTTTTTCAAGAACACGAGAGCTTCTAAAATCTGCGTGCATTAGAGAGCCCCTGCACAGCCACATTTATTTTTAGATGCTGCCCTCTTTTTTTTTCTTGCACTCAAGATAATTTGTGACTCCATTGTCAAGACTTCAGCTTTGAAACCTCTTGAACTATATTCTCTTGAGAATCACAGTTTTGATTCTTTTCTCTGAATTTTTGAAACAGCCTTTGTAGAAGTCAGGTGGGGGGGGGGGTCTGATTTTGCCCCCTCATCCTTCCCTTCCTTAGATACTGTGAACTCTACAGCCTCGTGGTAGCTACATCCAGAGTTTCTGGTCCCTCCCCTCACCAAACAGTTCTTCTTTGTCGGTCAGAATTATGTCCGGAGCAGCCTTTGCCAATGGGTTTCCATTGCTTCTGAGCTCAGACGTCAGCTGGGCAAGGTGGGAGCTCATCAGAGGCTGACCCTGAGTCCAGCAGTGAACCAAACAAGTTTCTAGGTGGCAGAAATAGCCATTGCTGCTTCATCTGGCCTTCACATACTTTATAACATTGATTAGAAAATGTGGTCCTCGGGTGCCCGGGGTGGCTCAGTTGGTTAAGCGTCCAACTTCAGCTCAGGTCATGATTTCACAGTTCATGAGTTCGACCCTGCATCAGGCTCTGTGCTGACAGCTCAGAGCCTGGAGCCTGCTTCGGATTCTGTGCCTCCCTCTCTCTCTCTCTCTGCCCCCAAGAGCCCTGCTCATGCCCTGTCTCTCTGTCTCTGAAAAATAAACAAACATAAAAAGAAAAAAAGAAAGGAAGGAAGAAAGAAAAGAAAAAATACAGTCCCTATGGCCTCCTTCTAGCTAAGTGGCCCAGATCCCTCTCATACCACAAGGCTCTCCTGAGCCACTGTCCTTGGTATCTTCATCCAAAAACTGGTTCTGCTGTTTGTGACCTTCCATTGCTCGGCTACAGTCCCGAATCAGTTCCCCCATCCTCTGCCCCCAGCACACACTCAGGGTCTCCGTGCCCCTCTGGGTTCTCTTCTCCACAGTCCCCAGCCATGGAACCCAGAGATCCCCCTCTGCCTTGTTTGTAGAAATTTCCAATCACCATGGTCCCCCACCTCCACCTTCAGCAGCACCGTATAGACAGACGTTGTCTTGCGGGTGGGTGCCTTAGGGTTCTGAAGGAGCCATTGTTGGACAATGGCAGCTCCCTTGTCAACAAGAGGACAGGAGGAGGTTGATGGGGTGCTAAGGACCTCTTCTTCATCCCTTTGCTGCTACGGTCGGAAGTCAAAAGGGGCCAGGCTGTTGGCCTGTACGGAGGGAAAAAGGAACCCATGCTCAACCTCATGGTAAGAATAATGTACGGCCCATTGTGGTCCATTACTAAGCTCACGAATCTACTTTCTCATCTTCCCTTAGTAATAACTCAATGAGTTAGGCAGCACAGATAGGATTATAGTCCCCATTTTACAGGTAAGGAGACTAAGGCTTGGGAACTTTAACTGAATTCCCCAATGTCATGCAACCAATAAGGGCAGAGCTGGAATTTGAATGCTGGTCTCCTAATTCCAAATTCCCATGCTCTATCCACTTACCCACACTACCTTCTACATAAAAAACAAAGGAAGAGTGGAGTGCATTCCTCTCAGGGGTGTGGCAGTAATCAGGCACCAGTGACAGAGGATAAGAAGGATATGGTATCACTTGTGCTGACAAGGGTTGAAGGAATGGGTGTGCGGTGGGCAGAAGCAAGAGCCCCAGCACTTGTGGGGGTGGATTGTGGGGGTGGAGAGGACCCCGGGCAGGGGAGCCACGGGCTGAGAGGGTGAGCTGCGGCAAGTGTGTAGTTCCAGAACTCCATGGCCACTGACCACCACTTGGTTTCGTCCCAATTCTTGCCGCTGAAGCCAGGCACAGAGTCCTCTGATTCAGGACCCTGCCTTCCAATGGCTTCAATGTCATTAGCTCCATTCATGTCACAGTGAGGGGTGGAAGGGAACTAGTACTCTGGTGTCCTGGTTCAGGGCAGGGCTGGACCGAGCCACTGGAAGATGGGGGGCCATCCTCCTCAGGGCCCTCCACTAGAGCCAGTGGTTCAAAGATGCACTTGGAGAGTCCGTGAGCCTCTATGAATTCCTGACAAATTTTTCTGTGTATATGATTATGAAATCCACTGGAGAGAGGGCACCTTGGGTTTCAGAAGATTCTGAAATGGGTCCAAAATCCAGAAAAAAACAATAATTACCACATTAGAAGGTCCCAGGTCCCACTCACAAGTACACAGCCTCTAGAGCACAGTTGGGAGTTGCCAAGGGAAACAGATACACCCACAACAGTTTGACAGTCAGGGAGGGTCAGATCGATGAACATCCCACCATCTCTGCACCTGAATGGGATTCAAACTGACACACAGACACTTCCTTTAAAATTAGGAAAATGAATTCCCAGTGTTTCCATTTGCAAAGCAAGGGCTCCTGTATCTGCCCCTAACCTTCAATCCAAATGGCAGGCTTTCGGATCATCAAGATCTACAAGCTTCCTGGAACTCTGCTGAACCCCCATGTCAACTCCATGGGTCCCCCAAGAGCCACATTAGAGATTGCTCAGCCAGTCAACAACATCTTTCTGGTCACCAAGTGCCCAGGGAGGGCACAGGATTCACCCAAGTGCCTTGGGAAACCCAGCCTCAAGCCCTTCCCCTCTTTGATCTACCTTTGATCTTAGGTAGATCCGAGCCATTCATCCTGTTCTACTCCCCCTCCACATTCCTCAACTTCTCTGACAACCCCTCCTGCCCCACATGCACACACACCAGCTGTGTGCACACGTGCACATGCATGTGCTTGCACAGACACACACACTCTGGAAATGTCATCTGCAGCTCTGCTCCAGTCCCCCATTCTACACACCATCTGCTAGAAGTTATTTTAAGCACCTAATAAAACTGTTTTAGAATGAATCCTGGGGTGTTCTGCCCTTTGCTTCCCTAGGGCAAGAGGAGTTGGGCTCCAGATGGAGCTACATATTGGCACCAAGTGACGAGAAGGAGGAAGAACTGACCCAGGGCTAGCAGGAGACCCCAGTCAGCGTGGTGTGTCTTAGCGTTGACCATGGAGGACTGTACTTAAAAGGGACGACATTCAGGTCTGCGAGGAGGAACATACCTGGATTCAAATCCCTGATAGGAGCCTCACTATCCCTGAGATGTGGGCTAGTGGCTACACCTGTCCACCTCATCCGTGAATGAATGAGGGCTGCTAGTACCTAACTCCAGTCCTCACTGAGAACTAGAGCACACATCACAGCCCCCTGGAGGGTGGTCAAAACACAGATTGCTGGGCTCATCCCCAGGGGATCCAATCCCATGCATCTGGAGTGTGGCTTGAAAAGTTGCATTTCTTACACAGGTGCCTAAGTCATGCAGCTGATTCGGGACCAGGCTCTAAGAAGCTGTGACCTAACTCCTGAGTTGTTGTGAGGATTAATGAGAAAATATATGTAAAGCACCTGGCACTTAGCAACATCGTGGTTCTCAACCTTGGCTGTGCTTTAGAATCACCCGGGGAGCTTTAAAACCTGATGCCCAGCTCCATAGACCAATTAAATCAGAGTCTCTAGGGGTGAGTACAGCCATTACTACTTTTTTAAAAGCTCCCCAGGTGACTTAAATGTACAGTCAAGGTTGAGAGTCACTGGAGTGAGAGCTCAATACATTTAAAAGAACTTTTATGCCTGCACCAGCTGCCCCCTCTTTTCAGGACCTCTCTTCTCTCCCTGGAGCCCCAGTTGCCCACTCTGGTTCCCGTGGGAAGGATGGTGGGGAAACTTAACCTTGGCTTTGGCTTCTACAGTGGCCAGGTGCTAAGGCCCATTTGGAAGATGAGAGTTTGTCCATGCCTTCAGTGAAGTTCGCCAGACATTCACTCAATCGTCAACCAAGGTGCTATCACTGTATTTATGCAGCTCCTGGGGGATGCAGGGTGAATAAAATCCAGCCCTGTCTGCAGGGGTTCGTACAAAAGATACAGACTGATCGACATCTTGGATCTGGAAGAGTCCTCCAGCCCCGCCCCTCACCCTACACCAAAGTTCTTTCCACAGCCACCCACCATCTCATCCCAGCTTAAGTACTTTAAGTGGCAGAGAACTCATTGCCTCATAAGGCAGCCCATCTGGTTTAGCAGCTACTTATTCAAAAATTCTTCCTTAGATTGAACCGAAACCATGGGTCTGTGATACCTGCTCCTAAGCTCCGAACTTGGGAAGAGACTCAGCCCAGGCTTCCCCCACGGTGACAGCACTGCAGACACTTTCTGCAATGGGAGGAACCCAGAGAGTGCATTCGACAGCACTACCACAGGGCAATCCAGAGGCCCTTCCCTGAGTGCTAACTGTCCAGCTCTCAGGTTGTACGGGGACACAAGAGTCCACTTAGCACAAAGTACTCCCTGAGAATCCCACCACACTCTGACCTTTACCCCCACAGAACTCCTTCCCGCTTATCCACAGCCGGGCCCCACCCAGCCCGTGTCAGAGGTCCTTGTTAGCGTCTGCTGACAGTGGTGGTTAGTGGTTGTCACCACACAAAACAAATGTGACTTAAACCCACCGCGAAGTGAAATTGGGCATCTCAGCCCCCAATGTCAGAGGAGTGTTTAAATCACCCACAGAGCCAAGGAAAAAAACAGTCATGGGGCTTGATAACTGAGGATTAGAAATATCAACAAGGACCATGACACAATAGCACCCTCAAAAGTAAAGGAGCTGGATGGAAAAAAATCGAGAGAGGCCCACGGGAAATGGACAAAGCACTGCAATATTTTCACAGAACAAAACCTGTGTTAAGATCCCACTGCAGAGGGCACCTACCTGGGTGGCTCAGTAGGCTGGGTGTCCAACTTCAGCTCGGGTCATGATCTCGCACTCCGAGTTCGAGCCCCGTGTCGGGCTCTGTGCTGATGGGTCAGACCCTGGTGCCTGCTTCAGATTCTGTATCTCCCTTTCTCTCTGCCCCTCCTCCACTCAAACTCTGTCTCTCAAAAATAAACATAAAAATTTCTTAATAAATAAATTAAAGAAGATCCTGCTGCAAAATCAGAAAAGAGATGAAGAGTGTTTCCCCCCAGGAATCTACCATGTGCTTCGGGACTCAAGTCTCACCCAATAAAAGCATTTCTATACTATGCCGGTAAAACGAGACCGCGATGATCCAGAGTGAGATGGAGGGGAACACAGATTAAGGGCTCAGAAGAGGAGAACCAACAGAGATTAGAAAGGCTAGTGAGGCTTCGCCAAGAGGGAGCCCGTTTTTTTTTTTTTTTTAATATTTTTATTTATTTCTAGGAGAGAGAGACAGAGACAGCGTGAGCAGTGGAGGGTCAGAGAGAGAGGGAGACACAGACTCTGAAATAGAGGGAGCCCGTTTTTAAGAAAGACACCACCTTCCTGCTTGCTGACCCCTCTGCGGATGCCCACCGCATCCTGGTTAGAGAAGCCCCAAAGCTTAGGAAAACCGAGAACCCGGCACGCCGAGAATTCAACCACAGTGTTCGTGGTCGAGAGCCCGCAACAGAAACAAGCCATGGATCAGGCCAAGCGGCAGAGGCGGGTTTGGAGTTGGAGGAACCCCCCAGGAGGCAGAGAAGGGCGCATCCGAGAAAGCACGCCAGCCCCTGGGTGACCAAGGCCCAGCCCTTCAGGGGCCCAGCAGGCCCGAGCTGGGACCCCCAGTGGGTCTGGCTGCTTTAGCCAGGAGGGGACGTGAGGAAGGGCAACATCACATTTGAGCTAATGGGAAATCCACACAGCCTTCCCTCCATGCTGGCTCTTCTCCACGCGGCTTCCCACCCGTCCTCGCATCCATCCCTGCCTCCAGCTGGACCTCAGCTAGTTTTCTGGAGAGAAACCAGGTGAGAGACATAGGGAGAGAGAAACACAGGGAGGGAGAGACCCCCCCCCTCCGACAGGAGTGTGGGACAGAAAGGAATATCATGTTTCCCACCCCTCAGCCTTCCCACAATTTTTGCAGAGAAGAAACAGGCTGAGGTTAACACAGAAGGGAAAGTAAGTTGCAGATATGTGTTGGAGGGGAAAGGGAGTGTTTGTGTGGAAGAGATAGATGCAGGGGGGAATCAGCTGTGATCCTTGGCTCACAAGGATATGCTCAGCTCCTCCTCCTCCTCCTCCTCCTCCTCCTCCTCCTCCTCCTGCTGATGCTCCTCCAGCGGCCTCTCAGTGTTCACCGGCACCAGTGAGGGCAGGGCGAGGGGATGTGTGAGAGTCAAATGTCCTTACCTGGGACAGCCCAGGCCAGGGGAGTGGGAATCTGGGTTGACCTTCTCTCACTTCCTGCTCCCCTCAGAAAAGGGGAGGTACTAACACACCCCACCTTTGCCCCTGCTTGGCTTTAAAAAAAATTTTTTTTATGGAAGTCACCTGATTTTTTTTAACTTTTAATTGTGGTTAAAAAACACATAACAGGGGCACCTGCGTGGCTCAGTTAAACATCTGACTCTTGATTTCAGCTCAGGTCATGGTCTCACGGCTTGTGGGTTCAAGTCTCAAGAGATTCTCTCTCTCTCTCCCTCTCTCCCTCTCTGCCCCTCCCCTGCTCACATTTTCTCTCTTGATCTCTCTCAAAATAAATAAACTTTAAAAACAAACAAAAGCACATAACACAAAAGTTACTCTCATAACCACTTCTAAGTGTGCAGATCAGAGGGGTAAAGGGCATTCACCTTGTTGTGCGACCAGCGACCAGAATTTTTTCCTCGCAAACCTGAAACTATACCCGTTCGGCAACAAGGGCACACCGTCCCCTCCCCCAGCCCCCTAACCACCACGCGCCTTTCTGTTTCTGTGAATTGGACGTCAAGCAAGTGGAATCCTACAGTCTTTTTGTGACGGGCTTATTTCACTTCGCATAATGTCCTCAGGGTTCCTTCATGTTGTAGCAGGGGGCAGAGTTTCCTTCCTTCGTACCGCTGAGTAATACTTCCCTGCATGTATATCTACCACATTTTATTATACATTTCTCCACTGATGGGCACCTGATGTGCTTAAACCTTTCGGCTCTCCTGCGCCAGGCTGCTGTGAACATGGTGTGCGTGTATCTTTTTGAGACCCTGCTCTCCCTTCTTTTGGGTCTATACCCAGCAGTGGAATTACTGGATCATATTATATTTCTATTTTTAATTTTTTGAGGAGCTGCATGCCATTTTCCCCAGCGGCTGCACCATTTCACATCCCCACCAACAGCACACAAAGGTTCTGTTTTTTCCACGCTGCCTTATTTTTAAGAGGACACTGAGCACAAGTCCACCCCGCACCTCTGGACTTGCAGTGAGGACCTCGGTCCAGTCGGGATGAGTGTGGCCTCGCCTTTGCCCTCCCCTCAGGGCCCCACGCCCACTTGTGGGGCAGTCTCGTGGCCGTGATGGGGCCTGGCGAGCCCTGTTCTCCAGCAGGCCTGAGAGGAACAAAGAAAACAAGGACTTTGAAGGCAGCGATTAAAGCAAATGCACAAGAACAGTCGTGCTCACATAGAAGCTCCCGCTGCCGGAGCACTCGGCCGCGAGTCAGGTTTGGGGGAAACGGAACAGCGGCCACCAGCCCCTCCTGAACTGGCTGCGGGGGTCAAGTGGCCAGAGCCCAGGGCCAGAGGACCGCAGCGGAGAAGCTGGCGTGGGAGAACAGGCGTGGGAGTCCAGGCCACCGTCAACTCTCCCCTGAAGCTTCGTGATGGTCGTCAGCCTGGCCTCCCTGCCTCCCTTGCATGTGGTAGAGAACCAGCAACTAAAAGGCTCCTTCTAAAATTCAATCGGGGCGCCTGGGTGGCTTAGTCGGTTGAGCGTCTGACTTTCGCTTGGGTCATGATCTCGCGGTTTGTGGGTTCGGGCCCCGCATCGGGCTCTGTGCTGGCTGCCAGCTCAGAGCCTGGAGCCTGTTTCAGTCTGTGACTCCCTCTCTCTCTGACCCTCCCCTGCTCACACTGTCTCTCTCTCTCTCCCCTAGAAATAAAAAATAAATAAATAAATAAAATTCAATCCCATCCAGGGGCACCTGGGTGGCTCAATCGGTGGAGGTTCCATCTTGGGCTCAGGTCGTGATCTCATAGCTCGTGGGTTCAAGCCCCATGTGGGGCTCTGTTCTGAGAGCTCGGAGCATGGAGCCTGCTTCAGGTTCTCTGTCTCCCTCTCTCTGCCCCTCCCCTGCCTGTGCTCTATCTCTCTCTCTTTCTCTCAAAAATAAACATAGAAAATTGTTTTTTAATTCAATCCAATCCTATCACTCTTCTACTGACAATGTGCCATGGCTCCCCACAGCCCTCAAACTAAACTCCTGGGACACACAATCACAGCACTTCACGACCCAGCCCCGCCTACCTCTCAGTGCATCTGCTGTGTCACTCCCTCCTCATCTGACAGCCAGCCACACAAATGAGTTTCACTGGCTACAACATACCACGCTAGCTGTTTATCTTGAGACATTGCTTACTGTGTTCTCTCAACTTGGAACATTCTCCTCACAAAACCATCCTTCTTGTCTTCATCCAGCTAGTTCTAGTCATCTTTAGAGTCGTAGCTTAGATGTCACTTCCTCCAGGAAGTCTTCCATGGTCTCTCCGATTCTGACTCGGAGCTTCTTCTCAGCATTACCACGGAGATCATGAGAGGATTCTCGCACTGGGTGTATTCCCTGATGATTTGCTTGTGTTCCTAAAACACTAGGTTCTGGGATCAAAGCAGAGTCTCATTCACTTTGTATCCCTGGCACCTAGAACACAGCTTGGCTCAGTGTAGGTGCTCATTACAAGTTTTCGATGAGTGAATGAACATGTGAGTAAATGCATGAAGGCCTGAATGGTGGGGCTGATGAGACATGGGAGCAGTGGGGGGTTGGCCGACTTCCATCCTCGCTCCACCCACATAAAGTATTCTAATGTGCAACCATTAACGTCAAGTTTAAAATTAGCCAGATCTGGGGCACCTGGGTGGCTCAGTCAGTTAAGCGTTCAACTTCAGCTCAGATCATGATCTCACAGTTCGTGGGTTCGAGCCCCGCATCAGGCTCTGTGCTGACAGCTCAGAGCCTGGAGCCTGCTTCAGATTCTGTGTCTCCCTCTCTCTCTGCCCCTCCCCTTCTCATACTCTGTCTGTCTCTCTCAAAAATAAACAAATATTCAAAAGTAATAAAAAATAAATTTAGCTGGATCTTTTGACTTCTTTCTTGTCTTCTGGCCTTTAGTGCCTCCCCAAAGTTATGGGAAATGAAGGTAGGCAAAAAAGGGTGGGGACCATGCAAATGACATCTGAATGCTGGAGTTCCCTCAGAATCTGATCCAAAGCTCCCGAACATAGGCATATTTGAATTTATCCGGCTGTCCCCTCTCTTGTGAGGAATGAAGAGTTTATGGTTTCTTCAAGGCCTCGCTGGCTTCCCGGCTTCTACCCAGTGATCATGTCCTTCCTCCTTGCAGCTCCCTGCTGCTGGGAGACAGCTGTGATCTATGGCCAATTGCCCAGCGAGCCAGCCTGGCCAAGGGGCCCTAGGAGTCAGGTGTGACAGTGATGTTCTCTCCGAGCTGGACTGTAATTGGCCATTCCCTGCGGAGTGTAGAGACTTAGCAAGACAAAAGCGTCCCCTAGAGCATCCTGAATCTTTTTCCTGCAAATGATAAACAGCAGGTCCCCAAAGAGGGAACATTTGGAAGGGAAGAGCGATGATGTGGGGGAGAGGCATGCAGAAGGGATCCATCCCAAAGTGCTGGTACTCTCCCCAGGGGCCCCTGAGCTGCGTGTTCTGGGAGCAGAGTTCTAGAGAATTTTATGTAAATACTGCTGTTGCTATCACGCTAACTAATAACCACATGCAGAACCCCAAAGAGCTTCCATATCCACCAGCCCTCTGTCGCTCCCATGCCGTCGCTGAGGGGGTGGGAGCAGCAGGCAGGGCCTCCTTACAATGATGGCAACTGTTCTCCATCAGGTGTCCCCTGTGAGACAGGAGGTTTGCACACATTATCTTTGATCCTCCCAGAAATCCCAGGAGATGAAGAGGGTTTTTTTTTTTTTTAATGTTTATTTATTTTTGAGAGAGAAAGAGAGAGACGGGGAGGAGCAGAGAGAATGGGAGACAGAGAATCCCAAGAGACTCTGTGCTGTCAGTGCAGAGGCTGACATGGGGCTCAAACTCACGAACTGTGAGATCATGACCTGAGCTGAAATCAAGAGTCAGCCGCTGAACACACTGAACCACCCCGGTGCCCCGAGATGAAGATTTTTAACCTCATTTTATAGACAAGGGTCTGGAAAGCTTATGTGACTTAACCAAGATCAGGTCTAGGATTCAAACCAGAGTCTGTGTGGTCCCAGAGCCATTCCCTCATGCGGCAGGTGGGTGACATGTGGCCCTTTGTCACACAGCTAGCCGAGGGCCATGTTGGGACAGAAGCCCAGGATGCCTGCCCTCTTCTCAGCAGCCATGCTGCAGCGGGTGGGGGAGAGAGAGCAGAGCCCCGCGCTGCCCCTCCTCTTGCCCCTGGGTGCACCTGGCTCCCTGCTCTTACCCATTTCAGGAATTGAGGGGGTCAGGTATCATCCAAGACCTCTCATGCTCATTCCCTTCTGTGCATCAGGAGCCACATCACATCGTAATCAGGAGGAAGTCCAAGGAAATTCGCATGGGGCCGCAGGCAGGGAACACGCCCATGGTGAGCAACCACCGCACCCACACAGGTCCCAGAGGACCCTGCCCAGGCCCAGGCAAAGCGGCGGCGTGCCGGACCCTTGCAGCTTTGATGGGTTGCCAGAACGGAGCTTCTGGACCTCCTGGTCCCACTCCAGTGCAGCCTCCGCAGTATCTCTTTGCACTGGGGGCTAGAGGTACAGGAGGAAGGTCTGGAAGTTATCTCACATGCAGAGCTCAGCTCAGTCTGGAAGATGCTTTCTCCAGTGAAATGAGATTCATTCACATCCAAAGTGAGAATGGAAAGGCCCAGATAGACGAAGCTCTGAGATTTGCACTCAACAGCTGTTTTCTAGATTACTCTGCTACATCATACACACCACACACACACACACACACACACACACACACACACACACGCAGCACAGCTCTGCTCCAGAAGACAACGTTGCCAAGCATCACCCCACAAACCAGGAGAGGCACTCCAGCTCATGCTCGAGCTCCCCTCCCTCCCTCCCTGCCCAGTACTTGGGCCCAGAGACCAGAATCACAGGCGACTCAGACGAGACCCCAGGAGCTCACTGCTCTTGCCCTCTCATATACTTCCTGCTTTGAGCTAAGTTACACAGTCATTCAGCCAAGGAGGCCGAGCAATAGAAAAATTTCTCTTGCCAAAAAAGTGAATGCGAGGTGAGATGGCATTAATAACAGTATAGTGTCTAGACAGGAGGCAATGATCTGGAAACTCTGCACTGGTCAGACCTTACCTTGAGCGGCCTGAGTGCCACACTCTAATAGCACCGATAAACTGGGGCTCTGACAGTGAGGGCACCAGAAGCGGCTTTAGCTGAGACCCTTGCACATTGTAGCCCATGAAAGGCAGCTTCAGGTGGCTTCAGGATGGTCGTATGGAAGAAGGAGAGTGGTTCCCAGACGTCCACAGGGGATGCTCAGAACAGGGCATGCAAGCTACAGGGAGGTAGGCTTCCACTTGGCATAAGGAAATTCTCTAACAGCCAAAGCTGGCTAAGTTCTATCCATCTCATATGTAAGATATCATTTATATCTGTATCTATATCTAGAGCATGAGTTATCACTTGAGGTGGTGACAGCTCTGTCACAGTATATATTCCAACAGTATAGCAGAGTGTTCACCAATGGAAGCTACCAAATCAGATACATCTGGCTTCAATTCCTGACTCTTATCATTTACTACCTGGGTGACTTTGAAGTAGTCACTTGAAACTGTTTCTTCATCGGTACATAGGCTTAATTTCCTCCTCAGGTTTTGAGGTTTATATGAGGTTAATGCACACAGAATACCTCATGAGGGTAAGTAAGCACTTGATAAATTGTCACTAGAACAATTATTATCTATAATGACAAGCAGACACAAAGTGGCTACCAGTTGGGGGATGTCAACGAAGAGCATCTCAGAATGGCTGGGGATGGGGCTGGATCATCTCTGAGATCCCTTCTATCACGGAAGGAAACCCAGATTTATTCACTTGTGTTTTTTCTGTTCTTTTTTCTCATTCAGCAAACAAAACCACTCTGTGACAGGGCCTACATTAGCCCCTTAGCCCCTGAATAAACAAGGACTGAGAGACTGCCTCGCTCTTCTCTTCCCTCTGATACCTCTTCAATCATCCCTTGCCTGAAAGCCCTCCTCAGCGGATCAGAAAGATGAGACACTGGCAGGCAACACACACACACAGACACACAGACACACACACACACACACACATACACACACACAGCCATGCCCTCATTAACACGACAATCACTGAACTCTGTACAAAGCATAAATGTTTCAGAACTTGGCTATTCACCCCTGTAGCCAGCTCTGGCTCACGCACCTGTCTGTTCACAGTCTGTCTTTGAACCCTCTTGATGATCCACCCATGGCAGTGAAAGCTGTCTGCCACAGCCTGGCTCTGTTCCAGGAATCTGTTCCTTGGGAAAACAAACAAAGGTCGGCAGACTTCCATCATTATGAAAGTGACCCTGGTTAGCAGGGACCCTCATTCCACTGGGAATAACTGTCTGTTCCAGGAGAATAAATCATAACCTCTCCACGGATGAGATCTGAAATAACCAACCTGGCCTAAAGCAGCTGATGGGCCCCCGAGGTTATTCTACCATGTCAGGAGCTCAGGGCTGATTTCTGCTTTTGGAATGGTGGGCATTTAGCAGTGGCAGGTTAGTCTTGGTGAGACTCTGCAGTTAAGCCTTTGCCAAGCCCTCAACTTGGCACCGTGGCCACTCAGTTCATAAGCCCACTGAGCAAACTCTGGAGTTGCTGAGGGAAAATTCTAACTTCCACAAAGTGGACCATCTTGTTTACCTGATTAACAGTAGGAGCTCGGCAAATGTCCAGTGGAACACAAATGTTCTCATTCTGTGCCCCTTCCAAGAGGCCCATCCACGTATCTTTTTCTAAATGTCCTTGTCACCAATTCTTGAATCTTACCCCTTTCAAGTTCTTGACTATCTGGCCAAACCTTAGCAAAGCACATGAATTAGTGAGAACTTTACCTCTGGCCATCTCTCCTCCCAAGCAAAGTAGTCGAGTTGTACTGCTCAAAGTACTCCCACCAGGATGATATCTGTTCTCTATTTCAGGGGTACTTCCGAATGACCTATAATGCTAAGGTAGCTTCTTTGGGTGGATAAAAATACATCATGAAGAGTTTTGCAAAGCAATCTTGATTATTCTCCTTCTTGGTTAACTTTCCATGGTTCCATGGGTGTAGACTGAGGAAGAGGTGGCAAAGCGGCAAGAGTGAGCACTCTTGGAGTTTGAATGACTTGTTCCTAGAACATGAGCCACTGGTATCTTCTTGGTCAGGTTCCATTGGTATCATTTGCACTTCATGATGAAGTGCTACTGGGCATGCCTGAATTTTCTGCTTGGTCAACATGATGAGTAGCTTTGGCTACCAGCTCATGTGTTGTCTAGTGGTCAGGGGCTTTGTCTATCAGGGCCAGAACAAAGCCAAAACTATCACCCAAAAGAATAGTGACCTAAGAAAGAAAGCATATGTTTACTCCCAATGTCTCAGGACCTCCCTTGTATGCTCCTACTGATTTTGCCACATTTGGCATCAGCATCATAAAATTGGTCTCCGCGGGTGCTGGGGTGGCTCAGTCAGTCGAGCATCGGACTCTTGGTTTTGGCTCAGGTCATGACTCATAAGTTCTGGCCCTGCGTCTGAAAGCAGGAAGCCTGCTTAGGATTTTCTGTCTCCCTCTCTTTTTGCCTCTCCCCCCAACTCTCTCTCTCTCTGTCGCAAAAATAAGTAAACATTTCTTAAAAGTCGGTCTCCAAAATCCAAAGGGACCAGCTTCTGGCCAAGATGAAATAATAAGGATAGGCTTACCCTCCCACCTAAAACAACCAAAAACCAAACAAAATATATGAAACAACCATTCACAGGACATGGCATACTAGGCAATGTAGCACAGTGATCCTTTTGAGATGAGAAATAAATAAGACTATCCCTCTGATTGCCCAGGCTCACTACCTTCAGAGTTTCCAGGCTGCAGGTAGGGAGGGGATACCAGGTGGAGCCTGGCAGGCTCCCGGAGTCAAGGAGACAATGCTGAGAGTACAGGACATGGAGAATTTGCAGAAAAGAAAACTGGAGAGAAAGAGTTGCACAGAACTCTGGAGATCTACAAAGAGAAGCTCCCTCCATAACTCAGCTGATGTGATCTCCCTCCATTACTCATCAGCATGTACAGGTGAGGAATCCATGTGAAGCTGGGGAAAAGAGTAAACTGAAAAGGTTAAGGTGAAGAGTGCCCGCCACTCACACATGCCGAGAATAGTGCCAGCTCCCACAGCCCACACTGGAAAACCCCTGCTTGTGGGGCACCGAACAGGGCACATAAAAGAGTCTTGTCTCACTAGAGGGGAATAATTAGCTCTAGATTATTGCTTCTCAACTTTCTCAATTGACATTTGGGGCCAGATCTTTATTGTATAACAACTGTAAACATCGATATGCCTTACAACAGAGCTCCAAGATATGTAAAGCAAAAATTGATATAACCACAAGGAGAAACTGACACACTCACAATTACAGCCAGAGATTTCCATTCCCTCCTCTCAAGAATAACTAGAACAAGTAGTTGGAAAATGAACAAGAATATAGACGATCTGAACAACACTATCACCAGCTTGACCTAGTCACCATGACAGCACACTCTACCCAATGAGAGCACACTTGCAAGGAAACAGGAAACTTTTATCAAGAAAGATCATCTTCTGGGCCATAAGTAACATTCAATAAGTTTTAAAGGATTTGAGTCATACCAAGTATGCTCTCTGACCACAAAAGAAATAAATTGGAAATCAATGCAGAGAGATAACTAGAAAATCCCTAAAAATCTGGGAGCTAAGTAACACACCTCTACACAATCCATGGACCAGAGCAAAGGAAAATTAGGAAGCGTTTTGAGTTGCGTAAAAATAAAAATACAACATCAAAATCATTGGTTTCGGGGTAGTGATCCTTACATGACTTTTATTATTAATCATAATAGTTAAAATTTATTGAGCACTTACTATTATGTGCCAGGCATATGTAAGTACTTTACATGTATTATCTCATTTAATCCCTACAAAATTTTCATATGAATGAGGTACTATTCTTATTCGAAATAGAGATTTAGAGAAACAAACAAAAATCAAAGCAGTACTTAGGGGGAATTTATAGCACTGAACACATAGTTTAGAAAAGGAGAAAGGTTTAGAATCACTTCTCTAGGCTTACGTCTATCACTGCCCTGATCTGTGTAAGCGTGTGAGCGCTCTGAGGACTGTGCACATACTTTATCCATCCCTAGTCTACCGAACTGAACACAATGCCCGGTCCCCCAGAGGCCTCCAGGAACATGACTTGACTTAACCAAAATTCCACCATTATTGTTCTTCCTGTTCTAAGAAGTAGGGGATGCCCTCTCCTCCATTCCATCCGGAACAAACAAAATTCTGGCCCCATAACATAACCCAGGTCTGCCTCCTCAGAACTAGAGATGGGCCCATTCCCAAGCCCAGTCTGGAGGGAAGACAGAACCGGCCACCCAGACCCTTGAAAATCCAAGCACTTTCCTACCACAGGGCTTTGCTCCTGCCCGTCCCTCCTGCACCAGGTCTTCATGTGTCCGGCCCCTTCTCATCCTTGTGGTGCCAGCTCAGATATCCATCCCCTGGGAGGCCTTCTGAGATAGAATGTGCACCTGAGGCTCCAGTAAGCCCATGACCTGTGCCCCGGATTTCAGCTGGATAACCACCCCTCCCCCAGTGGACAGCCCTGGTAAAGCTGTCCCTCAACGTGCCCTGCCCTCCTGAGCCCGGGAGTGAACACCTCCGTCTCTGGACTGTGACTCCTGGGCAGACTGTCACGAGAACAGAACAGTGTCCACAGACGTTTCTCCCAAAGGCCACCCTCTGAAGAGACCGTCTGTGGGAGCCTGCCTCCCTTTATCCTTTTTTTCTCTTTTATTCTTTCTCTTGGTCCCTTATGAATTCCCCTTGTCCTTTCAAAAACTTCCTTTTGCTCCACTGCTCAAGGGCAAGAACTCTGATACTCATTTCCTATCTTCAGTCACTATCTATTTACTCCTTCCATAGCATTTCTCAAAACCCAAAATGATTTTTTAAATGTTGTTGACGTTTATCGTCTGCCTCTGCCACTAGAATGTAAGCCCCATGTGAGCAGGGACCTTCCCTGCCTCGCTCCCGGCTGTCCCCCAGCGCCCAGCCCCAGGCTGGCATGTGGCCGTGGGGCTCCAGAGGGAGGCGGGACCGCACTGCGGCCTGGGTGGCTCTGTGAGATTCGCTGTACTGGAGCGGGGGGCTGTGGGAAAGAAGGAAAGGAGAGGACAGTGGGGGCCCACGAAGGAAGCCTCCATCTTTGCCTGGAGACCCCGCAACAGATTCCAAGACCCAATCTCTCCTCTGCTCCTCCTTTGATCTCTATCAATCCTTTGTAAATCTCAAGCAGTGTCTTGTAAATCTTTAATTACAAGAAAATTGCAACCCAACCAGCAAATACATGAACAGCGTTGATAAATATTTAAAATTGCTACAGCAGCAGATCTGAAGGGATTAAGAAAAGATATATTGGAGTGACAGTTATTAAACACTACATCCCGGTAAATGTTACAGAGCAGATACATAATGCAAACCCCTGACAGTCTCTCCCTTGCCGACAAGACAGGGGAGATCGGCGGGGGCTGGGGGGAGAGATGGTGTCAGGGTGGGGGGTAGGGAGGTGGAGGGGGATGCAGGTCCTCACTGCCTGTGGCTGGGGTGTCCAGAGTGAACAGCTATGGACTTAGCTTGGAGGTCTGCCCTGTCTCATACTCCCTCAGCACCACTATGTCCGTGAAGCAGAGGTGGATGGTGGCTGGAAGGAAGGGGAGAAAAGTCTCTGGAATGGTTGCATTTGGAGAGCTCCAGCCACTGAACCCTCCCGCAGGGCTGTCCCTCAAGCACCCACAGCCCTCACTCTTCCCAGGGCTCTGGAACTGGGCCATTTAAGCCGTCACCACCACGCAACCTTTCACAAGGAATCCGACATTCCTTCCTTCATTCAATTCTCTCCTCACTCACTGATTCACCATTCACCTGTCCCCTCCCTCAAGCCCTGATGGACTCATCCATTGATCTATACATTCACTAGAGAGTGCATTCCTTCACATGTTGATTCAATTACTTACGCTTGCACTGAATTATTATTTGCTCGCTCTCTGGTCAAACATTTATTGAGCACTGGTTATAGCAGGGTAGACACAAAGCTGAGCAAGACCCAGCACTTGCCCTCAAGATCTGAGAGCCTCGTCGGGAGGCGATGGGGACCAGAAAGATAAAAATATTACAATAAAGGGACGCGGCATTTGTAGATTCCATATTTGCAGTTTGACTATTCAATATGCAACCACAGAGGTCTCTGGCTATCAGAGATGTGCACTGTTGTTGAGACACAGATTTAACTACATGTAGTTAGTTAAAAGCTGGCATGTGGGAATAAGGAAGACACCGGACAGGCTGGAGAAGGCAGGGAAGGCTTCCTGTAGGAGGTGATGTCTGGGCACTAAGTGTATGCCAGGCAATTTACTTGTTTACTTATAATAATTTCCCAACTCATCTTAAAGATTAGGAAATCAGAGATCAGCTTGTCCAAGGTCACAGTCATAGCGGCAGAATAGAATTAGAA
This sequence comes from Hyaena hyaena, assembly GCF_003009895.1. Lineage (NCBI taxonomy): Eukaryota > Metazoa > Chordata > Mammalia > Carnivora > Hyaenidae > Hyaena > Hyaena hyaena. The sequence goes on along the minus strand of NW_024080660.1, from coordinate 4,330,064 downwards.
AATCCTTCCCTAGACAACTGTATACAACCAGGTAACAAACACCTAAATTAAGACATAGAACATTCCTATCACCCCAGAAAGATCCCAGCAGAGGCCACCACTGTTCTAATTTGTCTCACCATAAATTTCACCAGTTCTTGAGCATCACACAAATGGATCTAAAAGTGTAAATGGTTTCTTTTTCTTTTTAAATTAAAAAAATTTTTTTAATGTTTATTTATTTTTGAGAGAAAGAGAGACAGAGCACAAACAGGGAAGGGGCAGGGAGAGAGGGAGACACAGAATCCAAAATAGGCTCCAGGCTCTGAGCTGTCAGCACAGAGCCTGACAAACCATGAGGCCATGACCTGAGCTGAAGTCTGATGCTTAACTAGCTAAGCTACCCAGGCGCCCCCCAAAACATTTTTTAAGTAATCTCTACCCCCATGTGAGACTGGAACTCACAACCCTGAGATCAAGAGTCGCACACTCCACCGACTGAGCCAGCCTGGTGCCCATTTCTTCCTCTAGCCATAATAACAGAAGGTTTTAAAAGGGGACTTTTGTGGGATGCCAGGGTGGCTCAGTTGGTAGAGTGTGCAACTCTTGATCTCAGGGTTGTGAGTTCCAGTCCCACGTTGGGGGTAGAGATTACTTAAAAATAAAATTAAAAATAAAAGGGGATTTTTGTAAGGAGTAAGGGCAATCTTCAGGAATGTCCAACACAATGACATGACATATCCCCAAGTTCTGACTGAACTGTAGAAAAGGCAAGACTGGACAGCATTGCCCAGGCCTCCCAAATCCCTAGTTCCATTTGCTTGCCCCAACCCTCTAGGAGGTGAGTGGTTACCACAGAAGCTCAGGGGCCCCAACCCCGGGTCTGAGGAGACTCTGACCCTTCCAGACATGCCCCCTTACCTCCTCTCAAGGTGTGAGCACCAGGGGCATACTTGGCCTATGCTAGTCATCTACTTTCCTACTGCCCTGGACCTCAGGAGTTACCCTAACCTCCTGAGTAAGAAAGGCCCTTTCTATCTGACCTCTAGATTCCTCCCCAGCATTTGAGGCTGTCCTGTACTTTCCTGGCCATGCCTTCCTCATGTCTCTAGGAGGCAGGAAATCTAGGCTTGTTCTGGAGAGCGCCCTCTATCTCCTTTGAGGTCCTGGGTGCCATCTTGGTTCTGGCTTTCTAGGAGCTGGGAGCCTCTATAGTAGACACAATCTCTGCAGGGGCTCCTGCCTTCACACCAGATTCTCTGTGCCGCAGCACCTGGCCCATGCCTTTTGTCTCTGTCAAAGCTGGGTTCCCTTTCCAGAGGCCCACCACGTCCCTTTGCCATTTAAAAGTGCCTCTTTTCTCACTTAAAGAGCAGGGACAATGGAAATGGCTTGACTCACAGAATGAACAAGTTACTTCAGGGAACTAGACTTGTCGACTGAGGGTGTGACATCCAGGTATTCCCCAGGGAGGCGCAGAACATTCCCCAGTGCTGCTCAATTATATTTTCACTGTCTGGGAAAATTTTATACATGACAACTGGCTAGCAAAATTTCCTGACACAGGGTGACTGGGGAAGGGAAGGTAGATCTCCCAAATATCTGCAACAATGGAGACCCCTGATGGGACCAGAACTGGGTCAGAGGCAGGAATGGGAGCAATGACTTCAGGGCCCCCTAGCTCTCCAGGGTCTTCCCCTTAAAAGGCTGAGGCTGAGCCAGCGCTGCTGGGATGACTGATTGAATTTTTTAATTGATGTCCTGAACATCTCAGCAGTGATTATCTGTGGCTCAGTACTAATGGGCCCTATGGCATCCTTCCAACACACCCCTCACAAAAGACTCAGGCTCTGTCTCACCAATTATCTTTCTGGTGCTGCTCATTCCAGAGGGAAGGAGGGGCTGGGGCAGGATAGCGTCTCTGTTCCAGAGTCTGTCCATCAGTCAGTCAACAACCTTAAAAAGCCCTTCAGAAATAAATGCCTCTCTCATTCACTCTGATTCACTCTTGTACTGTTTCCTAATTGTCTCTGTCTCTGTCTTCCTCTCTGAGATAGTCATTTATTCAACAAAGAGGTAATGAACTGGAGGGGCAATCTAGTACAATAAAGAACACCAGCTCTGAAGCCGGATTTTCTGGGTTTGAACCCCAGCTCTTCCACTTACTTGCTTTGTGATCTTGGGCAAACTGTACTTTGGATACCTTGTCTGTGAATTGGAAATAATCAAACACTCACTCATAAGTTAAATATGCAACCCACTGGGGCACCTGGGTGGTGTCAGTCAGTTGGGTGTCCAACTTCAGGTCAGGTCACGATCTCACAGCTCATGGGTTTGAATCCCGCATCGGGCTCTGTGCTGACAGCTCAGAGCCTGGAGCCTGCTTGGGATTCTGTGTCTCTTTCTCTCTCTGCCCCTCCCCGGCATGCACTCTGTGTCTCTCTTTCTCTCTCTCTCTCAAAAATAAACAATCATTTTTAAAAATTTAGAAAAGAAAACACAACCTGCTTTGGAGGGTTTCTGGCACATAGCACTGTAGATATATTTCCTATTAAAATAATCACTATTGCTATGATCAAAACACAGCACTAGACAGAGATAAACAGTGATCAATAAAGAAATTCCAAGGGGAAAAAAAAAAAAAGGAATCCACCCGCCTCATGGACCTTACACCTTCAGAGGATGCTACATCTCCCAATTGTGACAGGCAGGAGGAAGTAGAAGCCAGGGCCTGGGAAGGAACGCGATGGGGAGGGAGGCACCCCAGCCAGACTGGGACCGCAGGGAAGGTGCCCCTAAGAAAGCTCACGAGCTGAATTTCAAAGGCTGGCTGGCAAAGGCCGCAGCAAATGAGGCCATCTCCAGAACTGAAAGGCTTGTGTTAATGAAGTTCACGGAGACCCCCCTCAAAGTTCAGGGCAGGGAGGGCAGGGAGGGCAGGAGATGAAGGACCCAGGGGAGTCAGCAGTCAGGAGAGCTCTGGTATGGTCCATGCAAAAGTAGATACCGCACCAGAGGCATGGCTCTGAGAGAAATAATTGATAAGCTGGACTTCATTAAAATTACAGACTTGTGCTGCGTGAAAGACACTGTCAAGAGGATGGAAAGACAAGCCACAGACTGGGAAGAAACATCTGCAAAAGACACGTCTGGTAAAGGACAGCTATCTAAAATATACAAAAACTCAGGACATCTGGGTGGCTCAGTCAGCTAAGCATCTGACTTTTGATTTTGGCTCAGGTCCCGATCTCACGGTTTGTGGGCTTGAGCCCCATGCCGGGCTCTGCACTGACAGTGCGGATCCCTCTCGGGATCCTCTTTTTTCCTCACTCTCTGCCCCTCCCCCGCTCATGTTGTCTCTCTCTCTCTCTCTCTCTCTCTCTCAAAAAATAAGCTTTAAAAAATAATAAAAAAATAAAATACACAAAGAACTCTTAACACTCAACAGTAAGAAAACAAACACCTGATGAAAAGATGGGCAGAAGATCTGAACGGACACCTCAATGAAGAAGATACGCAGATGGCAAATACGTGTAGAAGACACCCCACATGATAGGTCATCAGGGAAATGTTACACACCTGTCAGATGGCCCAAATCCACAGCACGGACGACACCAGATGCTTCTGGGGACACGGAGCCACAGGAATTCTCATTTGTTGCTGGTGGGAATGCAAAACAGTACAGCCACTGTGGAAGACAGCGTGGCACTTTCTTACAAAACTAAACATACTCTTAGCATACGATCCAGCAGTCGTACTATGTCGGAGGCCGTGCCAGCTCCGACAGGTCCAGGGGTCCCTGAAGGATGGACGGTGTCGGCGAAAGAGAGTGAGAGAGCCCCGAGATTCTTTCTGATCACCAGACAGGCATCTCTGTCCTGTCGGTTTTTTGTGACTTTATTTAAAGGTTCAGCAACAACATGAAGTCAGAGAAAGGAATTTCTACAATGGGAGGCCTTTTGCGATAACAAGTTTTTGATATTCTGCAGAATTATCTCAGTCATAGTGAATTTACAACCAAGGAATTAACAGGATGCTCTTAGTGAAAAACAGGATAATACATAGGTTAAGTTGTATATAGATAAGCCAGGAGTCCTTCTGTCTGGCTCTCAAGAGGATGAATGTTTCTGAATTGGTTTGTGTGTGGAAGCCATCATGGGGGCCCTAAATGTGTCCGTCTTTGCACCTGGGTTTATGTTTTAGCTACTCTTATCTATCCTCATCCCAGTTGCCAGTGTAAGGGAGGGTGTTTGTGGAATGTAGGCCTTGAGGAAGGGACTGCTATGCTTCACCAATTAGCAAAGATATATGTAGTAACTTATGTTCTGCCCTGAAATAGGCTCTTTGTCTCAGGGCCAGGCTCAATTGTAACTCTTGTGTTCTTAACCCCTTAAGTCTTGGATCTGCAAGGCCCATAGGAAGAGCCTTTTGACAATCGCCCATAGAGCTTTCATCTAAAGTCTCTTTCGTAAAGGCAGGAATATGCTTTTCCTTATGAGGTATCTGTATTCAGAATATGGGTCTGATACGGAATATTGGGAGGCCTGGTCAATACCAGCAGGCTTATATCCAACATGAGCTAATGGTAGCAGAAGGAGATACCAGTTTTCATTTCTCATGGGAGGAGCTGCAAACATTGCCACTTCCTTGCCGTGATTGCCATCCAGAGAGGCCGGCGCGGCTCCCGGCAGTACTACTTGATATTTACCCAAAGGAGTTAAAAACCTATGTTTGCACAAAAACCTGCACACGGATGTTTATAGCTCCTGCATTCATCACTGCCAAAATTTGGAAGCAAATAAGATGTCCTTCAGTAGGTAAATAACTGTAGTTTATTCAGACAATGCAATATTATTTAGTACTAAAAAAAAAAAAGGAGCTATCGAATCTTGAAAGGACACGAAGGAAGAACCTCGAGTGCACATTACTAAGTGAAAGAAGCCGATCTGAGGAGACTACATACTGTATGGTTCCAACTATATGACATTCTGAAAACAGCAAAACTATGGAGCTGGTGAAAAGCAGTTGCCGGGGGGTAGGGGATGGAAGGGATGAGAGGGTTGGGAAGACAACCTAACTCCTCTGTGTGAGACGTGATGGTGGACCCATGTTGTTACACGGTTGTCCAAACCCACAGAAGGACCACACCGGGACTGAACCCTCATGTCACTACGGACTGCGGTGATTGGGATGTGTCAGTGTGAGTTCATCAGTTGTAACAACTGCATCCCTCTGGCGGGGGATGGGGTGATGGAGGAGGCTGAGCATGTGGGGGCTGAGCATATATGGGAACTCTCTGTACTTCCTGTTCAATTCTGCTGTGAATCTAAAATGGCTCTAAAAAAAATAAGCCACATTAAAAAAAAAAAAAAGAAAGAAAGAAAGAAAGAAAGAAAAAGTCAACCAAAGCAGCATCAGGGGGAAGGGAGAGGCAGGCAAGCTACATGTGAGGATGAGCTGCCGGGGAGGGAGGGAGGAGGGTTGAGGGTGATTCCCTGCTGGCCCCAGGCCCTGGGTTGCATGAGGGGACTCACAGAGAATCTGCTGGAGGAGTCGGTCTGCATGGGGGACGGGATCATTTGGGCCTTAGACCCGCTGGCTTTGGGAAGCCTGTGAAACTGCCGGGGCAGGAGGAGGCATCCAGCAGGCATTTAAATTCATGGCTGGAAAGTTCAGAGGTGAGGCGGAGCTCTGGGGGCACCGGCATGTTTGAGCTGCTGGTTTAAGCCTGGAGATGGAGAGACTGCCCAGGACAACAGGCGGAGACAGAAAAGTAGGCCCAGTCTCTGCAAGGGTTACGCATGGCTCTCACATGCACCCCAGCCGCCCCCTCCTCCGCCCTCTGAAACCCCAAATTGGGCCATCTTACCAATCCCCATCAAAATGTAAGCAACTGGGACTCCCCCTCTCGGGAGAAGGAACCCTGGTCAGAGACTTCAGGGCCCAAAGGGAGGTGGGGATGAGATCTCTGGAGGCGGCTGGGGGTACAGGGAGGACAAGCAAGAGAGGAAAGAGGTACAGGAGGGAAGGGAAAGAGGGGGTCAGGTGAGAAGGAAGGAGAGGCAAGGTCTGGGGGAGCCAATACAGCAGGAATATTGCTCACTTTTTTCTTTTTTTTTTTTAAGTTCTGGAAGCCAGCATTTACCTACAGTGGAAAGGTTGCTTCTTACCAGATAGATGGAGGGCCCCTGGGTGGCTCAGTTGGTTGGACTCCCAACTCTTAATTTCAGCTCAGGTCATGATCCCATGGTTTGTGAGTTCAAGCCCCACATCAGGTTCTGTGCCTGCTTGGTACTCTGTCTCCCTCTCACTCTGCCCCTCCCCAGCTAGCTCTCTATCTCTCTCTTAAAATAAATAAAAATAAACCTTAAAAATATTTTAATATATTTTTAATGTTTATTTATTTTTGAGAGAGAGACGGAGCTTGAGGAAGGGAGGAGCAGAGAGAGAGGGAGACACAGAATCCAAAGCAGGCTCCGGGCTCTCAAATGTCAGCACAGAGACCAACATGGGGTTCAAATTCACCAGCTATGAGATCATGACCTGATCCGAGGTCAGACGCCTAACTGACTAAACCACCCAGGCCTCACCCCCCAAAAAAATCTTAACAGATAGATGAACACAGGTCTGAGTAGAAGTGTAGGTACAAACATGGACAGCAATGGGGACAGACATGGTGGACATGGATATAGGTACAGATGGAGATGTGTGGATGCAGTATACATCTCGACAAGGAAAAGAGAAATGGGGAAAGGTTTAAAAACAGGCAAACCGCCCCTCTACTGCCCTAAGGAATCTGTTTGTATGTCCTTATGTGCCTTCCCTGTCTGTATGTGTGTGTGTGATTTCATCTCACTATAATCTTAATGAAGCTAGAATTCTATATTCGGCCTCCCAGCACACTTACATGCGCTTGAGAGGCAAGGCCCTCTGTCATGCCTGCTTTGGAAGATGAGGGAGGCCAGTGATTTAGGCTCCAGCTCATTAGAGTTGATTACCAGCTGAGGAAAGCAAAGCCATGCCTCATCCAGTGAAGTCCTAGACCACAGAGAGCAAACTCCTTACTAGTCATCTCCTCTTGGCCATCCCCTCCCCCACCCAGCCTTCCTTCCACCCCAACCTGGGCCCAGCTCTTGGCATTGTTCTTACATCTGCTGTGAGTGTCCAGATCCTTCTTCCTCTGAGTGCCTCGCTGTCCCTCTCTGGCTCTAGTCACTGACTCCTTGGCTCAGAGAGCGGCCCAGCACGGAGATGCCTCCACCTCCTCTCAGTAGAGGCCCCTCACCCACGATCCCTTGGTCCAAAGTGGCTGGTAGGTTCTCACGCAGCTCACAGTTCTTGTGCGATTCCCTCCTCACCTGAGGGGCTGGGACAACAGGGACTGGCGACTCTACAACATACCGCATAGGTGCTTTTCCACACCATATGCATCTGTGTGGTATCAGTTTCATGAATACATTATATCCCATCTCCAAGATCTCCTCTAACCATTGCCTATGGTTGAAAATGCTGGGCAGATACTCCTTTTTTTTTTTAAGGTTTATTTTTAATTTTTGAGAGCGAGAGCACAAGCAGGGAGGGCCGGGGGGCCCGGGGGACTGAGGATCTGAAGCAGGATCTGAGCTAACAGTAGTGAGCCCAACATGGGGCTCAAACGCACAAACCATGAGATCATGACCTGAGCCAAAATTGGATACTTAACCGACTAAGCCACCGAGTGCCCTTTTATTTCAAAGGTACTCTTTTTTTTTTTTTTTTTTTAAGGGAGGGTTTTACCCCCTCAGATTGTTCCCTATGAGGCTGAGAGATGAGGAGTCCATTCCTCCCGAATCTTGGAGCAGTTGAGCCCTAGAACCGTCTGCTCTACAGACAGCCTGGGAGAATGGTGTTTACCTGTGTCCTGCCTTACCTGACCTATCTCCCCGTGGTCCCAGGAGAAGCACTGGGGAGGGGCCCAGTCCCAGGGGTGGATGGATCACTATCATCAGATTTGCCACACTGCTTTACAGCACACGTTGGGTGCCTCCGGCCTCTGGTACCCCGCGAGTATCCTAGGGGCCAGCTCGTGTTCTCTTCATATCTCCATGCTCGGCACTTGGCTCAGTGCCTGGTGGTGCACTGCAGTCGGAAAACACAGAGCAAACAGTGACTGAGCCCTTGCTCTCTGCCAAGGACTGTACATGTATTAATAACCTAAGAGGTGAATGCCGCTAGTGTGCCCATTTACAGGTGCTGAGACCAAAGCCCAGGAGGTTAATTAACATGCCCAAGGTCATACAGGTAAGAGAGATCCAATTTACCTTCAGGCTCATGGATTTCTGACATATTCATATGGCTGCAGACCTCAGGGTTCAGCTCCAGGTCTGGAGGGGCTGGGGGGAAGCCCTGTCTCCTGCTCTCCCTCTGCTGAGCAACAGGAGGCCTCAAAGGAGGTAAAATAATAATCATAAATACCAGTATTACAGTAAGACTCACATGCTCTCACGCATACTTCTGAAAGTACTTCACTACCAAATATCGTTTTAGAGGCTGTGAAGAAGGCAGGGCAGGCATCTTCCCATTTCTGAGAAAGAAACTGAGAGCTCAAGAGAAGTGACTCATCCAAGGTCAAAGCACAGTGAGGGCAAGAATGGCATCTGTGAGATGAAAGGCTTTCAGGACAGCAGGAAGCGAACTTGTCTTTACTCCATTTGGAGAACAACCTTCCCTTCTGCCACTTGCCAGTGGTCCAAGTGGCTGGAGAGGTCTCTGCTCAGGGGCTGGGGCTCGGGAGCGGTGCTGCCCATGCACCAATCTACTCTCACCTTGGAGGCAAAGGCTGACTTTGTAGCACTGTGCACGGTGCAGGGATCGCACAGGGCTCCTTGACCTCAGTGGCTGCATGCTCCAAAGCCAGCTTTATGATGGAAGACCGGCCGTTATTTTCCACATAAAACACCTTTATGGATTTGCAAGTGCCAGGCTCCCAAGTTGGCTCACTCAGTTGGACCTGCTTGAGTAAGCTATGTCCGTCAGTCACAGAGAAATGGCCCCCTCCATCCGGAAAGTGCCTAAACCAAAGCCTAGAAGTCTAGGCTGAGCTGAGAGGGGGACACCAATGGAGACAGACAGTCCCCGCCCCCCTCAGGCAAAGTGTGCAGTTCGGATGTCTGTGCAGTTATGCAGGTGCACACTCGATAAGCTGCCACCAGATCTGTAGCCATGCAGGAGACTCCTCGAGGATCAGCTGCCCGGCAAACCCTTTTCTAGAAACTGCACACCCATGTGGTCACAGCAAGAGTCCCAGGGCTTCCTGTTTCCACTCCAGCCAAGCAAATAAGCCAGCAGTGGAAGACTGTCTGCTGAGCCCATCAGAGTTCTTCCTTGAAAATTAGGAACCAAAAGATTTTGGTGAGGTCTGGCTTTCTCATAAACAAGAGGGACGTACACATCAGAAATTAGTGGTGGCCATTTTCTTCTGTATAGGCAAAAATAGAGGAAGCTACCTAGCCTAGAGCAAGAGAAAAGAATGAGTCAGATCTGGGGGCACCTGGGTGGCTCAGTCAGTTAAGTGTCCGACTTCAGCTCAGGTCATGATTTCACAGTTTGTGAGTTCAAGCTCCCTGTTGGGCTCTGTGCTGACTGCTCAGAGCCTGGAGCCTGTTTCAGATTCTGTGTGTGTCTCTCTCTCTGCCTCTCCCCTGCTCATGCTCTGTCTCTGTCTCTTTCTCTCTCTCAAAAATAAATAAAGACATTGAAAAAATTTTTTAAAAAGTGTCCGACACTTGACTTTGGCTCAGGTCATGATCTCAAGGTTCGTGACATTGAGCCCCATGTCGTGCTCTGAGCTGACAGTGCAGAACCTGCTTGGAATTCTCTGTCTCCTTCTCTCTCTCTGTCCCTCCCTTGCTTGCATGTGCTTGCACTCTCTCTCTCAAAATAAGTAAATAAACTTGAAAAAAAAAAAGAAGGAGTCAGATCTGAAAAGAGAAGGCCCAGTGCATCTATGCCCTTGGGCTCCATGATACCCTAAGATTCTTCTAACAAAGTCCTGATTTTTGCTTAGAGTTGGTTTCTGTTACTTGCAACCAACATATAGCTGATGGAGTGTAATTCAGTTGTTCTCAGCCTGGGTGACTTTGTTCCCCAGGGGACATTTGGCAATTTCTGGAGACATTTTTGGTTATCATAATTAGGGGTCCAGGAGTGCTACTGGCATACAGGGAGTAGAGCTTGTGGGTGCTGTTACACATCTGCAATTCTCAGGACAGCCCCCCAACAACAAAGAATTATCCAGTCCACATATCAATAGGGCTGCAGTGAAGACACCCTGGTATAACTGAATCCACCATGTATGTCTAAGGTAGAACATTCTCATATGAAAGTAGAGTCTATGCATCACTTCTGCACTTAGCAAAAAAATATTTTATATTAAATGATAATATTTGGTGGTGAGAATTCTTTTACTTTGACAGTGGTAGGAAAGTCGATTAGTGCAACCTCTCTGAAGAATCATTTAACACTAGCAGGGGCCTTAAAACATCCACTCTTAGATCCAATCATTGACTTTTCTTTCAGAATGTATTCTTGGTAGAAAAACCTTCATTCCGCAATTCCGCGATATATACAAAGATTTATGCAGAAGGATGTTCATTGCAACTTGATTTATAGTGGTGAAAAATTGAAACAACTTGAGTATCCAACCACTGCATGTTGGTTACATAAATTATGATACATTGATACCACTGAATAATATACATAGCACTTAAAATTATATTTGTAAATGTCATTTAATAACACAGGGAAATGCTCATTTGGCCAGCTGAAAACACAGGATACAGAAATTCTGAAATACATATAAGCCCAGAAAAAAGGCAATGGGGCAATATATCCAAACATTGACCATAACCATCTGGAGGGAGTAGGTTCACAGCTAGTTTGTTTCCCAGTTTTTGAAACTATTTTCTAATTCTTCTATAATGAACATGTATTACTTTTATAGTCAGGGCGAAAATGAACACTGAAAAGGAATCCCAGAATTGAAGATGGCATAGATTTATTCATTCATCCGGAAAGAAATACAGTAGCCCCCTGCCCCTTAGCCACGGCAAGGACGTTCCAGGGCCCCCAGTGGAGGCCTGAAACCTCAGAGAGTACCAAGCCCTATACGTCCTGTTTCTTCCTATAGATACACACCTTGATAAAATCTGATTTATAAATTAGGCACAGTAAGAGATGAACAATAACTAAGAACAGAATCAATTATAATAATATGCTGTAATAAGTTTGGTGAATGTGGTTTCTCTTTCTCAAAATCTCTTACTGTACTGTATTCACCTTTCTTGTGATGATGTGAGATGGTCTATGTGATGAGATGAAGTGAGGTGAATGACGTAGGCGCTGTGACGTTAGGCTGCTAGTGACCTTCTGACGACAGGTCAGAAGGAGGATCGTCTGCTTCCAGACTGCAGTTGACCACAAGTAACCAAACCGCAGAAAGTAAGACCACAAGTAAGGGGGGCTACTGTATGGACATTACCGGTCTACCAAGTACCAGACATCATGGACAAAAGACAAGGCCCCTGTCCTCATGGCGTTTCCAGTTGAGAAGGAGAAGCACTTTGGAATTTCCAACCACTTTCAAATTTACAAGCACAGAAATCCCTTGAAAAGCCTTTACTGTGAATAGTTAAAGAGCTATTATTTGTTGAAAGCTTATTGGTTCAGTACCATATGTCTTATGATTTGGATCACATGCTCTCTGCACAGCACCTCAAAGAAATATGGTGAAGTCTTGGTCAAGGTCGCATGGCTGTGGACAGTGGCCAAGATCCAAACCAGACAACCCTGAGAACCAATTACCTACCTACTCTGCTCCCTGCCTCAGTGGCTGAGGATTTGTGAGCATGAGGAATAGGTAGACACAGAATTCATTCCAGAACCATGTGAGGTGATAAATGGGGGTCACCAGGGAAGACTTTAGGGTTGACAGAGCCAGACGGTAAAAAGGAACATGCAGGGGACAAAGTAGGTCACAGACTGGGCATCCTACTAGAGGGCCACCAGCTAGCTGTTTATAGCTTCAGGGAAGGTGATGGGCTCAGGAGCCAAGGGCACTGCCACCACTGTGCTCTGAATGCCCTCCGGGAAAGAAGAATAAGAGAGGCAATTAAGGAAGGAAGAGAAGGAAAAGCAAAACACATTTCAGGAACCAGGATTCGAAAGAAGAGGACTTTGCTGCAGTCTGGAATAGCTGTGGCTGCAAAGAACATTCCTTCCCCAAAAGTAAGTCACTAGAGAAGGTTCAAAAAAGGGAGAGGCAGGACAGAGGAGACTGTTCATGCTTCAGACCACAGCCCTGGGGACTCTGAGGATGGAAGGAAAGTGGGGACCTCATGGGTCGTGCAGGGCTATGGAGTTTGCGTCCTGCTGGAGGAGACCAGCAGAAAGTCCCCAGCTTCCTTGGTGACCAAGAGCCCCAGGACGGGTGGGTGTGCAGGGGACAGGAACACCAGAAGGGAAACTGGAGACTATGAGGAAGCTGGGTTCGCTGCATTAACTTTGCAAACTGAAATGAGTGACAAGCCTGGATGCCTGCAGTGGAGCCTCCTGGCTCCAGGAGGGAGGGAATGGTTTTTGCCCTTGAACCTCTGGCTGAATCAAAGCCCAGGTCGCTGCTGTCAGCAGTGCCGTCCTGGCCCCTGAGTGGCAGAAGCAGAAGCTCATCGATGGAGAAACACCAGGGTAGCCCCAGCTGATTTCCACTCCCGAGCTGGCTGTTTGCTTTAGTTCCAACATCGTGATCTGAGGGGGCAGAGAAACTTCTGGGGGAGAGCACTGGGCTGGGAACGAACGGGCCTGAGTTCTAGTCACAAGACCAGGCACACGTCCAGTCACCCCCTGAGCTTCCACGTCCTCCACGGCAGCGTGAGAATGACAGAGCCCTTCTGGAGAAGCCAGGCCTCTCAGGGCCTCAGTGTCCCCTTCCACACAGAGGAGGTGATGACAACACCCACTTTCAGGGATGTGGCCGGAGTTCAGGCAGATGGCACACACAGGCACCCGAGAAGAAGCCCAGTGCAGGGGGTGCTCGGTGCGCAGCTGCTGCTGTTTGTCAGCTACTTTGAGATCAGAGATGGGGGAGGGATTTGAGAAATACCAAGCGCTTCAGGTTCAAATAAAAGGCATTGTTTACAGTCTTCCTTCTTCCCACCTACATCTTCAAAACTCCCTTTCCACACTAGGCAGCTGCCATACTGAACTCCTAAATTTGTATAGTCCCCCAACAGGGGCCCCCCAAAGGCCGCCCTAGTCTCAAGCGCCTCCCCCACCCCCTCCTCCTGGCTGCCGCACTCCTGCCTGGCCACAAAGGCCCCCCTGCTTCCCCTGCCCTTGCTGCCTCCCCTGAATGAACACACACACACCCCGGGCTGGGGCGCCTCCTCTAGGCTTCGCCCGCACCTGTGCTGACCCTGAGCTGTACATCCTGCCGTGGTCTGTGTTTCCAGTTTTTATTTTGTTTTGTCCCTTTCTTAGGCTCTTGCCTTTGCCCATCCCACCTCCTCCCCACAACCATGAGCTCCCTGGGCAGACACGCATCTGCTTTGTCTTTTTACTGCCCCCTCCCCCGCACTGGCCTCTAGTGAAGTGTAGGCAGGCTACCGGTAAACCCATATGGTATGAATGGGTAGATAAGATAATGTATATTGAAATCACTTTTGACCGTCTTCAGAATGATCACTATTAAGTGTTCATGCCACAAATATTCATCGATCACCTACCACTCTTTGCAGGGCCCCTAGTAGGTGCTGTGGACGATGTGTGCCAAAGTCCCTGTCCCCAAGGGCTTTGCAGGGTAATGAGGGAGAAGCCCTAGTATAACTTTACTTCCTACAAACTGCAAGAACATAAACGTACTAAGAGAGGCCCAGGCGAGGGGCTGTGGAAATGCAGTCAGGAACCTCTCCCCTGGAGGCTTCGAGAAGTTTTCCTAAAGGAGCAGGCTGCTTGAGCTCTGCCTCCTCAAGGGCCTTGGCAAAGCCTGTGGCAGGACACAGCAGCTCCCTTCCCTGTCAGGGGGCGCCCTTGCCCCAAGGCCTCCACAGCGCCCCCTCTGGCTGCACGGAGCCATGTTTTGGAGCCCAGCGAACCCTGGCTGGAGGCCTGGCCCTGCCACTTACTGGCTGTGTGACCTGATGTGCTTACTTTATCCAAGCCTCAGTTTCCTCATGTATAAAATGAGGACAGTGGTAGGGATTGACGTGGTGGTGACATTTAAATGAAATAACACAGAGAACATGGAACATAAAAAAAACTCTCTCAATAAATGTAAACTCCTTTCACATCTGGGATCCACTAACCTGCATGCTTCTTGGACAGGGGTGGGCACTCCCTCCTGTCACTAGCCTCGTGTCACTCCGACAGCCCACCCCCCCTGTGGTCTTCAGAGCTTGCCTGGGTTCCCAGAAAAATGATGTGGGTTAGTGAGCCCCAGACTTCCTAAATTTTACAGGTATGTTTAAGAATCTCTCCCATAAGGCTGGGGGTTAAGAATTAGTCTGTAATCGAGTTGCAGATGTCTGAAATGAGAGAATGGTCCCATTTTAGCCTCTGAACCCGTGAAGCACAAAAGGGCAGGAATAATTACCCCAGATGAGGACACCAGGTCCAGAGAAGGGAACAGATTTGGCCAAAGTCACATCAGGAGCCAGTGCTGACGCCCAGACCTACTCTACTTTTGCCTCTGCTGCATAGAGTTACCATCTAATTAGGCTTGATGTCGGGGACTGAGGCCCCTGCCATCGGAAGTCACACCCAGAGCCACCCTGGTTAGGATTGGTTAGGACTGGGGGAGACACTTCTGGGAGGTGATCAGAAATGTCTGAAACCCTCAGTGAATAGATTAGCTCTCAGCTCTGCAGTACACAAACTCTGAGACCTTGAGCACGACCTTCTCCCTCTCCTGGTCTGCTCTTCCTCACTGTGGAATAAAGAAGTTGTCCCTGAGGTATCCAAGACCCTTGTCTCTGATCTCAGGAGCTCCCAGGCATTCAGCAGAGGGAGTTAAGGCCAAATCTCAAGCCAGGACCTCCTTGCCTTTCATAGGACACAGGCCTCAGGATATCTGGCTGGAAGCACTGCTCTGCCCTGCCCCCTCCCCTCTGCCTCCTGCTTCCCAAACAGATCTGTCCCTCATCCACCTGCCCCTGGCTGTCAGTGCAGCAGCTGGCTGGAGAGGAGGAAAAGGCTGTATTCGTAGCCACTTTGCCCATATCCACCAAGTGGGTTGACCCAGAGCTTCTACCCCTACCCCACCTGCTCTGTCACTGTATCCTCTCTAGTGTCCCCTCTCTAGTGTCCCCTCTCCTGCACCCCATGCCCCAACCGCAGGAGCCTAACAGATGCCAAGGTAAACAGCCTAGAAGCTACTTGTAGCTAGATCCTCTGCCAAGGGGGGGGGGGGGTGTGTGAAGGGGATGTAAGCCCTGTGACCTGAGCGTCTCGGGAGGAGATGACTTGGGCCTCTATTCACTGGGTCTCCTATCAGTTCCATCTGTCCTGTGGTCACTCCCTGTGTGTGAGGTTGGGAGGGGCAGTCACAGACCACCTTGCCTGACCCTTTAAGGCTGCAGAAGGGGGACATCTGAGTGGCTTAGTCAGTTAAGCGTCTGACTTCAGCTCAGGTCATGACCTCCCAGTTTGTGGGTTCGAGCCCCGCGTTGGGCTCTGTGCTGACAGCTTGGAGCCTGGAGCCTGCTTTGGATTCTGTATCTCCCTCTCTCTCTGCTTGTGCTCTGTCTCTCTCTCTCTGTCAAAATAAATAAATAAACATTAAAAAAAAAAAAAAAGGTTGCAGAAGGGAAGTTTCAATGGCTTGCTCAAGTTCACATGCAGGAGCAGGGGGAGGAAGCCACTCACTCAGTCTGATAGAGGCTTGGGCAGGCCCCCAGGCTACCTTGTCCCTCCAATGCCCAAAGCCACATTCGATATGGTGGTTGGCTAGATGTACAGGAGAGGGGTTCTGTCTTCTAAGTCAGTTCACTGTGGAGGGTCAGAGAAAACTCAAATTGTAAAACTGGCAGGGAGTGGCAAAGGGGGAAAAGAGAAATCAAAACCACACTCCCTAAAGAAAGGAGACTTTGATCCATGGATCCACTCCCTCAGCCCCGGGCGCAGCACCCCTCCTACTGAATCCTTTTTTTTGTTGTTTTGTTTTTGAGTAATCTCTAGGCCCAACGTGGGGCTCAAACTCATAACCCCAAGATTAAGAGTGGCAAGCTCTACTGTCTGGACCAGCCAGGAACCGCTGAATCTTTAGTTAAAAGAACAGGACATAGATGGGGATGGGTGTCCAGCTACATGCTTAATCTGTACCAGAGACTGCCCTCCACAAAGAGCTAAGACAGATCACATCTCCTTCCCTGGAGTTCTGGCTCTCCCGGGGAGCTGGAAGCAGGAAAAGATTTAGAGAACTATAAGAAGTAGATGAGGAAAGAGAAGAGTCAGAAGTAGAAGAGTGAACAAGGATCGCAGCCCAAGGAGAGCACAGGTTCAAGGCCATACTTGGTTCCCTGGTGTCTCTCCTCCCCACTAGCCTCAGGGACAAGATGACCGGGGTCCTCAGTTCCAGGTCACTGCAGCAAGGCGCCTGCCTCTGTGCACCTGACTCAACCGAAGATCCTTGCTGTGACTTCTCTTCATCTCTGCTCCTAGTAGTTTATGGCCCTCGCTGACCACACGCCTTCTCTCTTGGGCCCTGAGCTTTTGCCACTGCTACTTCGCCTGGAGTGCCCTTGGGTTGCATTTCTGTCACTCACATCCAAAACAGTCTAACAGAAAAGAATGTTCATCTAGGAGGGCAGAACAGATAGTTGTTAAGTAGGTGGACTCTGGAGCCAAATTGCCTAGATTTGAATCTCTGTTGCCACTTGCTAGCTGTGTGACACCCAGCAAATCATTTCTCTGTGCCCCAACTTATTGATTTGTCAGATGTGGTCACGACTAGGCCTATTTTACAGGGTTGTTGTTAATGAGCTATTATCAGCAAATATCTGATTAGAAGAGCACACTATTCAAGCACAGGCCATTGTCACTGTCATGACCACTTCCCACTGGACCAGCTGGCCAGGGCTCCTTTCCAAAGGGTGGTAGGCACACTCACTCAGCCCACTGGCCATGCCTGGTTCCACAACATTCCCTCGTGCATGGTCCTCCAGGCCACATCTGAGAGTGGGGACATGGACCCTCAACGGGGGAGGGGGGAGTTCGGTGGGAGAGGGGTGTAGAGGGAGCAAGTGGGGAGAGTTGGGGAATGAGGGAGTAAGCACGTGGGACTCCTTGGACGCCCTCATCCACGGGACAGTACCAGGAAAGGGGCCACTGCCGGTTCTGCAGAGGCCAGCGCTGAGCTCAGGGCCCAGAGCTGCTGGCAGGAGGCCTCCCCCCACTCTGACTGCAGTCTTCCCATCCTCACAGCACCTGGCTTCCTCCTAAAAAGTCTTGAGTCAAATACACCTTACTGCCAAAAGATTAATTTCTTTCCAAAGCTCCCATTTGGCCCCTGCAAGGAATTCACAAATTTTCCTGGCCTTATTTTACAAATAGAGCCTTTATCCCCCATCCTTTACCTTAGAAAGCTTTCTTAACTTGAACAAAAACATTTTATCTGCCCTGCTGAGGAAAGTAGGGAGGCGCAGTGGGGGCGGGGGTGCAGGGACAGGGGATGGGGACAGATGTTCTGCTGCAGCATGGAAGAGTGAGCAGCGTCTGCATGAGGAACACACTGCTCTTCACAGTGAACTAATAACACAAGCCAGCCCTCTCTCCTGTCTGGAAATCAGTAAATATTTGCTGAATGAATGACTGTTAACAGCATGTGATCCTGCCTTGCCTGCTCTGATAAGTTATAAAGTCCATGCAGCCAAATCGGCATTAAACCCGCCTTACATGCTTGGGCCCCCAGGCCCAAAGCACTGTTTGAAAAGAAGTGGATTGTCCATTTGGGACCATTTGCCCTCTGTACATTTGGTGGGGGGTCTACTTGGCTTGGTGCTGGGACTGGAGGGCGGGCCCCTCTGCTCCCTCCACAGTTCTCTGGTTCCGACAAACCGGGGTTAGGCCGCCTGTCCTTTGTGGAACTGCGCTGGGACCCCCACAGGCAGCTCCAGCGAATGACTGCCAGGTGGAAACTTGTGCCTTTCTTGCTGAGCCCAGAAACATACAGGAAAGGGGCGATGCCCGCAGGATAGATCCCGGCCTCTGCTGGGCCCTGCTTTGCTCGCTGCAGATATTTTCACTCTCTCCCCTAATGCTGGGACTGGTCTGTCTGTCCTTGGTTTTGCATTCTGCAGGGGAGTCAAATGCAGACTCTGGTCACTACCTGCACACCAAGCGTGCGGAGAGATTCTGTGGACACTCATTTCTGAGTAAATTGCCTAAGTGCAGCAGGATCCACCACGGGAGCTGGGGAGCATAGAGCAGGGACACGTGGCGGGAATAAGTGACTTGTGCATTAATCACAAAGCAATCAGTGGATGACAAGGGGCCCTGGAGCCACGGGTCGGTCCGGCTGGACTCAGCGGAGGGAAAGGTCACACTTGCCAGGCAACTCCCATCCATCACCAAGACACCCACTTACCTGACTCCATGTGCCCAGGCCTCCTGGATTCCAGCTCGGCAGAGATGCTGTACTGGCCTGACTCATGGTCCTTGACCCATAGCATCAAGGGCCATCCCAACATCCACATGCCTTGCCACACCCGGCCTGGGCCATAGACTCTTCCAGGCCAGGGCAGAGGAGGAGCTTTGGCTGGTTAACCTTCAGGAAGCCGCCTTCCTCAGCTCCTGAGGCCTGCGCACTGCTCTTCCAGTGCCCTGGATCTCCCCCAGTTATTGGGATCGGAGGAGAGAGGGATTAAGTGCTCACTGCTCTCCCACCAGCCTACCTGTCTGACCCTCCCTGGCTTCTTGGCTTTCCTGTCAAATCTACCCCAACGCCCCACCCCCACCTCCATCCCCACTGAGCACAGAGGCCCCTGTCTGATGGAGCTCCCCCTCACCTGCCCCTGCTCCTCCCTGGCTGCACCCTAACCCTTGGATCAATTTGTTTCTGACATTATTTTCATTGCAAGTGTGCTCTGCCTTCCGGGGCATTTCCATTTTAATGGGAGTGATTCCTTGGCCTCTGTGTGACACAGGATTTTGGCAGTGGTGATGGGATTGGGGGAAGGAAAAAGAGCCTTTTTTTTTAACATTTTTTTTGTGTGTGAGACAGACCATGAGTGGGGGAGGGGCAGAGAGAGAGAGAGAGAGAGAGAGAGAGAGACAGAATCCGAAGCTGGCTCCAGGCTCCACACTGTCAGCACAGAGCATAATGCAGGGCCAGAAACCCACAAACCGTGAGATCATGACCTGAGCCAAAGTTGGACACTTAACGGGCTGAGCCACCCAGGCGCCCTGGGAGGGAAAAAAATGTTGACCAGAAGGACTGTTCCATGGCTCAAATCCACAGCTCTGGATTCAGACCCTAGATTTAAATCCTGGCAAAACCTCCTGGCTGTACAACCTTGGGCAAGACATTTAACCTGTCCTAATTCATCTTCAAGAACAAGAATAAACACACCCACCTTACAGATGTTGAGAAGATTTAAGACATATATATTTTACGATCCTAGTTACAAGATTGAAACTACCCTCCTTAGTCTGGTAAGGCTGGGGCTTCTGACACTGAAAGGAGGGTGAGGGGAGGGAAATCAAACCATCCTCAGCAGCTGAACCCCAGGAGGACAGGTGATTTTAAAGGCCCCTGGCTCCAAACACCCACAGCACCGGGACACTGCGTTCATCTGGAGCGCCTCTGTTACAACCATGCCTCTGGGTAAGCACTGTTTCCCCCTCCCCACGTCCTCTCGTGAAAAGTAAAAGTCCTGGGGACATCAAGGTCACTAATAGTATAATATGAAAAGTTTAATGAGAGGATTTTGTTTGTTTGTGAAAACACAGGACACCCTGGGGCTCTGAAACCACGAGGAAGCAAGGATCGTCCCAGCTGCGGAAGGCAAGGTGCATGCTTAGCCATGACCTCGTTCCACCCTTACGTCTCTCAGCTGTACTTACTGAGGACCAACAATTGTTTTAAAGGTCAAATCAAGACGCTTGTGCAAATATAAAAGTAATACATGTCGGGGCGGCTGGGTGACTCAGTCAGTTAAGCATCTGACTTCGGCTCAGGTCATGATCTCATGACTGGTGGTTCAAGCCCTGCGTCAGGCTCTGTGCTGACAGCTCAGAGCCTGGAGGCTGCTTTGGAGTCTGTGTCTCCCTCTCTCTCTCTGACCCTCCCCTGCTCACGCTATCTCTCTCTTTCTCTCTCTCTCTCAAAAATAAATAAAACATTTTTTAAAAAAAGTAATACATACAATGATTTCATTTCACTCAGCAATTAATGAGGGAACTAGTAAGACGTCACAGGTGCTCAGAGAATCCAGAGCAGACATATACATAAGCCATCAGGAAACAGCACCTAATTCACAAATAGATGCAAACTTATCAATATCTGCAGGGCAATAATCGGCTGCATTTCTGCTGGATACAATTGGTATTACTGTGGGCAAAAGCATTTGCATTCTTATCAGTTTTCTACAGTTTTGCTCAAAGACAAAGGAAGACAAAGATAATCCAGAGGGAACCAGACAGGACAGCCAATAATAATCTTTCCTGCCCATTTCAAAGTCTCTCACCACTTTTTCTAACATGACAATCACCCTCCTTCCATGACAGAGCAGAAAAGACAGAGATGGGCACAAAGAGAGGGAAGGGGAACCCTACCCAGTGCCAGTCCCATCTGAGGGTGGAGCAAGTCTGTGACAACATCATATCTGGGATGACTTCAGAAAAACAAGAATGAGGTCACTTTCCCCACAAAGTTCTAGGATGTTCTTCAAAGGACTGTCCTTCACTGGAGATCACATCCTTCATATACCTATGGCATTCAAATATCCTTTCCTTTCTGAAAACATGGTGGTCGTAGTCAGTAGTACTAGTTGTTGCTTTTTAAATGTACTCATTTGATGAAATAAAGGCTGGAAACCCTAGGTTGAGTCTCCATCTTATAAATATAGATACGGTTTTTGTTGTTAATGTGTTTTGTTATTTTGTAACTTATTCATCTGTGATAGCCTAAAATCTAGAAACCCTGATCCCGTTCACAATTCTGAAATTCTGCGTTACAGGTAAAGTGGCTAAGGACCCTCCCCCAGGTCTCCTAGCTGATCAGAGGTCTCCTGGCCCTGGTGGAGGATAAGCAACTAACCGGGATGAGGCCTCCAGATGTGAGGCTGAAGTGAGAAGGGAGAAAATGAGACTCACGGACTGAGTCCCGGGGACACCAGAGGGAGGCTGAGACAGTAGAGCCAGGGTCTTCTCTGGGGCGGGTCTCCAGATACATGCCATGCGTTGGGCTCCATGGCTTGTGAAAAGCCTTCACCTACCTGTCCTTCCTGTCTATAGCACAGAAGCTTCTGAGGCTCATTAAAACCTGGTCTATGCTGGCACTTGGGCCGGAAGGGCAAGGAGCAGGCTGGGGACCACCTCCCTTCCTGAGAGCCCGCCCCAGTGCCCGGATGTAGGGATGTAACCAAAGCCCAGAAGGAGAAGGGTTACAGACATGAGAAGCCAAAGACAGATTAGATCTGGAGAATGGGAACAGAGATTTCCCAGCACGTTAGATAGTAACCTTTGCAGCCTGGCTTTCCAACTCCTCCACATCAGGAGTTTGGTTGCCAAAGCCCCGCTGCCTCCCCCACATTTGACTATCACTGCTGCAAGTCAGAAAGCAGCAAAGGCCCGACTGTTAAAGGCACAGGCTGCCCAACCAGAGAACAAGACCTCTTCCCAAAGAGCAGGAGGGCACAGGCACCAGCCTTGGGAGTTGCACGTCTCATCATGGCCCTAAAGGAGGTGAGTGGAGTCCGATGGAGGATCTAGGGCACCAGCATTCTAAGTGTTAAGTACTGCTATCCTGAGTACCTGCTTTCTGCTGGATTAACAGGGAAGGAAATGAGCAGAGGAAAGGAGACAGCTCCCGATGGTTTTTAAAGAAAAGTGCATTTAAGCTTAAAGTCAGTGTAGCGGAACAGCTGGGCTGGAAAACTGGTTGTTTAGCTCCGCGGTTGGTGTCAGGGACCCACTGGCTGAGAGACAGTAGGAGCAGCTTGCCTTTGTAAACTGCAGGTACTGAGAACCAAGACAAAGGGCCTTGAGGGAGCAGGGACTCCAGCGATAGCTCTTCCCTATTCCTACACATCAGGGGAAAGGATAGGCCCTGAGCTGGTAGCATTCCGGGCACTGGCCAGGCTCTAGAGTTTTCCTGTTCCCAGCTCTGCCGTTGAGCGATTACAACCCCAGGATCCCAGAATTTCAGATCCAGAAGGGACCAAAGATTGCACAGGAATCCTTGCTTCAGCTTCTGTGTGCCCATGTGTGTCCCAGCGCCCCCAGAGAAGGCCCACTCGTCCTCTGCCCAGCCTGCCCTGCTGTCTGCAGCTGGCATGGGGAGGAAAGCTGTACATCCTGTGTCGCCAGCACGGTGGGCATACACTGTGGCACCTTAGATAGGAATGGCCTCTCAAAGATGACCTGACTCACAAGTCATAGCCGATCCAAGTTCACTTGCAGGAATTTTTTTCCTGGCCTACCTAATTTTTTTTTTTATGTTTATTTTGAGAGAAAAAGAGAGAGAGAGAGAATCCCAAGCAGTCTCCACAGTAGCACGGAGCGGGTCACAGGGCTCAATCTCACCATGATCATGACCTGAGCTGAAATCAAGAGTCAGATGTTTAACTGATTGAGCCATTCATTGGCCAACCGAGTGTTAAAACTGCTTCTAAATCCAATATCTACAATCTAAGATTTACTTTACAAATCTGGCCTGGTTGGTTCTCTGGAAATATGAGAAAGGCTGGCAACAATGACCCCATGCTACCACACCCTTTGTGCAGGCCCAGCTCTGCAGACGGCCCAGCCACAGCACTCCCTTCTGTCCCCCAAACCGGCTGCCATCCTGGTCTGCGAGCCCCAACTGGTTTCTAAAGGTATGAGTTTGTGAGGCCAGACTCTGTCCACGCTCCAGCCTTCAGCAGTGCCTAGACATGGAGACGGCCTTGGTCTAAATCATTCCCTTCCTTTACAACTTAGCCTCTTCCTTACAGAGTTCTGCTCACCCCCACGGATTTCCTTCCTCTTGTTCTGTTATCTTCATCTAGTGACCTTCGTTAACATAAAAATAACCAGAGCAGCAAAGCAATTTTGTTTAATCCTCCTTTTTCCGGTGACCTTGCATATAAGTCAGTGGTTCTAACCAGTGGCAGGGCCACCTGTACTGTACCTTCTGGGGTTTCTGGAAAGTATAATTAATACCTTGGTGACAGGGCTTTATCCATAAAACGAAACAAAACTTGTCCTTGCAGAACGCTTCAAACGCTGATTGAAATGGAACCCTGACGAAGTTTTCCCTGTCATTCATTTAGCCTCTCTGTGCTTCTGTGCTGGGATAGCACACTCCATTCACCCAACACCACACTTCTCTCATGGGGCTGCTGTGGAGGTTACATGACATAAAACCAAACAGATAGATGACACAATATGAAGCACACGGCAGATGTCAGCCATGACAACCCATTTAGACAAGGGGATGGTCAGAAGCACCGGGGTAGCTCAGTGCGTTGAGCATCCAACTCTTGATTACAGCTCAGGTCATGATCCCAGGGTTCTCCCTCTCTCTTTCTCTCTCCCCCTCTGCCCCTCTCCTCTGCTCTCTCTCTCTCTCTCAAATAACAAGTAAAAGAAGGAAAGGGGATGGTGAGGCAGGAGTTAGCGTGTTTGCCCACAGAGCTAAGCTCTAGTCCTGTGAGAAGAGCAAGTGACCCTGGTCCTGTGGCTGCTGCTCTCCCAACGATAAGGAGCTGCCCCGCACCTGGAGTCCTTTCCACCCACCCCAAAGAGTTTACGGTTCTGTGTTCTTAAAATGATGCATCATGACATACCCTTTTGACATTCTCTCCAGCTTTTCGTGTCCGGGTCAGCATTCCTAGGTACAACGTTGGGAGCTGACCCAAGGCTATATTTCCTCTTCCATCAGATTAAAGAACAAAGATGACAGGAAGCAGTGTAAGGGCACCTGGGTGGTTCAGCCGGGTAAGCGTCCGGCTTGATTTCAGCTCAGGTCGTGATCCCCAGGTCATGGGACTGGGTCCTGCCTCGGGCTCCGCACTGAGCATGGAACCTGCTTAAGATTCTCTCTCTGTCCCTCTGTCCTTCCCTGCTCTCTCTCTCTCTCCCTGAAATTAAAAAAAAAAAAAGAGTAAGCAGTGTGTACCCTGGATATCACTGCTCCCCTGAAACCCATGACATTTTGAGGGAGGCTCTAGTGGCTGGTGACCTCAACTTTTCCTAGCTGTCCCCCTCCTCAGATGGAGAAAGGGTTTTTTTTTGTGTACCCAGAACACAACCTCTTGTGGTGGGTACCTATCCATCACTAGATTCTCACCTCAAAGGGATTCAGGGAAATGGCTTCTGAGGCTCAGCAGTAAGGCAGAGGCTCAGAACTAGATCCCACCCCAAGCCCCCACTGCTGGAAGGAGAGCTGGCCATGACCAGGCAAGCGGGAGAGAGGCTGCACATCAAAGGGAAAAACAGCAGTTCAGTTCATCAGAATAAACCAGGAAGAAAGGAATGGCAATAGCTTATTACTGAGAGAATAATTTGTAACTAGGTTACAGATAGTCTGAAGAGACAGAGAATGGATGGTAGAAATGGACAAAATAAAAAAAACGTTAATAGAATTCTCTTGATGGCTGATGGTAGAGTAAGAGCACCATTTACCCTGAACTTCTTACTTCAGATTTCCCTTCTGCATTTTAAAGGAATCTTGCAAATGATTCCTTCAAGCACCGGAGTAAGAAAATTTAAATAAAGACTTGAACCGAGGGGGTTATCCTCAGGCAGATTCAATTAAGGGCAAAGGAACCTTCCTCTCAGATTTCCAGGTTACTGGTGCCCCCTGGTGGACAATGCAGGTTATGTCTGTTGGTTAGAGGATGGAAATTTGATTGGGTGCTCAGATTTGAGGAAGCCGCCGTCCCAGCTCTGATGCAAGCAAGTGGAAGGAAATCTCAGGTGCCAAGTACCTCACATGCATTACCTCATTTGTCCATCACACTGTTTTCCAGATGAGTGAGCTGAGGCTTAGAGACATTAAGTGAACTGCCTAAGGTCACCCAGCAAGTAGCTAAGTGGCAATTCTGACTCAGTGCCAAGCATTCCAGAAATCCTGATGGTTACAGGTATTTCAAACACACACACACACACACACACACACACACACACACACACACAGAGAGAGAGAGAGAGAGAGAGAGAGAGAGAGAGAAGAACGTGGATGCAATTTTTGCCAAAATGCATCCCATATATAGATAGCAGCTTTACCCAGTTTCAAACAGTTTATTATAAAGCTGGGGTTTTTATGTTAAAATTTCCCAACTTAGGGCCCAGGAAGTTTCACATTTCTTTAACTTGATTCAAATGCATGGTTTATTTCTCACCAGTGACTCTTTAAAAGGTTAACAATGAAGGGGAAAGAGTCCCAGATACGAGGAGGCAAGATGGGATTACCCAGACGAAATGTGTTCATCAGTTATAGTTTAAACTATAGTCAAAACCTCCTGGGGTTTGTATATAAGATTTCACATGTGTGTATATCCTTTCTCTGAAGAGGGGACCCAGACCAGCCACCTCTTGACCCTGAGCAAGTTATGAACTACGACTCTATGACCTGCTACATGGTAAACACCCCCTGCCTGCATCCATACACTCTCCCTTTCCTCTGCTTTAAGCCTTAAAAGATACCTGGCTTTTTGGGAGCATCTGAGTGGCTCAGGTGGTAAGTGTCCAACTTCAGCTCAGGTCGTGATCTCATGGTTCGGGAGTCTGAGCCCCATGTCTGGCTCTGTGCTGACAGCTCAGAGCCTGGAGGCTGCTTCAGATTCTGTGTCTTGTGCTTTCTCCCTCTCTCTCTCTCCCTCTCTGTCTCTTAAAAAAGACAGATGGTTAGGTAGATGGATACCTGGCTTTCCCCCAAAGAATGCTGGCAGTCATTTCCCCATACGTCATGTACCTTCAGCATAGGAGGTGGGCCTCCCCTGACTGCATCCAGACTACTACCCCTCCACACAGGAATCTCTGCTTTTTTGAGACCTAGACCCCTCCTTTATTGTGTCATCTGCTTACCTTCCAGATATGTTGCTCAGGCATTACAGATTTTGGGTTCCTACAATCCTGTCAACATCCTGGGTGATATCAATGCCACAGGAATGACCCATCCAACCTCCCCCAGCCTCACAGGACCCTCTCTCATTGACCAACTCAACATCAAAAAATCCCTCTTCCGTGACGCTTGAACCACTCACTCTATGCCACACTCGGGACTATCCTGACCTGGGATTGCTCCACCTTTGTGCCAGTCCACTCAGACTAAGTTAGTGTGGTAAAACACCCCCAAGTCTCACTTCTCTGCCCACTGCAGGACCGGACGGCCGCAGCTCTGCTCCCTGTTCTCGTCAATCTTGGAGCCAGACTATCGGGCAGCCTTTGTCCTGGGGTGAGCTAGCCTACACTGAGGGAAGGAGCACTGACTGACCCTCGCAGTGTCCCCTGAACCTCTGCTCAGAGCAGTACACTTCATTCTCACTGGCAGTTCATGGATAAGCCTGGTGCCACCAGGGCAAAGAGCACTACCCTCTCAGGGGCGTGGTAGAGAGAAGTGGCAGATGTTTTGATGACACCATCTACCACAATCTTTGAAGTCTTGATTGGAACATCAGTCTAGGGGTGCCGAGGTGGCTCAGTAGGTTAAGCATCCGACATCAGTTCAGGTCATGATTTCACAGTTCATGAGTTCGAGCCCCGAGTCAGGCTCTGGGCTGACAGCTCAGAGTCTGGAGCCTGCTTCAGAGTCTATGTCTTCTCTCTCTCTCTCTCTCTCTCCCTGCTTCTCCCCCTGCCCCACCGCTCTCAAAAATAAACATTAAAAAAAATAAAAGAACATCAGTCTATCTCAGAACACAGCCGCCTGTCCCTGCTGTCAGTCCACTCCTATGATACCATCTTTCAACTTCATTCAGGCTGTCCATTTCCTTCAGCCCCCTCCCAGAAATAATGATGATAGATAACATTTATTGAACACTTCATAAGTGCTGACTTAACATCTATTATACCATGATGAAGCTGAGACTCAGAGAAGCTAAATAACCAGTCTTCACTTTCTCCTTCCTATCTTCTAGGTTAGAAGCATCACTTCAACTATTAGGGGAACAGGAGAACCAGGTACAATTGAGAGCCCAGGTTGGGGACATGAACTGTGTCAAAACAACAGTCTGCAAGTTGTATGATTGTTCTCCTGAGCGCTCAGTGGCTGGGCTTACTGGTTCTCAGCCAAACGTGATCCTCTCCCTAAGTGACTTGTAGCAGTGTTGCAGAGTTTTTCTTGGGCAAGGGGTACTACTGGCATCTAGTGAATAGAGGTCAGGGAGGCTACAATGCACAGGACACTACTCCACACAACCGAAAATCTCCCAACCCCTGGACATTTGTCAATAGTGCTGGGGCTGAGGGGCCCTGGTCCAGAGACCACCTAGTGTCAGGCAATCACCTAGTAAGTGTCCCTAGTCTGTTCTCTCCTCTTCCCCAGACTTCCTGCTTCAGGCTTCCTCCAATCTTTTCAAACCCTTCCCCCAACCGCCTCCTCCATGGGACTCCACTCTCTCCTTCCCTGCTTTCAACCACACTAAACTTTCCAGCCTTCCAGATGCCATGAGCTCCTCACCTAAAGGCCCTTGCATGTTTGCTCTTACCCCAATGCTCCCCCGTCTCCCAGCCCCCGTCCTTCCCTGAGCTCTCGGCTTCTCAGCTCTTCAAGGAGGCTGTTCCTGCACCCACAACTAGATCAGGCCCCTCTTCTGTATTTCCCACAGCAGCACATGTGCGCCCAACAGAACACGTGCCACACTAATCCCGTGTGTTACCTAGCCAGTTTCCCAAAGCCACGAGAGCAAGGACCACGTGCCTCATCTTCAGCACGGCATGTCTGGGTCCTACGAAGTACAAGATATATGACAGACGCTTAATATTTACAGCGCAGGTGTCTCCATTTCCATTTGGATCTCTCATATGCACAAAGTCAATGCATCCAAGTCATACCTTTTTCTTACCTCACCACCACCACCATCACCACCCTTTTACCATATTCTTGATCTCTGTGAATGGCACCGCCATTCACCAACTACCTAAGCCATCCCTGCCTCCTCCCTTTCCCTCACACCCCCAGTCATTCAGGAAGTGTGTCCCTTCCGCCTGGGTTACCCTCCAATCCATGTACTTCTTTTGGGTTTTTGTCTCAGACACAATAGTTGTAACCACTTACTCTGTGCCACTTAATTCCCTCAGACAGGTCACTTACTTCCTCTAAGCCTTAAATACCCCACGGATTAGTAAATGCCCAGTCAGCACCTACTAAATGTTCAGTAAACGCTGGCTACTATTATTCTTGCCAGGTCCACTGCCATCACTCTAGGAATATTGTCGTTTCCAGCCCCGGCTGCTGCCACGACTTGTTATCACTGCTTCTAGCCAGCACTCCAGTCTACTCTCGACAATGTACCCAAAGCCTCCCCAAAATGCAAATAATATCATGTCACTCTCCCGCTTAAAATCCTTAAATGGCTCTCCACTGCCTCCTAGATAAGGTTCAACCTGGCTTGGCACACACACCCACGTCACACCCCAGGGCCATCTCTTGGCCCTTCTCCCATCACACCCCTTGCTCTGGTCATGTGGAACTGAAGGCACTTCCTTCACTGCGGCTTCCTAGCTCATGTGCAAACTGCCCGCCATCCCTACCTCCACCACCAGATGGGAGGAAAGTGAGGTAGCTACTAATTCACTGTGCTATTCCCAAAGCCAAGCAGGATGTGGCTCAGATTAACATCAGATAAGTATTTAGTGACTGAATTTAACTCCTATGCTTTATTTTGAAGAGGAAACAAAGCAAAAAGAAAACATTAATCACATGAGTTCAGGTTGGGAAGGTATGTGGTCAGAGTATCCCTGTATCCCCAAACCTGTAATGACCTGCAATCTTTCTAATAGCACTAATTTTTGTGATACCTTTAAAGGGTGGATTTGTGAAAAGTCTAGCAAACAGGGGCATCTGGGTGGCTCCATCAGTGAAGCATCTGACTCTATCTCAGCTGAGGTCATGATCTCACAATTCATGAGCTGGAGCCCCACAGTGGGTTCTGTGCTGATGGCACAAGAGCCTGCTTTGGATTCAGTCTCTCCTTCTCTCTGCCCCTCCCCCATTTGTGTTCTCTCTCTCTCTCTCTCTCCCCGCCTCAAAAAAAAATAATAAACTAAACTTGACAAACTATTAAATAAAATAATAATAATAATAATAATTAATAATAAACTAAGGGGCGGCTGGGTGGCTCAGTTGGTTAGGCGGCTGACTTCTGCTCAGGTCATGATCTCACAGTCCGTGGGTTCAAGCCCCGTGTCGGGCTATGTGCTGAGAGCTAAGGAGTCTGGAGCCTGCTTCAGATTCTGTGTCTCCTTCTCTATCTTTCCCCTGCTCGTGATCTGTCTCTCAAAAATAAATAAAAATTTAAAAAAAAAAAAAGATTGTTTAAAAAAATAAACTAAAAAGAACTCTATCAAACAAACACCAACTAAGCGTTTGTCTGCTAATGACAATTTGAACCAGTGACTAGTTTCAGTTCACCTTACTCTAGCCCCAGACTACATTCAACAATGATTAATTCACAGCACCTAAGGTGAGTAGGATGCAAAATCCAGGAAACAAAACACGTTAGCAGTTGGAATCATTACAAAGTACCTCAAAGAGGTCACAAAACGTGGAAAGGGTTGTGTGGACACAGAAACTGGCTTCATCTTCGGCTCTAACGCCCCTCTGGCTTGTTTTCATTTTTTAAATGCCATCCCCGGTATTTCTGCTATCACCCCACCCCACCCCCAGGAGCCCCTCATACAGGTGCACACTACACAGCTCCAGATAAGACAGTCTATGAAGTGTGCCCTCAAAAGGTGTGCAGCGCACACCAATCTGTGCCTGCCTTTGCGGTGGCCATGAGCTCAGGACAATTGACCAGAGTTTCACTCACCTTAATGGTCCTAGTGACCTTCTGAGAACATGGGCTAGCAAGCTCTTTGTGGACAGGTCTTGTTAAGATCCCTCGAAAGAACAGAACCTGAGGGCCATAGACCAGTGGCTTCAATGAAGCTACTGAAAGCGAAGGTAAAATGTGCTTTTTTTACTAGAGATATCTCAAAAGTTTCGTTAGCTTTTCAAGGGCTATCATGTCCCTAAATTTAAAAATCTTAGCAAATGTTAGGCATGGAAGTGATTAATTAATGTGTACTTTGTGACAAACCCTCACTACCTCTTGAACTAGCCCCAATTCAAAATACAAAATAGACCCTGCACCTAGCACTTTTCTGTCAACCCAGGAGGGGCAAATCTGTCACCTGACCATTTGAAATCTCCCCAGCGGCAAAGAAGACAGACAAGGTGATATAATCGTGGGCTCTAAAGAGTTAGGTAGACTGGTGCCTAGAAAGAGGCTTGCCTTAAATCACCCTAGATTGTATTGTGCAGGTACGATACATTCTCTAATGCTCAAGGGCTATAGTTGGGGAAATTCCACTCAGCCTAATGAGCTCAATATTAAAATATACTCTGCAAAATCTTGAGGTTTCTGAAAGAAACAGAAGGACTGGGAATCTAAAAATGAAATACAAAACTCTAATACGTGACTGGCGGAAAATACTAAAATCACCGATGATTAAGTACAGCAACTTCTATGGCAAATTCTATTCTCTCTCTCCCCAAATTAGACAGAAGACTGCACATAAAAATAGGAAGTGAGATTCTGTTATGTACAAACTTCTCCAATAATAACATCACAAAACATCAAAATGAAAAATATTTAATACACAAAAAGGCACAACAGGATCAACTGGGATTAAAAGCATTACATAGTGCAAAAGCCAAAAAGATACAGAGCTATTATCGGTGCTTAAAAGGACTAGAAGAGAACACATGACAATGTCTCCTTTCCCCACTGAGGAAGCTGGCGACTATGCAGTTACTTACAGTTGCTTTTTTCATTTCCACACAATGCAAGCACGTTGGCTATGCTCCTGCCGGTTGCGCTACCTGATGCGATGTTACGTGCATGTTTTCCGTTACTGGCAGTGCATTTTAGGCTGCCTACTCAAGTGCATGTAGGAAATTTTTGTAGATCAAGACCATAGCAGGGCAGCTGTATCCACTATCCAAATTTACACACACTTCTCTCAGATCCTAGAGAGAGACTTTTCTAGTCAAGAGCTTCACAGCAAGGAAAGGCTAGGCGGGCTCGAGGTGGTTAGGAGGAAGCAACACGGCTCTGCTAGGCAGGCACCGAAAAGAGCTTGTGCTCAGCTTCCAGAGCGTGAGGTATTCTGAATACATACCCCAGAGCCTGGCTTAACAGTTCTTAATATCTTATTTAAAGCAATTTATACGTTAGACTGTTCCCACATACTTTATTTCCATAACAAACTATGAGGTAGAAAAAGGGTAGTACAAGTATTCATATTACAGAGGCTTAAGAAGGGCAAGACCAGGACCACAGATGGTGGAATGATCTTACTCCTGGTGTCTAACCAAAAGGCACTTAACAAGGCCTAGCTAGAGGCTAAGCAGAGTTCTATTCAGAGGCTGCTTACAACTTCTACCTTGCCAAGTGCCGAGAAAGCCAGAAACATTTCACTCCCCTTTTTAAACATTGTCTATTATTTTTAAAAGGAGGAAAAAAAAAACCCCAAAAGGAGACACTTTGGTTATTTTAAAAGGAAGTGACAAAACAAGGCAAACTAAAGGGGCGGGGGGGAGTCCTCCTGTAGGAAAAGGGGAGGCGGGCCTCAGTTTCTCAGTGCTGAGACAACAGGGCTGCTAACTGCCCTCGCTGTTCTCCCCTCAGGTATATGAAGGAAGCCTCACTACAAGTTGTTTTTCATTACACAGTAGCACTGATGTCACAGCTCCCCCTCCTTCCTTCTGGAACCCAGCTCCTGACTCTCCGACAGAAACACTCCCTCAGACTGACTGGAAAATAGGAATCTGACCTAAAGACACTGTAGTTCCAACTACCCAGGGGGTGACACACAAGCCTTCTGGTGTAAAAGCAATATCCGGAAGTAGATCTCTTTGAACTCTGAGGAAAAAAGAGCAACAGTAAGGGACGAAGGAAGGGGAAAAGTAGGACATCAAGGCAGCTACTATTTAAAAAAAAAAAAAAAAAAAGGGAAAAAGCCTTATGATAAGACGTTACGTGTTCTCATTAACTGTCAGTGTTCTAGTGATAATGTCAACTTTCAAGAAAGCATCTGCCAAATTAGAGCAACTATTCTGAGACAGGAATTACTCTGACAGCACTACTTGACCCTTTTTAAGATCCTTGGCCCGTTCTACCCCAAGATATGAGGGCTCTTACTTGCTGTGCTATGCTCCCAGAAGGTTTATAGAAGGATCCTAGCTAAAGGAAAACAATCTGCAGGAGAAGCACAATCTTGGATTTCAGAGAAGCTACCAAGAAATACCAGCTACTTCTTTCTGCAGACACAGTTCTCTGTAACATTTTCAGTCATTCAAAACGCTGATAGAGGGGGGCGCCTGGGTGGCTCAGTCAGTTGAGTGTCCGACTTCGGCTCAGGTCATGATCTCACAGTTTTTGGGTTTGAGCCCTGCGTCGAGCTCTGTGTTGACAGCTAGCTCAGAGGCTGGAGCCTGCTTCGGATTCTGTGTCTTCCTCTCTCTCTGACCCTCCCCTGCTCATGATCTTTGTCTCTCAAAAATAAATAAATGTTAAAAAAAAAAAAAAAAAGGGCTGACAGAGGTACAGTAAACCCAAGTGTTTCTTAAGGTTCTATTTAACAAGGCCGCACGCACCGCTGGGATTACACGTTAATTCTATCAAAAGATCTCAAAAAGCTTAGGGGACAATCTCCCATACCAGACAAGACCTGGTAGCTCCTACAAAGGAAAAATGTGGCAATGGTGACCAAGGAAAGCTCCGTCCAACAGAAAGGATGTCTCAAAGCAGTCTGGAAAAACTGTCCCCAAATTAGGCCAGGGAGTCACTTGAACCACTACCTCAGTTCAGCTTTAGATCCTCAGTATCTCTCCTCAGACGCTAAACTGCAACTGCATTAATCACCTTCTGGGAAATTCCAGCAAAGTAACCTCAGCATACCCTACGGCAGTGCAAACTTCCAAACATTTGTAAACATTGCACATTTTGCTTTTGGCACAGGGGAGAGCTTACAGGTTCTTTATCTCTGAAGTGCAGATCCTAAACACAGCTAGTTCCTATTTTATAGCCATTTTCAGCAAAGGCATTAGCAGTCCTGATAGCAGTCTATGTACATACACATATACATACACCTATGAGTGAAGATAATCATCAAAATAAATTCTTCTTTAGGACTCTGATCAACAATTTAAGCAGATACTTGGCTAAAAGGAAAACAACAGATTCACAGTATCTAAAGGCATATAGTTCAGAAGCTCACATAATTCTCTGTGGGGGGAAAAACCCAAATAACCGGTTAACAAGTTTCCTCCTTTTTAAAGAGAACTGAGAGATAACACAATACTTCTGGAGAACCCAAGTTCTAGCATTCACCCATTTCTCATTAATGACTTTTCAAAGGAGCCAGTATTACATTGAGTTGACATTTCAAAAAAAAAAAAAAGGTGACAAATGATTCTAACCATTAAAAATAAATTCTTACAAATGAAATTATGTCCCACAAAGCATTATATACATCTAAATATACATAAATTATTATTAAAACACAACTACATATGTCGAATGCTTGGCAGTGATCCCATCTTAGATTAGAAGAGTTCATGGCAGTTTGTAGGCTGGCTTGGCTAGATGCTTATCACTGCTCAAGCCTAGGATTGTGAACCTATGATATTCCATAGATGGACTGTGAAAAAAATAGCACTATGTGTTGGCCTTAAGATTTTTATAAAGTCTGGTTTAAGTATTTAATACAAAAGCACAAGTATCATAAGTATAATGCAAGTACGGAGAGTTAATGAGACAGGAGGCATTTTTAGCTGTAACCTAAAAATTCATTGTTTCTGGGGCACGTTTGTGACTCAGTCGGTAAAGTATCCGACTTCAGCGCAAGTCATGATCTCACAGTACGTGGGTTCAAACCCCATGTCGGGCTCTGTGCTGACAACTAGCTCAGAGCCTGGAGCCTGTTTCGGATTCTGTGTCTCCCTCTCTCTCTGATCCTCCTCTGCTCACGCTGTCTCTATCTCTGTCAGAAATTAAAAAAAAACAAAAACAAAAACAAAAACACCACACATTAAAAAAAATTTGTTTCTAAGGATTTGTCATTTTTGCTCTGAATTTTCTGTCCAGGATAACCTGATCATAAATATTAATGGTGATTAAAGGGGCGCCTGGGTGGCTCAGTCGGTTAAGCGTCCGACTTCGGCTCAGATCATGATCTCAGGGTTCGTGGGTTCGAGCCCCATGTTGCACTCTGTGCTGACAGCTAGCTCAGAGCCTGGAGCCTGTTTCAGATTCTGTACCTCCTTCTCTCTCTGACCCTCCTCTGCTCACTCTCTCTCTCTCAGAAATAAATAAAAAAAGAAAAAAAAACCATTTAAATGGTAATTAAAAAAAGAAATTTGGTGCTGGGACAGCTGGCTGGGCTCAGTCAGTAGAGCATGCAACTTGATCTTGGTCATAAGTTCAAGCCCCACGATGGGCATAGAGATTACTTTAAAAACAAAAAAGAAAGAAAGAAAGTCGGTGCTGATGTGGGATGATTTCATTGCTCACAAATCTATGGCACGATGCAGCAGAAGAGTAAACTTCACTGGCCCCTGCTCTAAGAGATCCCTCCTCAGAATCAAGATTTCCACTCAAGCATCTGGGAGTGAAAGGGGAGAAAAGGAGACAAATCAGACAGGCTGTTGTAAAAGAGAGGGAAACTGGCCCTGGTTCTGGAACACCAGAGCACACTGTCCACCCTAAATAAATCTAAAAGATAAACAGTAGTGTTTGGAAATTAGAGGAGTTTACCTGATAGACGTAAAACTATGAAGACTTGACATACAATGTCCTGCTTTAATGGCAGTGAGTAAAATGTATCTGTACCGCAGTAGCATTAAAAAAAAAAAAAAAAAAAAGAGACGAAACCAAAAACAAATCAAGGTTTAAAGTTTCTTGCAGGTAATGAACTGCTCTGATAGCACTGTGTAGTCCTTTGTAGGGCCCTTCACCTATTCTACCCCCAAGAAATGACGAGGCCTACTTGCTATCCTACTCTCCAGGGGTGACTGCACAGGACAGGGGTCCGGGATGACGGAAACACCCTGCAGAGGAAGCGGCTTCCCGAATTTCCGATAAGCTACCAAGAGATGCCAGCTGCCTCCTCCTGCAGACATGCTGGCTTCCCTGTAACAGCTGCAGTCTGTCATGGGACTCCTGCCAGAGGTGCAGGGGACCCAAGTCTAGGTTGTCATACCACTCGCAGCTCAAACACGCAGCTTGGGATCTTTTAAGCAAAGTAGTTAGTGGTAACAGAGACAATAAAAAACCCAATTGAGCAAGGGGGAGAAGGAAAGCTGAGTAGCGTAAGAGAATCCTGTGCTAGGCAAGGATGTACCAAAATTAGCATCAAATGTTTACAAACACAAAATTTTTCAATTCTTTCTGAAGTTTTCTAAAAAAAACAAAAACCCTGCAATAAGAGAAATCAGAGGCTACAAGTGCAGATCCCTAACTCTCCCTGCCCCTCCTTTAAGTTACCATCCATGAAAGCCCTTAACTGGCAAAAATCAAATAAAACTGAGGGCTATCAAATGATTATGAAGACAGTAGTACTTGGGAGAAAATAGGGGAAAAAGTCATTTAAATCGCATAAATGGTGAAGCATTTACCATGGTTTAACAAAACACTTGAGCTCAAAGGACTCCTTCTGCTTCTAGAAGGAAAACCCTTGTCCCTGATGCCTAGAGATAGCCAGGGACTTGAACTTCCTTCCCCAAGAAGGAACAATACTGGAGAAGATGGGTCAGGCTCTTCTGCACCTTTATCTGTCCTCCCTGTGGGAGGAGTAAGTTATTATGTTTATATAAGAAAGCCTGACATTTACAGGGCCTTTTCTCTTTGAGGAGAAAGTGTTAAAAGTTGTTATTCTCTCTAAAGTCCTATTTTGGCTACGAGTCATATTCTGCAATATTTTAAGATGATAAGCTATTCCAAATTTGACAAGCTGCACACTTTAAATATTTA
This sequence comes from Hyaena hyaena, assembly GCF_003009895.1. Taxonomy (NCBI): domain Eukaryota; kingdom Metazoa; phylum Chordata; class Mammalia; order Carnivora; family Hyaenidae; genus Hyaena; species Hyaena hyaena. The sequence goes on along the minus strand of NW_024080660.1, from coordinate 4,293,669 downwards.
ACAAATAATGAGAAGGAAGTGAGTATGGTTTCAAGATTTACTACAAGTCCCTTAGATTCTAGATGCATCACTAGCTGTGACTTTCGACAGTCATTTAACCTTAAATTTAGCCTCAAGTGCAAAATAACAGGGGCTGAGTATATGAGTGCCTTCTAGTTTTAAAATTCTAGAACTGTTAATAAAACTCCCCCTCAGAAAATTAAATATGCTGCTAAAAGTGATCTTGTTCATTCTACTTCTTATAACTGGAAAAGCCCTTCCTTCTAGGGTAGGGCTTCCCAAAGTGTGGTCTGTGGACCATTTGAATCAGCTTCCAGGAACACATGTTCAAATGGAAACCCCAGAGCAGGGGGGGAAGGAGGGGAGTTTGTTTTTTGTTTTTTTTTTTTTTAAACTTGGGCTGTTTTAACAAGCAACCCAGGTGATTTTTTAGATCAGTAAATTTGTTAATTCTAGGGCCCTGGTCAGGGAGCCTAGGTGGCTCAGTTGGTTAAGCGTCCAACTTCAGCTCAGGTCATGATTTCATGGTCCATGGGTCTGAGCCCTGTGTCAGGCTCTGTGCTGACAGCTCAGAGCCTGGAGCCTGCTTCGGATTCTGTGTCTCCCTCTCTCTCCCTGCCCCTCCCCCTGCTCGGTCTCTGTCTCTCAAAAATAAATAAATGTTAAAAAAAATCCTAGGGCCCTGGTCTCCAAAATCTCATATGCATACCCCTGGGCATACTAAGATTTTTCCATGAAAAAGGTATAGGGATAGGTATTAAGGACATGAGCTTAAAGACCTTCAGTTTCCATTTGTACTGTCCTAAGATTAATGTGCTTCTTCAGATCTATCATTTTTCTTTACTATCCTTTTCACAACTACCATACTCCCTATTTCCAAAAGAAAGCCTGCCTCTCACCCAACTAGACTCTTACTATGGGGCATTGCCTCAGAATGCAAAAAACATCTAGGGGCATCAAATAAAAGAACAACAAAAAACCTCCAGAGGATTCTCAGAAGATAATGAGGACAGAGTAAAGCAAAAGGGAGCTTAGGTTAAAAATTCTGTGCCTTATCTACCTTAGAATTGTAATTTGTTTGGGCCAGAAATGTGCTCATGCATTTATTTTCAAAAATAAAGTCAAACATTTTCTGACTGAAAGTGAAATCTGATATGGCTGATGAATTTTACAATGAGAACAGCTTTGCTACTTTATATGACAAGACTTTTTCCAGAATTTAATCAACTAAATCTATAGCTTCAAGGCTTTGAGAAAAATATTAAGGCACATATACAATATAGTGGCTAGGGTATCCTTTCTAAGTACTTAAAGGTATTTTTAAAATTTATATGTTACATTAAACATGTGCAAATGGTCAGCTAACCTAGAATGAGAGCCAGGAAATGGAGAGAGAACTGCTTAAAAAGAGGAACAAGGGAACTTTCTAAGCAGACAGAAACATTCTGTTGCTTGTTTAAGGATGGCTACTCGGATGTCTACAACTCACGAAGGGAACACTCTGTCTGCTACCTCGTGGTGTAAAATGTACAAATGGTTATATACACTTTTTCAAAAATTCTTTCCGGACTGTGTTAGCAAAAATGCTCAATACTATTGTTCTAGACACACATGAAAAAAGTGCTTGTTTTTCAAGACTTTTCTTGTAGCTTATCTGAATCGTGCAGCCTGACTGCAACAACGCATAGCATTACATAACTTGACTATTCAAATTTATTATTTTTTTTCATTGTTAGCTTTAATATTTTTCTAATAGTCACCTTGGATCTTAATGACTAATAACATTCCCTAACAGAAAAAAAGAACAGGAAATAAAATTAACTAAAGAAATAGTAAATCTTCAAATAATTTGATAAGTGAGCGAATTAATGTATTTTTTGTTAGTACTGGCAGTTGCTTTCTCCCAGATCCTCATCTTTAAAAAGAGAATGAAGTCAGTGGTTAACCTATCTTTTCATGTTAATGGCATCCCCAACTGGCAATCTAGTTCTAAGGAACTCAATTCTCAAATTCCTTATAAGTTTAGAAACAAACTGTTGGAGAACACAGATGTCTACCTAAATAAATAAATAGATGTTTTGAGTTACACAGAGTAGAGATGCTCAATACTGACATTTTGAAACACGACTCAGCCCTGTTAATATTTTCTGCAGTTCACGGAGTCAGCTACGCTATAAAAACCTTAATAACCAACTGAATCTCTTTCTTGCAAATAGGGCATGAAGCCCCAGCCTTCTTCAATCTTCTGGCACAGTGAAAACAAGTGACAAGATGGCCTGTCCTCCCATGAATAATGTTTCCATCTCGTGGTCTCTTCTCACACAGACTACACGGCTTCAAGAGATTCTGGCAGTCCTCCATGTTTTCTGTATCTGCTCTCTGTTCAAAAAGGTTATCTGATTGTTCTCCCATGCTTGATATAGTTTCCTGGCTTTCCGAACTGTGGGCCAAATCCAAGAATTCCACGGAGTTGCAAGGATCAAAAAGTTTAGGGTTTTCCTCCTTTGTGTACCCATCTTTAGGTCTAACAACTGGAGCTGATATGGTTCTTCGGCAATCAGGGACATCAATTCCTTCATTTTCCTTCTTTTCAGGTATGGCAGTGATATCAGATGTGGAGAGAGAATGGGTTAACTTAGAACAATCCGAATACCAATCCTTCCTCAAGGCCCAGCAACGGAAACAGTACCTCTTGCTTGGAGAGTTAAATTTCTTGCACTCGGTACACTGCCACTCATCCTACAAAGACAAGTGCAGCCAGTTAACATTCACTCTGTGGCAAACATGAAGTTGAGAAAAAGGGAGGGTAGGCCCCAGCTCATCGTCTCACTAGGCCAGTGAGAATCCGGACGTTCCCCATCAGTGATCTGGCCTCGCATATGAACAAATTCCACAGCCACGTGTAGTCTTGAGCAGGTTTACAATGATAGTGACATGACCACCATTTTCAAGTCAAGATTTGATACAGCTATCTTTAAGAAAGTTAAATTCATTATTATGGCATTCTATCTCATCCGGATGGAATTTTCATTGCTTGCTTTTCCCTGCTCCTTCTTTTTAAGTTCACTTCTTTGTACAACTTACTCTCTTATTGGGCAAGAGGCTAAAGAATGAACAAAAGAGAACACTTTCATTCTTTCCTACTAATTAAGAAATAGAAATTTTGGCAAAAAGGAAGCTAAAATTAAATGAAATTTGAAAACTACTAAATTTACTCCTGGTCTCTCACTGCTCTCAGGATTAGCTAAATGTACGCCTAAACCCTACCTCTGAAAACTGAACGTTCTTGTGCTCGGATGCTCGTAAACCTCTCCGTGTCCAAATCAGGAGACACGAGAGCTCAATGAATTTTGCCTTGCGTAATGCAAAGGGAGCTACCCGGAACAGGTCTAGAGGGTTTAATGTGGCTAACTGCCTGGCTCTGACAGGATCAATGACTGGACACAGGCGGACTTGATTACTTCCAGAACAAAGGCCACACACTTCAAGTTTAGACATTGTAACTCAATTTCATGGGCCAAAAGGCAGGGACACGACCATTTGTTAAACTGGGTGGTCTTCAGAGAGACTCACAACATTCGTGCCAGCTCAAGATCCTCAGATCTCATTTGAAATGCTACACAGATACTCAGAGGGGCTTCGCAAAGATTTGGAATTCATAACTGATGGTGTGTCACAGTCTAATTGACATCACTGTTTCTTTTTTAGTAGTACATAAAATAATAGGGCTTATTAAATTCAATGGCGTCTTTAATTTGATAAAATACAGTCTATTTGCTTAATAGGTTTTCTGGGCCCAAGTAGCCACAGAAGTCTGATTAAGATGGAGATACTTATCTCTGCTATTTGTATTATGGTCAAGAACCCTTAATGGACCAATATATTCCACTTTATTACTCAGCTATACACAGACAGATAATTTGCAATGAATTACCATAATGGGCAACAGTGGCAGGCTGGGAGTTGGGAAGGATCAACCAGAGACAACATACAACTTTTCTATCCGCAAAGAGCAAACTGTAAACTCTCCTCCCCGGTCTTCCCCCACCACCCTTCTTCCCACAGTGAGTTAGCCGAGGAAAGGACTGAAAGAAAGATGGAATTAGCATGAAAAGAGAAAAGGTACACATTTAAGTCTAAACCTGAGTTGTCATTTGGTGACAAATCCATACCTATTACCTTTATGGCTTAATACTACATTTTCATTTACTAGTCCTCCATTAATATAAATCTGTGTGGAAATTAAACCATTTTCCATTTGTCTGTTTTTGAGAAGCACTGAAAATATGACCTTTATACTGATAAAGTATTTTAGATAGCTTACATGTCTATCTTTAGGATTACAGAGAGGTGTTTAGTGGGGAAGGTAGTACAGGACTCTTTTGAATAACTAACTCTGTATGTCCACTGCATTAGGTCCAAAGCATTTTGTTAGCAGGGAGAAAGGTATACAGACAGGCATTTCTTTCTCCAAACTCCAAACCTCTAACAAAATATAAAGCAGCCAACATGTCTTAATGCCAAGAAAAGGGAGCCAGAAATGGGGGAACTACAACACAAGTGCTGCTGGAACTACACACTGGAAGCCGCAGGGGTTGCAGAGCCACATGTTTACTAGACATTCCTACCTCAGCAGTAACTTCTACATCTGTGTCATCACTTATGGACTTGGAGTCCTCTAGGTCATCATTTTTTCCCACTTCAATCACCTATGAGGGCAAAGACATCTCATTAGTGAGGTTTACCTAGTTTAGAGGAGGCTATAATCTGACAGCAAAAAAGACAGAAGAGTTTCAATTTAAAGCTACATTCTACCTCCATCATTAATACTTAGAAATAGCTTAAATCATTCCAGACGTATGCAGTCAGAACTCTAGTAGAAAAAATGACTGAAAAGTACCCAGAAAGGTCATCAAATAGAAGAGGGTGCCCAAACGTATGTCTTTAATGAAAATAAACAATATCTGAGCAGAAAAGCTACAAACCATTAAATGTGAATATTTTTTATGTTGGGAATCTAGGCAGGCATTCAGGATTACACGAGAAAATGGAACTGAAAAGCACTATATAAAATAAGGAACTGAGATGTCAAGAACAAAACCAAAGTATTTCAAAGTTTTACTTTTCATATTCAAAAGCAGACCTAGTTAAGTGATACTCTGGTTGCCCTATAAAAAACATGCCCATGGACCATGAAACAGAAAGTCAAGAAATGTGGGAAGTATATTCTAAATTTCAAAATTTGGAATTTAAAATCCTAAAAACGAACACCCTATTCTGTGATCTAGTAAATGGAATAAAACCAATTATGATTCAATTAGGGACCTCAATATAGCAACTTTCTCATGCAAGTTCAAGTATCCTAAGTTCCATCTCTCTTTCCAAATGTCCCCTCTGTCTTCCTTCAAGCCACTCGTGGTCCCTTCTAATGCTCCCCATATACAACTAGGCTAGCAGGACCCAAGTATCTATCAGCCTATAAACATACCAGGATATCCTTCAGGAACCCAAATTACTACGAAAATCTATTAAATTTAAAAAATGACCCTATTTAGGTTGTGTTTTGCTGCATTTATTCAAGCGATATTTACTGAGAATCTTGTCAATGTCGGACACTAGATCTGCTGTCCAATTTCTTTTGAGATTTGAGCACATGTTTCATCTCGGTGTGTTCACACCATGTGTATTTGGAGTTCTCTCTTCTTTCCCCTTATTTAAAATCTAAAATACATAGGAAGAACTCCTCTATTTCCATTTAGATATAAAGGGTTATGAAAGACACTGAGGTGTCTCAGATATAAGAATTTCTTTCCCTACAGGCTGCTGTGGCCATTTAGAACTTTGCCTTGTTAGCAAAGAAAGGTCTCCAGAAGAAAAAAAACTCCATAGTGGGAAATTAGACAAGTAGGAAAGGGTGGCTTACTGCTTCTAAAGGAGGAGTTTCACCCACGCAGTCCTATCCTATTTTTAAGACAGCCTTGGTTCACTTAATGTGAATCTTAAAACTGGATATAGGAGAACATTAAAAAGTAATGAGTAAAAAGCTCAGTCAGTTAAGCATTGGCCTCTTGATCTCGGCTCAGGTCATGATCTCATAGTTCATAGAATCGAGCCCTGCATCAAGCTCTATGCTGACAGCACAGAAGCCTACTTAGGGTTCTCTTTCTCCCCCTCCCTCATGCTCTCTCTCTCTCAAAATAAATCAACTTTAAATAGAGAAATTAGGGGCGCCTGGGTGGCTTAGTCGGTTAAGCGTCCGACTCTCGCTTAGGTCATGATCTCGCGGTTCGTGGGTTCAAGCCCCGCGTCGGGCTCTGTGCTGACTGCCAGCTCAGAGCCTGGAGCCTGTTTCAGTCTGTGACTCCCTTTCTCTCTGACCCTCCCCTGCTCATGCTGTCTCTCTCTCTCTCCTAGAAATAAATAAAACATTTAAAAAAAAAATAAAAATAAAAATAAATAAATAAATAAATAAAAAGAGAAATTAAAGCAGGGGGGGGGAGGGCAGGATTATGCGAGTTATCTGTTATATAAAAGGGTCAGGACACCAGATCTGAACAGTTATGCTATGTGCACACAGAAACAAACAAGGCGAAATGTTTCCAAACATACCTTTTTGTCTCTTACTTTCCCTACTTCTTCACTGGTTTGTTCAGAATCTGCAGCTTCAACCTTGATTCCCACACCAAACTGCTCTGATACAGACTCATTCAAAAACCACAAATCATCTGTGGTGTCTGATACAATGGCAGTACCTATATCCTAGTAGAGAGAAAGCTTTATAGTCAGAGGCCTATCAGTGATGTTGAACCAATAAAAATGAACCCCAAACTCAATGTCCTTACACATCTCCAAAGAACACCTTGCCTTTCTTCAATGGACATCTATTCATTTAAGGTATCTACTTGGCATCTACTATGTATAAACTCATAAATGGATATAAAGGAGCCTGGCAAAGAATTTTCTACTTCAACAGTAACTCAAATATAACTTGAGAAATGGCCTGAGAAATGGTACTGAGGAGCTTAAAAGCTAAAGACGCATAGCTGCTCAACCAAACAGAATCCATTCCCTCGATTTCTTTCCAAAGGTGGCATTCTGAGAACCTAGAAGACATTCCATTAACTGTGATACATTATTTCCTGGATGGTCAATGTTTACTTAAATATGAGGAATATTGATAGTAACTCAAATCTTCTAAACAACTTTGAATATAACTTTTTTTCTGCATTCATCTATGGATATTTTATGACATGCTTTTCTACAATATTCCTAAGAGAAACTTATTATTTTGCCACCATAATATACCCATTCATTTACTCAGTAAATACTCACTGAACGCCTTTTACATGTAAGATACTGTTCTAGCTACTAGGTAACAGAATAGAGTGGTGAATGACTCAAAGCCCTGGACTTAGATTTCAGTAAGGGTAAACAGAGAAGAGACACATAAACAAAACAGAATAACAGTTTTTCAAAGTGAGAAGTGCAATGGAGAATATAAAGTAAGATAAAGGAATAGAGTAATTATAGCTTGCATTAGGGCACGACACCGAAGGAATAAAAGGGGTTAGATTTTGGATACGTTTCAGATAAAGAGCTGATAACATGAATGTGGAATATGACAGAGAAAGATACCAATGGTATCGCTTTAGATTTGGCTAGAATAACTCGATAGAAGGTAGACTTGCGAAAAAGGAAAGGCTGAATAGGGATATTTGGGGGGAAAGTAGAAATTAAAAGAAAAATCAAGAGCTCTGGTTTTTGAACATGTTAAATGTCAGATCATCCAAGCGAAGATGTTGAATAGGTAGCTGAATATAGACAGTGGGCATTTAGAGAAGAGGTCGGGGCTACAGATACAGATTTGAGCATCAGACAGACACGGATGGTGCTTAAAGTCGTAGCACTGGATGAGAATTCTTACAGAACGCAATGTGTGGTCAAGAGTAACCAAGAACATTACTCTTTCAGAAAGAAAACAAAAAGTTCCTCTTCAAAGGTGACGTTTACCTGATTTGTCTGTAAATCAGTCGAGCCATTACTTCTAGGTGTATAGTTGTTCCTCAGGTTTCCTAAAAACCACCAAGGCAGCCCGGCTATATCCCACTCCTCAAACCCAAGGTCCAGCTTAGAGGTCTCACCTTGGGCTAAGTTTTTTACGAAGTCTTCACCTACAGTCAAATGGAAAGAATGGTAAATATGTACACAACACTAAGAATCAAAACTCGCTTTGTAACACTTACAATCTCTTTATAAGACAGAAATATAAACTCTGAAAGCATCCAAACAATGACAGTCCTCCTTCAAAATTGTCATTTATTTGCATGTTAAACATTCTTACCACAGCAATAACTAAAGAATGACTCTCTCTAGTACATGATGCCTGAAAATGGCTCAATTCATTGAACTGCAAATGGTGGTGAGATGAAGGCAGTTTTGACAGGTAACAACCATCATAAAATGCTGAACTCTAGGTTATCCGAGTAAAGATACACCTTTGTCCTTCCAAATCAATGGGCTCTTCTGGAAATATCTAAAATCGAGAATACTGGGGCGCCTGGGTGGCTCAGTTGGTTGGGCGTCCAACTTCGGCTCAGGTCATGATCTCACAGCTTCTGTGTCTCCCTCTCTCTCTGGCCCTCCCCTGCCTACGCTGTCTCTCTCTCTCAGAAATAAATAAAAACATTTAAAAAAAATTTTTTTAATAAATAAAAAAAATAAAATCAAGAATACTACAAACACAAAACCTAAGAAGGCCCCACATATGCCAAGTAAAAGATCTCATGTTGTACATCCAAATGATATTCAAGGTGGTTACTAACGTTAAGTCCACTGCCAGCTCAACACCTTCTTTTCTTTCCCATTATCCAATCTTTTTTTTTGTTGTACTTCCCTCTTTTCCTACTTTCTCACTCTCCTCTACCTCTTTCCAAGGCACTAGGCACACCAATGGCAACTAGAAGTGTTTAAATGTGCTGAGGTACACGTGCCTGGCAACTTCTGTAATAAATAGATCGCTGTCAGAACAAAATGTTACCTACCTACTTACAAATCATATTGATCCCTGTCCATTAAGTTCAAGGGAAAGGTCAGCCTTTTACTTACTCATTCCTAGAATTATTGAAACTCAAATTCCTGAGATGGCACCAAATTAATGTTATTCTCATCTATCCAAGCTCTCTACCTTCTTGTAAAGAGAACAGAAATATACTTTCCATATATAAAAAGTGTGTCCTTTCTACCTACACACTCTCCTGAAGACACTAAGCTATTTATTCTCAAAGTTTACGTCACAAGCTACATATAATCTCTTGAATTGGCTATTCTTATATTTCAAATAGCTTCTGAGTAGCAAGTAAGCAAGGACCTGCAATTACAGAAAAAAATACCCATTTAATACCATTCAGAACAGAATAAGCTCCAAGGTAAATAGGTAGCCTAAAATTCAGCTGCATGATAAACTGATTCAGTTTTATACAATTAAAATAATTTCAGCAGCATCACTCTCTTGAGAGGTTGCTAGAGATCTAACCTGCCACTGCTCCAAGTGTGAGTCAGGTACCTAGGACTAGTAACTATCAGACCATAAAGCACCTCTCGAGTAATTTATGATTTTGTACACCTTTGTAGAAAAAACTTTAGGAGATGTTTTATAAAGCAGGGCATGGGTGGGGGGGAACCTTCCAAAATATCGATTAATTCCTTTAACTTGACCATAGCTTACCCAGTATGGATGGCAAAGATCTGAGGACGACCATCCAAGGGCAAAGGACCTACTAGGCTTTCAGTATCTCAGTCTCGGCTCTAACACACTAAGTATATATCATCTTTGCAAACTTCAAAATCCTGTGAAAATTAGCCTTTGCCTCAAGCAGACAAATAAAAATAAAATTTCTAGCCAGATTGAATACATACAGGTGTGTCAAGATTTAAAAGGCCAAGGCAGCTGATTTGCCAGGTGGCAAACTGATAAATGTGTAGCTATCTTCTATTAGCACACTAACCAAAGGAATAGACTGCTCCGGCACAGTTCACGGGTTGCTAAAAGAGCACTATCATTATCTTCAAAGTTAATGGTCACTGGGGTAAAGAAAAAGTTTTCAGAAAATAATGAGAAGTATGACATAAGCCCCTCCTACTTCATATGCAAAGAAAGAACATTATTTTTTGAGTTGTTTATATAATGGTCTCAATTACAGCCAGTGCTTAATATGAATAAATGCCATTTCTAAAAGTCATCAACAAAAGAAAGAAAAAAAGAAGTGTGTATAGCCTTAACCCGAAACTTACCTTCTCTAGAATTTCTGCATTTATGTTGTGAGGTAGGTGGTGTAGGAATATTCCCTTCTTCCGTTCTTTTCCTGGAACTGGAACTTTCTTCTGAACTTTGCTGGAAAAAAGGGAAAGATGTGTATTAGTGCAGCAAAAATGACTGAGACCAAGGGATGTAGCAGTTCCATTCTGGCTCACCAGTTAGTGTGCGGCACAATGGGTTACGCACAAGAGAGAGATCTCTGGAGTTCACAACAGTCATCAAATAAAGGCAACACTTCTCCTCAACCCACTGTGAGCAGAACTAGGAGAACCCCAAACCTGGGGGGGGGAAATCTCTGCGCAAAAGGCCAAAACCTATTGTTAAAAACAGGCTATCGCTATAAAGCCTCTAGACTACAAAATCAGGCATAGTTCAGAAAACATGTGAAACCCTCAGTATATATATACCAAGATGATCATAAAGTTCTCCCAGGTCTGGGGAAGCTGTAAGAACAGCCTGACATGAACTTAACTGCAACAAGCCTGTTAAAATCAAATAAAGCAGTTTTCTCAAACACCGACGTACATACACCATCACACACACGGGCACACACAAACCCCAAAGAAAATGCAACTGGAGGAACTGAAGATCAGAAGTGCTACATCCCAAAGAAAGATTCAGAGATTGGAACTCTGTTATGGGCAGAACAGAGAAGGTTCACTCTGTCCCTGGTCTGTGAACTCCCAAGAACCTTTCTTATTAAATTCTTACCACGTTCAGGGAAAGGTCTTGGGAGTCCAAGATCCATAGGTACAGAGAAGGGGCCACTCTGTACAACAAAAGAATTCACCGTGTGGTGATTTTACCTTCAGTTGGTCTTGACCTGGAATATCCATACTGTGATCCTGTGCGAGAGCGAGAGTCTGAGCAGCATCTGGATGGCAAGTAAAACAAAAGGAAAACCTTCCCTGGTAATAACCATTCTTTCCACATAAAAGGACCTCAGCAAACAACCCTGGAGCCAGGTTTAGTCCCTAACGATGTACTTCTCCATGTTGGCTGGACAAGGCTCTCATCCAAAAGGGAAAAATCAAAACTGATAAAAATGGCAAAGACCGAGACAGGCTACAGTCAAGATATATTACCAAAATGCAATCTGGGAGAAAAGGAAAAGTAAGTAAAAAATGTTCATAGCAAGCTTTCAAATTTTAATATGAAAGGGATTCCAACCAAGAAATATTGGAAAGTATTTTACCATGTCTTCCCAAAGGTGTTTATTAGCAAATCTGCCTAACTTGTAAACAACAACAAAAAGTCTGGCTTTTAATTTTTGTTTTCAGCTCTTAAAGTTATACAGGGTTATGAAATCTGCAAATCTGGAATTTTCCCCACTTGCTTCGTTACACCTCATGTAAACTTACATTCTAAAGTATCAATGATGACTTCATGGTTTAAATCCCTATCACCTGAATATAGAAGTTTTTTAAATTAACAAGTTTTATTTTCCCCAGTTACTATAAAACATTTCCTAAGAAGGAAAAGGAAGCAGATAAGGTTTTTCTCAAAGCTAATAAAAATCAAAGAAAACAGTAACCTGAGAGACATTCTTAGTCTGAGAAATGTATTTCAAGGACTCAGAAATTTTTCAAGCAGAAGATAAAAACATAGCTACAGGAAAACAACAAGCTGTAGAGAACCGAATAACCTAGAACGCTCATTATGTAAGGTTATACATGTAACTAAAGTGTTTCCAAAGAAGTCTACCAAGGGGTGGGGTCTTTAGATACTATCAGGTCCAGAAATAAGACACTTAAGGAAAACCTCGTCCTCACATAATACAGACTGCCAGAGAAAAGAAAAGAATACAGATCCTGCCATGGCCTGATAGTTCAATTGTTTTGCACAAAGCAAACAATTTCAAAATTGTAATTATAAAGAGCATTATTTCTACAAACATTTTTATAGGTAAATGGGGATATTGAGAAGTTTGAGACAGCACTTGCTGACCACAGCGGTTTTCAAAGATCAACTAACAGACAATGCAGTTGAAGCATTTCCTTAATAAAGCAATCTGATTACTGTCATTTGTAGTTCTAAAACCTTACTACCTTACTTAGGCTAACACAACTAGAAGCAAAAAGAAATTATCTGGGAAAACTACAAAGTACAAAGGAATTTTAAAATAAGCACAAAGTTTGTCATATTTCATTTTACTGGCATACATGTGGAGATTTGGAGAAATGATTCATAAAGAACCACCTTTACTTTAATGGCACTTTTGCAGCCATCAACTTCGCTTGCAAAGGGGTTCATGGAAAACACTTTTCTCATTTTTCCTTTTAAATGTAACACATGTAACCCAATATACAGAAGATCAACAGAGATGACCAGGCACAAGCATGAACACATGTGCAAGTCAGAGCTGACACTCAATCAAAATTACTTTGGGGCAATTTTCTGGTTTTGAACATTATACTATGGTTATTCAAGATGTTATCATCTGGAGAACCTGGGTAAAGAATATCTGAAACTCTTTATAATACTTTTACTACTTTTTTGTAACTGAAATAATTTCAATGTTGACATGTTTAAGAACAAACAAAATGTCTTAAAGATTTAATGTTCAGAGAGAAAAATGCGTTAAGAAAAATTAACTGGGGCAAATCCTATGATGACACCAATGTGGCACAATGAAAAGAACAAGAACTGGCCCATCAGAAATATCTGTCCTACCAACTGTCAGTGACAACTAATCTTGGACAAATCACTCATTCTATTAAAAAAAACAAAGACGAAACAAAAAAACCCTCAGTTTCTTCATCTCCAGACCTTCCTCAAAGGGTTGTTGTGAAGATCAATTGAAATGTCTGTTACAGAAATGTTCATTTTAATACACAGCATGTTAAATGCTGCCGACAAAGTGCAAGAAAGAGAGAAAAAGGGAGAATCACACCCATTCTAGATATTCAGAGAACAGATCAATCAGAAAACAAATTCCACTGAAAGAGAAGATCAGCAAATATAAAATCCTCTGTGTATTTCAAGTCTGCAGTGAATATCCCAGGAAAGCCCTACTATTTCACAAGTGACTGAATTTCAATAAAGCACTATATTATTTGCAAGGCCTTTCCTCACAATAGAAATTTACAGCTGGGTGAAGTGGGCAAAGTGGGCAAACTGCTCAATGAAAGTCAACAGGCTCCAAACTTCAATGTAAGTTCAAAAATCACATTTCAGTATGAAAGCAAAGTCTCTATACTCTCACTTTAAATCATAAATCTTTATTAGAACAGATTCTTTTCAACTACAGTATTTATTTCAGTGAACTACTGAAAGATAACCTATCTAAAAGAATTACTGGGGCGCCTGGGTGGCTCAGTTGGTTAAGCATCCAACTTCGGCTCAGGTCATGATCTCAGTCCATTAGGTCAAGCCCCACATCAGGCTCTGTACTGACAGCTCAGAGTCTGAAGCCTGTTTCACATTCTGTGTCTCCCTCTCTCTCTGCCCTTCCCCCACTCACACTCTGTCTCTGTCTCAAAAATGAACAAACATTTTTTTAAAATTTTAAATAAATAAATAAAAGAATTACAAACTTGGGCTTTCTTCAAAGGTCAATGTTACCTAAAATCTAATTTGAAGCTCACGAAGGGACTTCACATAGGAATGGAGGGAAAAAAGTGTCATTATTCGGCAATGAGTAAGAAATCGGGTTACTCCTCAGTTATGTACAGCTGATTCACTTATCTCTAACACGCCTTATGTCAGACCCCAAAGCAGCCCATTTCCTGCACATACCTAATAAGTTCAAGTCAAAGGGCAGTATTTAAAAGATACGGAATCAAGCAAAGGGTTAGGCAAATCAGCATTCATATAGCAGAAAGCTAAAACCATTAGATGAAAGGTTCTTGGGGGACCTTTATAACACATGGATCAGGGTAACACCACGTGAGCCCAAGGAACCTGAACACGGATACGATGCATATATACAAAGCACCACCTGTGAAACCTTCTCGGCAAAAGTTTAAACTTGAAACTATTCAAGCATTACTAGTTTATTGAAAATAGAAGACATAGAGAAACACTTTTAACAGCATCACAAGGATACAATCCAGAACCCTCTAGAATGTGGGAAATTTTATAGGACAAATAATCCATTTCTTCAACAAATAAATGACATAAAAATTAAAAAAGGATTGTTTTATAAAAATACTTAGAGGTATTTTAACCAATGGCAATGTGTGGACTTTCTCTGGATTTTGATCTGAACAAGCCAAATATAAAATATTTCTGAGGTAACTGGAGGTAACTATATATACACTGGCTACTGGACAGTATTCTGGAGTTATTGTTTATTTTATTATTATTAAATTTGTTGGGTGTAAGAATGGCATTGTAGTTATGTTTAAAGGAAAAAGGTCCTTATCTTTTAAAGACTTTAAAAGTATGTCCAGATGAAAAAGAAATTATTTTAAGAAAAAAAAAGTATGTCCTGGTGAAGGAAATGTGGCAAATTTTTCAGTATATTTGAAATTTTTCACAATGAACAATGAACATACTAAGAACATTCTGTGTGATAGGTACCCTCCCAGTCATGCTAACCCAGCATTTCATTTCCACCTTGATCCTTGTTTTCCCACCATTTGCCCCCTTGAACTCAAAGCTGACACACACTGAGGAAATATGATGTGACATACCTGTAGTGGCAGTCGCTAAAGTGACAAGATTCTTTCTTAGCATATCATAGAGAGGACTGTCAGAGAAACAACAAAAAAAAATTAATAACCCCACAGTTTTCCAATTAAAATGTCATGTGTCTATCTGACATATGATCTAACTTTCTCTGTAACACACAAAAAGGCAAATTTTTCCCCCCAGAACAGATTTGTTTGTAATCATTTAAATGTCAAGAATGTTAATGCCCAAGAGCTTTTGTTACTTTGCCCCCATTAAAAAACTAATTAATTTACATTTTATTTAATTAGCTAACAGTTAACACAAGATTTCCTTCACAGACCATTCCTTCCTTCTAGGAATTAAATTTTATAATTTTAATTGGGGAAGGACCAGAAGGGAGTCTTACCAAAGTAAGACAAAATGAGCTAAAAAGATACCATCATCACAAAGCTATCCAAAGAAAACACTGGCTTCCCAATTACTAATTAGCTTTTGACTCTGTAACAACCATTTACACCCCATGCATCTGGAGAAAGTCACACGATAGGTCAGAGGACCTCTACTGTGATTCTTCTGAAGCCCATCGTCAACCCGAGCTGCCCAGCAATAGCGCGTTTCTCTCACCAGCTCACTCCTCCTCCTCTCTCTACACCTGCTTCACAAAATCCTAACCTAGCCGCGTAGCTCCTCCTACCCAGGCCTTTGCACATGACGTTCAACCTGTCAGAAGCTCTCCTTCAACCTTCTTCAGGGCCCCTCACTCCTTAGTTGTCTTTCAGGTCTCAGTTCAAACTACTTCTTCAAGACTTCTTTCCTCGACTCCTAAGACCTCCAGGTCCCACCCTTGACACAGCTTCATGCATTTCTTTTCTGTACCACTCACCCACAGTCTAAGTTTAGCGTGTGCTGGCCTGACAGTCTGAGTAAGATGGGGAAGAGCACCTACTGTCTCACTACCCTCCGAGCTCCACAGAGTCTGAGACTGCATTGCTCACTAACATGTTCCCAGTGCTTCACAGGCTACCTGACATACAGAGGCCCTTAAATACTGGCTGACTGGGGGGGAAAAAAAAAGGTAACCATTAATAACCTATGGAGATTCAGTGGTTAGATGTAAGCACCCAAAAACATAAACACACCCTCACTCTTCTTACCTTGGATCTTTCACGGAGAAGCTCTGACGTCCTAGCAGTTCCCCCAGAAGATCTCCACCACAATACACCATATGCTGCTCCTGCTGGTCATAGAGCTGCTTCACCATTATATACTGGCCCAGATAGTGCATGACCTGCACGGTGATAGAGAAGCATGAAGAGGTCTGTGCAGCTGCTCCAAAAAGCACAAATTAATTATGAGAAGATCAGGTAAGTTAGTTTGCTAGAGAAAGAGAAAGCATTTATGAACGTGACTCTCCGTGCTTCAGGAAGGAGTCCCACAACAAGATCGCTGTCCTCAACTACTAGGCTCATCCACTTCTTATCATGCTGAACGTTAACAGACTCTTACTTTTTTAATCTTTTTTAAGCTCATTTATTTTTGAGAGAGAGACAGAACATTCTGTGTGTGTGCACGAGTGGGGGGGGAGGGGGGAAGAGAGAATCCAAGCAGGCTCCACACTGTCAGTTCCACAGGACCCCAACACGGGGCTCGATCTCATGAACCAAACTGTGAGATCATGACCTGAGCTGAAATCCAGAGTCAGACACTTAACTGAGCCACCCGAACACTCCCAGACTCTTACTTTTTAGAAATGTAGTGGCCTGATAATGAGAAAAAGTGAATTTTCCTAGTATTCCCTTAAAAATGTTTTTTTATTTTTTAATTTTTTAGAGAGTGTGTGTGAGCTGGGGAGAGGAGGCAGAGAGAGAGAGAGAGAATGAGAATCCTAAGCAGGCTCCACATCAGCAGTTTGGAGCCCGATGGGGAGCCCAAACTCATGAACTTGAACTTGAGATCATGACCTGAACCAAAACCAAGAGCTGGACATCCAAACAACCGACTAAGTCACCCTGGCACCACATTCCCTTAAAAATTTTTTCACCAGTCCAGATAAAGAGGTCTGTTTTATTATTAGAAGTAATAAACATTGGGGCACCTGGGTGGCTTAGTTGGTTAAGCGTCCAACTTTCGCTTAGGTCATGATCTCGCGGTTCGTGGGTTCGAGCCCCGTGTCGGGCTCTGTGCTGACTGCCAGCTCAGAGCCTGGAGCCTGTTTCAGAGTCTGTGTCTCCCTCTCTCTCTGACCCTCCCCTGCTCACACTGTCTCTCTCTCTCTCTCTCTCTCCTAGAAATAAATAAAACATTTAAAAAAAAAAAAAAAGAAGTAATAAACATTAAGTGTGCCTGGGTCATAAAAATATTCTCTAAGTCCAGGGATCAATAACTACAAGAGGTTTGTGATGCGTGTTGGCTTAATTTTGTTTGGCAAATGAAGTGCAAGAGTTAATAAGCCGTAAGTGCATAAAACACAGGACCTAGTGTTCATCAAATTAAAGTATAGTCTATCTGACTTTTTTCAGAGTTCACAAAAATGGAAGGAACTCAGACAAGTTCATGATTCAAAACTATTATATTATCTACTTTTTTCATAACGTTTCCTCTAGGTAAGTTTTTTTTTAACTGCTTAATAATTAAATTCACTTAGGGGCGCCTGGGTGGCTTAGTCAGTTAAGCGTCCTACTTTCGCGTAGGTCATGATCTCACGGTTCGTGGGTTCAAGCCCCGCGTCGGGCTCTGTGCTGACTGCCAGCTCAGAGCCTGGAGCCTGTTTCAGTCTGTGACTCCCTCTCTCTGACCCTCGCCTGCTCACGCTATCTCTCTCTCCCTCTCCTAGAAATGAATAAAACATTTAAAAATAATAATAATTAAATTCACTTAATGACAATAAGAATTTTGTTGTCACAGACCAAAGCAGCTACTTTTATCTTTAGGCTGCAACTTCTCAGGAATTATTAGGTATCGACACAGAAGATTTTTCCAACACTGTTCCCATTATTGGTACAAAAATGCTCTTAGGTTCTCCTCCACCCCAAGCAGCATTCCGTCCCAGTGTTTATGGTGCTGTCGTACCTAATCATATATCTAGGGGAAAATAAAACGGGGAAGAGCACCTACTGGAAGAAAAAGGAGAAAGTTTTACATTTATGTCTGTTCAACTTGCAAAAAAATAAATCCACTAAGTATGCAAAATAAGACCTTCTACAACACGACGCCAGATGAGTACATAATTAAACGTTTGCAGCCCCTGCCGTACCAGCACCGCCACCCCAAACTCCGGAGCTCCAGCTGAAGGAGCAGGGGGTAAGTAAGAAATTCTCTATACTACAGCTTGTACAAAGCAGACTGCTCCCAAATCGATTGGTGGGATAGCAATGAGGAAGCCACTGACTATAAAAGGCCCTAGAGCAAGAGTGCGCCCACTGCGGGAGGGGGAAGATACCTCACATTACAGCCCTTGTACTGTGGCACTCCGTGAAACTCCACAGAACTTGTGATTCGCAAACTTCCTTTCCGGCACCTGGTGCATGAAATTGCTCAGGACTTCAAAACAAATCTGTGCTTCTAGAGCGCAGCCACAGGCGGCCTGCAGGAGGCAAGGCGGCCTCTCGGTGGGCATTTATACAGACACCAAACTGTGTGCTATCCATGCCAAACTTGTAACAATTATGCCAAAAGACATCCAGCTAGCACACCGCACAAATGGAGAATGTGCTTAAGAACCCACTTTGATGGGGGCGCCTGGGTGGCTGTCAGGTTGAGCGACCGACTTCAGCTCAGGAAACGATCCCACAGTTTTTGGGTTCGAGCCTCACGTCGGGCTCTGTGCTGACAGCTCAGAGCTTGGAGCCTCCTTCAGATTTTGGGTCTCCATCTCTCTCTGCCCCTCCCCAACTTGTGCTTGCTCACTCTCTCAAAAATAATAAACATTAAACAAATTTTGAAATCTACTATGACTGAAAATATTTCATTCTTTAAAAAAATTTTTTTTTCCATGGGGTCAAAAGGTACCTACAAGTATATGATTACAAGTATAAAAGTAGGAGACAGAAATCAGGTACTAGCAGCTTTTCTATTTTCATTTGTGTGTGTGAATTTTTAATATAAATGTGCGGGCCTAAAGCATTAATGCAAGTCTAAATGTTTTGGTGAACATGTGTCAGCAGTTCAACTTTATAATAATTATAAATAAACCTGTTACCTTTTTCTGGACCATGACAGCATTTGGATTTTTTTTTTTTTAACAAGTAAATTTCTGGGGCGCACCTGGGTGGCTCAGTCAGTTATGCATCTGACTCTTGATTTTGGCTCAGGTCACGATCTCATGATTTGTGAGTTCAAGCCCTGTATGAGGCTCCATGCCATCAGTGCAGAGCCTACTAGGGACTGTCTCTCTGCCCCTCCCCCTCACTCATGATCTCTCTCTCAAAATAAACATTTTTTTTAAATAAAATAAAAATTAAAAAATAATGTGTATATGATTACTACTCTGACTATACCATACTGCCTCAACGCATACATACTGAGAACCAATATTTAAAAATAAAAAATTAGGGGCACCTGGTGGCTCAGTTGATTAAGCATCTGACTTCGGCTCAGGTTCTCATAGTTCATGAATTCAAGCCCCACACTGAGCTCTCACTGACAGTGAGGAGTCGGCTTAGGATTCTCTCTCTCTCCCTCTCTCTCCGCTCCTCCTCCCCCCCCCAAAATAAATAAATAAACTTTAAATAATAATAATAATAAAAACTAAACAATTGTGGGGGCACCTGCATGGCTCAGTCGGTTGAGTGTCCGATTCTTAATTTTGGCTCAGGTTATGATCCCAAAGTAGTAGGACTGAGCCCTATGTGGGGCTCCACCCTGAGCATGGAGCCTGATTAAGATTCTCTCTCTCCTTCTGCCCCTCTCTTCCCACTCATGCTCTCTTTCTCTCTCAAAATATAATAATAAAATAATAAGATAGAAAATTAGGAAATTTTTTATGCACCAGATAGGGTCAAGGTTCATAATAGAGAGCTTCATGTAATCTGACCCTGTCCATCTTTTTCCTCAGGAAAACATTCTCTGAACATTATGTACTTAATTTCTTCTTAACCCAGGCAAACTCTGCCATGTTATTAAAGGAGACAGCATAATTCATTATAACTTTATTGATACAAAAATCCATACTTTAGTAATAGCTTGGGAAAAAAGTCTTACTTAGAATTCTAGACATATAATCTAAGATGATGCACTTAAATTTAAAATGATAAAGGAAATAGGAGTATTCTAGAAAAAAAATGCTTCCAATTTGTTTCCCTGAAAGATCTAACAGCTCAGGAGGGGCATCTGGGTGGCTCAGTCGGTTGGGCATCCAACTCCGGCTCTGATCATGATCTCAGAGCTCATGAGTTCAAGCCCCATGGCATCAGGCTCTGTGCTGACAGCTCAGGGCCTGGAGCCTGCTTCAAATTCTGTGTCTCCCTCTCTCTCTCTGACCCTCCCTCACCCACACTCTTGTTTGTCTGTCTCTCTCCCTCTCTCACTCCTCCTCTCTCAAAAAGAAATAAACAATAAAAAAAAAAAGATAGAAAGCTATAACAGCTCAGAAATGCTGTGCTGCTAATAAGGCTTAAACTTTTCAGAAAAGTTAAAAAAAGCTTGATAATTTTGTTTCCTTCTATTAGAAAACGTTAGATTTTACTCTAAAAAGTAAGCAGTTCAAAGACATTAACATTTTGGGGCGCCTGGGTGGCTTAGTCGGTTAAGCGTCCGACTTTCGCTTAGGTCATGATCTCACGGTTCGTGGGTTGGAGCCCCGCGTCGGGCTCTGAGCTGACTGCCAGCTCACAGCCTGGAGCCTATTTCAGAGTCTGTGTCTCCCTCTCTCTCTGACCCTCCCCTGCTCACGCTCGCTCTCTCTCTCTCTCCTAGAAATAAATAAAAATATTTAAAAAAAAAAAAAGACATTAACATTTTGAGTTTTTTCCACTTAAGGAATTCAATTTGTTTTTGTTAAAAAAAAAAACCTTTAGATGCTAAATAAGTTATTTAAATGCATAAGTGCTTAAAGTAACTCACAGTGCTCAAAAGAGTATCTGACACATTTATAATGAAAAACTACTGCATTTAATTCCTGCCAGGTGCTGTATCCTATAAATCATAGACAGTATCATTTTTTTAATCCTGTACACGCTTTGCATTTTAACTCTGATATCAATGAATTCAGGTTAATTTTAGGTTTGGCTGACAACATACTTCAAAAGGAAATTTAAAAGAAATATGAAATTCGATTTAGCTCGATGATCTTTAAAATAAAGAAAAAGTTGCCTCTCTAGTACCCCAGGAGTAGAATTTACTTTCTTAGGCCTGATTTCAGAACTATATATTCATCAGCTTCTACTTTTCAGCTGTTCTTACAACTGAGAAGTTTCTTTGATGGCTTACCTCTTTAACAGTGAACATTTCACCTTGTGCACCAGCTGCCTGCAAAATCTTCAAAAGTGGCAGTTTGGGTCGTACCTGATAGAAATAAAATAAACCTGCTATTTACATTTCAATTAGATCGGTTTCTGAAACCCTAGGGAACAAGAGAACCTCCTTAAATATTTTCTTTTTTACAAACCCTGGTAGATACTTAACATCTAATAACATACAACCTTCCAATACATAAAATAACTGCAGATAATCAGACTGCTTCTTGTTACCTTCCTGAAAAATCACATTTTTAAGACAGGACATTCACACCTGCTAGGATGGCCATAATAAAAAGAAAGAAGGGAAAAAATAAGTATTGTCAAGGATGTCGAAAAACTAGAACCACTGTGCGCTGCTGGTGGGAACATAAAGTGGTTCAGCTGCTGTGGAAAACAGTCTGGCAGTTCCTCAAAAAATTAAACACCAAATTACCATATGGCCCACCAGTTCCACTCCTAGATATGCACCAAGAACTGAAAGCAGGACTTAAACAAGTATTTGCACACCAGTGTTCACAGCATTATTCACAATAACCCAACACTGACAGGTGAACACATAAACAAGATGTGGTCTATACATATAAGGGATAGTGACTTTGACATCTCTTTACTGACTGTGGAGTCTGTCTTTAGCTACACAATTTTATCTTCGAACTTTTATGGTCAAATTTGTCTCTCTCTTTCTCTCAAAACCTCTCTGGTTTTATTTTATTGAAGGCCTCTGTCATCCTAAAATTTCACAAGCATTTCCTAAATTTTCTTCTAATATTATCTCACTTTTTACATTTAAACCTTTATCCATCTGGAATTTGTTTTTGTACAAAGTTTGAGGTTGTCATTTGTTTCCTTCCAGAGACAGACAATTACACCAAAACCATTTATTAAATAAACCACATCTTCCCCCATCAAAGCCAAATTCTACCTTTATCATACGCTGAGGTACATAATACTATATATCGTGCAATGTTTATGAAAATACGGAACAAAATTATGTATTTTTGTATGTTAGAGGAAAAGATCTGAAACAAGACAAACCAACAGTGTTATCTTAGAGGGAAGGGACTTTGGGGGAAGAAGGGAAGAGACAGTCAAGGAGTCCCTACAGATGCATACTTTATAGATAAGTACATTATAAAACTGAATATTTTGTAAGAATACATTTGCAATATTTACAATTTAAAACTGATTTTTAAAGAAAACAAGCCAGTTAAAATGAAGTGAGAGAAACAGAAAACAAACATAGAGCTTGGCCCCAAATTCTCCATTAGCCACCTGTACCCTAAAACACGATAGTTTTCAAAAGGTACCATATTTTGAACAATCTGTAACCTCTATATGTTTATTTAATCAATAATCAATTCAAATTTTGAACACAGATACCATTCACTAGATTCCCTAATATGACATTTAAAAAAATAACCCTTTCTGCTCTACATAAAATCCTTCAGTCAGTAAAGTCACCTACATGCCCCAACTCAATGTTTTAAAAGTTTAAAGAAAACTAGAAATGGCTAAATATGATTTACCTGATTGGTCTGTTCAGCAGAGATCCTGCAAGCACTGTCAGAAGTTGAACACTGGGCAGAGGTGGAAAATGATGTCATTTTGGCAGTGAAGAAATTGCAGTCTGTTGATAAATCTAAAAGGAAAAAAAAAACATTAAGAAATCTCTTCTAAAGTAGAAAAATTTCTCTTTTAAGATTTACAAAATAGCAGCCAGCAGAAGGAAAAAAGACACATGTATCAGAACGTCCTACACAAATGCAATATATCCATAATGAGGTTCTTGATACCCTCCTGATCACTTTCTAAATTCAGATACTGCAAACAACTGAAGAGCTTAATTAAGAGTAAGGACCATCTATGCTTCCCTTAGGTGAAGCCTGAAACAAACAGGTTTGGGCATGCTCCAACCCCCACAGTGATGATAATGAGTAACTGTTTTAGCTGAAAGTCAAATTTACAATCATCATCTCCCCAATGAATATCAGAGTTTCAGTAACTCCTCCTCTCTTTGGACAGTGCTCAAGAGCACCCCCTGGAAGACAACAGTTGTAGAGCTGGGGGAATTACCAAGATTAAGTAATAGATTTAAGACTCCAAGAGCACATCAAGAAAAACCTTTGTAACATGTTGAAACATGTCTTGGCAAGAAACACTGGAGAGAGTGAGAGTCAAAATACTCAGTATCAGTTAAAGTGGCTTTTAACACGCGCCAAACCCAAGGAGCACAGCAACTAAGCCAAGATGGGACATATATCATCGAGGAAAATGTAGCATGAATTGAAGAAATATAGAGTAAGGTTTAGTTAAAATTGTCACTTCCTACCATCTCTCTTTAAACAAAGAAAAAAAGCAGTAAGAGGGAAAATAAACTTGTTTATTTTCAGGTCTTTTTTTAGTAAAAAGGTAATAAACAATCAGTGACATTTATGAGTAACAAGCCACATCAGGGGGGCCTGGAAAAATGGACAAATAGTCTGGCTAAAACCAACAAGATTCCTCAATCTTCTGAGACACTTACTAACTGTAATAAAATATAAATTCCTCCCTCCCCCATCTGCTTCCCTTGCTACAGAATGGGAAGTCAGATAGGATAGAAGCATAATTTACCATTTTAAAGCAGCCAGCTTTTAATTAACATTTCAAACCTTATGCATAAAACACCAATCTTGGTCTTCCCCAAACCCACTAGCCTTCTCCATCTCAGCAAATGGCAACTCTATGCTTCTACAGCAAATGGCAACTCTGCTTCTAGTTGCTCAGACCAATGACCTTGAGGCCTTCCTTGATTCCTTTTTCTTTCACACTCCACACCCAGTTCATAAATAAATTCTAAAGGTGTATCTTCAAAATATACCCAAAATCTAACCATTTCTCACCACTTCCATTATTACTGCACTAATCCAAATGACCCACCTCTCCACTGCACTACACTCCTGTTTTCTTGCTTCCACCTTTGCCCCACTAGCTCCCAATCTCCTTCTTTCGTGCTCACGTCAGTTTACCAGGGAAGCCTTCCGTTTTTAAAACTGCAACTCCCAACCCCCAGTATTCCCTATCTCCTTCCCTGCCTTATTTTTCTTTACTGCCCTTGTCATTAAACATTTTTAAGTGCTTATCATGTAAAACATATAAGGAGCAAGGTTTTGTATTTACTTGTTCATTAATAAATCACTGGTGCCTAAACTGACAATTATATACACTGTAGAGCACCATGATGGATACAAATATCAGTAACAGTGTGGATGGGGGGCGTGGGGGCTGGCTGGCTCAGTCAGTGGAGCACCCAACTTTTGATCTTGGGGTTTTAAGTTTGAGCCTCATGTTGGGTCTAAACATACTTAAAAATAAAATCTTAACAACAGTGTGGATGGTTTCCAAAAATGATCTCCCAAGTGGCTCTGTGAAGTTAATCAAAAGAATACAGGAGAAGTGATAACGTGCCAACTCCAAGCATGGCAGCTTCATTCCTTGTGCCTCTGGAAGCGCCTAAAATCTGACTCCTCTACTGGAGACCACATGAAAGGGCCAAGTGTAGTAGATCAGTTGTCCAATTGAGCCCAGGCTTCCAGCCATTCCCTCCAAAGCACCACATATCATGAGACATTCCAGCACCAGCTGTCACCTGACTACAGCTGCAGACAAGTGAAGAACCACTCAACTCAGCCCACAGAATCATAATAAATGAAACGGCTGTTTTAACTAAGTTGTTTAGATAATCAAAACAAACAGCAAAGACTCACAGAGCTTTCTCTTAGCAGACACATATATTAACCCACCTAATACTTAAATAAGCCTATGACATATGTAATATTATTGCCTTTGTTTTACATATAAGGCAAGAGAAGCACAGAGATGTTCTCTGCCCAAGATAACATAATTTAGTGAACTGCTAGAGTCAAGATTTCAACTCACAAGTTCTGAAGTCCCCACAGTAATTTTTTGCCTATTAGACCTCAATATACAGAATTTCGTTACATGCATAGATGTTTACGTATTCTCTATTCTATTCCATTTATCAATCTTACCACCCTTCACATTCCCACTGATCAGTCTTTCTAATGCTTATTTAAAACTGTATTAACTTCTATCCTGAGTCTGACTATCCAGTTAATCAAGTTTTCTCCATTTTTTATTTTTTTCCCCACCCTACCCCCTCCCCGTTCTTTTTTAGAAGTGACCAGATATTCTTGGCCTTCTACCTTTTTTTAACTTTTCAATGTTAATTCTAGTATACTTTACAGTGTTGTATTAGTTTCGGGTTTACAATACAGTGATTCAACAACTCTATACATTACTCAGTGCTCATTATGATAAGTGTACTCTTAATCTCCTTCACCTATTTCATCCATCCCCCACCCACCTCCCCTCTGGTAACCATCAGTTTTATAGTTTCTCTACAAGGGTCTGTTCCTTAGTTTGTCTTTCTCCCTATGCTTGTTTTGTTTCTTAAATTCCACTTTAGTGAAATCATATGGTATTTGACTCTCTCTGACTTATTTCGCTTAGCATTATACTCTCTAGCTCCATCCATGTTGTTGCAAAGGGCAAGATTTCCCTTCTTTATAACTGAATAATATTCCAATATATTGTGTGTATATATACCAATCTGCTTTATCCACTCCTCTGTCAGTGGACACCTGGGCTGCTTCCATAATTTGGCAATTGTAGATAATGCTGCAATAAACATAGGGGAGCATGTATCCTTTTGAATTGAATTAATTTTTTTTTTTATTTTGGGGGTAAATAACCCAGTAGTGCAATTACTGGATCATAGGGTAATTCTATTTTTAACTTTTTCAGGAACCTCCATTCTCTATACCACAGTGGTTGCACCAGTTTGCACCCCTGACCCCATAACTCTTCCGTATTCACATGGAATCATGTACGTGTGATTAGTATCATCTTATCAAGTTTCATGAAAATACCTGTTGGGGTTCTGAATGAAATTACCTTTAATGTACAGATCAGATTGTTCTCTAATCATTAACATCACATATTTCTCTATTTATTAGTTATTTTCATTTCTTTTAGTAAGATTTTATAATTTTCCCTTTAATACATGTTAGAATAATTTCGTTTTTTTTAAATTCTTTTTAATGTTTTATTTATTTCTGAGAGAGACAGACAGTGTGAGCAAGGGGTGGGTCAGAAAGAGAGGGAGACACAGAATCTGAAGCAGGCTCCAGGCTCTGAGCTGACTGTCAGCACAGAGCCCAACACGTGGCTCAAACCCACTAACTGTGAGATCATGACCTGAGCCGAAGTCGGACGCTTAACCGACTGAGCCACCCAGCCTCCCCTAGAATAATTTCTAAAGCAGATATTCTAATACTACCATGATGCCTTCTCTTTCATTATAATTTTTAGTAGTTTTTGCATACATAGAGAAATACAAATGACTTTCATTAATCTTTTATCCAGTCACTCGGATTAAATTTACATACTAAGTTTACGTAATTCTTTTCTTTACATAATTATTTCAAAGAATTTGTAGATGCTTCTGTTTTCTATGTAAATGGTTATATCTACAGATAATAAAATCTTATTTCCTCCTTTCTAATTGTTGTGCTCCTAATTTCTTGTCTTAATTTACTGCTTAGGACTGTTAATACAATGTTAAATACAGATTAATGATAATGGACATCTTTGTCTCTGATTTTAAAGGAAGTGCTTCTAATGTTTCCCTATATCATGTTCATTGTTTTTTAACAGCTACTCTTTATCAGTTTAGAAGAGTTCCTTTCCTTCCTCATATCATGGAAAAGTGATTTATAAAATATTCTTTCTGTATCTATTGAAATGATCGTTAATTTTTTTAAATCTATTAATGTGGTGACTCTTGAATTTCATTTATAGACTCTCTAATATTAAATTCTTACAGGGTACCTGGGTGTCTCAGTCGGTTTACTGCCTGACTTCAGCTCAGGTCATGATCTCATGTTTTATGAGTTCGAGCCCCACATCGGGCTATGCTCTGACAGCTCAGAGCCTGGAGCCTGCTTCAGATTCTGTGTCTCCCTCTCTCTCTGACCCTCCCCTGCCTGCATTCAGTCTCTCACTCTAAAATAAACATTAAAGGGGCACCTGGGTGGCTCAGTCGGTTGAATGTCTGACTTTGGCTCAGGTCATGATCTCACGGTTTGTGAGTTCAAGTCCCACATCGGGCTCTGCTGTCAGCGCAGAGCCTGCTTGGGATCCTCTGTACCCACACTGCGTCTCTCCTCCTGCCCCTCCCTTGCTTCCTCTCTCTCCCCCTCTCTCTTGGAAATAATAAACGTTTAAAAAAATCAAATTAAATTAAAATTTTAAAAAATTAAAGACAAAATAAATCCTTACATATCTGAGATAAACTGCACTTGGTTTGGGAGTATTATTCTTTTTTTGTACACTGCTGGTATTGATTTGCTATTTTGTTTAGGTTGTAAAGTGTATATGAGGGAGTAAAACGGGTCTGTAATTTTCCACTGTCATGTTTTTGTCTAGTCTGGATATCAGGGCAACAAGTCTACTAGAATAAATTGTTAAATAGTCCCTAGTTTTCTACTGCCAGGGAAAAAATTCTATAAAATTGAGATGCTCTAGCCCTTGAAAGATTGGTAGAATTCAGTGTTTCTTTGTGGGAAGATTTTTAATCACTTTATTTTGAGAGAGCATGCACACCCAGGAGCTGGGGGGAGGGGCGTGAGAATCCTAAGCAGGCTCTGTGCTCAGCCCCAGAGCCCAATGAGGGACTCAATCTCACAACCCTGGGCTCATGACCTCAGCCGAAATCAAGAGCTGGATGCTCAATCGACTGAGCCACCCAGGAACCCCCCACTATTTTATTTTAATAAATATTAAAGTATTCAAGTTTGCAGGGCACCTGTGTGGCTCAGTCAGTTAAGTGGCCAACTCTGGCTCAGGTCATGATCTTGCAGTTCGTGAGTTCGAGCTCCGTGTCAGGCTCTGGGGTGACAGTTCGGAGCCTGGAGCTTGCTTCAGATTCCCTCTCTCTGCCCTCCCCTGTTCACGTGGTCTATCTCTCAAAACAAATAAATGTAAAAAAGATTTTTTTTAATAAAGTATTCAAGCTTGTTATTTCTTCTTCCATGTGTGTACATTTTCAAAATTACTGGCAAATAACTAATGGTATTCTTTTTATCTGTATATAAATGTATCTTCCTTTATATTCATGCCATTATATATTTTATTACCTCTTCTATTTTTAAAAAATTTATTGTTGGTCATTTCCTGATTTCTTAAGACATTTAGCTTACCCATTCTCTTATCATTTGAATATTTAACACTAAAATTCCTTCCCTCTCCCACTCTAGCACTATTTTTTAATTCAGCCCACAGATTCTGCTAGATAGTTTTCATTATCACTCACCTATATTTTTCAATTTTCGTAATTTTGTAAATCCATGAGCTTTATAGCTATGCCTATGCATACTGCTTTTCCAAATTTTTTTGTGTGATTAACTCCTAATTTAAAAAGCACTGTGGGGCGATATCATCCTCTCTGTAAAATCTATTCTTTGAAAATTTTTTTCTGTTTTAACTTATTGTTGACAGAGAGACAGAGCACGAGCAAGGGAGAGGGCAGAGAGAGGGAGACACAGAATCCGAAACAAGCTTCAGGCTCTGAGCTGTCAGAGCAGAGCCTGACACGAGGCTCAAACTCACAAACTGTGAGATCATAACCTACGCCGAAGTCGGGACACTCAACTGACTGAACCACCCAGGCACAGCAGTTCTTTGAAAATTTTAAGGCTTTCACCTAGCCTAGTTGGTGATCAATTAGTCTATAATATATGCTTGCAAAACTCAAGCCTGTTGACTTTTTACAATCTTACATATCTACTAATTTGTCAGCCTGACCTACAATTAAGAGAGATGTAGGGGCACTTGGGTGGCTCAGGGGAGGGGAGCTAATCCAATTTGTCAGTTTTTACCTTTAACTAATAAATTTAGTCCGTTCACTGTAATTACTATACATGGATCTGTTCCTACCACCTTGACTTAGCATTCGTTCGTTCTACTCTTCCCATGCTTCTTTTTAATATGTTACCTTTCTTAAAAATTCTCACCCCAGGTCCCTGCTAGTAAGATAAGAACTTCAGCATGTTATCATCTGGACGTAAAATTCTGGGAAAAATGTATTTTTCTTTTTTGCCTTAGCCCTTACAATAAATATCAGGGAACTAGAATCACCTTTACTTCATGTACCTCTTGTAATGTTTCCTAGTACTTCATCCAGAGCGGTGTCAGTATGAGCCTTTGTATGGCAAGGCTTCCAAGATCTCAGACCCCTGAGTGTATCTGTATCCTTCCCCTCCTATTGAAATGAATGTGGTTGGGTATAAGATCCTAAGTTTCTTTTTGAAAGTCTGCAAAAGCTTTTTTGTTTTCCTATATTTGGTAACGCTGGTCCAAACTGGTTTCGATTCAATCTGTGTTCCCTGTAATAATCTGTTCTTTCTCTCTGAGGCTGCTTCTGCTTTGTCACTTTTAAATTTTATTACAATGATCCTAGAAACAAATTTTTCCTGATCTCTCATCTTCAGCATTCTAAGGAAATTTTCCTTAGAAAACTATTTTTCCCATTATTTCTTTAAGCATGTCCTCCTTTTCCTTTTTTGATTTTAAGTAGGCTCCAAGTGTGACATGGGGCTTGAACTCATGACCCCAACATCTAGAGTCAAATGCTCAACCACTGAACCACCCAGGCACTCCCTCTTTCTCATTTTTATTTAAGATTCCTATTATCTAGGGGTGCCTGAATGGCTCAGTCAGTGGAGCATGCAGCTCCTGATACCAGGGTTGTAAGAGTTCAAGCTCCATGTTGGGTGTATTACTTAAAAATAAAATCTTTAGGGGCACCTGGGTGGCTCAGTTGGTTCAGCATCTGACTTCGGCTCAGGTCAAGATCTCACAGTCCCTAAGTTCCAGCCCTGTGTTGGGCTCTGTGCTAACAGCTCAGAGCCTGGAACCTGCTTCAGATTCTCCTGTCTCCCTCTCTCTGCCCCTCCCCAGGTTCACGCGCCCGCTCTCTTTCTCTCTAATAAACATTAAAAAAGAGATTTAATAAATGTTAAATTTTTTTAATTAAAAAAACTCTATTATTTAGATGTGAGTACCTCTATACCTATTTTCCTTACCTTTTAGTTTTTCTTTTATATTTTCTTATCCTTTCCTTCTTTTGTTCTGGGAGATTTTCTCAATCCGGAGTTCTAATTCATTAATTGTATCCATTCTGTTATCTGAACCACTGCATTTTTCAACTCTACTATTTCCACTTGGTTCTCTTAGCCCCAGCTTATTTTTGTTTCAAGTTATGATCTTCCCTATTTCTTTTAGAATAATTATCACTCTAGCTTTGAACTCTTGGTCCATCTGTTCTATTATTTGTTTCAATGAAACTTAAACATTATTATTCTCTTGAAATACCTCTGCTTTTCAACTGTCTTTGTTCATTTTTCCCTAGAGGATAGCAGATACCCTGACAGGCAAATAATATGGGGCAAGACCAGATTCCAGCCCACAGTAGCTGCAGTAAGCTGGAGTAAGGTAGAAAATAAGTACTGGGGCGCCTGGCTGGCTCAGTTGGTAGAGCATATAGTTCTTGATCTGGGAGTTACAAATTTGAGACCCATGCTGGGTGTACAGATTACTTAAAAATAAAATCTTTAAAAGAAAAAGAACAACAACAACAACTAAAGGAGAAAGTCCCAAACACCAGAAAAGCACAATCACTCTCCACCTGACACAATCACTACCCAGATCAAACACAATCTCTGTTCCCGGAGGAGAAGCAGTATTAGTATAGGATCCGGGAGACCTAAGTATTAAGAAGGTAAGGGCCAGAGAAGTGGCTGTCTAAGGTCGGCCATCTCCTGTTTTTCATCAACTTCTTACAAGTATATGCTTCTGAAATGCCCTAATTCACTCTTGAGGAAAGGTGGACAGAGCTCTGAGTCACAAGCACAGGAAAAAGTAATTCCAAGGTAATGAAGCAGGGGAGAAACTAGAGCAGTATTCCAACAATTCCCTTCCCCCACGGTTTTACTCTCTTACAGCCATACCTGGCAGACTCCTGTCCCAGAGGAAACACTGTCCCACCTAGGTGCACACACACACACATAACTTCAAAACAGCTCACATCACCCATTTATTTCTCACAGCACTTTCCTATTACAGTTCCTGTAGGGGATGATTTTGGGAGGGAGTCAGGAGTCATGCTCGTTCAGCATCTTGGTAGAAACAAGAATTAACCACTTGACAGGTCTGAAAAATTTAAACTACAATAAGGTTTTTTTACTTTGCTTTAACACCTGGTAAAAAGTATTGTGCCATTAAAAAGACACTGCTTTGGGATACCTGGGTGGCTCAGTCAATTAAGCGTCAAATGGCTCAGTCATCATGTTAAGCATCAGACTTCGGCTCAGGTCATGATCTCACATTTGTGAGTTCAAGCCTTGTGTCAGGCTCTGCGCTGACAGCTCAGAGCCTGGAGCCTGCTTCAGATTGTGTGTCTCCCTCTCTGCCCCTCCCCTGCTCACTCGCACGCTCTCTCTCTCTCTCAAAAAATGAACATTAAAAAAATGTAAAAAGACACTGCTTTAAGGGCCATGGAAGTTAAGAGCAGGAAGTACTACTTTTGATTGCAAAGCAGAGGACTGAGAGGGAATGGAGACAGGAGTGAAAGGATTTTAAAATGGCAGAATAGTGGAAAGAATGGGAGAGAAAACATGAGCAAAGGCACTGTTCAAGGACGTATGTGAGAAATGAAGTCAGTTGACTAGCTCTGAATCCAAAGCAAAATCTTGTCCTTTTCCCACTTGGAATCAATCTCTTTTTTTCTATTTTTATGTTTTTAATGCTTATTTATTTTTGAGAGAGAGCACAAGTGGAGGAGGAGCAGAGGAGAGGGGGTGAGACACAGAAGCCTTAGCAGGCTCCAGGCTCTGAGCTATCAGCACATAGCCCGACGTGGGGCTCGAACTCAAGAATGGCAAGATCATGACCTAGGCGGAAGTGGGACATTCAACTGACTGAACCAGCCAGGCACCCCTAGGTATCTCTTTTGATTACAGCAGGGTTAGGTATTGTTGCCTGCTCCCCACAAGAGAAAAGTCAGCCTTAAAGAAGTCAAATAACTTGCCCAAGTCTAAAGCTTATCCTTTTCCACTATGCTACCAGTTAGTAGTGACATTCAGTTGCTTAAACCAGAAAGTTAGAAGTCACTTTGTCTCCCTCTTTCCCTGTTATCACATCATCAAACCTGATCAATTTTAACTTCTAAATCTTGCAAAAGCACCCCTTCTTTTCATCTCCATGTCCGTTTCCCCAAACCTGAAAGTGTTATTTTTCGCATGCATCACTGAAATATTCTTTTCTTTAAATGTTTTATTTTCTTAAAATTTTTAATGTTTTATTTATTTCTGAGAGAGAGGGGGGAGAGAGAGAGAGAGAGAGAGAGCACGCGCGCACGAGTGAAAGTGCAGAGGAGGGTCAGAGCGACACAGAATCTGAAGCAGGATCCAGGCTCTGAGCTGTCAGCACAGAGCCTGACATGGGGCTTGAACCCATGAACTGTGAGATCCTGACCTGAGCCGAAGTCAGCCGCTTAACCGACTGAGCCACCCAGGCTCCCCTGAAATAGATCCTTAACTGGTCTCTCTAACCCCCTTCAAAGCAAACTCCACACTACAGCTAAAAGATTAAAAAAAAAAAAAAATTAAACAAAAACCACTCCTACAGCGCCAGGCCCTACTCTGTAGCTTGCTATTGCTCTTAAGGGAAATGCAGAAGCCGGCCGCAGTCTTGCCAGCCTTCCCTCTTGTGCCTCATGTTCCCCACACTCCCTGCAGCTCACCACACTGAGTTTTTAGTTTCTCATTTACTTCCTGCTTCAGGGGCTTTGCACATCTTGTTCCTTCATTTGTAGCACTGTGAGTTCTGCACAAGACTAATTCATCCTGGACCTTCTAGTCTCAGGTAAAATATCACCTCCTCAATAATCATTAATAGATGCTAAACCATTAAAGTAAAAGGCTGGGGAAGGGGGAACTTTAAAGCACATAGAGAAGGCTGAGAGCACTTGGCCACTGACAAAAATCTCTAAAAGACCGTCATTCACAAACCATGTACTTCCTGATGTGAAGCAACAGGACTCGGAACCTCCTACCTACCACCTATGAAGTATTCCTGACAAAAAAAACTAAACAAGCTTCTAGATATAACTACTAACTACCTGTTTGTGGGATAACTGGAGGGTAAAGGAATAAGTAATACCAAAAGCAAATAATTACCCAAACCCAGAACATAGGAAATTCTACAGGATCTCAGGCAGGGAGATACAGTTAAATGTGGAGACTGTTAAAGAGACTTAAAAAACATAAACCTAACACAGAATGTGGACCTTGTTCATTCAAGTCCTGATTCAAACAAAACATCTGTAAAATGCCATATTTCCTTAAACAATCATGAAATTTTGAATTATGTACTACATTATTTAAGAAACTTAATTATAGTAAAAAGGGACCATTGGTAATTTTTTTCCAAATCCTGACCTAATAAGAAATACATCCTAACATATTGAAAGGTAAAACAACACATTTGTGATATGCTTTAAGATATCTCATTAGAGGAGGCACCTGGATGGCTCAGACAGTTAAGAATCCAACTTCTCATGCCCCATGTCAGGCTCTGTGCTAACAGCTTAGAGCCTGGATGGAGCCTGCTTCAGATTCTGTGTCTCGCTCTCTTGCCTCTGCCCCGCTTGTGCTCTGCTTCTCCCTCTCTCTCTCAAAAATAAACAAACATTAAAAAAAATTTTTTTTTAATCTCATTAATGGGGCACCTGGGTGGCTCAGTCAGTTAAGCATCTGACTCTTGATTTTGGCTCAGGTGATGATCTCACAGTATGTGGGATGGAGCCTTGCACAGGGCTGTGTGGAGCCTGCTTGGAATTCTCTCCTCTCTGTCCCTCCCTTATTCACTCTTGCTCTCCCTCAAGAACATTTAAAAAATATTTCCTTAAAATGTTGAGAACAGAAAAAATACTGAATTAGAACAATAAGCTTTACTTTATTGAATGGGATATACCAAATGGAAAGAAATCACAAACATTCTGTTTATCTCCTGCATCTTGAAAAAACTACTAATCTTAGGAAATACTCCAGTTACAAAAAAAGAATCTACATCACTAATTGGTACTGCTTTGGCTCTCTGGAATTTTGTTTCTTTATAGCTAATGATGAGTATAAGAAGCTGAAAATAATTTGCCTACTTTTAAACGAGGGAAGAAAGTCTTTTTTGCAGTTTTCTTTTTTTGCTATCAAAGAAACTCTCCCTGGAACCAAGTGACGGCTGCCAGAAGAGAGGTGGTGGAAGGATGGGCAAAATGTGTGAAGCCGAGTGAGCAATACAGGCTCCCGGTTACAGAATGAGTAACTCACAGGAATAAAAGGTACAACATAGGGAATATACTCAATGGTAGTATATTAGTATTGTATGGTGATACAATATGGTAGCTGCAATTGTAGTGAGCACAGCATAACATACAGAGTTGTCCAATCACTACGCTGTACACCTGAAAGTAACGCAACATTGTGTGTTAACTATATTTAAAGTTAAAAAAATAGTAAATTTAAAAAAAAAAAAACAAAAGGACTCTTCCTCCAGAGAGATGTGTTTATTGAAAAGGAAGTCAATCCCACCACTTTATTTCACAACACAGCAGAACTAGGAATATCCCAGGGCAGGCCAAAATATCCTGGTTTTCCAGTGAATCTCAAAAGTGAAGGGCTATCCCACATGGGCCTACAGAGCTGACTCACGAGCTGACTCATTCCCATTTCCAGAAACTCACTCCCCTCACTGGGTATGTGTACATTAAGCTTACACGATCTGTCTTCAACTTACTCTTTCCTTCCACCTCGGTTTCCACTTCAAGTTTCCACGTGCACCACTCAATACCTACCATGATGAATGATGAACTCAGTTTCTTGAATTTGTCAAGCCCCTTTACCACTCACCTCTCAGGTATTTTTAGTACTGAGTTTTTCAAACTACATGTTGTACCCCAGCTGGTCTTAACCCCTCCCCTCCATTAATGAAACAGAGGCAGAATAGAAAATAAAAGTAAATAACAAAGGTTAGGTTTTGTTTTGTGGAACCTGCTTCTGTTATTGAAAAAAGCCAAAACACAGTTAAGCACCTTTGTCTCAGGCACTCTTTAAAGCACTTGTCTGCAATAGCTTATTGAATCCATACAGAAATCCTATTAGGTAGATATATTATTGTCCTCATTTCAGAAGAGGAAACTGAGGCAGAGGGGACAATACCTTGTTAAAAAGCATGGTCTTAGAGTCCAAGAATTCTAGTTGCGGAGGCAGAGCTTAACCATTCATTACCCCTACGTGTGTACTGGTTCACGACATAAAACTTTTTTTTCTCCTGGGCATCATTGTCAGCCAAGTTGGAAATCCACTGCCTTGGCACTTGTCCTTTCTCCTCTTCTGTAATCTTATTTTCTAGTCTTGAAAAGTCTTATTCTTCTACCTAGGTCAAAAATCACTTTCTTGGTCAAGGCCTTCTGATTCCCCAAGAGAAGCAGGCGACACCAGAGCAGCTCTATTACCACTTACCATTTAGGTTTTCATTTGTGTCTGCTACTGGACTGAAGCCACAGAGAACAGGAACAGTCTTACTCATTTCTCAATGATGAAAGGCTGGTTTTTACCCTACATGTAATCCAGGAGACTCCTACACCTCATCTTCAAATGTCTACCTTTGAAGACAACTGTGATCTTGAGACTAATTAAAAACTTGTCAGAAGTTGGCAGAAAGAATCCTTCTTAATTCTTTAAAGCCATAAGGGCCTCTACTAAATACTATTGCCTGATCCTCTATCAACTACATACTTGAGGGCAGTAAGAACAACTTTAAAAAAAAACTACTGTGCTTAGTTGTTACAAAGTCAGCTAGGCACCTAGGAAGGTCAAGTGTTAGCCAAGAGTATACTCCTGCATAGTTTGCAAAACAAACAACTGCCAGCAACAACCTAAAAATCCAGATGGACATGGCTCACGACATTTGTTGTACAACTCTATAATGCAATACTATGCAAATATTTAAAAGAAGGTCTTACATGTATATTTGATGGAAGCTGTCCCTGCTATCATCTTAGAAACTAAGGCGCATACACAGTACATTCAAAATGATCCCCCTGTTGTTTAAAAATGTGAGTCCTGTAGGAAAAAATCAGGAAGGATGTTAACATCAAGGAGTTAACAGTCGCCAGCCTGAGGAGAGAACCCGTGAGGGCTGCTGACCAGTTAAACTGTACACACTTCTGTTACTGTGTGCATTTTTTTCAAACTTCAGGCACACATTTATTTTGTTTTTTATGAACAACAAAAATGTGTGATCCTACCTAGTGTTGTAAAACAAAGTACTATGAAATAAACACTTTTCAATTCAATTACCTTTTCGTGTCAAGAAGGAAGGAGGAGACAAAATCTAAATCAAGACGCAGTAATACTTAACACCAAAGGTACCAACGAGGTGTGACAGCTACTTGTTCAGCGTGGAGGGGCTTCCTCACCAACACACAGCTTTCCTGATGACGGGGAAGAGCAAGAGCATCTTCTCCGGCTGTCGCTTTAAAAACAGTGGTTTTCAAACCTCACGGTGTACAAAAATCAGTTGGGAGATGCGCCGATTCAAATATATACCCCGGAACCCCATCTCCGGATGTTCTGCTTGGGCTGGTCTGGGTGGGGCCGCCAAACAAGCCTTCTTCAAACAAGCACTCAAGTGCATCCGACACAGATGGTGCGCAGCCCTTGAAAGTTACTACCTTACATTCCTGAGACACATCAGTGTCACTCTTCCCGCCTCCCACGGTGCCCACCTCTTTCCTCCAAAGGGCCTCAGTATCTCCCCAGTTTTGCGTCCAGTTAAACATCGTCGACCGATTATTTCGATTTCAGACTCGTAAACCGGCCAGCCGGATTGCAGCCAGCACGTCACTCCCCTTCCATTTTTACCTTCCGCGGGGACCCAGCGCACAGCCCTTCCCCCGCCAGCCCGTCTTCCGCCCGCGCCGCCACCCACGCCTCAAGCTCCACCCGCCCGCTGCCCCGGCTCCAAGGCCCGCCGAACTGGCCGCACCGCCGCCCGCTCCCCGCCTTCCGACCCCAGCCGCCGGGGACCCGGCCGCCGAAACCCAAGAGCCACACCTTACGGCCGCTCCATAAGTCGCTCCCCCGCCGAGCGCGGGTGGGGGAGGGGGCGTCAGTCACAAGCCCTAAGGCCTCAGCAGCATTTTGAAACGGCGAGTAGTGAGGGCGCAACTTCCGGCCTCCTGAACCCGTCTCACACCAGGGCTTCCGGTGAGGCCTCCGAAACCATAGAGGCTCCGCTGGAGAGCTAGAGAGGTAGAATGACGGCCTTCTCCCTACCATAGAGTAGAGCCCAGTCGGGGGAGAGAGTCGCAGGACTTGGACGACTGAGTTGTGACGTTTCAGGAGAAAACGTTTGAGGAACTCGCAGAGTCTGATGGTATTTACAGATGTGCCCTATGACATCAAAAGCCGAGGATGGCAGAAACGTAATAGCATTGTCAGAGGCAGCCTTCCCATCTTCCAAAAAAACACCACTTCCTCTGTTTCTCAAAGTTAACGTATTCATTCTTATTCCCCAGAGGTGATGGCTTGGAGACAGCAAACAGCATGTTAGTGTTGTCGCTTATTGGGGGAAATTGAACTATAATATACACGAATAACTAGAAGGTATGTGATAAATGCTGAAAGAGGTGCAAAGAACAAAGTGGAGCTTCCTTGGATCAGACAACTAGGTCACCGAGTCTAACGTCCTGCAACAAACCTCTCAGGTTGGCTGACTTCCAACTCCGCCGGTGCCAAATGGTGTTATCTCTCCCAAATACCACATTTCATTGATTTCAAGATGATTCTAAATGTTAGAGGATTTTCTGGGCTGAAGTATCTTACTGTGCCATTTCCATTGGTTTCATGTCCACACACTTGGAAGAAGAGTAAGGCGTCATTCTTGACGATATGAATACTATTCAGTCATTTAAAGACAGTTGCCATGTCTCATCTCTAACCCTGTGCCTTGTTTTTCCGCAAGCTGAACATCCTTCACAGCTTCAACTATTTCTTACTTGACATGGCTTCAAGCCACCCTAGTCACCATCTTCTGAACAAGTACCTGTTTGTCCTGTTTAATATGTGGCTCCCAGAACTGGGTACACACCCATGCTAAATAAAATGAGGCAATGACCTCCCCTCCCCTTAATTTGCACATTGCACTTGCTCTATTAATGGCATAACCTTCCGCATAGCTGGGGATCCAGATTTCTGTAAATGAGCCGAAAAAGTAATTCCTTTTTCACATTTGCTCTGAAAGAGCTTGAGGTCAGCAACCACCTCTCTCAAAGATAAGAGGGGAGGGGCTTTTTTAGAAGAACTACTCTCAGCTGTTTCCCCCTCTCTTTTTGTGCAATTAATTTTAGTGCTGTTTTTTTTTTTTTTTTTAGTTCCCAAACAGGAATTTGTTTTGTATCTTTTAAATAGCATCTGGTTAGTTTAGGTCTCTTCCTACTGTCTCCTGGACTCTTGGAATTAGGACCCTGTCATGTAACTGTTTAAGATAAACAGTTGTTGAACATCTACTGTGTGCCACACACCAACCTAGAAGATTCCAAAACAAGTAACAGCTGGAATCTGTCTAGTGGAGAAGTCCGACAGTCCAGGTAATGAGAATGTGGTAAGTGCAATGCTTGATGAGCTGTGCTTTACCATGCCTGGAAGGGTGAGAGGGATTAGCTCTTTAATTTTGCGTTTTGCAAACATTTTGGTTAACATATTTGACTTGTCTTCATTGAAAGTCTTGATAAATATGCTGAATAGGACATGGTTAAGAATAGAGCTTTTCGGGGCTCCTGGGTGGCTCAGTCGGTTAAGCACCTGACTTCAGCTCAGGTCATGATCTCGCCGTTCATGGGTTTGAGCCCTGCATTGGGCTCTGTGCTGACAGCTCGGAGCCTGCTTCGGATTCTGTCTGTCTGTCTCTCTCTCTCTGCCTTTCCCCTGCTCATGGTCTGTTTCTCAAAAAATGGATAAGCATTAAAAAAAAAAAAAAAGAATAGAGCTTTTCCCATCATGGTTGATGCTAATTCGTGATTAATCATTCATCCTTGAATGTTGTTCTTAAGCCACAAATGATTCTACCTACTAGTGGTCAATATGTGGACACATTTCCTATCCTTTCCCAAGGATTTCATAAAACTTCATCAAATGACTTGCTGTAATGGAAATAAGCCATAACTATAGCATTTCTTCTGCTCGTCAAAGACACTTAAAAAGAAAATGAAATTAGCCTAAGCTCATAACTCAGTGATCCCCACTTCCTTCTCTAAGAACTATACTCAAAGACTGTTTATTTAATAAAGAGACAGGAAACCTGGGTTTAGTCTAGCTATTTCTAGAAACCAGAAAGTTACACAGTTCTACAGTTTCCCGGTCTGTAAATAAAATGGCTAAATGAGATGATTTTTCTAGAGCCCCTGGTAGTTCTAAAGGAATTGGAAGTCAGTGTTATTGATCTATAGCATTTCTTTAAAATTTATAATGAACTACTTCACACATACAAAAAGGGATAAAGAAGGGGTGCCTGGGTGGTTCAGTCGGTTAAGCATCTGACTTTGGCTCAGGTCATGATCTCACGGTTCGTGGGTTCGAGCCCTGTGTTGGGCTCTGTGCTGACAGCTTGCTCGGAGCCTGGAGCCTGTTTCAGATTCTGTATCTCCCTCTCTCTCTGACCCTCCCCTGCTCATGCTGTCTCTCTCTCTCAGAAATAAATAAAACATTTAAAAAATTTTTTAAGTTCAAAAAAGGGATAAAGAAGAATCTAATCTTTTCCCCATCACTTTTCCTTTTTTTTTTTTTTTTTTAATGTTTACTCATTTTTGAGAGACAGAGTGTGAGCAGAAGAGGGGCAGAGAGAAAGGGAGACACAGAATCAGAAGCAGGCTCCAGGCTCTGTGCTGTCATGACCTGAGCCAAAGTTGGACGCTCAACCAACCAAGCCACCTAGGCTCCCCCCAGCACTCTTCCAAAAGAACAAAACTTTACCTATAACAAAAAAGTTCTCTGTAGTCCCATCTCCCTCCTTCAACTCCACAGGGAACCACTATTCTGAATTTGGTATTCACCCCTGCCATGCACTTCATTAGACTTTAAGGATTTATATATGTATATATATTCCCTCAGAATTTTATGCTTTTAAATTCTTTATAAATGTCATCATCCCTCAGAATTTTGTGCTTTTAAATTCTTTATAAATGTCATCAAACTGTATGTATTCTATTGGAACTTGCATTTTTCCCCCTCATCATCGTGAAGCTCCACAATGTTAAATCACGTATGGTTGGTTAATGAATTTTCAAAATTGTGGAGTAATGCTGTGTAGTAATATATTGAGTTGTGGAATTAATTGTTATATAGCAATATACTAAGTGTGCTTTTCTAGAGCTGCCTTCACAAAATACCATAGACAAGATGGCTTAAACAATAGAAATTTGTTTTCTCACAGTTCTGGGTGCTAGAAGTACAAGATCAAGTTGTTGCCCAATTTGGTTTCTTCTGATTTGATTCTTCTCCTTGGTTTGCACATGGCTGCCTTCTTGCTTCGTCCTTACTGCTTGATCTGTGAGTTGTCTGTGCCCTAATCTCTTCTTATTAGGACACCGACCATAATGCCTTAGGACCCACCCCATGACCTCAGA
This sequence comes from Hyaena hyaena, assembly GCF_003009895.1. Classification (NCBI taxonomy): domain Eukaryota; kingdom Metazoa; phylum Chordata; class Mammalia; order Carnivora; family Hyaenidae; genus Hyaena; species Hyaena hyaena. The sequence continues at coordinate 4,252,478 of NW_024080660.1, read as the reverse complement.
TTACCTTAACCACCTCCATAAAAGGCCTGGCTCCAAATAGAGTCACATTCTGAGGTGCTCAGTGGGTAGGACTTCAACATATTAATGGGGGGGGTGCATAATTCAGCCCATAGTGGTAATGATCGCACCACAGTTTTTTATTCATCCCCTCCTTTGATAAATACTAAGGTGTTTCCCATCGTTTGCTGTTACAAACAGTGCAGCCATCGACATTCTTGCACTTGTGCACTCCAGGGAGTAGAATTATTGGGTCACAAGCACATTGTCAACACTATCAGATCATAACACAGGGCTCTCAAAAGTGGTTGTAGAGATATACACTCCTCACGAGTGTGTGTAAGTCTGTTGTTCCATATCTTTGCCAATCCTTGGTATTGTCAGACTTGAAAAATCAACCTGGTAGACATGAGAGTTTCTGGTTTATATTTCCATGATTATTAGTAAGGTCGAGCATTTTTTCGTATTTATTGACCATGGTTTCTCACCTATGAATTACCTGTCCATATCTTTTGCCCATTTTTCTATTGGTTAGTCTTTTCCTTGCTAATTTGTAGGAGTTCTCTATATAATCTGGACATTAATCCTTCTTGATTATATGTATTACCAATCTTCAAATCTATATCTTGTTTTCACTTTTTCAATGTTGTCTTTTTGAGGAACAGAAGTATTTTTCAGAAGTTCTTTTTTTTTAATATTTTTTTTATTTATTTCTAGGAGAGAGAGAGACAGCGTGAGCAGGGGAGGGTCAGAGAGAGAGGGAGATACAGACTCTGAAATAGGCTCCAGGCTCTGAGCTGGCAGTCAGCACAGAGCCCGACGCGGGGCTCGAACCCACGAACAGCGAGATCATGACCTAAGCGAAAGTCGGACGCTTAACCAACTAAGCCACCCAGGCGCCCCTCAGAAGTTCTTTTAATGAAGTCAGATTTATTAATTATTTTCCTTATGTTTCACGTCCTTTTTTTAAAAGAGATTCTTCCCTATTTGGGGGTAATAAAAATACTCTCATATATTTTCTCCTAAAAGTCCTAAAGATGTCCTTTTCACAGCTAGGCCGTTAATTCATTTGCAGTTGATTTTTTTGCATGTTGTAACATGAAGGTCCAATTTTACTTTTTCAATTTGAAGAATAAATACATGTCTCTGTTACTGAATCTATAAATTGAATATGAGCCTAAGATCTCTTGAATTAATCTTGTTTTCCTATTTAACACAATCATTGAAGATTGTGAAAGAGGTTTCATTTGACTGGGGCCTTAAAAAATGAATAGGACTTTGGAGGGTGCCTGGGTGGCTCAGCTGGTTAAGCATCCGACTTTGGCTTAGGTCATGATCTCACAGTTTGTGGGGTTGAGCCCCACATCAGGCTCTGCGCTGACAGCTCTGAGCCTGGAGTTGGCTTCCGATTCTGTGTCTCCCTCTCTCTGTGTCCCTCTGTCTCTCGTGCTCTCTCTCTCTCTCTCTCTACCGATCTCTCTCAAAAATAAATATACATTGAAAAAAATTTTTAAATGAATAGGATTTCAAGATGCATAAATGGGAGAAGTCATTTGAAGAAACATGGCACAAATAATGAGGAGAGAAAGAGATGAGGAATTAGAAGATATGATCTTAAAATTGAAAAAAATCTACTTTGGTCAAAGTGTTGGTTACTGAGTAAAAGATTGGCTTGGTATTGAATCAACTGTCTAATTTAATATTCACCAGCTACCTGTGGCTTGAAATTTGGCTAGTCCAAATTGAGATGTTCTATAAGTATAAAATACACATCATATTCAAAGACTTAGTAGTGAAAAATAACTATAAAGTATCTCATTAATAATGTTTTATATTTTTTCGCAGTTCGTGGGTTCGAGCCCCGCATCGGGCTGTGTGCTGACTGCCAGCTCAGAGCCTGGAGCCTGTTTCAGTCTGTGACTCCCTCTCTCTCTGGCCCTCCCCTGCTTGCGCGCGCTCTCTCTCTCTCTCTCTCTCTCTCTCTGTCTCCTAGAAATAAATAAAACATTAAAAAAATGTTTTATATTTTTAAATTTTTAATTACTTATTTTAATGTTAAGTTTTGAGAGAGAGAGAGAGACAGAACATGAGCAGGGAAGGGGCAGAGAAAGAGGGAGACACAGAATCTGAAGCAGGCTCCAGACTCTGAGCCTGACACAGGGCATGAACTAACAAACTGTCAGATCATGACCTAAGCCAAAGTTGGATGTTTAACTGACCGAACCATCTAGATGCCCCAATAATGCTTTATATTGATTACATATCAAAGTGATAATATTTTAGAATATTGGGTTGAATAATATATGTTATTAAAATTAATTTCATCTGTTTCTTTTTACTTTTTTCTAATGTGGCTACTGGAAAATTTTAAATAACAATTTTGGTTTGCATCATATTCATAGCAAAGTAGACCAGGGCCAGATTGTGGAGGATTTTGAATGGTGCTGTAAAATGTTCCATGTATTACTCAATAAAGTAGTAGGGGAGAGCCAACGGGTTTTGAGCAAAGAAAAGGCAGTCTAATATTCCTAACTTGATAACTAAGCACCCCGTCTGCACAGAGCCAATTTTAGAAACCATTGTACCATTAGCTCTGGGCAGATGATTAATTCTGGTGATGTGATTCTTACAGAAAATATTTGAATATTGATTTTATTGTAGCACAAATGAAACAAATCTAATGTGTGCTCCTTTGAGTGGGAAACTGGAACATAACTGAGCCAAACTTTTTTTAAAAAATATTTTTATTGAATTTATTTGTTTATTTTGAGAGAGAGTGTGAGCAGGGGAGGGGCAGAGAGAGGGAGAGAGAGAGTATCCCAAGCAGGTTCAGCACTGTCAACACAGAGCCCAACGTGGGGCTCAAACCCATAAGCCTCGAGATCATGACATGAGCCAAAGTCAAGAGCCAGATGCTCAACTGACTGAGCCACCCAGGTGCCCTGAGCCAAACTTTCAAAAGCTCCCCCATTGCTTAGGGGATAAAGTGATTCTGTTTGTCTGGAATTAACACAATATTGTCAGCTTTTAAAATTCTTCATATCTTCCTCGAGTCCATTCAAATATGTTAAGCCTGATGACAGCACAGTGTCATCACTGTGACAGTGAGCGACAGCACAGTCACTATAGTTAATAATGCTGTAATGCATATTTGAAAGTTGCTGAGAGTAGATCTTCCAGGCTTTCACCATAATTAAAAAAACGTGTTACTGTGTCATGACACATGTTAACTAGACTCACTGTGGTGACGGTTTGCAATATATACAAATACGGACTCGTTATGTTGTAGACTGGAAGCTAATGTTATATGCCGATTAGATCTTGATTAAAAAAATGATTGTTGAAAATAAGTTAAGTCCTTGTTGAAGCGTAGACACTGTTGAACGCTAGAGCAGAATCTGCAGTCTGTTCCTGTTACGTCTTTGCCGTTAAGTCCTTATATGATGTCATGATTGCTTTTTACTTGTCAGACACTGTTCCAAACAATTTGTATAAGCTACCTTAAAAATTCTCACAATTATCCTATTGTCCTGAGACACAGAGAAGTAGTTTACTCAAGATCACCACAGTGGAAGTAAGGTTTCAAACAGGTGCACCTCGATTCAGAACCCAGACTTTATGTAGAAACATATTTATGCTTTCAGGTTTTTAATGTACGTATATACACCTTTTTAAAAAATTGGTTTGAAATATTTCCTAACTTAACACTATTTTGCATTTTCCCACAAGTTGTATTCTTCTATAACATGGTTATTAATAGCTACATAATAGTTCATGTATCAAGACTGTACCACAATTTATATAGCCATTTCTGTCATTTGCAATATTTTCCAATCAAAATACCATGACGATCTCTCCTGTAATCAAGTCTTTTTGTATATCCCTGATTATTTCTTTAGGACGAAGGTGGGGTGGGGGTAAAATTGCTGGGCCTGAACAATCACTCTTGAAGCGTTGGAATTAGGCAGATGGAATATTCTTTAATGTCTCACCCTAAGCCCTTTGGTGGGTAATTCTTAAAGCCAGCCCTATAGCAGAAGGCAGTGCTCAGATTGCTTATGCTGCTAGGAGCCTTCAATGCTATGATCAATAAGATCTCTCTGCAGGCACGTTCAGCTTTCCTCTCTGGCTCTCAGGGTCACTGCTGGTGACTTTCTCCAGGGTTTGCGTCATTTGAAATTACTTGGACATCTTCAAGGGACTTACAGGACAATCACACTATCCCTCTGCAGGGTCCTTTCTCCCACTTTATACTATGAAGTTCAACCCAATAGCTTCCAGCAGCATATCTATACTCTTCTCTGAGACTGTTTTTTTTTTTTTTTTCTGTTGTCGGGTCAGTTTTAGAACTGATATCTACCTTATTGTCAATGATAAAATAGACCTGATGCCACTACAACGCTTCAAAAGTGATATACCTCGCCGTTCTCTTAATCCTGGACGTATTGGAGAGATTACAAATCAAAGAAGCCTACGTAATAATGGTTAACAGGCACATAAAAACCTCAATTCTGAAGTAGCTGCTACAGCTGTGACAAGTACATGATTTAGGTCTTCCGTTTCTCTGTTGTATGAATCCTGAGCTTTCTGGGGTTTAAAACAGTTCCAGAAAATGTAGGTGGGAGGACTCGATTACGCAAGGTTCTTTATTCTTATGTAAGGCATTGTAGTAAGAGCATTTTCTTGTGAGAGCCCGGATAGCTCAGTCGGTAGAGCATCAGACTTTTAATCTGAGGGTCCAGGGTTCAAGTCCCTGTTCGGGCGCTTAGCTTTAACTTCCGCCATAATTTTTTCCCCCTCAATCTTTAACAATCTGAACAACACAAATTCTGTCTCATTGGGAAACCACATAAAAACCTCCATATCCCCCAACAAATTGAGTGATTTTGCATAGTTGGATTTTTCTTCTCTGAGAACATATTTACCTTGCGTATTCTAAAAGCAATGAAAAAACAAACTCAATTTGAGATAGAGCTTTGCTTCGGTGCTAGGATTTTTCATACGGTAATATGTGGTAATGTAAGTAAGGGGGCAAAAGCCACAGACGCCCGAACAGGGACTTGAACCCTGGACCCTCAGATTAAAAGTCTGATGCTCTACCGACTGAGCTATCCGGGCACTCTTGGGAAGCCCTGCTTTTCTGTTTACTTGATATAATTCTAACAAGTTACTTCTCTGGTAAACCATATTGAAAGATTTTTTTTAGCAAGATAAAGAAAAATAAGCATTCATTTTTCTATTTCTCCATTTACTTAAGACATGTGTTCTTCAAGTTCTTTCGTATTTCATATTTAATCAATTGCCAATATCTGCTGAACTCTGAAATGAAATGGTAGCAACTTACAGGATAAGGCAACCAACATTAAACTTTTAGATATAGCATTGTAACCTCCCTTTGTTACAGTTCTTCTGTCTCCCATCTATCACTTCACCGATAGGACCTCTTAATTTCAGTTATTCTACAGAACCAGATGACAGTACCTTTCCCTTTAATGAAAAATACATTTCCATTCAGTAGATGACATAGCTGTTAGATAAGCATTCCTCAGCACAAAAGAAGGAAAGAAACATTTGATATACGAATCGAGGAGCTAATATAAGAAGATAGAAGTGACGGTGGAAAGGCGGGTCCAAATTTAGAAGAGAGAAGAGGAGCTTAGACTTTTAATTTCAGTTTTGATTGAATTTTTGCCTTTCCCTGCCTTCTAGGCAAGTTGCCATTTCCAAGTCAGATTCACAAAATGAGCACTTCTAAAGCCGTGTCCGTGTGCACTGGTGGGAACAACGTGGAGTATTCGGAATATAAATCTCCGGCTCAGCCTGGTTTGTCCCAGAATCAGTTTCATCAGCCCTGACGCACAGGGTGGGGAGTACAGGATTATGAAATTTTGAAGACTGATAAGGGAATTCATTTTTGTTTCTGGGAATTTGAGGCTTCTGAACACAATGAACAACAAAACAGCTCAACCTCAGTTGGAGGAATTTCTTTCCCACAATTGTCTGATTCTTTTAGAACAAAGACCAACAAACTGCGTGATCCTGAGCAGTCCGGGGTTTCCACATCTATAAAACGAGGGAAATTGATCAGACGACCTGTAAGATACCATCTAAATCTGAAGTTTTACCGCACTATTACTTTTCCCACAGTGAATAAGATTAGGAGGAACAGACTCAAAATGCAACAGGAAGAAATGATTTAACTGAATAATTATTGATTATCTAATATGGCTTAGGCCCTATGCTAGCTTTGGAGTCGAAGGTCTGTGGGACACAGATCCTGCTCACAGCCAGGGAAAGAAGGCAGACACTTAAGAAAACCACTTTAACAAAGTAATAAATGCAGCAATAAGAATTCAGGTACAGAGTGGCGGGCGAGGAGCACGGGCAGAAAGGCCGTGGTTATAAAACAAGGATGGGGCCCTTGTGTTTTCGGCAAGAAAAACACATGGTCAGGGTTGAATGTCAACAAATAACTGTCAGAGGTGCGCAGAGTAAATTGTAATGAGCCAGCAGACCTTTGTCATTTATTCACTCAGACATTTCTTGAGCATCCACTGTGTTAAATAAACTGGGTGTGAAGAATGGTGAATAGCTTAGTGTGGCTGGAATGGAGAGAGGTAGAGACAGGAGGTGCCAGGTTGGAGACAGCTGACCAAATTTATTTCGGGCCGAGGAGAAAAATTGTATCATAGAGGCAATGGCAAAGTTTGAAAGTCGAGTCAAAAGCTTGGCTTGTTAACATTGCAGTGTCCCACCTGAGGTAACGTGAACTGAATCCACTTTTCCCCACGTTGCATTACAAACAGGAGTGCCATCTCTTCCTAGAGCATGTCTCCGTGTCTCACGTCACACAAACTGTCGAACTTAATTCTCCCACTAGAGGGCAGTCTAGTCTCACAGATTCTATATTGCCTCCCCCCATTTCTTAAACATAATTTCCCCCACTATTTTATCTTTTTCTAATTAAGTTTTTCTTATAATTGAGTATACTTAACCTAAAGTGTTATATTTAGTTTCGGGTGTTCCCCCACTAATTTTTAAAGGGATACTTTTTCCCCACAGCCTCCTGTGACCCCCATTCACCAGACTCACCTGGCTGAAAATCACCATCAGCTCTGTATCAGAGCTGGGGAAAGTTGTGGAGCAAGAAAAGTCTCTGCAGTTCACTCTCCTTCTTGCCTTCTCAGTGACACCATCTGTTACCTGGACCCTGACATAATCTTCTTCCTACAGCTGGCAAACCTTGGCTTACACCTTGAGAGGAAATTATTTTCATAGGGACTTGGGGGTACCTACATGGAAGGTAAGGTCTTGTCTTCCTCTTCCTGAGAGTCCCACAGTGGTTCATGGCAAGGAAATCACGGGGATTGTTGGGAGCTGAACACAATTGTATTGAAGAGACAGAAAGCACATCTCTAATGTTGAAGAAAAAAAATGTAATGTTTATACATTTATGGGGGGAGGAGAGGAGCAGAGAGGGAGAGAGAGGGTGAGAGAGAGAATTCCAAGCAGGCCCCATGCCATCGTGAGATCACTACTGAGCTGAAATCAAGAGTCAGATGCACTTTTTTTTAAATTTTTTTTTAATGCTTTATTTATTTTTGAGAGAGAGAGAGAGACAGCGTGAGCAGGAGAGGGTCAGAGAAAGAGGGAGACACAGAATCCGAAACAGGCTCCAGGCTCTGAGCCAGCTGTCAGCACAGAGCCTGACATGGGGCTTGAACCCACTAACTGTGAGATCATGACCTGAGTCGAAGTCGGATGCTTAACCAACTGAGCCACGCAGGTGCCCCTGTAATGGTGGGATTTTAGGCCAGCAGGAAAGGTTTAATTTTAAGAGGCTTTCCCAAGGTATTCCAAACCAATGCCAAGGTGTAGCTGCCTATGCAAAGACCCCACCTTCCATCATCACTGTACAGCGTCTTTGGAGTTAAGATCATTACAAGGTACCAGGGAGATGCATGATACAGAGAAGTTGTTTGGAGAAGTCTCCTCTGGCGTTTTGGTCCTAGTAACTCCAAACTGAAAGAAGCCTGGGTTTCCGGTGAGCCCTCCCACCGCGCTCCTCTCTGAGAATACAGGCAGGCTGGAAGCCCAACAGTCTTGGACAGCATCAAGAGCTCAGACACTGGGATTCATACTCTCCCCGAACAAGGCAGCCCCCAAATATTCTGGGTCATGGAAAAGGTGCAAGAGAGAAGCGGGACTGATTTGGGAGCTGGTAGTACTCAAAGGGATTGAAATCAATCTGATCACCAAATAGTCACAGAGCTTCCCTGTCCCATCTCCAGTATCCATTCACCTTACAAAAATATTTGGATCTTTTTGAAGAAAGTCTACTGAAGGATTTTTAAATGAAAATGGCACAGACATTGCCCTTTGCAATTTTAAGCTCAAGCTTGTTTTACGGATAACCCCTGGCCCAGAGCCGAGCCCTGGGAGAACACAGCACACATTTACTCACATTCTCCTCTTGTTCCTTTCAACCACCTGCTCCCTGACTAGTAACCAGGGCTTCATTCATTCACCCATTCACCAAGTATATACTGAACACCAGCTTTGGATCGGGCAATGAATCCATCCTATAAATTCGAAGGTAAACCCAACAGAGATTGCCTTCTCCTTAAGGAGCTTATACTCCAATTACCCTCCTCATTCGTCCCCTCCCCAAATCAGGAGAAAAGCAAACATGCAATTCTGATACTCTGTGGTAAGTGTTACAATCCAAGCAGCCTTGGGAGGCTCTCTAGGGAAGCTTCCTGGAAAGCTAATTGTAGGGTGGATTAGTTTGCTATTGCTGCTTTAACAAATCACCACAAATTTAGTGGATTAAAAGTTTATTGTCTTAGGGGCGCCTGGGTGGTCCAGTTGCTTGAGCGTCTGACTCTTGATTTCAGCTCAGGTCACGATCTCATAGCTTGTGAGATGGAGCCCTACATCGGGCTATACATGTAGAGGAACTATTTTTAAAAAGCTTATTACGTAGATCAGAAGCCTCACTTGGGTCCCACTGGGCTAAAATCAATGTGTCAACAGGGCCATGTTCCTTTCCGAAGGCTCCAGGGGAGAATCCGTTTCCTTACATTTTCCAGTTTCTAGAAGATGTTCACATTTCTTGGCTCCGGACCTCAGTTTTCCAGTGTAAAAGCCAGTAGTGTCCTATCCCTTTTACCATTCTTCCGTCACCACCTCTCCCTCGGACTTCAGCTGAGTGAAGCGTTCTGCTTTTAAGGACCAATGTAATTAGATTGGGCTCCTCTGGGTAATCCAGGCTAATCTCCCCAACTGGGGGTGTTTAACTTAATCATATCTGCACAATCCTTTTGCCATGTAAGATGACATATTTATACATTCCAGACAGCCACATAATGGGTAGGGCAACAGAGGTGGGTTTTTGGCGGGTAGGAGGCCCTTTCCAGGCAGTGGGAAGAACTCGTAGAAAGACCCCTAGGTGGGAATCGCATGTATTCTAGAAACAACATGGAGTTTGCCTTGGAATGAGGGACGGAGTGATTCATTCAAGCCCCATGTATTAAATACAGGCATTACGGGCATTCTGAGGATACAAAATGAACAAGACAGTCTTCGTCCTCTGAAGCTAGCGTGAAAAGCAAGGGCCAGATTATGAGAGACCTTGTTGATTTAAAAAGTTTGAGCTTCATCCAAGAGCTATATGGAGTCATTCATTCATTCATTTGACAAATTTTATTGAGCACACGCTACATGCCAGGTACTGTTCCAGGCTCTGGGAAGTACAGAAGTTTAAAAATTAAGGTAAAAAAAGGTTAAAAAATAATAAAAACCAAGGTAAAAAATCCCTGCACTGGAATGCCTTGGGTGGCTCCGTCAGTTGAGCGTCAGGCTCTTGATTTCCGCTTAGGTCATGATCTCATGGTTTCTGGGTTCAAGCCCTGATTCGGGCTCTGCAGTAACAGCATGGAACCTGCTTGGGATTCTCTCTCTCCCTCTTGCTCTTTCCCTCCCTCAAAAATAAACAAACAAACTTAAAAAAAAAAAAAAAAAAGAATCCCTGCCCTCACGGAGCTGCCGTGCAAGGCAAACAGACATATGCTCTAGAAAGATCATTCTGGCTGGGGTGTTGGGAAAGAGATAGGAGCAGAGCAAGACTGGAGGTAGCCCCTTCCTCAAGATTCACAGCCTTTCCCCAGCTTCACATCCCTCCTTGGCCACTTCCTCTTTTGTTAGGAGCCCTCTTTCGCATTTAACCTCCAACTGTACCTATTCTGCAACACCCCCACTCCCACGCCCACCTCCGTTCCCAGCCGTGATTTAACATTCTACACCTGCAGAAGAAAAATGATGAAAATGTTAACATCATAACCACTGTATATCAGAATATCTGATTCCAGCCACATCCTCCACTCTGCTGACAATTCCATTTTCCTTCTAAGAAGCTACCATCCTCATTCCTTGTGGTGGCTGTTTTAACCTTAACCACTTTCCTTAAATCCTCAAGCCCTGCTTGACCCCTCCTCTCTCAGGAAATTAGTTCAGGACCATCAGGCAGCAGCCGGTTCACTCCTAACCTCTAGGCTCACCAATCTACGCAAGCTGCTTGTGGTACCCTTCCTCTTAGATATCCCAGCCCACTCCACCCCCGTGTGCCCGGATCCCATCCCCTCTGGGATGTTTTTCATTAATCATCTATCTCCTTGGTCTTCCCCCTCAACATATGAACATGTTTAAGCTTTCCCTGCTGAAAAAGAAAAAACATAACAAAAATCTTTCCCTTGATCCAGCAGCCCTCTTCCCATCATCCACTGCCGTATATTTCTCCTTTCCATGAACTGTCAACCTTCTAGAAAACAAACAAAAAAATGCTCAATGTTATTTTGTGTCTCTCTTATTCCTTAACCGGCTGGAGCCTGGTGTAACTGTGACTGTTCTCACTCCGCTGGTCCTGGAGACTTTCCAGCCAATCCAGCGGGCACTTCGCAGCCCTGCCTTCCCTGTGTGTCCCTGCCACACCTGTGTTCCAAACCACTTTCCTGACACTTCCCCCCACCCTCCTTTCTGACACTGTGGTCTCAGTTCCCCCCCAATCAACGTGGTTGCTTCTTCTCCACTTCTTTTGCAGGGCTCTTGCTTCCTCTGCATGGCCACCTGGGTGATCTCCTGCATGTCCACAGTTTCACTGACCATCTATAATCTGAGGAGTCCAAAACTGGTGTCATCTGTCCACACCTCTGCTCTGACTTTAGCTTCAGAAATCCACTGTATGCCAGACAACCTCACCTAAACATTCCACAGATTCCTTAAACCCAACATGTCCAAAAATAAACTCAGGTTTTTCTCCTTCAACCCCTGGGCCCTGTCTTACATAGTCCATTTAGTGACTGGCACCACCGGCCACCAATTCCTAAGGCATCGAGTGGAGAGTGATTCTAGATCCCTCCCTCCCACTCCCTACATCCAACAGACTATCAAATATTATTGATGTGACTTCCTACCCATCTCTTGCATCTGTCCTTTCCTTTTTATTCTCACTGCCACAGCCCTGGCAGATCAGAGATTCTCTGATCTTGCACTCTGAACGTAGCCCCGGCCTCCTAAGCTCTCAGCCTGTTCTAACAGGCTGTCCCTAACCTGGCAGGGAGCAAATGGCACACTCCAGTCTGAAGAGACAATTTACAAAGGGTCAGCGGGGTAAAGGAGAGCCCCAGGAACAGAGTGCAGTACATCGGGCCAGCAGGAAAGCAGGTTTCCTCCCCCTGGCCTGAGAAGGCAAAGGAACTGAGAAAAGGGGAGACAGAGAGGGAGAGGGAACCAGCTAGGGGGAGCTGTGAACTTTGGTTGAGGGTGGCAGCCAGCCCACAGAGACTCCAAAGAGAAGGAAATCCCAAGAAACAAATATCCAGACCTCTTTGACCTCCTTCCTTCCATCTCTTGCCAGGGCTCCCCAGCGGCCACCCCCTACTAGGAAGCCAGGGGGTCAAGGGAAGGGCCAATCTGCAGGGGCAAAGGGAAGACACCCAGTGCATCTTCCAAATCCTCCCTCCCGTGTAATACGTCAGAAGGCTTTTCTGGTCAGGTCACTCCCAGCTCCACTCGTCTACCCCCCTGGGTTCTTTGTCACCTGCAGGATGAACTCTGAACCCTTTGGCATGCCCTGGTTTCTCTTATAAGAAAGTTTTCCCTCCCCACCAAAGCGCAGTAGAAAGCCTTTGATAAGATGTTCAACCCAGTGACCCAGGCCTATTTGCTGTCAGCTCTCCACTTGGGACTTTTCACTCCCACAACACAGACACTGATGGCCTCTGGGCTACTCTGTTCTCTCAGGCCTCTGAGCCGAGCCCAATGACAGGCACACAGTAAGCTGTCACAAATAGTTGTATCGCAAACAAGTGGTAAATGAGGGAGTGAATAAACACCTGTTTTTATCCCCTGTGGCTCTCAAGGATCAGGAATAGGATCATGTGTACATTATGATTGACGCGCATTCTGTCTAGTCATTAACAACTTTCACTCACATCCTCTCATTTGATCTGCGCAACAGCCCTGAGTAGGAAGTGAAGCTGATGGGCGTCCGGGTGGCTCAGTCAGTTAAGCGTCCAACTTGGGCTCAGGGCATGATCTCACGGTTCGTGGGTTCGAGCCCCGTGTCGGACTCTGTGCCGACAGGCAGCTCAGAGCCTGGAGCCTGTTTCAGATTCTGTGTCTCCCTCTTTCTCTGACCCTCTCCTGCTCATGCTCTCTCTCTCTCTCTCTCAGAAATAAATTTAAAAAAAAAGAAAGAAAGTGAAGCCGATATTATTACTGACCCTCAGAGGGTAGACTACCCTTGATCACCTGGCAGAGGGTAGAGAGAAGAAATGCAGGCTTCTCCTCCCCATTAGGGGTTACTCAAATTCCCTTCCTAATAAATATCCTCTTGCTGAGCTCTGGAGCCTTGTCAAATTCTATAACTATGAATCTAAGAATCATGTTGGCTTTGTTGTACAGTTTTGTATTAATGAGGCAAATTTAAAGGCCCTGGATCTTATTAAAAAGGCCCTTCTGACATTTAAAAAAAATACAGCTCTAGTAAACCGTAAACAGACTGAAATAGTAGCATTTCCATAAATATTTCCTTGAGACCAGGGAAGGGGGAGGTTGGCAGATGTTTCCATGGGGTCCCCTGGCTGGGGGCATCCTAGGGTGTCTGAGGGAGGCTGGGAACCCTGAGACCCTGGACACCTGAAGGGATGAGCCTGGGACCCAGGCGTTGGTCCTCACAGATCCGAGAAAGGAAGGAGGGCCATGAAGGAGAATAGGACACAAGTTTGAGGAAACTGTACTTTGAGATCAGAGACCATGGTTACCATGCAAAGCAAATGCAAGTGAGGAGCTGGCCAATTCTGTTTTTTTTTTTTTTTTTCCTTTGGGTGGAGTCTTTGGGAAAATTCTACTAAAGACCATTGCTCAAAGAAAGGCACTTAGAGTAAAAATGTTAACCATGACCTACTGAATGAAAGAAGTGGGGTTTTTCCCTACCATAGTTGGGTTGGAGGCCCCTCCCCCCCCCACTAAGGATTGCTATTCTCCGGGGTTCAGGTGGGACGACCCACTTGGACGAACAGAAGAACCAACGAGGTTGAGCGCACCTCGCAGTGACAGCTCCCCCTCCGCCGCCCTCAAGGTAGGGACTTCGGCGGGCGTCACAGTCCTAATAAAGATGGGGGCGGGGGAAAGTCCTCGGATCCATACGTGAGTTCATTTTCAGCACAATGACCTGGCATTCATCTGACACGGAGCAAAGGGGTCCCCGCAGAGAGAAGTAACGACCATCTGCAGAAACCTCCCCCGGGGCGGGAAGCCGCGGCGCTGGCGGCCGGGCTCCCGAGCACAATCGGACGCCCGCGCGCCGCTCCCGCCCGCGCCCCCGCGGGGAGGGACGGAGGGAGGGAGCGAGCGAGCGAGGCGGGAGGCGGGAGCGGGAGGTGGAGGGCGGTCGGGGTTCCGGGGCCCGCCCCGCCCTCGCGGTCGCCGCCGACTCGGCGCTGCAGGCTGGAGCGGGCGGCCGGGCGGCTGCCTGTCCGGGCCGGGGCTGGCCGCGCCTCGCGTCGCCGTGCAGTGCGCCGGGTCTCCGGGAGATGGCTTCTCCGCTCCCGCCCGCTGCTCCCGCTATTGTCTCGCCCGGGGTGGCCTGACTCTGCGGGCTCGCGCACGCTCCTGGCCCGGAGGGCTCTCCCCCGCGCCCCCCGAGCCGGTCCCGCGCCCTCTGCTGCCTCCGCGCCAGCCCCCGGGACCCCCTCCAGGGCCGGCGCTAGTGGCTTGCGGCGCGGAGAGGGTGCCGGGGACGCCCGGAGCTGCTGGGCGGGCAGCCCACGTCGCCGAGCACGCGACACGTCGGGTCTCGCAGGGAAGCCCGCAGCGAGCACAGGTAGGACGCGCACCCGGCCCGGAGCCGCCGCCCGGGGTCTGCAGGTTGCCTGCCGAGTGGAGGGAGCGGAGGTCAAGGGGCTCTCCCTCCAACATGGCAACAGCCGACGCAACAATGGAAGGAGCCGCGGGTTCCCGGCGGCCGGCCGAGCTGCGGACGCGGTGGCAGCGAGAGCTCCAGCCCGCGGCGCCCTGCAGGTTGCCGACTCCCTGCGCCACCCTGCCCCAGCAGTTTCGGGGTGTCTCGGGTCCCCGGGTCCCCCCCTTCCCACCCCTTTCCTCTAAACACACTTCCTGCCCTCCAGCTGCTCGGCGATCTGAACCAACCAATGGTTTGGGGGTTGGTTTAAGATGAGAAATAAAAAGCAAAACCTGCCCCGGAGTGGGGTGGGGGGTGAGGGGGTGGTGCTTTCTGTTGCGGTGGGTGAAAAGTCAGCATCTAGCCTGGGGAATATATGCTTTTTTTTTTTTCTTCTCCAGTCAGGCGGGTGGCAGACTCGGCTTCTCCTTTATAAGGGTACTGCAGCACCAGGAGAGGCTTGGGCGGGGGGGAGGCGGGGAGAGGGACCCTCAGGCCTGACTTTCCGGGCCCTCCGCGGAGGCGCTGCTCTCCTGGCTGGTACTTGTCTCTCATTTTCAGCTCCCGACAGCGGCGACTTTGATGTTGGGGAGCAATGGCAGCTGCAGGAAGCCCAGGGGACGCCGCCAAGCTGGGGTGGGGTAGGGTGGGGACCCAAGGGGCTTGGCCAGCTCCTGGGTTGTGAAAAGAGGTTACCAAACGTATGAGGTTAGTGCACACACCCTAATTGGCTGAGGGTGCGTGTGCGTGTTTGTATGTGCGTGTGAAGAATCTGCCATTGCTCTTGCTCCTCCTGGCCAACCTTCTCTCCCTCTGTCCCCACCCCCTTTTGGGGTCTTTGTGGCTTCCCTGTCCCAGTCCCACCAGCCACGCCTGGAATGGAATCTCTATTGTCTCCTGCTGCCCTGATGTGTTGTTGTTGGGTTTTTTCCCCCTCAATTCGCTGGGGAATTTTGTACCCTGTGCTGGCTGGTCCCAGCATGGCACCAGATTCCTTAGCACACAGCTACCCGGGCTTCCAGAAGTGGGCCAACACTGCCCCGCCTTCTCTCTCTAAACTACCTGCCTGTCTGGGATGGGGCCAGGCAGATGTAAGCAATTTGCGCTGAATTCCAAGCCTGTATCAGTTGCTGAATGAAAACTTACTCCACTGCTGCACTAGGCCTTGGAAAGATATTGGAAGAGAAATGTTCCAGAGGGTAGCAAACCTGATCCCAGATTACTCCTCCTTCCCCAATTCCAGCTGTGCGTCCTACAGCAGAGATGTTATGAGGCTACACAGTTGCATCTCCTCCGGAGCCTGGCATTCGCATCTGGGGTTGCGTCCATGGAAAAATTAAGTAGAGGCATATTTTATAGCTCTGCCTTGGCAGCCAGCGTCTGAGGAGATGGTGGCTCCAAGCCGGAGCCCTGGACTGAGGCTGTGGCTGCTTCTCCTTTGGCCTTTGGGTGAGCTCAAGGTTTGATTTCCATGGCTCTGAATTTACTGCTGAGTGTGCATGGGTGTGCGTGCCTGAATTTGATCAAGTTCTCAGCCCTGGCCAGAAGGGAGCTTTTGCGTTTCCCTCTCCCTGGAAGTGTCAGTGAGGGAGGCCCGCAGGGTGTGCTGGGTTCAGGAAGACTCAGTGTATCTGGAACCTCGGGATTTTTCCCTGGGGTGCTTCTTCAGAATTGCCCAATGACCTGGAATTCTTCTGATCTTTGCCATGACACAGTGGCCCTCTAGCAGGCACCCCGCAGCTTTGTGGGTCTTTGGTCCCTTCTCAGTGGTTTTGTCACCCCACCTGGGCCTGGTGCTTTGCAGGTGCCTCACGTGGATGGGCCTTTTCCCTGCAGCCAGCAGGGAGAGAGAAGAGAGTACACTGTTGCTTTGTGGGGGCTTGTGACTGGCCATAAACTTCCGGCTCCTCACAATCCCAGGATGTGAACTTGGACATCATAGAGAAGGGTAGTAGAGAAAACAGTGGATGGCTTCGGGGTCAGGAGGCTTGGCTCTGAGTTCCTGCGTGACTGACTTCTAGCTGAGTGAGCATGGATAACTTGTGAGCCTAAGACTTAGTTTGCTTCTCTATAAAATGGGGAAAAAATAATGCCCCGGGCTCACAAGATTGTTTTAAGGATGAAATACATTGCTTCCCATGAACCGGATAAAATCATGTGTGCGGAAGCACTTCGAAAGCGGCAGAGTACTATCCCGATGTGCGTTATTCACTCTTGAGTTTAGCCTTGGTAACAACAAAGGAAGGAGAGCTAGTGGGGGTGGGGGAAGGGGTGGGAGAAGGGGATGGAATAGAGAATGTTCTGGAACATAGGACAAGGGAAGAATGATCTGAAGATACCAAGGTAGCTATTTTGGGGGTTACTTCTCTTTTTTAGGGAGGGGGGTTACTTTTCTTTAAAAAGGGTTGGCAGGATGGGAGCTAGGAGAGAAGAAAAGGCTGCTTAATAATATTTGTAGGGAAGTGGGGAGACCTATACTCCCCAAAGGCTGGCTACTGTCCACAGACAAGGTAGTGCTATGCTGGTAGATAATATAATAGCTAATACTTACTGATGTCAGTTGGCTAGTAAATGACAGAAGAAGGATTTCAAGCAGGTGGTTTCACTCCAGACCTTGTGCTTATAACCTTGATGCCACTATCGGAGACATTGGGTCTTGGGAGAATGGAAAGGGATTAGCAGAGTCACGGAATTCATTCACACTGGCTTCCCTTGGACTCGAATGCCCATGACATGCCACCAGACTGGGACATACCTTAGACAATAAACTTCTCAGGGGCAAGGGACCAGCAATGCACCTCTTTAATTCCCAGGTGTTTGGGGGTCGAGGGTAAATTCCTTGGGCTTCTACCTCACCAGCCTTTTTCTGCTTTCTCTTCTGTATCTGTACCTTCAGCATAAGGAGAAGGCAGGGGATAATAAAGTCAAGCAATTTTGCTACCTTCTGGGCAACACTGATACAGTCTGGGATTTGGGGTACTGTGGAAAATTGAGGCAAATCTTTTGTTTTAGTATTTCCATATCTGCTTTATTTTGTGTCTTGTTTATAAAATGATACTTAGGAAATATTATTCTTGGACATCCCATGCACGACCTTTAGAACTGGAAAGGACTTTGGAGATCCTTGCCCTGAGAAGTGACACCCCCCAAGGTCACGCACTTAGTGGTGCTGGAACTTTACGCTTGTCCCACAAATCACAAGATGACCAATGACAGGACCTGCCTTTTGGCACTTTAGAATTGTGCGCAGACAATTGGGAAGTTCTCTCAGGAGACTGGGGATGGAATTCGCTCACCCCAAATTTCTATGTCGGTGAAAGAGATTAAGGATACAGAAGACACCGTTTGTGCTTCGGGGCAGAAGGCTTCAAGTTCTGGAGAAGGAAGAGGAAAGAGCTTCTCGATATTCCTGAGACACAATACAGAACTTGTGGCTGAAGGAATCTAGCAATTCACGCCTCCCTCTCTCCGGACACTTCCTGTAGGGAGTTTCATCCAGCAGAGGCTCCATGGCATTTCAGAGAGGAGCCAAAGATCATTTGCCTCTGCAGAAACTGTTTTCCTTTCACCAAAACATTACCACTCCGGCCTCTGTTCCTTCCTGAAAACACCGTTCAATAATTCCCTTCTTCCTGGACCTTCCTCTCGAGCCACCCCTAGTCACAAAGAGGAGTCTTCTAGGCAATAGTTTTTTTTCTCTGCAGTTCTTCTTGCTATGCTTTTGTGCATCCTACATGTCTGCTCCTGAGGGTCCTGTCCTAAAGGCTAGATTCCACTTCGTCTCCTCTGTGTCTGAGACGAAAACGTCTCTGCACACATGACCGGTTACCCTTGTCCCATGCCTGGTTAAGTCAGGCCCACCAGGAGTAAGTGTGCATGGAGGCATCCTCTCCAAACAAGTTCTTCTCTCTGTCAAGGGTCGTTGGTCCCCATGGTAGCAAACCAGAAGACAGGAGGATGGGAAAGGGGGAAAGAACCAAGGAGATTCCATTTTCAGAAAATACTATGGTTTGCCTCGCTAGCCAGAAGAAATAGGTATGAGCCTTTCTTGTCTTAGTTCTCAGACGAACCTAGAATGTAGGTAGGTGTAATGATGGGGCTCTCCCACTGTCAAGACCTCTCTTGAGAGCCCCCCCCCCTTTTCTGGAAGCAGAGCGCCTGCCACATTCCTGATTCGCTGGGCTGTTACACTTTCCTACAGGTAAATAAAGGAAGTTAAACTGACAAGGAGTAGTGTTAGAGTGCATTTAATTCTGATCAAACACGGAGAGGTTGTTTGCGAATTGGGGATTACAGGAAACTGGGAGAAGACATCTATATTATTTTCCCCAAAAATCTTATGGCCAGGATTTTAGATTTCCACTCTAGACCTTAAGAAGGCAGATTTTTTTTTTTTTTAATGTTTTATTTACTTCTGAGAGAGAGAGAGAGTGTGAGAAGGGGAGGGTCAGAGAGAGGGAGACACAGAATCTGAAACAGGCTCCAGGCTCTGAGCTGTCAGCACAGAGCCTGACGCGGGGCTCGAACCCATGAACTGTGAGATCATGACTCGATCCAAAGGTGGCCGGTTAACTGACGGAGCCACCCAGGCACCCCAGATTTTTTTTTTTTAATTAAGAAGATAGATATAATTTCCTGACAGGAGACTTTTAAACACAGTTGTCTCAAGTGCAATGTTGACGACACTGTTGCAGATGGTTTCAGCAAGGAAGGCAGAAAGGAGCCCCCTGAGCAAAAGTTCAAGTACCATGAGGCAAGAGCATATAATGAAGAATAGCTACCAGCATTGAGGGTCCATCTGTAGATTTTTCGGGTTTTTTAGTTTTGTGGGTTTTTTGTTTTGTTTTTGTTTTTTTGTTTTAGTTTTTATTTTAATCCCTGTTACTTAGCATACAGTTTTGTATGAATGTCATACCTTTTCGCCTTGGAGAAAACCATGATGATAAAACTGTCTCCTCCCTTTCCACCGATGTGGGACCTGAGGTTGCATGTAGGTTTGGTTCAAATTAAGGTTCAGAAATCTGCCAAAGATTGTAGGAATTGCTAGAGAAGAAGCAAAGTTTGAATTCATGTCAGGAAACCTCCAACACCTGTGTTTTTTCCTCGCCTGAGGGGACCTCTGAGGAAAAGCATCAATGAGCCCCAAGTTCTGAATGAGACAGGGCTCCCCCGAGAGTCCAAGAGTCCGTTGACAACAGAAAGGGTTGTTCTCAAAGTTGTCTGTGGTGAAGCTATGATCACAAAGGGAAATAAGTCTTTCAGAGAATGTTTAAAAAAGAACTCATTCATTCAACAGATGTTTTTTGCAGGCTTACTGATGACTTTAGGTGCTTTCAGTGATGAGGACTGATAGCCTTCCAGAACTTACAGTTGAATGGGGAATACAGACAGGTAAATAGGCTGTGTATTGGGGGTGGAGGGGCAGTGGGGAGCATGGGATGCTTTGGAAACTCATAAGTGGGAGTTTGGGGTAGTCAGACTTCCTGTAAGAAATTAAATGTTACTCAAAGGGCGTTTGGGTGGCTCAGTCAGCTAAGCGTCCGACTTCAGGTCATGATTTTGTGATTCGTGAGTTCAAGCAGTGCATCGGGCACTGTGCTGACAGCTTGGAGCCTGGAGCCTGCTTTGGATTCTGTGTCTCCCTCTCTGTCTGTCCCTCCCCCTGCTCATGCTCTGTCTCTCAAAAATAAATAAAAACATTAAATGTTAGCCAAGATCTGAACAATGAGTAGAAATTGGGATGGGGGTGAAGTGAAAGGCAAAGGAGGTGAAGTGAAAGTAGTTTAATCTGGCCAGAGCCACTGAAGGAGTTTGCCTTTGATCTTTTATTCACGGTGTACCTGACGCTCTCCTCCATGTGCAGCAGTAAGAAGACAGACAGTCGCTGTCCTTCTGGAGTTTGTATTCTGGGAGAACTTAGTTCCCTAAGAATTAATTAAACCAAGCTTTTCTATTTTGCTGACAGGGATTCTATAGTGGTATATCAGGGAATTCCTCGTAGACAAACTCTAGCTGAGCTTAGGAAAGTCTGAGAAAGACTCTTGCGATGGTCCTATGGGTAATATGGGGTGGAGGCAAGAGGTGGGTTAATTGATGGTTGATTCATTGTTCCTCCAACAAAAACACCTCCTGTGCCTCTGTTCATTCATTATTACATTTATTGATTCATCAACTGAAGGGCAGCATAAATTCAGTATGTAGTTAAGAGTATGGCTTTGGACCCAGATTCCATGGGTTCAGAGCCCGGCTCTCCTACATACTAGTTGTTTGACTTTAGGAAAGTTACCTGATTTCTCTGTGCTTCTGTTTCCTTATTTGTTTATTTTTTATTTTATTTTTTAATGATTTTATTTATTTTTGAAAGAGACACAGAGACAGAGTACGAGCAGGAGAAGGGCAGAGAAAGAGAGAGACACAGAATCCGAAGCAGGCGCCAGGCTCTGAGCTGTCACCACAAAGCCTGAAGCAGGGCTTGAACTCATGAACTGAAAGATCATGACCTGAGCCAAAGTCGGACACTTAACTGACTGAGCCATCCAGGTGCCCCAACTGTTTCCTTATTTGTAAGATGTGGAAAATAATAGTACCAGTGGGGGGTAGGGGGGAGCGGGAAGGAGGAGACTGTGGTAGAAATGAAATGAGTTCATAATGATCTATCTAGAATAGGGCCTGATACATAGAAAAAGCTTAGAAAATGGGGGTTGTTACAATTACATTATCATCCTTCAAACAAGTTTGTGCTGAACCCTAGGGATACAGACTTAAATTCAGTATGGTCCATGACCTTGAGGCAACCACACTGTACTCCAAAAATCACAAGCGAATGTATGAGTTGCTTTATGGAGTGGGGTAATCACATAAGCTCGGTACGAGGCACTTGTCACATGGCTGCCCCAAGAGTTGGTGTGATCCGAGGCAGCATTTCATAGAAGTATAGAAGCTAGGACCATAATGCTTCATATTTTGGGGACTTCTAAACTCTGAGAATCTAATGAATGCTATGGGGTATCAGCCCAGAAACATAACTACAAGTTTGCCCTCCTCTTTCAGAAGCTCTGATTCTGGAGCAGGGAGGTGTTTGATGTTCCCCTCTGGGTGGGTTGGTCTGACCACTCTCAGGAACATAGTATCTGACAGCTCTGTTCCCTAGTGCAGGACACTGTGCTGAACATTGTGGGGAAGACAAGGTAAATAAGAGGCAGTTTTTGTTCTTAAGATTAATGGGCTTATGTCTGTGAGAGTGCTTTGTAACTATAAAGCACCCACCCTGGATAATAATTGTTTTTATTCTAATCACTTGTAGGTATAATACAAAACAGTGTAAATGCTGTGTATATTTAGAGATGTTCAAAAGAGAGCAGAAGTCACTTTGTGTCATAGGAGATGAGGGAAGGCTCAAATACAAAGGCAACCATTTGTAGAGGGCAAGCCAGAGAACATTCCAGAAGGCACTAGTGTGACTGAAGATTTGTGGGGAAACTTGTGGCCCCACAGAATGGTTAATAACCATCAGCATTTGGGGGGCATGCAGGGAATTGGGCTGGGGCTCAGTATGGGGAGTCTTGAATGTCCAGTATGAAACGGGGGAGACAGAAACCTTTTCCTCAGAAGGATGACATGAACAGGGTCATTGCTGCAGGATTGTCTTGTCGTCTTGGCCATGGAGCAGATGCTTCAAGGGTCAGTGGGGAGACAGAGACACTTAGGAGGTTGTTTCAATTGTTCAGCTAAGAGAAAGAATAATCCTCTTTGGTGCTAGGGCCCCTGGGTGGCTCAGTCGGTTAAGCGTCTGACTTCAGCTCAGATCGTGATCTCATAGTTCATGAGTCTGAGCCTCGCCTTGGGCTCCCTGCCATTAGCACAGAGCCTACTTCGGATCTTCAATCCTCCTTTCTCTTTGCCTCTCCCCTGTTCACGTTCTCTCTCTCTCTCTCTCTCTGTCTCCCTCTCCCTCTCTCAAAAATAAATAAACATTAAGACAATAATTTTTGGTGCCTGATGTGTGCTTTTGATAGGTTATTTAACTTCAGGAAAGTAATCTGAAGCTTGGAAAGGAATGGACCAGTTTGAGAGAGACTGGAACAGGAAGGCTGGGAGATTTCCTTCCCTGGAAATAGACTGGTGGTGGCTCAGTCTGGAAAGAGCACTGGAGCAGGAGTCTGGGATCCTAGTTTCTAGTCCCATTTCTGTCACTGACTAGCTGTGACTCCAGACAAGTCATTTCCCCTGGCCATTGGTTCTCTCTCTCTTTAATGTTTTTGAGTGTAGGTGATGCACAATGTTACCTTAGTTTCAGGAATATGACTTCTGTGTACGTGATGCTGTGCTCACAAGTGTTACCACACAGCGCTGGTACAGGATCATTGACTGGATTCTCTGTGCTGTGCCTTTTACTCCTGTGATCTACTCATTCCATAACTGGAAGCCTGTATCTCCCCCTCCCCTTCTCCCATTTTGACAATTAGTCTTTGGTCCTTTTATCTGGAAAATGGCAGTGGGTCGTCTTTTGGTTTTCACTTGTTTATCATCTGCTTGTTTTTGAGTGGCTTGTGATGGTGAAGAAGTGTTTTGGGGTATCGGGGGAGAGAGTGGAGGCATCATACCAAGATAATCACCAGCGTCAGCTTGCGCTTTGGGTAAAATGCGACGTGCCTGGGTCCCATTCCGTGAGATAGGAAAAACGCTGTGAATTTTGGCCTCGAACAAGTTCCAGTTTAATTCCTGATTTTGTCGTTTACTAGTTGCGTGACCTTGGGGTGGGGGGAATGGTAAATTATTCAGTCCCTTTCCTGTTTTCCATTTTCCGCATCCATTAAGTAAGGATATTAATATCCACATTTAAGGATTGTGAGGATTAAGCAAGACAAAACCTAGCATAAAATACCAGAGGAAAAAAGCAGGTGTATTTCTATCCTTCTATTTTTGTGATGCTCATATTCACTTAACCTCTCCCCTCCCCTGCCCCGCCCAACGCTGCCCAACCCCCTTTTCTTTCCCTTTCACCTAAACAAAGCACGACACCTTCACTCCAGGGCGGACTGCGGATGTATCCTGGGGGTACTAACTTTGTAACGGTGTTTACATACGTTAGACTGGCGTTCAGCAAGGTGCCTGTGAAACCTTATCCCTAATATGCCCACACCCACGGTCACACCCTGGCTACACTTATCCGGCAGCAAACAGTGTCACCTAATCCCTACTTAGATGGTCTCGCACTCTTGCTACTCTGGTGGACCCTGAGTGAGGGTCACACAGGCAAGGCCCCTGTAAAGATGGGGCTGGTGGGATGTGAATGTGCTACACCGTGCCAGGCTGGTCCACCCCTCTGCCGAATGTCCCCTTTGCCCAGTGTAGACTGAGGCTCGGCCCTATGGAGACCTCTGTCTCCCTTGGGACCTTCCTGTGCAGAGTGGGGCATAGGAGGTGGGAGAAAGGCATCAGGCATGTACCGAGCAACACCAAAAGGAATTGTCATTCTTCCTTGCTCTACTCCCCCATGCCCAGGGTCACTTCCTGCTTAGAAGTCTTCTTAGCCCCTCTGCACAGATGACAATTGTTGTTTTCATGCCATCTAAGGCAGATGTGTAGTTCTTGTGCCCTAGACACCAGGGCTGTCATTTCAATCCATTGTGTCACACACACACAGCATCAGAATGTGAAGGAGCCACTAAAAGCAAAAGAAGGAATTGGAAGGGTTGACCAGGGAATGCTTCTGAGGCTCTTGAGTCAGAGTGGGAAGAGGAAAGAGAGCGAGAAAGGAAAGCTGAGGAAGCCTCCGGCTCCACCCAAGGCTTTTGAGGCTCTAAGAGTCAGACGGGTGGGGAAATAGGGCAGGGGGATTCTGTACTGTGAAGTCAGTGCTGATGGGGCCTGCTGAGGGCTCTGGGACCTACCTCTGGGTCAGGTCTAGGGAGAGACCAGACTGATGTGGGAGTCCTGGCTGGGATCCTGGCTGGGAGCTGGTACCACCGGACCCTGCCTCCTGCCTCCTTCCCAGGTCTTCATATATGTATCCCTTTCCCTGTGGTTGGGTGATTCTGAACACTGGGAAGCCATCTTGGGGAGGGTCTCAATCTTAGTTGCATCTTAGGGCCCTGCATCCTGAGTGGAGTTTCTCCTTTGAGCTGGGTAAACTAGAATCCTTAGTCTCCCTCAGAGGCCAGTGTCCTTGGCTGACCCTGAGCAGGATATCCTTAGAAGCCACTGAAGAGGCCTGGGGGTGGCCCGGGTTAATGTTGGCCAACAATAGACAAGGCCGGGGATAGGAGGGGTCAGTGACGTAGAGGCAAGCTGCCTGCCCAGCTGCACATGTGTCCCGGACAGGGGCAGAGATGCTGAGGCCTCAGGAGCTAAGACCAGGGAAGCCACAAGGAGGCACAGCCAGCATCAAGGTCCACCAGGCCAACTATTAATGGATCATTCTTCCCAGGCCACTGGAAATTTCCCTTACCACTTCCAGAATGGGTTGGGTCAGGCCCTCCTCTCCTCTGACTCTGCTTTTTTAGATGCAAATGTCCCTGGGTGGGACTAACACCTTGGCCTCTCACAGCCCTGTGTAAATTAGTATCAGATGTTTGGTGGTGTTTCTCTGTGTGTGTGTGTGTGTGCTTCTGGGCTGTAAGATGGGGGCTGCTTGAGAGCGGTGCGACGCCCCTTTCCTCTCCTACCCTGGTCTGTGGGATCCCAGGGCCTCTCTACTGTGCCCTGAACTTAGGAAATAACTAAGTTATTCTGCCCTGAGGCCAACCGGAAGCTAGGGTGGCCCTTGGGTGGCCTCCTGGGCTCTGCTGCCTGGAGACACCTTCCCTTGCATTCTGGCTCCCAGTGCACACTGCGGGCCTGCTTCCAGTGTGCTGCACTGTGGATGGGGAAGGCCCAGAGCTGCTCCCTGGAGCCAAAAGATCCTATTTTCCTTTTTCTTCTGGGTTCAACCCTCCATCGACTTTCCACAGTCTTCTTTACCAGTGGCACTAAGATCATGACCTCTTGGTGTCTAAGTCAACTTCCTCAGGGAACTGATGAGGGAGTGAGGTGGAGGGAATGTGTGGGGGGAAGGGGGGACCTGGAGGGTGGGAAGGTATGGTGGGTGCACGGGCAGATGTGCGTAACTGTGGAAAGTGTGGGGATTGTGTGAGGTATGCAGAGTGCAGAGGTGTGTGCTTGGGGGAGGAGTATGGAGTCCGCGTGGAGAGTGTGTGGGGTACCTGTGGGTGCTTGGGAGAAGGTTATGGGTGTGTGTAGAGTGGGGAGGGAGGAGGTGGAAGAGGTAGGTCTTGGGGGTGAGGGAGTGTGCACAGGGAAGGGAGTGTGTGGTAATGGCTAAGTATGAATGGGGGGCATGGGGGGTTTTATGTAGTCTGTGTGATTACCAAGGCTGTAGGTCCAGGGATTTTCTTGATCTGAGGAGTTAGCACTGACTGCAGATATTCTTTATTATCAGATCACATGTCCAGGTCACATGTTGCTGTTTTAGGGACTGTGGTGGCCAAGGGACAGTGGGCAGGGCCTGTGTACTGTGTAGAGCCTTCCTACGGGAAGCAGGGGAGCTGGGCCTGGGCACGGTGGCATGGTGTGGGGCCTGGTCTTCAGCTCCTCAGGTTCCCATGGAAGACTGGCTCAGCCTTTTTCTGCCTGACTTCCTTCTGCCCTCCTGCAAGCCAAGCAGGTGGCTCTCAACAGCTGGCAGCCCGCCGCCCCCACAGCCTGCCCCTGCCCGCTGGCTCCCTCACCCAGGCTTACGGGCAATCGCCCCCAACCTTCCCATAGACAACACCACCACATGGGGACTGGGGCCCCATTTTCTGCACTCTGTGTGTGTGTGTGTGTGTGTGTGTGTGATCCTCCTGGGGACCAGTCGTCTGAGTCCGTCTCATCCTCATCCTGGGGTTCTGTCCCAGGGGTATACTGTGGGGGATAGCACCAGGGCTAGGGACAAGGTCATTTCTGAGTATTAACACCATACGACACCCCCTCCTTCACATCGAGTCTGTGGCCCTGCCACAGCTCTAGTGGGAGACCCCGGGGCAAAGTCGCTGACCCATAGTGGGCCTCAGTCTGCTTATCTCTAATAGGAGGGCCCGTCGTGGGGGAAGGGAAGATAGCCTCTCTGATGTCTAAGGAAGCTGCTACCAGAAAACAACCAAAGGATTGTTAGAATTGAAGTAATTGGAAATGCTCCCTAAAGATCCAGGCTCTGATCCCCAGCAAAGATGTCCCTCTGGAGATAGTCCCACCGGCATTATTCCGTGCACTCTGGGCAGTCCAATGCCTCGGCCCTTCCCGGAGGTACACCCCCTCCCCTTGCCCCGGGCTTGGGCCAAAAGCCCAGCATTCGAAGTGCTGCTCCGACTCTGATGGCTCAGCCCCGCCCCGTGTGCCCAGCGTGTGAGGGCTTGGGTTGTGGAGCAGTGAGGTGGCCCCACACCGCCTCTCATCTTCCCTCCGGTGAGTCCTCCAGGCAAAGCAGAGACTGTTTGGTGTGTTGTTTTTCCCTTTGGTTCCATGGCTGGTTGAGAACAGCTGTGACCCGCTTTCTGGATTCTGTTTAATGGGCTGGCCTCCTCCAGGGAGTTTCCCCAGCCTACACAGGAATCCTGGAGAACTGGATTCCAAAGGACTGAGCTGGGGAAGCTGGACTGGAAGGTTCAGCTGGATGTGACAGGTGACAGCAAGGGACCTTGCAGGAACCCTTGGTCTGCAGGAAGCAAATGGCCCTGTGTGGCAAAGTTGAGGAAGGGGTGGCAAGGATGATGAGGGCTGCTGTGTCCCCAACCCTCTCTCCACCCGTTTTCTGACATCCTCCTTCCAGAGGGGCTTCCTTTATACTTTGCGGAGTCTCCAATAGCCTTGGAGAGAGTAAGCTTCTTAACTCTTGGTGTTTGGAAATGTTGGGGCTGTTTTTATGATGTGGGATGGGCTGGCATAAATCTCGTCCGAAAAGAGCTTCCCTTAGGAATCCCCTCAGCTAGAGGCAAACCATAAGAGACTCTTAACTACAGAGAACAAACTGAGGGCTGCTGGAGGGGTGTTGGGTGGGGGGATAGGCTGAATGGGTGCTGGGCATTAAGGAGGGCACTTGTGATGAGCACTGGGTGTTACATGTAAGTGATGAATCGCTGAATTCTACTCCTGAAACCATTATTACACTATATGCTAACTAACTTGGATTTAAATAAAATTTTAGATTTTTTTAATGTTTTTTTATTTCTAGGAGAGAGAGAGAGAGAGAGAGACAGCGTGAGCAGGGGAGGGTCAGAGAGAGAGGGAGTCACAGACTCTGAAACAGGCTCCAGGCTCTGAGCTGGCAGTCAGCACAGAGCCCGACGCAGGCACGAGCCGCGAGATCATGACCTAAGTGAAAGTCGGACACTTAACCAACTAAGCCACCCAGGCGCTCCGGATTTAAATAAAATTTTAAAAAGATTAAAAGAAAGGAATCCCCTCAGCTGGAGACCAAGATTAGCAAGGGAAGGTGCTTCTGGGAGCTCTTTTGCCCCACCCCCAGCCTATCCTGCTGTCTTTCTCTGGAGGGCCAAGGAAGCTGGAAGGGTAATTCTTTTTTTTTTTTTTTTTTAATGTTTGTTTATTTATTTTGAGAGAGAGCGAGAGAGCGAGCGCGAGCACAAGCATCAAGCATGAGCGTGTGATAGGGGCAGAGGGAGAGGGAGAGACAGAATCCCTAACAGTCTCAGCACTATCAGTGCAGAGCCTGACTTGGGGGCTCAGACTCACAAACCCCTGAGATCATGACTGGAGCCAAAATCAGGAGTCCAATGCTTAACTGACTGAGCCACCCAGGTGCCCCCTGAAAAAGGATTTTTTTTTTTTTTTGGTTCAAAAAGGCGATTTTCTTTTTTATTTTATTATTTATTTATTTATTTTAATATGTATTTATTTTTGAGAGAGAAAGAGAGAGACAGAGCACAAGTAGGGGAAGGAGAGAGACAGGGGGAGACGCAGAATCTGAAGCAGGCTCCAGGCTCTGAGCTGTCAGCACAGAGCCCAATGCAGGGCTAGAACCCATGAACTGTGAGATCATGACCTGAGCCGAAGTCCGCTTAACTGAGTAAGTCACCCAGATGCCTCATTTTTTTTAAATGTTTATTTTTGAGACAAAGGGAGACTGGGCAGGGGAGGGAGAGGGGCAGAGAGAGAGAGGGAGACACAGAATCCGAAGCAGGCTCCAGGCTCTGAGCTAACTGTCAGCACAGAGCCCAATACAGGGCTTGAACCCAGGAACCAGCAATGGTGAGATCATGACCTGAGCCAAAGTTGGACACTTAACCAACTGAGCCACCCAGGTGCCCCAAAAAGGTGATTTTATTAAAGCACAGGGACAAGACCCATGGGCAGAAAGAGCTGCCCAGAGATTGTGAGAAGAGACTGCTTGTATACTTGGGAGCTGAGGAAGGTAAAGGTGTTCTTAACCATCATGCTGCTTGGAGGGAACCCAGAACTAGAAGGGCTGGTTCTTGAGGCTGTGGTGGCTGAGAGCAGGTGAGGGGTGGTAGGAAACAGCAAGTGTAAACCAGACAGCGAAGAGATGTGGCTGCGCTGGCTCCTGGGATGGTTCCTGGGTTAGAGATCCACACACTCACTGCCAAGCCCTCTCTTCCCTCTTTGCCAGGGGTTCCATTCAGGTAGCTGCCAGCTCCTGGCCCCTGATCCATGTCGTCAGCTCTGGGAAGGAAAGTTTTAAAAGGAGCCACGAGCTGCCTGCCCTCTTCCACCCCTGACTCTCTTCGTACCTGAGTCCCAAATCCACAGGGTTGGTGGTAGGAGCTATGATTGTCAGGGAGTGTGTGTGTGTGTGTGTGTGTGTGTGTGTGTGTGCGCGCGCGCATGCTTTCTGAGCTGGGATGGGGGACTCTCCGACTCTGAAGGAAACCCAGCTCTTTCTAACCATGTCACACAGGCTCCTAGCATCTGTCTTTCCTCTCCCAGGACCCAGAGAACCCTCTAGGAACTCCAGTATCAGCTTTGGCTTCAAATTAGTGGAATGTCCAGGGTAGGCCCAGGGAATCCAGGGATGGAAAATTAAGTTCCAACAGCAAAGGCTGAACCACGTGGCGCTGCTTTAATTTGGCACAAAGGATGCTAGCGAGGGGCTGGACGAGTAGGGCAAAAGCACAGGCAGCTGTTTTCTGTCTCCCCACATTTGGAACTAAGTGACAGCCACAGAGAAGAAACAGATAGGAGAAAGACCTGGGGGGGGTGCGCCTGACATCAAAGAAGCTTGTGGAGCTGTGTACAGCCTATAGGCTTACAGTGCAGAACCTGGGACCAGATACACGTCTGTTTGAGACAGGGAGCCTGGGGTGCCTGAGTGACTCAGTTGGTTAAGCATCCGACTTCGGCTCAGGTCATGATTTCACAGTTCATGGGTTCGAGCCCCGCGTCAGGCTCTGTGCTGACAGGTAGCTCAGAGCCTGGAGCCTGTTTCAGATTCTGTATCTCCCTCTCTCTGACCCTCCGGTGCTCACGCTGTCTCTCTCTCTCTCAGAAATAAATAAAACATTTAAAAAAAGAGAGAGATAGGGAGCCTGACCATCTAGATACACCTTCTTGGGGGAAGAGTTGGCATAGGGCATGCCAACCTTCCCTCCTAGAACTGGGCCTCTGAGGGTGGGGGGAGGGCAGCAGGAATGTGGAGTGAGGTGTGGGGGATGGGTCCCTGGCCGCAAAGCCAGTGAGATTTGGGTTATGGATGAGTGTGGGTGTTGGGCTGGGTGGTGAGGGGCTGAAGACAAAATTCTGGAAGCCAAAGGGCCTATGTCCATATGGCCTCTGACCCCTTGACCTATTCTGTTCTGAGAGGAGGTGCTGAAGGTCCCTTCCTAGATAGTCCTAGAACTGAGTCCTTTCCCTTACTAAAAACTACCATAAGATGGGATGCCCAAGGCTGGGGACTTGAGACCCTTCACATTTTTTATCATCTTGCTCAATAGCTCTCCATTTTCCCTGCCCGGTGAAGATGGGACAAGACAGGTAGTGTGTCCCTGCTATGTGCCCCAAGGAGGGGGATTGGATTATTTATGGATATGTCTGTCACCTTTGCTAGAGGCCAAGCTCCCCGGAATTGTGCCACAGCCCTCTGAACACTTTTAGGGCTAGCGTGGTGCCTGGCACATAACTGGTACTCATTGGCCATCGAGATTCGATTTTGTGGTTCTGGATGTGAGAGATGACCCGGAGCCTGCAGGCTGAGCAGAGCAGAGTGGTTCTAAAAAGGTGCCCTCCAGCCAGGCAGCAGGAAGGTGTCAATGGACAGCTGGCTTCACTGTAGGCCCTTTGGGCCCCACCCTCGCTGGCATAGGGGCTGAACCGAGCCAGCCCATTGGTGGCAGTGTCCTCTCCTTTCTCTCCACCCTTTGACTCCAGACCATTGTGTGGCCCTGCCCTGACCCCGTTTCCTCCCCCGCTGGCCTCCAGCCATCCTTTGGCAGCTGTGTGGACTGTTTGGTGCCTGGTGCTGCTTCGACCCTGGCACCGACCTGCTCAGCCATAAGCATGCCCTCCTCCTTCACCAGCTGACTGCCTGGTGCCTGTCGGGGTCCCTGATCCCCACTTCCCTCTCCTCTTCCTGATGGTTCTGAAACTGAGGTCTGTGGGGTCTGACGTGGCAGTGCATCTCAATTGCCTAGGGGAGGGGGGGCTTGGAAATGATCAGAATCCAGGGATTCACCCCACTCAGCCAGACACCCCAGAAGAGGGGCCAGGAATCTGTACGTTTGAAAAACTTCCCAGACGGCGGTTGTGAACATTCCATCGTGGACTATGTATTAGATAATATTACCGTGCCAACCTTAAATGTCGTGGGTGTGCTGATGGCGTTGTGTTTGTATAGGAGAGTGTGCTAGTTCTTCAGAGGTTCAGGCTGATGTATTTGGAGGTGGAGCGCTTGCATCTTACTTTTAAATGGTTAAGCAGAGACCGCATGCAGATGTGGGGGACGTGTTAACAGTGCATGTAGGTGGCGAAGGGAAACTGGCTGAAAGTGATCTTTCAAGCAACTGGAATCTGCTCTCTGAAAGATGGACATGAAGGGAGAACACAGCCACGCCACCTCGGTGTGCAACTCCAGGGGGCGCTGTTCACGTGGTTCTCTTTGATGTGGTCTGAGGGGGGCATTCACCTAGAATACAGTGTGTGAGTGCCCTCCCCCAATGCCCCGGAGTTGTGTGACACTGTAATACTGGCCCCAGCTGTCTCTTCCTGGATGGGCTATGAAGCCCTGGGCCCTCACCATCCCGCCTCTTTCCTGGGACCTATGTGGGTTTTTTTGTTTTTCACAGTAGCCCTTGAGGACTGAAGGAATAGAGCAACTTCTGATTGTCAACCAGCAGGGGCTGGCAGAGAGGGAGCTGAATTGGGGAAGGGGAGGGGGAGGCAGGAAACTTGAGACTCTGATTCCTAAAATACTTTGTGTATCCCCACCCGTCCCAGAAAATGAAATTTGGGGCTTGAGTTCTTAGAGGAAGTCAGCTTGCTCTGGGTCCAGGTTGCCAGGACTGTCACTCCCGTCTTCCCCCCTTCCCCTTCTGGACTCCTCCCCACCCCAACCTCCCCCACCCCCATACCTGGCTGCCTCCCTATACTTTCACACCACCTTGGTGGCTTCTCCCGGTCCTGCCGGGGGTGCTGCTTATCCATGTCCTCCCTCGGATCCCTCAGCATCAGAGTGAGCTGAGCACTGAGCCTTTTGGAAGGAGCAGCTTCTAGTGTGGCCCCGGGCACAGGATCTGTCAGCCGCTGGGCCTCCTTCTCCGCAAGGCTGACAGTCTGGTGGAGTCCTGGCCAGACGCCAGGGGACGGTGGTTGGAGAGGGGTAGCTCGGCTTTCCTCGTCTGAATTCCAGTCTTGGAAGAACCTCAGGAACCAGGCCTGCTGGATCATCCATGGGCCTTTTTTCTCTTTCCTCCCAGAGCTGAGGCTGCTCCTTAGCGCTGGGATATGGCTTTGGAGTCCACTGAGAAATTTGACTCAAGGAGACCAACCAGTTAGAATCAGGGGCCCAGAGCTGGAAGGTACTTTGTGTGGTGGTCCCGTCTGTCTGCCCATCTGCCTGTACGGATGCCAAACCTGACCCAGTTGAGGTGAAACCCAGCCCAAGGAAGGCTGCCAGCTGCATCCTGATCGCTGGTCTTATGTCTAAAAACTCTTACCCCCAGAAAGCTCTGCCCTTACATCCCAGTTCAAGTTGCTTTTCTCGATGGAAATGAGGTGAATTTAGAACTTAAGGAGCTTGATGGTGGTGGGGGTGACAGATACATACTAATTTAATTGTAAATAAACCATTTTAAGATTATATTTGAGGTATGTATAGGGTACTATTGGGAGCATAAAGAAGGGGCCCTTCATCCAATCTGGGAGTTCAGAGAAAGCTTCCTGAAGAATGTGATATCTGAGCAAAGTCTGAGAGGTGAGTTAGAGTCACACAAGCAGAAAGCCCTGTGAGTTGGGAAGGGCATGCCCAAGGGAAGGATGATGTTGAACAAAATCACTGAGGTATTGAGTAAGTGGCAATGAATGGGTATAGATGAGAGGGAGATGGGGCAGGTGATAAAGGATTTGTAAAGGAAGCAAACAGAGAGCCTTTGAAGGAGTTGAGGCAGGGAGATGATCAGGTTTACCCTTTAGAAAGAGCTCTCTGGCTTTTCTGGGGAGAATGCCTTAAAGAGGGGCAGTTTAGGAGGAAGAACTATTAGGAGCTATTGTAACAGCCCAAATGGGAGAAGATAAAGGCTTAGTTAGGGCAGTAGCAGTCAGTCGAATAGCAGGAAGGACTAGATTGGGGGAAAAGTCGCAGGTCTTGGTGACTGGATATGGGGGCAAGATGAAGGGTGAATCCAGGGTGGCTACCACATTTCTAGCTTGGATGGCTGGGTGCCCTTTGCTGAGGTGGGGAACCTGGAGGGAGCAGAGACTGTGGGAAGGAAAGGAGAAGGTGATAGTTCTGTGTTGGGCATTCAGGGCTTGAGTTATGGGTGGGCATTGGGGGTGAGATACACCTTTAGAACTGCCAACACACGAGTGGAACAAGTAAGAGGGAGAAGAGGCGAGGTTGCCTGAGCCGAGGGTGTTGTGTTAACAGCGGCTGAGAGTGGAGTCCTGAGCCAACACCAATATTTCAAGGGTGGACAAAGGAAGAGCAGGACAAAGAAGGGAGTGGAGAACAAGGAAAAAAAAATAGTGTCATGGAAGCCAACGGGTGGAGGGCTTTGGGTAGAAGGGAAGGGTCTATAGTCTGTAGAGCAAAATGCAGCTGCCATGTCTGGGCGGACAGAAATGCCTGTGGAATTGGATGGATGGGACATTGTTGCTGGGGCACATTTTGTGGAAGGATGGGGACAGAAGCCGGATTACAGTGAATTGAAGGGCAAATGGGAATTGGGAAAGTTCAGGTGTCTTCTGTACAGCTCAGCTGGAAAGGGAAGGAACAGAGAAGATATTGGCTGGAGGACAAAAAGTCAGGAGAAAGTACTTAGGGTATAGGGTTTTTGTGTTTTTCATTTTCTTTTTCTTTTTTCTTTCTTTCTTTTTTTTTTAATATTTCTGAGCAAGAGCGGGGAAGGGGCAGAGAGAGAGGGAAATGGAGAATCTGAAACAGGCTCTGCGCTGACAGCAGAGAGCCCGATGTGGGGCTCAGATTCACGAACCACGAGATAGAGACCTGAACTGAGTCACCCATGTAACCACCTGTGCCCCTCATTCTTTCTTTTTAAGGTTAGGAGCAACCTGAACACATTAATGTGCTGAAGAGAGAGACCCCGTTAAGGAAAAGAAGTGAAGATACAGCAGAGGGAAGGGGGGTTCGTGGGGCATCCCTGAAGGAGATCTGGTAAATGGAGCAAGAGCATAAGATTGTGCCTCAGGAGGCAGGAACTTTCCCTGAGACCAAAAAGAAGAAGGGGAAGCTGAATGCAGGTGTGGCTACATTCATGGGCAGAGAGACAGGAATTTGAGAAAGAGAATTTCCAATGGCCTCAGGTTTCCTCTTCACAGTGGTACCTGGCAAAGGCAAATCTTAATACTCTCTGGAATAAAAGGCTTGGTCCAGCTGGGAGCATTCTTCTAGTATCTTCTGTCTAAAGCACTAGGACCTTTTCCTGGGACCAGTTTCCCGACTCCCAGCAGCTGTGTTCTGGGTATCTCCATCTGCTCATCCAATTCCTTTGAATTTCAGATAGCAAGACTCCCTCTTAGCCTTGTAGGTAAAGTGATCTGTAAGAGGGTGCCTGGGTGGCTCAGTCCGTTAAGCATCCAAGTCTTGGTTTTGCCTCAGGTCGTGATCTCATGGTTCATGGGATGGAGCCCCGTGTGGGGCTTTGTGCTGATAGCGCAGAGCTTGCTTGGGATTCTCTCTCTCTCTCTCTCTCTCTCTCTCTCTTTCTCTCTCTCTCTCTCTCTCTCTCTCTCTTTCTCTCTCTCCCTCTGCCCCTCTCCCACTCATGCTCGCTTGCTCTGTCTCTCTCAAGGAAATAAATGAACTATAAAAAAATAAAAATAAGGGGCGCCTGGGTGGCTCAGTCAGTTAAGCGTCTGAATTCAGCTCAGGTCATGATCTCACGGTTCGTGGATTTCAGCCCTGCGTTGGACTCTGTACTGACAGCTAGCTTGAAGCCTGCGGTCTGCTTCGGATTCTGTGTCTCCCTCTTTCTCTGACCCTCCCCTGCTCACGCTGTCTCTCTCTCTCTCAGAAATAAATTTAAAAAAAAAACATTAAAAAAATAAAAAATAAAAATAAAATAAAAATAAAAGTAATCTGTAAGAAGCTGTTGAAAGATAGGCAAACTCATCAAGAAAAGAGCCACTTCATATACCCTGATGCTGGGTTTGGGCTCTTCCATCTTTGGGGAACTGCTTGTTAAGATTCGCTGAGCCAGCCATGGCCTTCAGGTCAGGGTTCTGTGCCTGGGCCTGATAGAGGTGCCAGGGTCCTAGACAGGCACCTCAGGCCAAGGGATACCTTTGCCCTAGCTCATTTGGGACCTCATGGAACTTACCACCCAGGTATCTACCTGAACCTTTTTCCTTTTGATTTTTTTCAACTTCCTGATCATAAACAACAACACGCTCATGTTTATTACCTGCTGAGTAAGGGAGTACAACTGAATGAATACTTTTCGATAATTTCATGACTGCTGAGTAAGGGAGTACAACTGAATGAATACTTTTCGATAATTTCATGAGATCATGAACTTCTTGGCTGCTGGCGCTAAGGGTCAGAAGTGGCTGCTTCACACTCACCTCTTCCAACCTAATCTGAAACATATCCACACATGTGTCTGTGGTTTTCTGCTTCAGCAGCAGACTAGAATCTCCTAGGGTTTTAAAAAATACCACTGCTCTACCACAGACCCATTAAGTTAGAATCTCTTAAGAGAACCAGGCATCAGTACTTTAAAATAAAAAGTGCCCCCAGTGTTTTTAGTGTGTAACCAGGGTTGAGAACCGTTGGGCCAGGCTAGCACTGCCATTACAACCATTCAGTGCCGTGTTCATGTCCTGGCTTCTAAAGAAAAGGATGCTAACAGTGAGGTCCACGAAGGGGGATGCTTGTGGCCAGGGGCAGCTGGCCTGGGGTTCTACCTTCCTGCCTAGCTTCCCGAGGGCCGAGGAGGATTAACATGGCACACCTATAATCTACCAAGTACCTGGGTCTCACCTGTTGCCAGGCTTTGTTTTATTGCTCATCTTGGTGTATTTGGGGAGGACCTTAGTGCAGTCTGAGTAATTATAAGGTCTGTTTCATTGGACTCTATTGTACTTTTGACTTTATAGCTTTATGGAGGTATATTAGACATACAATAAACCATGCATATTTAAAGTGTACCATTTGATAAGTTTTGACATATTTATATACCCGTGAAGCCATTACTGAGATTAAGTCAATGAATGTATTTGTCATCCCCAAACGTTTCCTCTATGCCTCTTTGTCATCCATCCCTCTTTCCACCCCATCCCAGATAAACGCTGATCTGCTCTTTGTCTAGATAGTTTTCATTTTCCAGAATTTTATATAAATGGAATCCTACATATTCATACTTTTTTTGATCTGGCTTCTTTGATGCAGAATAGTTATTTTGAGATACATCCATGTTACTGCATGTGACAGTAATTCATTTCTTTTTGCTGCTGAGTTGGTATCATGATGTGCACGTAATTACATTTTTTAATCCGTTCACCTGTTGCTGGACGGATTTGGGTTGTTTCCAGCTCGGGGAATGTGACCAGGCCACCATGAAGATGCGCATACGAGTCTTTGTTTGCATATATGCTTTCATTTCTCTTGGGAAAGTGGCTAGCAGTGGGGT
Source organism: Hyaena hyaena (assembly GCF_003009895.1). Classification (NCBI taxonomy): domain Eukaryota; kingdom Metazoa; phylum Chordata; class Mammalia; order Carnivora; family Hyaenidae; genus Hyaena; species Hyaena hyaena. The sequence goes on along the minus strand of NW_024080660.1, from coordinate 4,215,704 downwards.
CCTTGAGTCCCATGGTAGGCGGGTGTTTCCCTTCACAAGAGGCTGCCTGTTTTCCAAAGTGGTTGTCCCATTTCTCATTCCCCACCAGCAGTGTCTGAGCATTGTCCTCTTTAAACAGACCAAAGAGCCCTTGTTTCCATCTTCTCTTGGCTGAGGCAAGGTGTCTCCTTCTTTCCTCGGGGCACATGTGAGAGAGAGGAGGGTGGGAGCAAAGGACCACAGATGGAAACATCCATAGATGAGTGGAAGGGTAGATGTATTACAGAGATAGAGTTGTCTTGGTGTCTCCTTTTCTCCATCTTTTTGTTTCTTCCCCTCTGTTATAGGGACACAAGAAGCAGGCAGTGGCCCGGATTATGTCACCTAATTCAGATTATTAACCCAAGTCTTATTGTGACTGAATGATTGATATTTTTAACCCCTGCAGGCACCCAGACACCATGCCAGAACCCTGCACCCCTGACATTGGCAGGAAGTAGAAGGCTTCCTTGTCTCCTCGGTCACCCATCCTCACCATGTCTTCGACTCAGGGCAATGGGGAACACTGGAAGTCCCTGGAGTCAGTGGGCATCAGCCGCAAAGAGCTGGCCATGGCCGAGGCCCTGCAGATGGAGTATGATGCACTGTCCCGGCTCCGGCACGACAAGGAGGAAAGCAGAGCCAAGCAGAACACAGACCCGTCTCTCATTAGCTGGGACGAACCTGTCCTAGACTTCTACAGCAAGCCGGCAGGGAGGCAGAAGGACCTCAAGCTCTTGCGCGGTCTCTCTGGCTCTGATCCTACCCTCAATTACAACTCGCTGTCCCCGCAGGAAGGGTTATCCAACCACTCTACCTCCCAGGGCTCCCAGCCTGGCCCAGATCCCTGGCCCAAAGGCTCTCTGGCTGGAGACTATCTCTATATTTTCGATGGTTCAGATGAAGGGCTTTCTTTGTCCCCGGGACCAGGAGATACAGATGGCTCTTCCAAGAAACTGTCCCCACCTCCTTTGCCACCCCGAGTCTCTATCTGGGACACCCCTCCCTTGCCTCCCAGAAAGGGGTCTCCCTCATCCTCCAAGGTCTCCCAGCCCAATGACGTCAACACTTTTTCTTCAGTGGAGCAACCTCCAGGCAAACTGCTAGGGCGTCGCATCCTGGAAGAGGAAGAGGAGCTGGGGGGTGGGGGCCCGGGGCGCCTCTTGGGGCCTGTGGACTATGATGGTATTGACGATGCGATTACACGGCTCAACCTTAAGTCAACCTATGATGCAGAGATGTTGCGTGACACCACCAGGGGCTGGAAGGAGGGCCGGGGGCCCCTGGACTTCGGCAAGGACACTCCTGGAAAACCCGTGGCCCGGAGCAAGACTATGCCCCCTCAGGTGCCGCCCCGAACCTATGCCTCCCGCTATGCCAACCGGAAAAATACGACACCTGGCAAGAACCGCCGGATTTCCGCTGCTCCGGTGAGGACCTTGCTGTGTTCCTTCCGTCCCCCTGCGCAAGTGCCATTCAGAAACAAAGAGCAGTCCTTTCTTCTCATTCTTCCAGATCCCAGTCTGCTACACCTCCCCCCCCCCCCCCCCCCCCCCCCCCCCCCCCCCCCCCCCCCCCCCCCCCCCCCCGTTAGTCCTCTCCTCCCCTCGGCCTGTCTCTTCTGGCCCCCTGGGCCCTGGCTGGGGAGAGGAAAAGGGACACTAGGAGAGACATGGCTCCTTTTCAGGGCTGAGTTTTGTGCCAAAACCTGTGGGGGCAGGTGGTTTTGAATCTGGGATCATAGTGTGCGCTCGCTTCACGAGGTGAGAACTGAACCAGGCTTAGGGGATTCTTTGTGACTGTGGCTGAATGGCCTTGTGGACTGGAGCAAGTCGCTTCTGCTTTCTGACCTGCCGTGCCCCAAACGCTGCATGGTGATGAGGCTTAGTCACGGCATTAACCAGTGTTTAGTGCTCACTGGTGACGAGACCCCAGTCCAGACCCCTCAACAACCCCGCCTGATGGTCCACGGCACATAGCTCTGGTCTCTCTTGTTACAAAGGTTGCTGGTACTTGCTGTCTCCGTCTTTCTCTGTTTCCCTGTCCTGTCTTTCTCCCCACTTTCTTCTGTCTCTGCCTCTCTCTCCTCCGCTTCCCCTCCCTCTGTCCCTCTCTCTCCCTCTACCTCCCTCTCTCTCCCTTTCCCTCATCTTTCTCTCTGTCTCTCTGCTTCTATGTCTATCTTTCCCTCTGTCTCTCTGCCTCTCTCTCTCCCCTTCTCTCTCTCTCTCTCTGGTAAAATATATACAATGAAATTTACCATCCTGGGGCGCCTGGGTGGCTCAGTTGGTTGAGCGTCCGACTTCTGCTCAGGTCATGGTCTCACAGTTCATGGGTTTAAACTCCGCATCGGGCAGCTAGCTCAGAGCCTGGAGCCTGCTTTGGATTCTGTGTGTGTCTCTCTCTCTGACCCTACCCTGCTCATGCTGTCTGTCTGTCTGCCTCTCTCTCTCCCCTTCTCTCTCTCTCTCTCTGGTAAAATATATACAATGAAATTTACCATCCTGGGGCGCCTGGGTGGCTCAGTTGGTTGAGCGTCCGACTTCTGCTCAGGTCATGGTCTCACAGTTCATGGGTTTAAACTCCGCATCGGGCAGCTAGCTCAGAGCCTGGAGCCTGCTTCAGATTCTGTGTCTCCCTCTCTCTCTGACCCTCCCCTGCTCACACTGTCTCTCTCTCTCTCTCAGAAATAGATAAAACATTAAAAAATATTTAAAAAACCACAAAATTTACCACCTTGGCCAATCTGAAGCATCCAGCTCAGTGGCATTGACCACGTTCACATTGTTATGTGGCCATCATACCATCCGTCTCTTCACACAGGGAATATATTTAGAAAAATATGCAGTGTGACAATAATAATTCTGCTCTGATCAGTACATAGTATGAAACAGCAAAGTGTCTACATAGACGTGCAGGGTGGGTTCCAGGGCAACTATGATCTTTTTTTCTGGTTTAAAAAGGTGTCAGTGGGGGTGCCTGGGTAGCTCAGTCGGTTGAGCGTCCAGTTTTTGATTTCAGCTCAGGTGTTGATCCATAGGTTGTGGGATCGAGCCCTGTGTCTGGCTTCATGCTGAGTGCAGAGACAGCTTAAGGTTCTGTCTCTCCCTTTGCCTCTCCCCTCCCGTTCTCTCTCTCTTAAAAAAAAAAAAAAAGTGTCAACAGCATCTCCATGGGTAGGACTGGAGGCCACTTTGAGTTTCACCCTTGGGTCTGGAAACCGCAGCTGCAGAGGGAGTCAAAAGGTACCTCGTAACTGATGGCTTCCGTAGGAACTGCATTCCACTTCATTCCATCCCTGCTTCCTCCGCATCCATTGTCTAAGGGACACTGGGCTTTCCCACTGTGTTTCCCAGCAGTTGGGATCCTTCACAGCCTGGGAAGAGCCACGTGGTTCTTCCTTCCTGTGCTTCTGCTAAGAGAGTCCCCCAAAGCAGAATCGGCTTCTGGGAGTCATGACTCTGGAGCTTAGGGCTTTTTAAAGTCCCTGCTCTGAGAGGTGGGGCGGCTCCTGCTATTTATAGGGACTGGGAGATTCCTGTTCCCAGCTCCGAGTTCCTCACCCAGAGCTGGGCCTACTCCGAGTCAGGCCGCCCTGGTAGGTGGTCACCTCTGTTGCTCTCTCTCTCTCTCTCGCTCTCGCTCTCTCTCTCTCCCTCCTCCCTCCACTGCCTCATCCTTCCCTCAACCCCTGTATGTCACCAGGGTCCTGAGAGGGAGCTTGATCCAGAGTGTCCTTGAAGAAGCTAGGGCAGAGCGAGAAGCTCTTGCCAGTTCTTAGGGGGGAAATGCGGCCTTGGGCGTCCCCACCTCAGCTCGGTGTGGGTGCTCAGCCCACCGGGAGGGCGGACCCCTTGGGCCCTCGGCCTGTCCCGCCACCCCGCTTCCACCGGGCTTTCAGACGGAGGGACCCTCCTTATCCCAGGCCTGCGGAGCCAGCTCTGGAAATGGTTGGCCCCACATGCCAGCCGGGTACCCCCACTGCCAGCCTCTGCCCGGCAGACTCCCCCAGCCAGCGTCGGGCGATGCCGCCAGGGCCTGCCAGCAGGGCAAACGTAAGTGGCTTTTGTTTGCTTATGGAGCCAGGGAGTGGTACTGAACGGGCATGAAAGTGGCCTTCAGTAGCCACTCTGTTCTCTATCCCCCTTGCCTTCCCCTCCTCTCTCTGTCTCTCTGTCTCTCTGTCTCTCTGTCTCTGTCACTCTCTCTCTCTCACCCTCACTTCTGTGGGTTAATTGCTGACAGTGGTACTATTGTTGTGAGCGGGACACAGGCTGGAACTTGGCAGAACACGGGCCTCACATGCCAACTGCCCCCGCTGCTGCCCTCCCCTCCGCACCCCTCCATCCTCACCCCGGGGAGCAAGGCTAATGAGAGGGGTCACTCAGAGGAAACAATTTGGATATTCAAATGAGGAGCTCAGTTGCTGCCATCTGCCCTCAGGGGCGGGGAGGTCTTGAGAATAGCCAGTGGGAGGGTGAGAGGTGAGGCTTTGCTAAGTGCACAGGCCCCAGCTCCCCGGAAGCAGCTGTTGGCAGCGGCCACTTTACCGGATGCAGGCTGGGGCTCCAAAGCTGCCAGTCCCTTGGGGTGGCCTCCCCTGGCGGCTCTGGGCAGGCCCATCAGGCAGAACCTGTCATGCCCCAGTGGTCCCCCATCCCCCCACCACTTCCTCCTCCCTGGGGCTGGGCTACAGGCCTCGTGTGAGGCACTCCTCATGGTGACTGAAGGCAGCCCTGTGCCGGAGGCAGGTCGAGTCTCATCTGGGAGAATCCTGACCTCTACGCACGTGTTCAGGGCCCAGGACAGCTCCCTGACGTTCTGGCCATTCACAGCTAAAAGGCTCAGGAGCCAGGTTCCCTCTCTCCTGCGCAGAAAGCCGCTTTGATGCTTTCTTCCTCAAATAGCATTGACCGAGAAAGCACGGGTGTCTGAGTCACCACCTCTGTCTGAGGGTTCTTGGCCTCTCTCTGCTTTGGGTCTCTGGGGCCTGCTGTGGATGCTGAGGCTTTTGCCTGGAGCCCAGCATCCCCAGGTATTGTTTGGGCACCCCACTTGCCCTGATCCCTGCACTGGGACTGGGGGAAATCTAGCTGCCTGCAGAGCTCCCGGCCACGCCCCGGGGAGCACCCCCAGAAAGCCAGCCCAGTGACCCATCTATGCTGTGCGCTGCCTAACGTGAGTTGAGCTGCTTAGACACTGCCTCCCCGGAGAGGACTTTTGACTACACGCTTGGCCATCCCACCCAGCCTTCCAGCCTCAGCCAAGACTTCCGGTTCTCTCCATTTAAAAAAAAAAAATTTTTTTTAATGTTTGTTTATTTTTGAAGGAGTGATCCGGAGTGCCAGCAGGGGAGGGGCAGAGAGAGAGAGAGACACAGAATCTGAAGCAGGCTCCAGGCTCTGAGCCGTCCGCACAGAGCCTGACGCGGGGCTGGAACTCAGAAACCATGAGATCATGACCTGAGCTAAAGTCAGGCCCTTAACTGACTGAGCCACCCAGGAGCTCCTCAGTTCTTAAGTTTATTTATTTATTTACTTATTTATTTAGAGAGAAAAAGTGTGAGTGAGGGAGGGTCAGAGAGAGAGAATCCTAAGCAGGCTCCGCACTCTCCGTGCAGAACTCCATTCGGGGCTCAAACCCATAAACTGTGAGATCATGACCTGAGCCAAAGTCAGATGCTCAACCGACTGAGCCACCCAGGTGCCCCAAGTTTCTCTTTTTCCACTTGGCTCTTGGTCTCCTGGGACAGCAGTTAAAGATATTCCTGGATTTCTCACATTTTCTTGTGACCCTGAATGTTCAATGCTGAAAGAGCCTTTATACCCAGAGTTTCAGGGTTTAGATCTGGGAGCAGCCGGCTGGAAGGGAATGGCCTGAGGGAAAAGGCACTGAGTCAGCTGCTCTTCTCTTAAAGGTGGGCTCCCGGCCCCATGCTGTCACCAATGGCCATGAGTTGTTTGAGGTCTCAGAGGAGAGAGATGAGGAAGTTGCTGCATTTTGCCACATGCTGGATATGTAAGAGTTAAAGAACGGGGGTGTCGGGGAGGGCTCTGAGGGCTGGGGAGGAGGGCCAGCCCACTCAGAACTTTCTCTAGGGAAGGAAGAAGAGCCATATTTCATAAGTCTCATTTCATAGCGATGGGGTGCTGCCTACACCAGGTGTTTGTGGGCTTTTTGAAATCTTGCAAGTTTCACATTTTGGACAAAGTTTATGAACCCTTGATCCAACAGTCAAATTATCCCAATGGCTTCAGGCTCGGTTGCCCTCAGGAGCAAATGCACCCCAGATGGAGATAAGACTATTACCTGGAGCTAACAGAGAAAGTGAATGGAGCCAGGAGAACCTGCCATTGAAATTGGCGTGGAAAACTTTGTCACTATAGAACTGTCCCTACGTTCGGCTGGGTTCGGGAAACGTTTCATAAAACTCTAGTAAATGCATCAAGAACATGGTTTCCCAGAACTGCTTCCCTGATGCCCCCAGCCTGGCCTGCAGACCTGGAGGACCGGGCTGAGCAGGGATGGAAGGGCCCTTGGCCTCAGGGTGGGAGGGTCCCAGCAAGCCTCTTCTCAACAGCTTTCTTCTGAAGGCTCAGCAAGGGTCCTTCTCCCTCTCTTCCTGTACAGCCTCCGATCTGGCTCTGACATCCAAGACTACTCCCTCACTGGCTATGTGTGGAGTGCTGTCACCCCCAGCCCTGAGCACCTTGGGGATGAAGTCAACCTGAAGGTGACCGTGTTGTGTGACAGTCTACGGGAACCACTCACTTTTACCTGCAACTGTAAGTGGGGGAGGGGGTATGGGCATCCCTTGAGGTGCGGCAAGGATGACTGTGGTTTGGACCGTAGGAACATTTGACCTCAATTCTCACCACATCTGTGGCCCCAGTGAGGAGAGGGGCCAGTCCTGGAGGACTGGGTCTGGGGCCAGCTTTGTGGGCCCACGGTCACTTTCCGCAAACTGTGTGTTTGCCTGCTTTATCTGGATAACAGTGGTGCTGGAGAATGCTTAGCCAGGAACGTGGGAGTGGGGTGCGGAGGGGTGTTAGGACCAGGACACTAAGCGCCGTCTGCCGCGGGACCCCCCTCCCATCATGTCTCCCCTGCCTTACCCCTTTCAGGTTCTTCCACGGTAGACTTGCTCATCCACCAGACCCTGTGCTACACCCATGATGAACTGAGAGATGTGGACGTGGGGGACTTTGTGCTGAAGCCCTGTGGGCTGGAGGAGTTCCTGCAGAAGTGAGTGACCTTGGGGCAGGGGGAGTGGGTAGGAAATGGCACCTGCCTTCTGGGAGGTGGGGTTTTGACGGGGCTTCCTTGGGGTGGCTGGGCTCACAGCCCCAGGCCAGCAACTCCTCCCTGATCCCGCTGCTGCTTCCTGGGCACACTCGCAGCCACGTCGCACTTTCCCCAGCGCTCTGTCTTCCAGCAGGGCTGGCCTGCTTCTGAGCCAAGTCTGCTGCGGAAAGCTTGGAGCTGGTTGCAGGCAAAGACTAGGTCGTGTCTGCTTGCAGACGTCTGTGCGTGCAGAGAGCGTGTGGGGGGCTGCTTCGCCTAGATTGTATGGTATCTTTACGGTAGATGGAGGACTGGGCGGAAGGACCCTTGTGGAACCTGGGGGAGAAATTACAGTTGCTTCCTTTTTGCCCTGCCCCTGCCAACAATCCTTTGCCCCCTTGGCATCTGCAGCTGGTTGTCCTCCTCACTAGAGGCTCGCCTCCAGCTCCTCTCCATCCAGTGCCCTCTGCAGCAGGCGGCCTCCCTGGAAAGTCTGATGTGGACCAGCTGCAGCCGTCCCCCATCCCACCGCCCTGGGGCTCTGGGTACCCGGGGCGGGAGGGGAGGGTGTGCCCCCTTCAGGTGCTGCAGGCTGTAACCTCAGCCAGAAGGCAGCAGATAGAGAAATCAGAGATCTGCGTTCCTCCCCAAGCTTTCAGCTGCTTACTGTCCACTACCCCCGACCGCTTGGAGAAAGCAGGCCTCGGCAGTGGGAAGGGAGGGGCCAGCATGTCAGTTCTTAGTGCCACCACTCGCACACTCGCTCTCCTACATCCACGTCCAGATGCAAGGATGCTTGAGCAATGGCTAGAGCAGGTCTTGGCTGGTTTCTCCCACCTTGAGGATATTGGGAGAGCTTTCTGGAAAGCTGAGGGAAAGCAGGGGCAGGGCCCTGCATGGAGCAACTCCAGGAGCTCTGTTCAACTGCGTTCCGTGTGCACTTGCTTGCCCTAGAAGAATAAGAAAGGGTCCTAGACTCAGGGCCTCCCAGCAGAGAGCACCCCAGGCACTGTTGTAAGGGAACAAGGGACATCATGGGTCACACTGATATGGCTGGTTTGGGTTCTAGCTTGCCATCTACTAGTTGTAAGACCCTGATCCTTAAGTTCTTCCCTAAAATGTACCAAGGATTGAGTATGACAATGACCCAAGGAGCAGGGAAGGACCAGCCCAAAGACAGGAAAGCATGAGGATCCAGATCAGCTGAGTACATTTCCCTTGCGGTTTCCCTAGCCCTTGAGCCCTCAGGGCTGAAGATGGTAGATAAGCTGTGAGGTTCTGACTTCCTGCCAAGACCTAGCTGGCGTGTTCGTGTGAGGTGTGAGGTGCAGCTGCATGGGTGGTCCTGGGTTCATGCCCCTCCCACTCTAACTTGAACGCATACAGAGGAAGGCCTTCCACAGAGAAGGTCAGTCAAGTCCCCAGGGGACTCTGCCTTGGGTGGAGGTGAAGACCCTCTGAGGGGTTCCAGAAAGTGGCTAGCTCCCAAGAAAGCCCTGTGGTTTCCTACGCTTGGCTTAGCCTAGCAGGGCTTGATGTTAAGGGGGCGTGGTGGGTCCAGGATGCAGGCTGCTCTCAGATAAGAACCTTGAGACAGTCCCAAGGGAGGGCTGGGTTTCCTGCCACCTCCCCCATCCCCAACCACACTCTTCCTTCCTCCAAGGGCACTCCCTCCAGACCTGCCCCCTGCCCTGCCTCTCTACCCCACAGGGTTTAGCCTTGGCTCAGCCTTGGCAGGTTGGGGCCTGGATCCGAGGCTTGGGCCCTCAGGATGTGGTGAACCCTTAAGTCCTAGCTGGACCCTGACTGCTCTCCCAGGCTGACACCCCTTAGGCTTCTGCACGTACTCCTCCCCTTCACTCCTCTCCTCTCCTCTCCCCTCCATTTCTGGCCTAGATTCCTAGCTCTGCTGAGGAAGGAAGTCCCTTTCCGGCTTCTGTTACCCAGCTGCTGGGACCCGGCCCAGGCCTGCAGTGCTGGCCTGCAGGACAGACTCACTCTGCCCCTTCTCCTGGGTTTCCTTTCTGACTACTCTGTGATTCGGTAGGGAGGAAAAGGCTGGGTCACGGAAGGACTCCCTAGGCTGCTTGTGAAACGTGTGTAGACGGGCTCATGTGGTATTGCGTGAGCAGTGAATGGCCTGCAGGTGGGTGTTTATCAGGAAGTCTGTAGAGATTTGTGGTGTTGTTCACGGTCAAGCAGGACCCGTGGAGGAAGGGGAGAAGCAGCCTTCTTTGGGTTTGGGAATAATAGACCTGGAATCTTGGTGGGTTTGTTTGGTTGGCCTTAGCACCCCAGTCACTGATGGTAGGGGGTGGGAGACTTAGGACCACAGTGTGGGGAGAGTGTCAATCTGAGCTCCACACCTGAACACAGGTGACATCCACAGTGTCTTATATACCAAAGCCAAGGGAATGGGGCTTAATCACTGCCCCCCCACCCTACCAAGAAGTCTCTGTTCCCTACTCCTTCCAGAAGGTCCTACCCCTGGAGTGATCGGTGATGATAATCCAGGTAATAAATGTCAAATCAAAGTTTGTACAGACCAAGGTTAGGAGTATTAGGTGGCTTTTTTTTTTTTTTTTTTTTTTTGATAGACCTGTTTCTTTCCCTGAGCTCTGCTATAACATTTTCCAGGAACCCAAGTAGTACCCTTCACTACCTGCTCCCTCCTACTTCTCTCTCCCCCAAGGCTAAGGTATGCATCTCCCTTCCCACTGCATCCCCAGGGTGCTAATGGTCTTGGTCTTGTTCCCCTGTCCCACCAGCAAGCATGCCCTGGGCAGCCATGAGTACATTCAGTACTGCCGCAAGTTTGACATCGACATTCGGCTACAGCTGATGGAGCAGAAAGCTGTACGCAGTGACCTGGCCCGGACGGTTCGTGTGGGGGAGTGGCAGACAGCTGCACAGGGATGGGGAGGCGGAGGGGGCAGGAGGTGATGGGGAACATAGCCAGTGAGAGTTGGGGAGGAGCTCTGGGTAAAGGTAAGGGTTCCACTCCTCTCTGAATAGGCCACTTCTTACATAGGTGAATGATGACCAGAGCCCCTCCACCTTGAACTACCTCGTCCATCTGCAAGAGAGGCCAGTCAAACAGACCATCAGCAGGTGGGAGTGGGTGCCATCTTGGATGTGGGCTAAGCAGGAACTGTGAGGGGATCCCAACAGATAACCTTGCTTGCCTTTCTACCAGGGCCAGGGGTTCTTATGGGTGTGAGGGATGAGACCCAAGAGTATTGTAGGAGAAGATCCCCACTCTAGGGTCTGTTACATCTCGTTCCTCTAGTACTTTGCCATCATTCTCCAGGTGAGTGGTGGCAAAGCAGAAAGAACTCACCATCCTTCAATGGAAAGGGTGGGAATCCCTTTAAACTAGTGTCTGAATCCTGAGTTGTGGGAAGGGAGGGAGAGAATGGGTCTTCCAGTACACCAGGTCTGTCCTGACCTCTCCTGTGACTTTTCCGTGTCCCCAATTCCCCAGGCAGGCCCTGAGTCTTCTGTTCGACACATACCACAATGAAGTGGATGCTTTCCTGTTGGCTGATGTGAGTATGCATCCGGGGGCTGGCCCAGGTGCCCAGAGCGACTCTCCTCCTTTCCCAAAGTCCTCCCGGGTTCGGCCAGCCCTAAAGAGATCTGGAGCAAACACTGAAAATCTATCAGTGGGGCACTCCTTGCCATCCCTCTGGCCCCGGGGCAAACCAAGGTCACTGGCTGTTGGGCAGCCAGCAAGTATGTTCAGAGGGGTTCTGCTCCCCTGGAGAAATAGGTCAAGAACTGTGCCCTGATCCCTGTCCCTGGACTAGCATCTCCAAAGCTAAGGACATAGAGCTGTCAGCTGCTGTACTTGAATGTGCATCAGAGCAGGCATCCTGGGAGCAATGCCCAGGAACCTCGGATTTGAGACATTCTGTGGCTGGTGTCACAGGTAGAAAATTGTCAGGAGGTGAAGGGTCCCAAAGGTAGGGGAGGGCCAGGATTCTCCTCACTTGGATTCACATGGAGTTTTAACCCTTAAAATCATGAGAACAAACATTTGCCCCAAATGTTGTGGAGCTCAGAAACAACAAAGTAAAACTAAGCTAAACTAAAAACAGAAAACGATCTTCAAAACCAGTCTCTGTCTCACTGATCCGGTTAATAGTGGCCATTGGACTCTTCATTTTGGGAGAATTGAGCATTACATCTAGCTCAATCCTCTACCCGCCCCCAGAATCCCTTCTCTGTCAGCCTCTGCTCGAACATTTACTGTGATGAGGGGGAGAATCTCTGAACACCTTTTGTGTACCGGTCTGGCCCTATGTTGGTGGCCACTAAGGGGAGAGAAGCATAAGGATCATCTTACCCTTTAGGGAGTTTGTGTTTCTGCTAGAAAAATGGAATAGTGGGGCGCCTGGGTGGCTCAGTCGGTTAAGTGTCCAACTTCAGCTCAGGTCATGATCTCTCCGTCTGGGAGTTCAAGCCCCCAAGTCATACCTCTCTCTGCCCCTCCCCTGCTTGCTCATGTGGGCTTGCTCGCTCGCTCTCTCTCTCTGTCTCTCAAAAATAAATAAAACTTTAAAGCTATTGGTAGACAGAACAGGATGGTAATGAGTTCATCAAGAGCTCCTAGAGAGTGATAGGACTGACCAGGGAGGGCTCTGGGAAGGAGGCTGATTTTCGCTGGTCCATTTGAACCTATGCCACTAGTCAAGGCAGGACAGGTGAGGGGACTCCCAGTGAGAAGACTGCAGGAGCCCAGATGCAGAGAGGAGTGCAGGGGCGTGGCCTGTCTGTGGCACTGAGATGAGATCCCCTTAGAAGCGCTAGGTGACAGCATGAGACACAGGCTGTAGAGGCAACGGGGCCTGCATATGGTCTCTGGCTTCCTTGCTTTTCCCTATGGATTGGTTTTATTAAAGCTGCATGCTCTAGGGGATGCGTTTGTGTTCTGTGTTTGTACAGTAGCTGCCAGAGGGAGTCTGGGAATATTAGAAGGTAAGGGAGGGTGGCTGGAAGAACCGGGGAGCGTGGGCGTGGCTCATTTAATTCAACAGGATTGATTGTTCGTGAACACCGGATGTTTGAAAATGAAGCATGGGAGTCCACTAGTTACTCCTGAGGGTCATGAACCCCTACTCCTCCCAACCCGTCGCCCTTAACAGTGTGGGTGCTGCAGGCTGAGAGTGCTCGCCTGGCAGCCTCACTGGGCTGCCTCCCACAGGGGGACTTCCCACTGAAGGCTGACAGGGTGGTCCAGTCCGTCAAGGCCATCTGCAACGCCCTAGCCGCCGTGGAGACCCCTGAGATCACCAACGCTCTCAACCAGCTGCCCCCCTGCCCTTCCCGCATGCAGCCTAAAATTCAGAAGGTAACGGGACCCAGAGTGTGGGGAAGGAGGAGAGCAGTATTCCCGAGTTGCTAGGTGATTAGGTGTCCCCTTACTAAAAAAAGGTCTTCTCTCCACCTCCATCTTTCATGTTTGTAGTTGAACCACAAGAGTTCTTATATCCCCTCTTCCTGAGGATGCGGGTGGCCTAGGGTCTGCGCCTGGGATTAACTGCCAGGAGCTCAGGCCGACAAAGGCTTTATTTATAACCACCGAGATATTGCCTGGCACTTAGTGCCAGGGTGCAAAACCCAAACCTTCCCTGAGCCAGGGGCTCCCGTGGCTCCCAGACAGTGGGGGTCCCGTGCATCACAGACAGGCATCGTGAACTGGAGTGGAGCAGCCTGAGGGTTGGAGCGTCTCCTTTGGGTGGATTTTATCCTGGGTCTGGCTCACTCTGTCCATCACATGGCTGTGGTCCAAACCATGACGCCGTCCCCCGCCCCCCACCCCCGCCCCGAGACTTCCCTCCTCAAATTACAGTCCAGTCTGGTCCAGATGAGCACAGCCATTGAAAAGCCCTTCTTCCAGCTGTGCCGGAAAAGGCCACAGCCCTGAAGCTCCCCTCCCTCCCCTTTTCCCCCATAGGATCCCACTGTCTTGGCTGTGAGGGAAAACCGAGGTAAGTGAACTACATTCTCTGCCTTTATTCAGTAGGGACAGCTGAAAACAGGTCTCTGCCCAGATTCCTTTCTCTCCCTTGGTCCCCTTGATTTATGAGTCCGAGTCGGCCTCGTGTGTGTGTGTGTGTGTGTGTGTGTGTGTGTGTGTTTTCCAGCTGGAGAGTGCATTTCTTTCCACAAGATGATTTCTCCTTAGTTTTACAAGTTATTCCTGTGGTGTCCCTGGGAGATGGTGGTGAGGTCGTGTAAGGGAGGGTAGGATGGCAAGGCTAGCCTTGGGCTCCAGATGATCCCAAACTCTCATGTGGATTGGTTGCCATTATTCTCCAGGAGGCTCATAACCCTTGCGTTGTTTCTAACTCCCAGATGGGACTGGGGTGGGGGTGGGGGAAGGTGGTAAGGAATTTTTCACTAGGAGTGAGTCTTCCAAGCAGAACTTTGTTTGACAAAGCCTTTATCTCTGGAATTCTTGGTCGAGGATTCCCAGTCTTTTGGATTTCATGAACAATAACATGTCCCACAAAGCACTATTTTGAGGACCAAGATAGAAATTGTCAGCTTTTATTTTGCCAAGCAATGACTTTTAAAGCTATTGACAATTATCATTCCCACTATTTCCCAACAGAAAGGACATTGAACACAAAATAAGTAGCAATAGGTAAAAATAAGGAGAATGTTTAAAAATGAGTATCACATTATAAGATGCGCCTGCTCTTTCCCCCTCATTTCACCACGGATGGGTGAACCTTGTCAGGGCTGTTAGAAACCGACTGGCATTTGGGGGCCACTGTCCTGGGGTATACCATCCTAGCCAGTGCCATGGCAACAAGATGGGGCTTGTGGAGGCCTCGTGACCTTTCCTTCTGACCCCTTCCTTTCACAGAGAAGGTCGTGGAAGCTCTAACAGCTGCCATCTTGGATCTGGTGGAGCTATACTGCAGCACTTTCAATGCCGACTTCCAGACAGCCGTGCCCGGGAGCCGCAAGCACGATCTGGTCCAGGAGGCTTGCCACTTCACGGGGCCCCTGGCCTTCACCGTCTATGCCACCCACCGCATCCCTATCACCTGGGCTACCAGGTGAGCCCAGGGCTGGATGGCCTGGGTTTGACTTCCAGGTGGCCACTCCCCGGCTGCATGCATCCCGAGTTTATGGTCTGTGGCACTTTGGTGCACCTTGGCTGAAGGGATGAGCCAAGTGCCTGAGGGGGGGCTGTGTGGGTTGGGACATCCCAAGGAGAGACAGAAGGTCGGCACCCCCCCACCCAAGATTCAGAAGACCATGCCCTCTCAGTGCTGGTTGGGACTGGCTGCATCGGCATCCCCGCCCCCCACCCATCCAAGGCCAGCTGATGGAGACGCTGCGACAGATGGCCACTTCCCAGAGCTTCCCAGATCGAGTGCACGCCCCAAGGCCAATGACTGCACTCCCTTGCAGATGTACAATGGGAGGGGGTGGGGAGGTGGGAGATGACCCTTTGTGAGGAGTTCCCTAGGCCTGCAGGGGTGGGTGGAGGGGAACGTTCATTTGGTAATCCTCACTCCTCTGCCTGGTCCCCAGCATCCAGGGCCTGGGGGAAATGGCATTTGGCTCCACCCCCACCCTTTCCGGACCCCCCTTCCTCTCCCTTCCCCCTCTCTCTTTGTTCCTCACTTAATGTATTCCTCTGGGCGATTGGCGGAGAACAAAGGAGGCAGCCTGGGAAACCAGGGCCTTCTCTGACCTCTTCTGTCAGGCACCTGTCACGAGCCACAGGGACCCCCATGTGTTGGCATTCACTTCGGCATATGTCGATTTCATCCCCCACCCTTGTCACCTGTGCATGTGCTTCTGTACGCGGACGCCCCATGGGCTGCGTCGGACTGTAAGGAGGAGGCTGTACCGCTAGTCCCCATAAAGAAGGGAGGAAAACCCAGGCCCAGCATGGAGCCTGAAGCGGGGCAGGGGACCCAGATCGAGTTGCTTAGCCAAAGCACACTTTCTCGCAAATCCAATTTGGCTCTCCTGTGCCGTGACCCCAGAGGCCGGGGAGGAGTTTTAGCAGGAGAAATGGGGCTTGGCCGAAGCCGGGTGACTTAGATGGGGTTTGGGAGCTGAGTGTCCTTGCTCTCTTTCTGTTGCAGCTACGAAGATTTCTACCTCTCCTGCTCCCTCAGCCACGGCGGGAGGGAACTGTGCAGCCCCCTGCACACGCGAAGGGCTCACTTCTCCAAGTACCTCTTCCACCTCATCATCTGGGACCAGCAGTAAGCCTGCCCCACCCCCCAGGCCCCAGTGGGCTTCGACCCACACAGCCTCCTGCATGCCTGCCCCCGCACCCCTGCATTAGACCAGGCTCCATCACTAACCCTATGCAAACAAGTCTGTCAGCCTCTCCAGTCTCCACTTTCCTAACCTTTATTTTTCTTTTAATGTTTTATTTATTTTTGAGAGAGAGAGCATGAGTGAGAGAGGGGAGGGCAGAGGATCCCAAGCAAGCCCAGGTGTGGGGCTCAAACTCACCAACTGGGATCCTGACCTGAGCTATGTCCCACGCTTAACCGACTGAGCCACCCAGGTGCCCCTACTTCCTTAAACTTTAAATGGGGACACATACCACTTCTACCTCTCAAGTTGTTATGAAACTCCAGTGAGAAGTATCCACAAGGACTCTCTCTGTAAACCATAAAGGGTCATATACAAGTTAGCAGCTTTAATAATAAGTGGTTGTCTTGACCTTGTCTCGCTTAAAAGGTTTAACTAGTCTGAGGGTTTCTCATCCTCTTCCTTCTTCCCAGAGTTTTCATAGACTGGGGAGAGGGGCCTGGGCTTTCTTCCTCCTAGATAGGAAAGGGAAGGTTGTCTAGAGGAAAGACTAATGCGCTGGGAGCCACAGGAATAAAGCTCTGTTTCTAGTTCTGTCTCTAGATCTGCATTCCCTTTTGCCTC
This sequence comes from Hyaena hyaena, assembly GCF_003009895.1. Lineage (NCBI taxonomy): Eukaryota > Metazoa > Chordata > Mammalia > Carnivora > Hyaenidae > Hyaena > Hyaena hyaena. The sequence continues at coordinate 4,199,480 of NW_024080660.1, read as the reverse complement.
TCTGTGCCTCAGATTGTAAAGTGGGGATATGTGTCTAATTCAGAGGCGGTTGTGGCATTGCAATGAGATAGGTTTTATATATATATGTAAACCACAAGCACAAGATAGTATTAATTAGCATTTATTAACAATAATTTGCTGTTGGGATGATAGGCATCAGCCACCCACAGCAAGAAGGAAACGGAGGTGAGCATGCCTTGAATGGTGCACTGTGGGAGTTTGGCTGCCCTGTGCCCCTTCTGTGCTGCATCCTGCCCTCTTCCCCTCCCCCGACTGTCAGAAAGCCCCTTGTTTGCTGCCCACCAGCTTCACTTCCCCAGACTGACTGTGTCTGAGTCCTTGTTTGCAGAGCAGAACTGGAACCTCACTATTTGGAGTGGAGATTAAAGACTGAACGGGGTCCTTGGGGAGGCCAAGGTTGCCAAAATAGGGCGATTGAGAGCCTGTGCAAAGCCTGGGAGAGGAGGCTAATTGTACAGGTGGACAGCTGGGGAGGCAGACCCTTTCTTCTGTCTTCACACGTGTGGAATTTATAGAGCAATAAAGCTATAAATAAAGCTTTAATCAAACACCCGCCAGGGCACGAGAGACTCCTCGGAGGCAGGGGATGGCTGCCTTAAATGGCTTTGGAGTTTCACCATCCGCTTCCTATCCTCTGGCCTCAATTAACCACTGCTGCCAAGGGAGTTGTGCTATACGGCGTTCCAGTCTGGGCAGACCCCACAAAATTGTCCTTAGACCCAGGAGTAGAGGCATCCTGGCCTGTCTGACCTCTGCCAGCCTACTCAGTGGGCCTCCTTCCACTCCCTGTCTTCTGAATCCCAAAGTGCTTGTCCCTGCCTACAGGCTTTTCCTCTCCATGCTGCCCATCCACGTGCCCCACGAAGACTATTTGCACTTTCACAGTCAAGATCAAGGCATCTGGGAGAAGACACTACAGCATAGGGTTCAAAGCACAGGCGTTGGCACACTCACCCTTACTGTAGGTGGAAACTTGGTGTAATAGAGCTTACCTTATAGGGCTGTTTGAGACCCTTTGGGACATTGCACGTCAAGTGTGTGGCACAGTATCTAGCACATGATAAAAGCTTCCTTCTTCATCTCTGTTGTCATCTTTGTAGCTGGGGGAACCTTCTCAGTTCCTCTTTCCCTGTTCCAAGTGACTGACACAGTGATTGATACACAGAGCTATCTGTGCATGCAGACCCTATCTGCATGGCCCAGTTCCAGTCCAGAAGCCTCAGCGTCACATAGCAAAAAGCACACAATGTAGACACCCGTCACACAAGTGAAGCTGTGTTCCCCTCGCCACTGATGAGGAAACAGGTGCAGAGGTGTAAGCAGTTCCAAGGTCGCGAGTGGCAAAAGCAGGACTGCCCCTGGCACATCCCAGGAGCCCTTCCTGGAGGAGGCAGCCCACGTGATGTGATGTTGGAGAACGGCTCCAGAGGGAAGGAGAGGGCTATCTCAGGCAGGGAGGAGGTTCAGGCCGCAGTCTGTACTGGTTATCCTGACCCACCCCAGATGACCGCCGTGGGAGAGCACTGGGAATGCTAGACAGGCCCAAGCACTGAGGAGAAGGGGACCCAGCTGGTTCTCGGGCTCATGGCTCAGTTTCTTCACTCCACTTTGTCTCCAGATGCAAAACTGGAAACCTCTTCTCGACTGATGAGAGGGGGGTCGGAACCAGCCCCATCTCTGCTTTGCTGTGGGGTCAGCTGACTGTCCTGAAGCAGCAGTACAGGGATCAGCTAACTCTCAAAATAGGCCCAGCAGTCGCACTTTGCCCCCCCACCCCCCCGGCCTAGCCCTGGCCTGGCATCGCTGCTGGCTGCTGGCAGGGCCCTAATTATAGCTGCAGGCCCCCAAGCACAGGCAGCTGGGGCAGAGCAGGGCTCTGGCCGGCGGGCGGGAGGGAGTGCCTCACTTAGGTGGAGATTTTCCTGCAGGAGTGAGGGTAGCAGTGGAGGGAGGCTGCTGGATCAGGAAACTGCGAGCCTTGGGGTTGGCCGCCCTGCCTCTGTGCCCTCTGGCTGGCCGGGAGGGCGTGACAGTGTGGACTTTGGCCCAGGGACAGCTTCCCCTAAAGGTAACGCGGGTCCTCCCTTGCTCTCAACAGCTTCCCTCCTCTCTCTATCTCACTCCACCCTGGCTCCTTATCCTGAACTTAGAGGGAGTGGCTGGGCATGATTCCGGGCCCCCCCCCCCCCTGCCCCAGAGCACTTCTGGACTTGGGTAATGGCAAGGCTTATGTGTCTTAGTTCTTATCTCAGGCCACTTTGTTTCCTCTGCCCCAGGGACTTTGGGACTCTGCCCTTTTGGCTTTGAACATGTTTTGGGGTGAGAACAAACCATCTGGTGCCCTGGGGGCAGGGAGAAGAGGGGATGGGAGAGGACTCACAGGTGGGAGGATTGCCGGATGAGGATGACCTAAGGACAGAGAACATGCGGCTACTGCTTCCTGGTTGCTTTCAGCCTGGGGGGAGGGGGGATGAGGATTGTTGGGGGCAAAAGGATTCTCAAAAGGAGCAGCTTCCTGGTGACCCTCTGCAGAAATCCTGAAACAAGGGAAGGAGTGTGGCTTATAGTACGGGACCTGCAAGCACCTAACTCTGAGATGGCTCTGGCTACCCAAGTGCTATCTGGTCACCACGGGTAGCCTCGAAATCAGGATGTTAGCCTCACTCCACTGAGAAGCTGCAAAAAACAGCATACTGTGCTTCTGGGAGCCCCCAGTGGAGGGTTTTGCCTACGGTTTGGGACCTATCCTGGTTCTGCAAGAGGGCTTCCCCAGGGAGCACATCCAATATCCTGAGAGACAGGTCCTAAGTTCTCAGCCTCAACTTGACCTCCTGGGCCACCCGTCCCTTGAAGCCACAGGGTGGCAACTCCTGATTTGGTTTCCCGTTCTCCCTAGGATCTGCTTCCCTGTGCAGGTGAACCGGCTGCCGCGGGAGACCCTGCTGTGTGCCACCCTCTATGCTCTACCCATCCCCCTGCCTGGGAGCTCCTCTGAGGCCAATAAGCAGAGGCGTGTGCCCGAAGCCCTGGGCTGGGTCACCACCCCTCTCTTCAATTTCAGGCAGTATGTAGTTCCCAGGGCAGCGGCTTCCTGGCCTTGGGAAGCAGGGGGGGGGGGCGGATAGAGAGAGGAGTCCAGCTGCTGCATTGACCAATACCCCTTGGGAGGGTTGGCCACTTGGGGCTCACCAACAGAGTCCTGGCAGAGGGGGCAGAGGCAACGGACTAGAGACCAAGACAGTTGATGTAACCAAGAGCTTTCTGGGCAGGACTTGGTGGCACAGGAAGGTTGGGGGGTGGGGGGAGCACGGAAATGCAATGCTCGGGTCACGTGCTATCCGGTGCTGTCATTGGAAGGGCCTTAGAGGTCACCTAGTCCAGCTCTCTGCTTCATGGGGGATCCCCACTGCCAGGTCATCCCAAGGCTTCCTGGAGGGGGTGTGCTTTCATAGGACCTAGAAGAAGGAAAAGCCTATGGTCTTTAGGGGGAGGATGATAGAGAGGAGTTGGGTGGTGGCTTCAAAGGCAGATTTTCGAATGGGGGAGCAAGAGGAAAACCACCTCCTTCGCCACTGCATTTGTTGGCTCATCCCCCACTCCATCCTTCTTAGAGTCCTGACCTGTGGTCGGAAGCTTCTGGGCTTATGGCCAGCAACACAGGAAAACCCCAGTGCCCGTTGGAGTGCACCTAATTTCCACCAGCCAGATAGCGTCATCCTGCAGGTGAGATCCCAGCCCTAGGGCCCTCCCTCCTACCCACTGTTCAGTACTGCTCCAGAGCCAGCTCCATGTTCTCTACCTTCTGGTCTGGGCTAGAATGGTAAGGGAAAGCGCTGGGACATTGGGCACAGGATACGGATGCGATCAGAGTGGCTGGGTGAATACGGTTGGACCTGGAATCCTGGAGCGGGAGAGTTCTGTGGCATCTGTGTGCCATCTCCTGAAGGTCAACTTTGACTTCAAGGAGCCTGAGCTCCTCCACCCCCATCCAGAGCTCAGCCCCTTGGAGTCCCTTGTGTTGAAACCTTATATTACTGAGCCTGATAAAATCTGAACTGTTCCCCCTTGAAGCCTGAGGGAAAGCCCTCCCTGCAGCCAGTCACTCCCTACAGGGAGGTGGAGGGGGTCAAGCCCAAGGTCTGTTTAATGGCTTTTGGCTCCCCTTTCTTATCATGAGATGCTTTGGTATGGAATATGGAATATCAAAGTGGATATAGAATGAAAGTTCCAGAGGCAGGCATTTTTGTCTGTTTTAACTATCCTCAATGCCCAGGACCTAGAGCAGTGCTTAGCACATATTAGGGGTCAATAAACATCTGTTGAATGGGGGAACCTAAAACCCTTTTTGAGAATTGGCTGGCTCAGCTCTGATACCCAGTTTAGGAGGATGAACATCTGGCGGCATAGAGCAAGGGGACTCAGGGTCACAGGGTTTAGAGTTGGTAGGGCCCTCGCCGGGCTCATGGTCCCACCTCCCGTCAGGCAGCAGTGTCGTCCAGGGTTCCCAAAGGCTCCCTAGCTTTGGCTTGGAGGCTCCCAGGGGCTCAACCTGGCGACACTTCTGTTCAAAGGTCTGGCCTGGGGCCGGTCCCCCCACCTGGATACATCTCAGCCCAGCCTCTTTCTCTGTTTCCCGTTTTTCTCCCTCTCCCTGTTTTCTCATTTTTTCACTGGAAGGGGCTTTAAGGACCGCCAAGTCCAACAGCATTATTTTGACAAAGAACCTGCAGGGAAGGGAGGGCGGGGGGTGCGCAGAGAAGGGCAGGACCACCAGTGTGTGGCAGAGATGCTGGAGACCCAGGAGGTGGCATTCCTCAGTCTAAGGCCTGTTCTCTCTCCTTGCTTCTCTGATGCCATCCTCCAGATTGACTTCCCCACCTCAGCCTTCGACATCAAGTTCACCAGTCCCCCCGGAGACAAGTTCAGCCCCCGCTATGAGTTTGGCAGCCTCCGGGAGGAAGACCAACGTGTGCTTCAGAACATCATGCAGAAGGAGTCCTTGTACTGGTGAGGCCTGGGGTCTTCCCCACATGTGGCTCAGGCTCCGTTCTATCTGACCTGTCACCTGCCAGCTCCAGGTCCCCGCCCTCCTGCCTTGGGAGTGGAGGTGGAATGGAGTGGACATTGCCACCTGGGCAGGAAGCAGGGGAGAGAGGGCTCTGCAGAGGGCAGCCTCCGGGCTCTTTTTCACGAGCTGACACCAGGCAGAACAGAGAGGCCAGCGTCAGGGAATTAGACCTAGGAATGCCCATCCCCACAATGGGGGCCTGGCCCAGACTCAGTCCTCTCTGACCCCGAGGACCAGAGCTTTGCCTCCATGCCCCAGATGTGCTGTCTACTACCTGTCCTGTCCATGGGGACAGCTGGCTCCTGTCCTCCCCATCCTGCCCCCCACCTCCTGCCCCAGCCACACCCACAGCCTTTGCATTTCTCTGGCCCTGCCACTTTCCAAAAAGGATCGGGTGTCAGGGCAGGCTGGCAGCCCTCAGGGGTAAGTGAGTCCAAGCTGATGTCATCCCCCGGGCTGCTTCTCTCACTAGGATTGGAGGGGGTTGGGTGAGGAGGAACCCAGAGCTGGATTTGCTGGTGGGATGTGGCTCCTCCCCTGCTGGCTCTCCCTGTATACCTCTTGGGCTCCTGCGTGGCCCTAAGGCATGTCTATGGGGGGTGGGGAGGGTGGGGGAAACAAGGGAGCCAGAGTGCATTTCCTATCCTACCCAGGGAGCCAGAGTAGCTGAGAGACTAGAGACCCCCCCCAGTTCTGCTGACCCTTTGCTTCATTAGCCCCTCAGCTCCTTTTTCCCATTAGACACCTGATCTCCGGCAAGGCTTAATTAGCTGTGGGTTCTCACCAACCTCCAGCTGGCCCCAGGAAGCCCCAGAGGCTTCTTGGCCCTCCAGGCCCTGCCGTGTGGGGATCACTGCCCTCTGGTGGATCAACTTGGGAGTGATGTTCTAAGGGCATCCACAGGAGAGGGAGCAAATTTGCTGCCCCGGCCTTGGTCGGTCTGCCTGAAAGCTGTCCCGAAATGTCAGGATCAAAGAGGAGATTTGGGCCCCCCAGTTTCCAAACTTTGCTTCATGCCTGGCGATCACCTAGGAATCTTTTGAAATTTTTATTTATCTATTTGTGAAGGAGATGGAGACTGCATGAGCAGGGCAGGGGTAGAGAGAGAGGGAGAGAGAGAATCCCAAACAGGCTCCATGCTGTTAGCACAGAGCCCAATGCGGGACTCAAACTCACGAAACCATGAGATCATGACCAGAGCTGAAACCAAGAGTTGGACGGTTAACCAACTGAGCTACCCAGGCGCCCCTAGGGATCTTTTAAAACTATCGACGCCTGGTTTCCCCAGACTGTCTGACTCAGCTGGTATTCCCTGTGGCCCGGGCATGGGGACTTCACGGTTTCCCCCAGGTGACTGTAATGTGCAGCAAGCTTTGGGGACCACTGAATTGGATATGTAGCATTCTCTTGGAGAGTGGGTACTCTGCCCTCTGGCTGAAGGCGTCCCCTCTCACCTCCTCCCCTACAACCCCCCACCTGTAGGCTCACTGATGCTGACAAGAAGCGCCTGTGGGAGAAGCGATACTATTGCCACTCGGAGGTGAGCTCACTCCCCCTGGTGCTCGCCAGTGCCCCCAGCTGGGAGTGGGCTTGCCTGCCCGACACCTATGCTCTCCTGAAGCAGTGGACCCACATGAACCACCAGGATGCCCTGGGGCTCCTGCATGCCACGTGAGTCGCAATACCCGCCTTTCCTGACTGTGTGTTCCCTCTGGGAGCTGGGGATTAGCCCTGCTTGTTACTGACCCGAGCCAGTCCCCCAGGGAAAATGGTAACGTGGGCTAGGAAATTCAGGGTTCTTTCACTTCTCCTTTTTGCCTTTTCTTTGTCTCATTTCCCCGCAGTGAACATTTTTCAAGCATTTGAAAATAAGTAAAATATTATGAACATTTTTCAAGCATACTACAAAACTGAAGAATTGGCAGTAAACATCCATGTACCCACTACCTAGATTCAGACCATTTTAACTATTTGCTATATTTGCTTTATTGTGTATGTATCTATCCATCAATCCATCTTACTTTTTAATACATTTTAGTCTAAGTTGCAGATGTCCTCCCTTCCTCCCAAATACTCCAGCGTATGTATATCATTAACTAGAACTCAATGTGTGTTTTTTCTTTGGAGGCAAAATTTACACACAAGGAAATGCCTGAGCCTTAACCTGTATACTTGTTCCATCATGACAGGTGCACACATGCCCCCGTGTAACCCAAACCTTATCATTCAGTTCAATTTTAAAGTCCTCTCTCTCTCTCTTTCCCTCTGAAGGGTCCTCTGGGGACACGTGTCTCTCAGTCTCGGACCCTTGGGCTGTCTTTTCCAGATGGTCCCCAGTATTCTTGGCTTCTTTCTTGCTGCTCTTAGTAATTCAGATGGACCCAATCCATGTGTCTTGCTTTCAGGATTTTTTGAGGCAACGTTTTTGCTAATCTCTGCTAAACTAAATTCTGCCAAGGGGGCACTGGCTTATTTGAAACTCTGTGATTCTCCATCCTTCACCTGGCTGGGTTTGCATTAAACAATGGCACCAAAGAGACACACTCGTGCTTTAATCCACACAGGGGCTCTCTGATGACGGGAATTTCTGGCACAGTGGGAGTTAAGGAGAAGATCTTCAGGAATGGGGTGGAAGGCTTTGTCCGGTTTTCCTTAGATCCTACCAGGAATGACGGTGGCCACCTTCCTGTTTCCCCCGTGACCCCATGCCGGCTCTGACCAGGGGACAGGGCCCTTCTCAAGGGTTGCTCTCCAGATGGGGTGCTGCGGATCGCAGATTCTGAGAGACTTTGCCTTCTCTCCACCTGTGTCTCTGAAGCCCAGCACTGAGGGCGCTTGCTCACTCCTGTGCCGCGGCGCCCACGGCTGGGTCGTCAGGGTGCCCTGCTCTGTTTTGCAGCTTCCCGGACCAGGAGGTGCGTCGTATGGCCGTCCAGTGGATCGGTTCGCTGTCGGATGCTGAGCTGCTTGACTACTTGCCTCAGCTCGTGCAGGTGGGTGGACCGGCCTTCCCTCCAATTCTGATGATCCCTTCCCTGGGCCCCAAGTCAGCCTGCGTTGTCCTTGTGGAACCCAGCGTCCCCAGGACGGTGGCGGGTGTAGACTGAAGGCAGTCAGTCCATCCTCCTCCTCCCGTTGCCCTCCATAGGCCCTGAAGTATGAGTGCTACCTGGACAGCCCCTTGGTGCGATTCCTCCTGAAACGAGCCATCTCGGACTTGAGAGTGACTCACTACTTCTTCTGGTAAAACCGTGTGTGGAGGTGGGAGGCAGACATTTCCCTCGGGAGTATTTTACTCTCGGTTGTGCAGGGGTGGGGAGCTGAGCCATCTGGGTCCCTGTGTGTTGCTAACTTGCTAACTTACTATGCGGCCGTGGGCTAGCACCTTTTCCTCGGTAGGGGGAGGGGCGTCCAAGGGTCTTAGGGTCTCAGGCCCAAGGGCACAGTGAGGGTCATCCCTGGCCCTCCCTTCCACCCACACATGGCAGAAATGTAAAGGAGAGGGGCCCCCGGGTGGCTCAGTCTGTGAAGTGTCTGACTTCAGCTAAGGTCACGATCTTGCAGTTCTTGGGTTGGAGCCCTGCCTCAGGCTATCTGCTGTCAGCATGGAGCCTGCTTCGGATCTTCTGTCTCCCTCTACCTGCCCCTCCCCCAGACTCACTCTCTCTCAAAAATAAACAAACCTTTAAAAAAATATATATATATATATATATAAAGGAGAAATGAGACACAGAGGGCTTTGAGCTCTAATTAAAGGCACAGTGGGCAGACTGGGAGGCGGACGAACACCTCTGTATAAGCTCTGCACACAGAGTCTATTTTTCTCCTAGGTTTGGGGTGGGTTTTCCAGGGAGCTGGAGCCGGATCTGACCCCTCCCCCCATCACACACCCTTGCCTCTGATCCCAAGTGTCCTGACTCTGCTCTCCCTTTGCCTTGCAGGCTGCTGAAGGATGGCCTCAAGGACTCCCAGTTCAGCATCCGCTACCAGTACCTGCTGGCAGCCCTGCTGTGCTGCTGTGGCAAGGGGCTGAGAGAGGAATTTAACCGCCAGTGCTGGCTTGTCAACACCCTGGCGAAGCTGGCCCAGCAGGTCCGAGAGGCCGCCCCATCTGCGCGGCAGGTGAATCCCGGGCTTTTTTCACTCACCACTAACCCCTTAGACATCCTGACCAGCTGGTTGGCACTTGACCATCTGTGATTTAGGGACTGGAAGGAAGTGCCTCTGTCTCTGACCCGCAAGCCACAAACTGACAGTCTGCTAGCTGGATACAGCTCATGGATGGGTGTTTTGTTTGGCCTGCAAAGTATTAAAATGTGCTAAGCACATCTGTATAAGTTGTTCACTGCACAAGAGCCCCCGGCCAGAGAGGGCAAGTGTGGGCTGTATTCTAGTCCTACTTTGTTCACTGTGCTGTGAGCCAGAGGTCAGGGCTGCTGCTACCCAGAGGAGGCACCTTTATCTGTTTGGGCAACCAGGGTGCGTTGGGCCAATGGTGTTCCTGGATGCCCATGTTTAAACACTGAGAGAATTTAAAGTCCACATTGTTGGCCTTTCTTGGCAACAGCCTGAGCAGCCCCACCCCCTGAGATGCACCTGCTCTCTTGGTTACTGTGGCCTGCCCCACACTGCTGTGTCATCTGCCTCGCCTCAGAGCTGTCCGGGCTTGCTGCTCACACACTGTCCCCGGCACCACACCCCAGGCTGCGGTGCTTTGCCTTCCTCATGGTCTCCTGGGGGTTGTCCACACCTCTCACAGGGCGGTTTTCATACCACCACTCCTGGACGCCCACCCCAGGAGAGGCCTGGTTCCGAGTGGCGCTTATGGGCTCCCCTCTCCCCCCACTCTTTCCCCCCTCCCTCTCAGGGGATCCTGCGCACGGGCCTGGAGGAGGTGAGGCAGTTCTTTGCCCTCAACGGCTCCTGCCGCCTGCCACTCAGCCCTAGTCTGCTGGTTAAGGGCGTCGTGCCCAGGGTGAGTGACTGGGGGATTTGGGGCTCTCAGAGCAGGGAGGGCTCAATGGAGGCGAGGCCTTCCCACCCTGGTTATTGAGGGATATGAGGAAGAAAGGCATACCGGGGCCTCTTCCCAGTGCTCGCAAGTACAGACTTTTGTCTGACGGCTGCACAGGGTGGAGGAACTGGGTCGGGGGCTGATGCCGCTGGGTTTAAGTCCAGGCTGCTGATAATGACAGCAGCTGTCCTCTGTCACTGCCTAGTACCACCTTGTGCCCATGCTGTTCTGAGTGACTTACGCAGGTTATCCCATTTCACCCTAACAACCTTACAAGCTGGTACTGTTGTGAGCCCCATTTTACAGAGGAGTAGACTGAGGTGTAGATGGGAGTCACGTACGAGTAGGTTGTCTGCTGAAGGGAGGAGAGTGTGGATGTCCGGGCCAAGGCTGTAACAAACTAAAGCAGGGCAGTGGACGGAGCAATGGTGTGGGGGGCAGGGAAGGAGTGTGGGCTCCCGAGAAACCTGGCACAAACAGCAAGCAGGCCAGCTGGCGGCAGCTTGACTTGACCCACACGGCTGAGGCCATCTTCCTTCGTGACCCTCGTCACCACCTTCTCTCCCGTGGCAGGACTGTTCCTACTTTAACTCCAATGCCGTCCCCCTCAAGCTCTCCTTCCTAAACGTGGATCCCCTGGGCGAGAACATTCGTGTCATCTTCAAGGTGAGGACACTACTCAAGCCTGGTGGGATGAACGTGGGAGAGGGAGGGTGAGAAGGGGGGTCGAAGGTGTCAGGAGCCCCAGGGCCGTTCTCTTCCTCTTCCTCGGTCCTACCATTTTCATACGTGAAAGACTATCAGGTGACAAAGGAAACAGACTGATTCTGCGTGGGCCCCGCGGGCTGGGAACAGAACGTTGGTAGGTAGAGTGAGACAACTGGCAGCTCCGTGTACAGAAAGAAAAGCTTTCTAGGAGGCAGGGCTGTCCCGATAATGAATGGATGCAGTGATGATCTGCTTGTATCCGAGGGCATTCAAGCAGAGGCTGATTGACTGCATCACACAGCAAGGTTGAAAAGGAAATTGAGATCACAGGTGCAGGTTGGACTAGTTGAACCCTCAGGTCCTTTCTAGCTGATGCAGCCATATATCCGTGATTCTGAGAAGTAAATGATAGTCAGAGAGCACATAATCTCGGGGGCGGGGTGTGAAATACATGTATGTGACTTTGTAACTTATTTATTGGCTGTGTGTAAATTCCACATCCAAGGTATAAATGCTCAAATTTAAGAAAGGCTTGATGATCAGGAATTTGAATTCAGTTCAGGTGGGGATGTGGGATTGAAGAAAGAGCAAGAACATCACGTGGGCACAATGTGATTCCTGGCCCATCTCTGGCCATTTGACCTGGTGTGAGCTGAGACGGGAGGTGGGAAGACTGGACAGTCCCCTGTCACTGTTTGGGCCTCCTGGGGGGATCTGGGAGCCGGAAGAGGCGGTGGAGGTGAGCTCTGGTCATTTTCTTCATCCAGTGCGGGGACGATCTTCGCCAGGACATGCTAACCCTGCAGATGATTCGCATCATGAGCAAGATCTGGGTCCAAGAGGGGCTGGATATGCGCATGGTCATTTTCCGCTGCTTCTCCACGGGCCGGGGGAGAGGTCAGTTTGGGAGTGGGGGACGGCACCCCTTTGCTTTCTACCCTTCTGCCCATCTCCCAGCGTGAACTGTGTACTTTTCCAGAAAATTGAAATGGGCAAGATTATTTCAATAGAAGCTGTGGGATGGCCTTAAAAGGAAGGCACGGCAGAGGGAGAAACTGGAATAAATAAAACAGACTTGCAGACATAACAACCAGACCTATCGTGTAGACTTTGGGTCCCGATTCAAACAAACCAACCGTAGAAAGGGATTTTTTTGAGACACTAGGGGGAAATCCACATGTAGACTGGGTCATGTTAAAGAATAATCATTAATTTTTTGGGTGTGCAAATGGCATGATGGTTATGTCCTTGTTAGATGTACTTGAAATATTTATGAATGAAAGGACAGGCCTGAGATTTGTAAGGACACACCTGTCTGGCTCAGTGGGTAGAGCATGCAACTTTTGATCTTAAGGTCATGAGCTCGAGCCCCACATTGAGCGCAGAGCTTACTTTGGAAATAACAACAACAAAACCCTCCAATAAGGAGGGAAAAAGCAGGGTTGTGTGAGTGAAAGGTGAAACAAGATTAGCAAAATGTTGATTAATTTTTGAAGCTGGGTAATGGTTATACATGATTTCATGATACCTTTCTCATTTCATGAGTGTGTGTATATAAAATGTTCATACATATATATGAATAATTATTCATGAACATTATTCATATGTGTATATGAAAATTCCAGTAGTAAAAATTAGTTCGTAGCTGCTGCTTTTTTGTTGTTTTTTAAAAAAATTTCTTGTTTATTTTTGAGAGAGAGACAGAGTATGAGCAGGGGAGGAGCAGAGAGAGAGAGAGGGAGACACAGAATCCGAAGCAGGCTCCAGGCTCTGAGCTGTCAGCACAGAGCCCGGCACAGGGCTCGAACTCGTCAACCTCGAGATCATGACCTGAGCGAAAGTCGGACACTCAACCGACTGAGCCACCCAGGCGCCCCTATTCTTTTTTTGTTTCTAAGGGAGACCAAAGAGTCCCGGGGTTCCAGTGTGGACTGTGAGACTTGGGGAATGGTATTCCTTCCACTGCTATCCTTCTCCCCTTACTATCAGACTTTGTCTAAATATCCTAGAGCCCAACTGATAGGCAGCATCCAGCCAGGCTCCTGGGGTTCTGTCCCCATGGTCCCCTTCACTCTGCTCTGGACTGCCATACCCATGCTTCCTCTTCCAGGGATGGTGGAGATGATTCCCAATGCCGAGACTCTGCGCAAGATCCAGGTGGAGCACGGGGTGACCGGTTCCTTCAAGGACCGGCCCCTGGCGGACTGGCTGCAGAAACATAACCCCGGGGAGGACGAGTATGAGAAGGTAGGGGTGGGGTAGGGGTGAGGCGGGGTGGGGTAGGGGCGAGGCGGGGTGGGGTAGGGGTGAGGCGGGGTGGGGCGCGCCCAACTCGGGCACACTGCTGTGTTAATACAAGACCTGCACCCACACAGAGGGGATGGGAGGTCGGGAGGAGGGAAACCCACTTGGGTGATGGGGGCCTCCAAATATCTCGGGGCTGGGGCAAATGACCGTGGTAAGCTGACTGGGAAAATCCGCTGGCCTGTGACTGGGAAACCGCCATTGTGTCCTCCTGGCGGAGTGAGCTTTGGAGGAGGGGGGCCGATTTTCAAGAAAGTGCCTGGATCTCTCCTGATCGTGGATCCCGTTCAGCGCCTGCCGTGTCCTCAGAGAGCATCGGTGGCACTTTGTAGAGCAAGGGTTAGTTGGAAGAGACTTTAGAGATCATTTTAATCCAACCCCTCTTTTCATAGCTGTGAATTAACATTCACTCAGTGGTTCCCAGTGACAGCGCTGTTTTGAGGCAAGGCTATGAGCAGAAGCCAGGATGAAGGTTAGAGATGACAGATAATAGGAAACGAGGCTGACCTGTTCCTCAGGTGGGCCATTGTCACGTGGTAGGGCCTTGGTGGCCTGCTGATCCGCCATTCCGTGGCTGTGGTCTGTGTTCATTTAGTTTAGGGTAGGGAACTAAGTCATGATAACCAACTCATAAGAGACTGACTGTAAACCAGAAGGCTAATTCATATCATTTAACTTCCAAGGGGACCCCAGTACTACTTGACCCTGAGGGAAAACCTACAGGAACAGCCGAATTATGATCCGAATGTTTGTGTGGTTAAGATCTAATGAGATGATCCTAGATGGCCTTGAATGTTTGCATTCCCCAGGATTTAATTCCAGGCCTGTGGTTCTCTCTTTGTGTTCCTGTGCCAGCCCTTCATCTCTTATTACTTTTAAGTCCCACCCATTTGCTGACGTCTTCCAAAGCCATTCCCTCTTCTATCCCTCAAGCTCTCTGCCCTGAGCCACCTGCTTGCTGGATACCTCCACTTGTATTTCACCTTTCCCTCAAACTCCCGTGTGGACAAACCTTCTGTCTCTCCTTCCCTTGAACCTTGCTTTGTTGTGTCTTTCCTGTCAATCAATGGTATGAGTCTCTGTGCAGTCACTGGGACAGAGTCATGAATCTTCTTAAAGCTTCCTTCTGCCTCCCCTCTGCTCTTCAAAGCCCTGTTGATTTTCCTTTCCTGGTATCTCTCACATCTGTTCTTTTCTTTCCATTTCTTTCACCTTTGTGCTGTCTGTCCCCTCAACCACTGGAATGCTTCTCCTTCTATCTTCTCCTCCTATGGCTATCCTCTGTTTGATGTCAGAGGTTGTTGTTTTTTGTTTTTTTTTTAAATAAAGTATAGACCACTCATGTCACTTCCATATGTCCTAGAAGAGAAGTCCAGCATCCATCTCGTGGTACACAAAGCCTTTGGTGACTCGGCCCCACCTACCCCTGCAGTATCACCCGCCACACCTCCTGTCTTCTCATAACTTCTGCTCCAGCCATCTGTTCCCTTCCTAATCCCTCAAAACCCACCCTCTCTACGTTCAAGGTCCTCTACCCTGGGAGAGGAGTGATGTGGATTCTTTCTTCGTGCCCCTCCACCCCATATACTATTTATTACTAATATACATTTTTCAGGTAGTAAATGGCCACTGTGCTTGGTGCTGGAATTATGATTTCTTCTGGCCAATGTAACAAAAAGTCATAATAAGTATGATGGAAGTATGTACAGCAAGAATACACAGAGAAACCAACTCTGTGTCTTTGTGTTTAGTATCAGTCTTTCAAAGGGAGCTCTCTAGTAACTCTCAGCTCCTCTAGTCTTTCTGCTAGAATGGTGCTGGTAGTTTCTTCCGATGACGTCCAGTAGGAAAGAACTTAGAGCTATTTGACCGCTGGCCACTGCCTCAGCAAAGAGCGTTCTTTGCATCCTTCAAGTGAAAACCCCTTAAATCAGGAGAGCTCCCTTGCTCTGCCGGGACTTCCTGCAGCTAATACTCCACTGAACTCAGCTGATGAGACAGGAGTCACTTACCCACAGGCATATCGCTATCTTGTGAGTCAAGACAGAATGAGTGCAGGGTAGAAAGAGTGTCTGTGGCAGGAAGACAAGCTGACGGACATGCAGGTCCAGACCGGGAGGTGATGGGTTGTGTTCCTTCTTAAGTGGTTTGTCTTCAGTCATCCATTTCCCTTTCCTAGGAATGGTCTTTTTCTTTCAGAAGGTGCATTCTGTGATTTCATAGACTTTCTGTTCTTAGATTCCCGTGGATTAGTCACCTGGCTTGATTAGACAAGTGGTGAGGGGTTTGTGGTGGCTATTTTTTTATTAATATATTTTTATAAGTTTTTATCTTTTTGAGAGAGAGAGTGAACAAGGGAAGGGCAGAAAGGAGGGGCAGAGAGGGAGAGAAAGAGAATCCCAAGCAGGCTCTGCCTGGTCAGTGCGAAGCCTGATACGGGGCTTGAACTCATGAACTGTGAGACCATAACCTGAACTGAAACCAAGAGTCGAACGCTTAACCAACTGAGCCACCCAGGCACCCCCTGTGTGGCCAAGGAGCTGCAGGGAGAGAAGAGCCCCAAAACCCCGGGGAGAGAAAAGCATGAGCATAGAGTGAACAGCAGTAGCAAGTGGGGCTGTTGGGGCTCAGTGGGAGAGGGGTCTGTGGGAGCTGGGAGGGCCTGGGACTCAAGGCCCTGAAGGATGGGTGGAAGTTTGCAGAGAGAGGCTGGGGTTGGGGCACACATTCCCTATCTGGAAAGCTTTCTCTCGTTCTTGAGTCGGTCCATTCCTCGTTGGCTACAACAGTTTTTGCCCTCTGCTGATAAACTTTTCTTGTTTCTTAGGACTCCTATAAACCTCACAAACAGGATTCAGGGGGTGAAAGGTGTCCATGTGCTACTTTCATTATTTTTACTTCTTGGAAAGACAAATAAGGGGACAGAGGCTGACCCGATCACATAAGGTGGATCGAACCCCTTAGCCCCTCTCCTCCTGCTTTAAACTTAAAAATATCCTCACAGTTTACTAAGTAGAGATGCAGATATTCAAGTGTGAAACACTCCTAGGAGTGTTGAGCCACCTCAGCTCTTCTTTGGAGTGAAATGACTTTAATTAGTTTAGCATTTAGCTGCTACCAAGAACCCTGGGTACGGGAGGTGTGTATGGGGCAGGGAGAAGCCTGGACGAATTCTGAGCAGGGTCCGTTGAGCTGACTGCCTCAGTGCTGCGCTTGAGTTCAGATGACATTCCCAAATGTCATAAACAGGACTCTTCCTTTCTGATGAGGTCTCTTCAGTAGGGGCTGGTCAAGTCTGGGCTCCCAGATGAGTTCATGGTCTTTCCAACCAGCTTCCCTAAGGAGAAAGAAAGGTGCAGAGGAAGGTGGATTGCAGATCAGGTGGTGGAGATAGACACACAAGCCCTCCGTCTCCTTGTACCCCGTAAGAGGAGAGAGACATTTCTCTGTGCCTGAGTGTGTGTATGTCCGTACACGGTGAAGGCCGAACGGGCAGCGTGAGGGGCTGTTGGGGCTCACGAGGGAGAGGGCAGGGCTGGCCGAATTCCGTCCGGCTGTGGCCCCTGGAGTCCCTCGGAGCCAGCTTCATGTCCTGTCGTCCCCTCTGCCTGCCTCCCTCCCAGGCCGTGGAGAACTTCATCTACTCCTGTGCTGGCTGTTGCGTGGCCACGTACGTCTTGGGCATCTGTGACCGGCACAATGACAATATCATGCTGAAGACGACCGGCCACATGTTCCACATAGATTTCGGCCGCTTCCTGGGCCACGCTCAGATGTTTGGCAACATCAAGCGGTAAGTGGTCTCCTGAAGCGAGGCTGTTGGGGGGGTGGGCGGGGGGCCGGGAGGTCAGGAGAAACAGTCCAGAGCTGGACGCACGCCTGTGATGAAAGGGGCTATACTTTGGTCCCTGAGCTAAGCAGCGCGGGAGAAGAGAAGCCTGAGAGAGAGGTCACGGCCTTACAAGGCCTTGTGGAGGAAGGTGGGGACCAGCTATTCTCCCTCCTTGCTGAGGAGTGAGCGCAGGGAAAGGAGCCTGAGCCACAGCACAAGGGAATAGAGCAGATACCCGCGAGCAAATACCCGTAGCTCACAGACGGGGAGTTGATGAAGAATGTCTCTGAGGATCATTTAAGATTAAGGTAGAAAAAGCAAAAGGATACAGTTAGAGCCCCGTCTCTCCAGGTGCCCACAGGTGACGCGGGGGACCATCCTCTGATGTGCCCCACCAGGTGGGCTTCCTCCTCCGTGTTGACCTTCTACCTGTATGTTCCCCTCGGCCCAGGGACCGCGCCCCCTTTGTCTTCACCTCGGACATGGCGTATGTCATCAACGGAGGTGACAAGCCTTCCAGCCGCTTCCACGACTTTGTCGACCTTTGCTGCCAAGCCTACAACCTCATTCGCAAGCACACCCACCTCTTCCTCAACCTTCTGGGCCTGGTGAGGAGCTCCATCTCTCTGAACCCCTCCTTCCTATCATCTGGCACCTTCTTCAAGACTCCCCTGTCTTGCTTCAGAGGATTTCTGGAAATCTGTTTCTCTCTGAGGTCTAGATAAAGGCAGGGCCCAGCCTCCTGGGGACAGCGGTGTCTCTGCAGTGTCTGACTTCCTGCCCCAGCCCCTCCATTCCTTGGCCTTCCAGCCACCGCCCATGGCACCTGTCTACCTACCACCTCCTAAGAGGTTTGGGGAGCCTCTCCATAGAAAATCTTGCCTTAGGGGGAGAAGAAGCAAGAACTCCCAGTTGTTTTGGGTGCCCCCCCATCTCCAACTTCGCTTTTCTTTTAGATGCTGTCCTGTGGGATCCCCGAGCTCTCAGACCTTGAGGACCTCAAATACGTGTATGACGCCCTGAGGCCTCAGGACACGGAAGCCAATGCTACTACCTACTTCACTAGGTAATACCCTGTGCACAGAACAGCTCCGCCCACCCAGAGTAATAAAATTGGGGCCCGCCTCGGGGAGTATGGGGAAGGGGTAGGGCTGGGGAGACAGGAAAGGCTTAGCTCAGATGGCAGAGCTTAGAGCCGGCAACACGCGGTTGTGTGAACTTTGCCTCTGACTTTGTAAGTTACCTGACTTCTCTGATTCAGTCACTGGTGCTGAACTTTGTGTTCAGGGGCCGCTGCCGTGTCTTTCTTACGTTCTTGCCGGGTGTTGGGCAAAGACTTCGTTGGTGGGACGACTGTGGGTTTTTCTTAGTTTTTAGCTCTCTGGGTCAGAAGCTTTCCATTTATCAAAACACGGAGTCCCACATTCCCATATTTGACAGTGTGTTTAGTCACACCGCACGAAAGCCGGGAAGTGTCCCAATGCTGATGTCTACACCCCTGTCTGTGTGGTGATGTCTCTGGCTTCTCATGCACTCTCTGGAGCTTAGAGAACAGAGTTTTCTCTGTTGGTCTAACATAGACCCTCTCCTTTTGATCTGAAATCTCTAGATGGAACAGTGCTTGGTGAGGCATCACTGTACTCTGTGCAGACATTACATGCTGACCCTGTGGTGGCATCCCTAATTCCTTCCTACCTTGGTTTAACCGTCTGTAGCTCAGGAGGGCAGCAGGGGGAGATAAGACCCCAGGATTCACATGAACAAATTGCACGTAGATGATTGTGTGCCCGCCGCGCACCCTACGAGGATGTTACACAGGGAAAGGATTCTGTCTGAGCTGCATGTGGGTCTGTGGTGTCAGGGGGCTATTCGTGGAGCTGACTGTGTCCAGCCAGTGGGGACTTGCGGCCCTGGTTACATCTCTTCCTTCCCATCATCCTGCACCAACAGGTTGATTGAGTCCAGCCTGGGCAGTGTGGCCACAAAACTCAATTTCTTCATCCACAATCTGGCTCAGATGAAATTCACGGGCTCAGACGACCGGCTGACCCTTTCCTTTGCCCCCCGAACACACACGCTCAAGAGCTCTGGCCGCATCAGTGATGTTTTTCTCTGCCGCCACGAGAAGATTTTCCACCCCAACAAGGGCTATGTAAGTGTTTTCTCCAGTACGATCCTGCCCTGCCCCCACGGCCCCCAGCATATTGGGATTGTGTCTCTTCACATCCGCATGTGGGCCCTGGAGTCATGAGCCTCTCGTGCTGGGAGTCACAATCACCATGACTGTGCAGTTACAGACCCCCTCCCTTGTCCGTGCCTGAGCGGATTGCTGGAATCAGGGAGCTGAACTGAGTGGCTAGTCCCTCTGGGTCAAGGGTCTTCTGAAACATGTGCAGGAAATCTTTGCTTTCAGATTCCTGCAGAGATGTAGTATCTATCGTCTTCTCCTGTGGAGGCACGTTTGCTTTTTTCCTTCTGGAAAGTGTACTCCCCCAACACACACACACACACACACACACACACATACACACACACACACACACACACACACACCCTTCTGTTCCCTTACCTACTCCCTTCATTGGGTACACAGGGTTTGGCAGGTACTGTCTAACACTTGGACCTTTGCAGATTTATGTGGTCAAGGTGATGCGAGAGAATGCTCATGAGGCCACTTACATCCAGCGGACGTTTGAGGAGTTCCAGGAATTGCACAATAAGTTGCGGCTGCTCTTCCCTTCTTCCCTGTTGCCCAGGTAGCTGCTCCCCCTCCCCACTGCACAGGGAGACCCTGGGGAGGGACAGCAGACCAGCTGTGGGCGGGACTGCGGGACCCCCAGACTACCCTTGCTAAGATCTGCTTGGTTTCCTTGGCCTTTCCATCACTCATTGTGATGACAAGTGCCCCCTCCATCCCCTGACTCTCTCAGCCCAGCCTTGAAAATAAGCTTGAGCCCTGCTGCCAGTAGGAGAAAAAACTGGCTCTAAAGGCAGAGGACTGACCGAATCTTGGTTTCAAAGTTTCTTGTCTTTTTTTTTCATGTTTATTTATTTGGGGAGGGGAGGAACAGAGAGAGAGGGAAACCCAGAATCCAAAGCAGGCTCCAGGGTCCGAGCTGTCAGCATAGGGCTCGACATGGAGCTCAAACTCACCAACCATGAGATCATGACCTGAGCCCAAGTTGGACTCTTAACTGACTGAGCCACCCAGGTGCCCCTCAAAGTTTCTCATCTTTTAAAGAGTAAAAGATAGGCAAAATTTGGTATATATCTATCTATGATGGAATATTATTAAGTCTTGAAGGAAATTCTGTGACATGGATGACCCTTGAAGACCTTTTGCTAAATGAAATAAGCCAGTCACAGAAAAAGACAAATCTTATGTAATATTTCACTTATACCTGGTCCTAGAGTACCCAGATTCCGAGAGATCAAAAGTAGAGTGGTGGCTACCAGGGCTTGGAGGGAGGGAGGGGAGTGGGGAGTTGTTTCATGAGTACAGAGTCGTAGTTGTGCGAGATGAGAGTCCTGGAGAGGGACGCGGTGACGCCTGCACAACACTTTGGACGTGCTTCACGCCACTGAGCCTATACACTTAAAAACGGCTAAGATGGTAATTTTTGTGTTATGTGTATGTCACCACAGTTTTTTTAAATGATTTTTCAAATGCATTTTGACCTTGATCCGGGGAAACTGCGGGCTCCTCCGGGGAGCCACAGGACTCTGCCCAGCAGCCTGGTTTTCTTGTCCTGCGTCCCTGGAACTGTGGCGTGAGATGCTGTGGGAAGGAGTGTGACGCTGGAGCAGGCCCCGCGAGCTGCGGGAGGAATGGGGCCAGCTAGTGAGACATGGGGGTCAGGTCGCCGAAAGTGCTGATGAAATGTGACAAAAGCCTGTCGCCTCTTCACTCTCTTTGCCCTTCTTGCCCCTCCTGCCTTCCCGCGGCCCGCCAGCTTCCCTAGTCGCTTCGTGATTGGCCGCTCGCGGGGAGAGGCTGTGGCCGAGCGGCGGAGGGAGGAGTTAAACCGCTACATCTGGCACTTGACCCACGCTGCCCCGGAGGTGGCCGAGGTGAGTGGGCACGCTGCTGTGGGTTTTTCCGGACGCTCTGGCTTGGTCAGGGGGAATGTTGTGGAAGCAGGGAGGGTGCGCGCCCCCTGGCGGTCAAAGATGGGACTTGGCTGTTCTGGGTCTGACTGGGCGGATGAGGAATAGGAGGAGGGGGAGGGAGGGAGAGAGGAAGGCGAGGCGGGGACGTGGCTCCAGTGTCTGGTGTCCTGTGGGGAAACACACTGATCGAACCTGGGTAGCCGGGCACAGGTATCAGAGGCGGTCCTGGAATGCTACGATTGATCAGAACCTTAGGAAGGAAAGGAGATTTTTTAGCAGGTTGAATGTGTATTTACCTAGGTTTCTTTTCTTTTTTTTTTTTTTTTAAACAAAGGGTATTGTAGTTTGGTATTATAATGGGCATACAACAAATGTAGGCCTCAGGAGCCCCATCCTCCGACCGGCCATCTAACCCCGTTTAAATGTTTCCTTCCTATTTGTCTGTAGGCAAATGTGACTCTTCTTGTTTTATACTGGTCATAGCTCCAATATTACTCGATAGTATTTTTCTCGTTTGGTGTTGATAATCAGAACTTTGAATATCTATATGAAATTATACTTTGACCTGCAATACCAAAACTTCCTTCACCATTTGCTTCTTGAGAGATATTTAGATTACGTCCTTTTTTTACCCACTATGAATACTAGAGTAGGTATTTGCACACATTTTAGTTTCTGTTTTCCCTACTAGACTTAGGAACCATTCTCCAGAGTAGGATTCATGGTCTCTGTCCAGAGCTGCCTCCGATATTTCTCTTCTTAAAAGGTGTATGTGTGTCCATAGGGGAGAGGACGGCACAAAAGAACAGGCTGCTTTTGAACTCATGTGACTTAGGTTTGGTTTTGTTTGTTTTTTTCCTTTTTATTTTTTTTAAATGTTTTATCTTATTTTATTTTTGAGAGAGAGACAGACTGACAGAATGCGAGCAGAGGAGAAGCATAGAGAGAGGGAGACACAGAAACTGAAGCAGGCTCCAGGCTCGGAGCTGTCGGCACAGAGCCTGATGCGGGACTCGAACTCACAGACTGTGAGATCATGGCCTGAGCTGAAGTCAGAAGCTGAAGCCACCCAGGCGCCCCTGTTTTTTTCCTTTTTAAAGAACTTTTTATTATCAGAACTTTCAAACATCTAGAAAAGCAGAGAAACAGTATAATGAGTGCCTGTATGTGCATCACCCAAACAGTTCATGTTTTGCCATATTTGCTTCCTTTTTTGTATAAAGTATTTTAAAGTAAATCCCAGACATCATGACATTCTGTTCCTAAATACTCACTATGTATTCTTACATAACTATGGTATCATATCATCTAATACATAGTCCATATTGAAAATCTCCCTACCATCCCCAGAAGTCTTTTTACAGCTGCTTGGTTTGAGCCATGATCCAAACAAGAAGTACACATGACATTTGGTTATTCCATTTTCTCAAGGCTTTTTAAATCTGGAATGGTCCCTTTCCTTTTTCTATGGGGCCGTTGTCTTCTTGGAAGAGTGACTCTGTGTCTGATATCATTTCAGTGTGATTTGGTGTACACCTTCTTCCACCCCCTGCCCCGAGACGACAAGGCTGCGGGCACCAGCCCAGCTCCCAAGTCCTCAGGTACGCTACCCTCTCTGTGACACTCTGCCCGCCTCTTGGAACCATTCCCAGGGGTCACCTCTCCTCGCCCCTCTGTCTCTTCGCCTTCAGGCTAGAGAATCGGGTCTCCCACTCAGGCCGTGGGGCCCCTGGCTCCCTGCGCAGGATATCCGGTTGGTGATTACACCACACAAATTTGATAGAACATCTCAACCCAATTCTAAATCGCATTCACAGACCACTTGACAGTTCCCCCATCAGGTATCAGGAACCTGACAGGAAGATACGGAGGGACGGCGGGGGGAAGGGGTAGAGGAAAACGGCAACATCTGCCTGCACCAGGTGGCGATGAGACTGCTTTGTGACCTTCCTTGGTTTCTTTGTCCCTCCAGATGGCTCATGGGCCCGCCCTGTCGGGAAGGTGGGAGGGGAGGTGAAGTTGTCCATCTCCTACAAAAACAATAAACTCTTCATCATGGTGATGCACATCCGGGGCTTGGTAAGTAGACACACAGTCTCCCCGTGGTACTTTATCTCTCTTCTGGGAGTTTCCTGACTGGTTAGAAGTTTTCTCTCTTCCTCTCACTCGAGTAACCACAAAAGTTACCGAATACGCCCGGTGGGCCTGCTGCCAGGCCAGGCCTAAGATAGGACCAAGCAAGCAATACCAGATACAGGTTCTTACTACTGTGGTCTTTGGCACGTAGCCTAATTGCTCGGACCCTTATTAAAATGAAGATAATGTTAGCATCTACCTCCTAGAGTTATGGAGGGTTTATATGAAATAGTGCATACGGAGCACTTGACGGAATGCCTGGTATGAGTGTTGTGGCAATCATGGTGATGATTATAAGGAAGAGGCCCAAAGGGCTTAATACTGGTTGTAGAGGTAAGGCAGCTGCATGACGTCCCTAGAGCATAAGCAAGGCAGTGTATAGTTACAAAATTTGGGGTAGAATGGGAAGGAACTTGTATTAAATACCGGCAATGTGCTGGACTTTTGTAGGTTGGGACATTGGTGTGTGGCAGAAGCATGAGCTTTGGAATCAGAGCAGCCTGGGTTTCGCTCTTACAACTTCATTCATTCATTCATTCAACAAATGCTCATCAGGTGCCTGCTGTGTGCCAGGCACTGACTTATTAGCTCTAGATCTAAGGGTAAATAAAACACAATCCCTGCCTTCAGGGAGCCCCCATTCTAGTAGAAAGAGGCAGACAGACAAATAGACAAGTAACATACATGGCGGGCCAGGTAACAGTAAGTGGTCTGGAGAGGAATAAAGCAGGAAATGAATATTGGGGTGAAGTAGTGGCAGGTTTATAAAGAGTGGTCAGGGAAGCCTTCACTGATGAGGAGGTGTTCAAGCAAAGCTGGAACGAGATGAAGACTGTCCCAGGTGGGGGAGCAGTTAGATCCAGTCCTTGAGTCGGGAGCCTGCCCCAGGATGTGCTGGTTGCTGCAAGGGGCCATTGTGGCTGCAGGCTGCAGAGCAAAGGGGAGACCAGTGGATGACGGGGCTAGAGAGGGCGCAGGCCTCCGGAGCGCAATGGGAACCATTGGAGGGTTTTGAGCAGACATGACAAGATCTAATTAAAAAGGATCAGGCAGGCTGAATCACTAATTGGCTGGCCTTCAACAAGCAACCTAATATCTCTCTGACTCATTTTCCACCTCTTGGGGGTTGCTTGGATCAAATGACAAAATAGACAAAGACATTGGGCAAGGCGGGAAGAAATCTGGGGACACGGTGGCTCAATCAAAACAGACCAAGTTATGGCATGCTCCAAGCACTTGTATGAAAGTATAGACCGGGTTTAATAGGCAGTCGATTGCTGTTTTGGTAGGACACGTCATGGTAGATATTTCTATCAGAACGGAGTGAGCTGGGAAGCAGACAAAGTACGGTGCCTTGCAAGGAGCCAGTTGTGAGGGAGAAGAGTCTGGATCAGGTTGTGGTCACAGGAATGGTAATAAGGACACAGACCTATGAATCTTCTTTTTTTTAAATATTTGTAAAAACGTTCACTCCCTTTGTAGCAACTGCTCCAGGATGGAAATGACCCAGACCCATATGTGAAGATTTACCTCCTTCCTGACCCTCAGAAAACCACTAAGAAGAAAACCAAAGTGGCCCGGAAAACCTGCAACCCCACCTACAATGAGATGGTGTGTGGGGGAGGGGCTGGGGGTGGCTAACGACACCTGTCTGTGGAAATAAAGTTGTGGCTGCTTTCATGCTGCAGCGACAGGATTGCGTGCTTGTGACATAGACCAGACTGTATTCCTGTCTGGCCCTTCACATAAACAAGTTTGCTGACCCTTAGGACTGGGATTCCACAGCTGGGGCATGGCCTTGGCCCTGTCCCGTGGGGAAGAGGAGCCTGATGGTCCTTTGCTGATAATGAGCCATGGCCCCAATAAAAAGCCCTTATCTATGGTGTGCCTGGGTGACTCGTTGGTTGAGTATCCAGCTCTTGGTTTCGGCTCAGGTCATGATCCCAGGATTGTAGGATAGAGCCCTGCGTTGGGTTCTGCACTGAGTATGGGGCCTGCTTGAGATTCTCTCTCTCTCTGTCTCTCTCTCTCTCTCCCCCCCCTCCTCCCTCCCCCTCCCTCCCTCCCTCTCCCTTCCCCCCTCCCTCTCCCTTCCCCCCTTTCTCTCCCCCACGCCTCTCCTGCTTACGCTCTCTCTCTCTCTCTAAAATGAAAAAATGGAAAAAAGGAAACTTTATTTTAAAGTTTTTTTTTAATTTTTTGAGGTTTTTATTTATTTTTGAGAGAGAGAGAGAGTGAGCAGGGAAGGGTCAGAGAGAGAGGGAGATACAGAATCTGAAGACAGGCTCCAGGCTCTGAGCTGTCAGCACAGAGCCCGACGCGGGGCTCGAACCCACAAACTGTGAGATCATGACCTGAGCCGAAGCTGGACACTCAACCGACTGAGCCACCCAGGCACCCCTTTTAAAGTTTATTTTGAGAGAGACAAAGCGCAAGTTGGGGAGGGTTAGAGAGAAGCAAGAGGACAGAGGATCTGAAGTGGGCTCTGGGCCGACAGCAGTGAGACCAATGCAGGCTTGAACTCACAAACTATGAGATTATGACCTAAGCCAAAGTCAGATGCTTAACCAACTGAGCCACCCAAGTGCTCCAAGAAAAAAAGGAAACTTTTAAATAAAAATTTTTAAAAGGCTTCACCTTCCTGAACTCTAAGCAAAGAACAGTTTGTCCGTCCGTTCTTTCTCTTTCTTTCTTTCTTTCTTTCTTTCTTTCTTTCTTTCTTTCTTTCTTTCTTTCTTTCTTTCTTTCTCTTTCTTTCTTTCTCTTCCTTCCTTCTTTCCTTCCTTTCTTTCTATTTAAGTAATCTCTATACCCAACTTGGGGCTTGAACTTACGACCCCGAGATCCCCCAAGATGAAGCATCACTTGCTCTTCTGGCTGAGCCAGCCAGGCCCCCAAAAGAGCAAAGTTCTATAAAGCTCTTCTTGGGTTCCGAGTGCCTTCTCTATTCCTGTGGACTCTGGCTGGGGAGATAAGTCATCTCAGCCTCAGCCAGATCAGACCACCACAGATTTAACCGTCTCCCCGCTCTGTGTCCCCTCTCTTCCCGATCTCTGTGTCCACAGCTGGTGTACGATGGCATCCCCAAGGGAGACCTGCAGCAGCGGGAGCTGCAGCTGAGCGTGCTAAGCGAGCAAGGATTCTGGGAGAACGTTCTTCTCGGGGAGGTGCACATCCGCCTTCGAGAGCTGGACCTGGCCCAGGAGAAGACTGGCTGGTTTGCACTGGGATCTCGAAGTCACGAGACCTTGTGAGCCCAGCAGAGCCCTCCCCCCCGCCCCCAGGACCCCAGGCTGGTGGGGGTGCAGGGGGAAGAGGACTCTCCCTTGCTCGATGTGCCCTTTCCTTGTGAAGGGGCAGAGCCCCTGGCGGGCCTCCCCTCTGTCCAGGCGGATGGGGCCCCTGTGATGGCAGGTGGGGAGAGGGAGATGCTCCCTGCTGTCCCCTCCTCTGCCGACCGCATTGGGGTCGGTTGCGAGGAGCAGCTGCATGGAAGCTGTGAGGTTGCAGCGAAGTTTTAAGTTTACCTTGTGTCAAGGGAGCAATGCCTGGTTGGGGGTGAGTGGGGTGGGCTGTATGACGTAGTGTTCTGGGGGGGGCGTCTTTAATTTTATTTTTAAAAAATGAACTGGTAATGTTGTCCTGACTGGACAAGGAAGCCTCGTGAGAAGGAACTTCCATATGCCTCGGAAGGCAAACGAGGAAGACTTTGGACTTTTTGTATGATTAAGGTTCTTATTGGACTTTCCCCTTAGGGTTCTGTTGGTTTGCTTGTTGGTTTTTCCGTTTTGTGTTTTCTGTCTATAGGAATTATTCGGGGAGAGGCCCAGTGGGTCCTTGGTTAGAGCCCTCCCTAAGCGCAGGTCAGGGAGGGACGGGAAGGGCTGGCGTGCTGGACTGAGGCTTGCTGCGGGCCTTTCTGATTTTGCCTCCAAAGGAGAGCAGTGTGATACCTACGTGTGTAAGGAAGGGCCTTCCGAACGGGCCCCACAGAAGACCTGTGTTCAGGGACCTGGGCTCTTTCAGGGGGAGCTTTTCCTTTCATCTTCCCCGACTTTGCAAGGCCTCACTCTGAATCCGGTCTTCTACCCCTCCGTTCTCACGGCCCCTCTGGGGACCACCTGGTCCCCTTGAATACGCTGGGGGTGCTCCTCCATAGGTCTCTCTCTCTCCCTTCCTTGTTCCCTGGCAGGAACTGCCTCATAAAGTGCTGCCTGTGCCCTCAGATTTGGTTCCCTGCAGGGGTATCCAGGCCCTGGGGAAGGGGACTCTAGGCCGCAGATGCCAGTGTCGCCCCACCACCCTTTTTTTGTGTGCTGCTCTTCCCAAACTCCATTTCTGTCACAGTTTTTAAAAATAAGTTTCCCTCATTCTGTGGGGCCATAAACCTATTTCGTCTGGAACCAAAGGGATGCCCTAAGTGGAGGACCAGGGGCCCTGGGGTGGGGGGTTCCAGCGATGTTCTTTGGTTGTGAGAAGGCTGGATCGGAGGGGCTGGTCGATCCCCGGGAGCTGAGCGAGGAGCGAGACCTGGTCTCTGGTCTTTCACACTTTTTTATTCCCTTCCGGATGGAGTTCAGATTCACTCTTGTGCTTTACTCCAAAGGGTTGTATTCCTTGGAAGAAAGAGGGAGAGACTTCGAGTTTGATATTAACTTTTTAAAACAGAATTGGCGGGATGTACCCCAGGATCGGGGCAGGGAGGGAATCAAGGATACTCTGAACTGTACCCCCCAGTTTCCTTCTCAGCTCCAAGAATCAGAAATCCCCCCCCCCCCCTTTGCTGACTCATTCCATAACCAGAGAAAGAAGCTCCACTCACTGAAGCCACAGGGTAGCAAGGGAAAGGTAAACTTTTAGGTTAAAAAATGTCGAGGCCAAGATGGCCATTGTGGGGGAGGGGCTGAGGGAAGTGGGGAGCGGGGGTGGATGGACCAGAGATGTGTTACTGGCTTATTGCCTGTAGCTCATTTTATTTTGACCCTCTCTGCCCCTGATTTAAAGAGGTATTACTGTACCCGCTTCCCTTGTAGCCGCTACTTTCTCTGGAATTGTATTTTCTAATAAATGACATTTGAGAAAAACAAAACTATTGTTTTCAAAACTGGTCGATGTTTACATTACGACACCTGGTATACAAGATGAAAATAATGATAGGAGTGGTCTCACGATTGGGAGGTTTGCTGTGCATGGGTGCACTGCCCCAGGCATTTGACGCTTGTTAGCTAAATCTAGCCTCCAAACAATGTGATCAGGTGAGTAGTCATATCCCCATTTTATTGATGAAGAAACAGAAGCTTGGTATAACCTCTCTTCAGGACACAGCCAGTCAGCCTTGGATCTGGAATTGGAATCTAGGATTGACTCCAAACCTTGTGCAAACTCATAGGTAATGTTTAATATAGTCCTTTAAGTTGGCATAATGTTTGTTAGTTTTCACAGGGTTTTAATATAAATGATGTCATTTGGTTCATTCATTAATTCTATCAACAACCATGTACGATGCTTACCAGTGCTACATAGTGTGATGCCTCCATTCACAAAGAATATTGTTCCTAGGGTTGTGTACTGGGCCCTGGGCCTTGGGCCCCGTACCAGCCTAAGGGTTATAAAGACAAATTAAGACAATCTCTGCATTTAAGAAGTTTACTGCTGGGGCTCCTGGATGGCTCAGTCTGTTAAGCATCTGGCTTTAGCTCAGGTCATGATCTCGCGGTTTGTGAGTTCGAGCCCCGTGTCGGGCTCTGTGCTGACAGCTCAGAGCTTGGAGCCTGCTTTGGATTCTGTGTCTCCCTCTCTCTCTGCCCCTCCCATGCTCATGCTCTGTTTCTCTCTATCTCTCAGTAATAAATAAATAAATGTTTTTAAAAATGCATTAAACAAAAAAAGAATTCTACTGCCTAGGGGCGCCTGGGTAGCTCAGTCGTTTGAGCATCGTACTCTTGATTTGAGCTCAGGTCATGATCTCGAGGTTCACAGGATTGAGCTCTCCGTCAGGCTCCCAGCTGACAGCACGGAGCCTGCTTGGGCTTCTCTCTCTCTCTCTCTCTCTCTCTCTCTCTGCTCCTCCCTCCCCTCCATAAATAAATAAACTTTAAAAAGTTTACCGCCTCATGATATTTAACCAACCCCATTTTCTAAAAGAGGAAACCACCTCTGAGATGCCCTACAACTATTAAGTCATCAGAACAGAGCCATAACCCAGAACCTGCCAAACGGAAGAAGGAGGCGATGTGACCCCTGTGCCAGCATTTCACCCAAAAGTTTTCAAAACTCTCCAGGGGGGTGTCCTATGTCACATGGGGAAATTTTGTGAGGCTTCCAGGGGACTTTGAGTAGTAAACAGTGGGAAGTGTTACCTACATGCGTGTGTCTAAGTGGTTTTGAGATGTCACTGCAGTTCTGGACAAGTCCCAGTGGGCCTTTTAAAAGTTACACTTGAATCTGGCAAGAGTCTTAGTTGAGGAAATCTCTTGGCCAAATGGGGCAGAAATCTGAACCACCCTGAGGGAGGGGGTGGGGGTGAGAGCTGGGAGGACTTGCTCAGGGACGAGAGAAGCCAGAGGATCCCAGGAGGGCTGGGTTCTCTGGGTTCAGGGAGAGGTGGCAGAAATGAAGTGGCCTGACTGGCTGGGGTTTTTGGGCAAAGATTCTGTAGGACTTGAAAGGTCAAAATGAGGCAGCGTTTTTAGGTCAGGAGATAACTTCGGTGGCTGGGACCTCTGTGCGACAGACAGACTGAGGTATCTGTTCAACAAATCACACGAATGGCCTTCTCTGGGTCAGGCACTGTGGCTGCTAAAATGACAAAGATGTAGATCCTATCCTCGAGGAAGTCCCCATCCAGCTAGGCAGACTGGGAACAAAGAACCGCAGTGCAGCGACTCAGGGCAGGAAAAGAGAGGGGCCGGGTGGGCAGAGAGGGTTTCACAGGGAGAGACTGGAACTTAGCTTTAAAGTCAATCAGAACTCCGGAGTTTATTCTTCCGGCCATGGGGCTGCCACCACACTAAGTGTTTGAGGAAGGGACTGCAGTGCTCCGATTTACATTTTAAAAAGGTCATTCTGGCCACTGAAGCACGACTGGACAGAACGACGTCGAGGCAGAGAAGGTCCTTGCAGGAGTCTGGGAGGGAGACAATGGCAGCGTGGGGACAGGTAAACTCTGGATAGAGAATTCGTGAATTGCAAGGTAGTACTGACAGGATTTGCTGATGGATTAGATGTGGAGCTGGGAGGAAGCAAGGGTGACTCCTGAGTTCAGGCCCTTGGCACCTGAGGGAGGAGGACTGGGGGCATTACGGAGCGTGGGGGAGATGGGCTTGCGGGAGACAAATGAAGAGTTTTGCTTTGGGGGAGCTCCTGGGGGGCTCAGTCAGGTAAGTGTGTGAGTTGGGCCCCCTGGCTGGCTCAGTCAGTAGAGCATGCGACTCTTGAACTCATTGAGTTCAAGCCCCATATTGGGCATGGAGCCTACTTAATAACATTATTTTTTTTTTTAAGTTTTGTTTTCATCACGATAAGTTTGAGATGTGTGGACATCCCAGTGGTGAGGCTGGAGAATGGAATCTGAAGCTCATGGGAGAGGTCAGCCTAGAGTTTAGGTATGGACGTCATCGGCATTATGTTGAGATCACCTAGATTAGAGAGGCTAGAAAAAAAGACGTGGGTGGACCGAGCTCTGGTCTGGGCCAACATTCAGAGGAGGGAGAGGAGGAGGAGGAGGAGCCACTGGAATTGTAAGGAGTGGTGTCATGGGGGCACAAAGACAAGTACTCAGTTCCTTAGGACTGCTGAAAAAAAAAGCACCACAGGCTGGTGGCTCAAACAAGTGAATTTGCTCACAGGTCTGGAGACTTAGAAGGCCAAGATCAAGGGGTTGGCAGAGTGGGTGCCTTCTGAGGGTTGAGAAGGCGAATTTCTTCTGTGCCTCCTTTAGCTGCTCCTAGCTTGCTGGAAGTCGTCCACATTCCTTGACTTGTAGGGGCATCCCTCCAATCCCTGCCTTCGTGTTCACACAGTGCTCTCCCTGCGTGTACATGTGTTTCATGCATGTGTGTCTGTGTCCCAAGTTAGCCTTTGTATACAGACACAATCAGATGGGATTAGACCCACCCAATGACCTCATCTTAATTTGTAAAGGCCCTATTTCCAAATAAGGTCTCATTCACAAATACTGCGGGGTTAGGACCTTAACATCTTTTAGGGGGACACAATTCAACCCACAATAGTTAAAGGATTGGACTTGGCAAATGTTCCTGGTGACCTTGATAAAGGCTGTTTGAATGAGGGGTGGTGGGGACGAAGGCCACATTGGAGGAGGCTGAAGAGAGATTAGGTCATGACAAAGTAGACACCCTGATCATAGAAAGCTCTCGAGAAACTTGGCTGTGGTGGTGCAGAAACTTGGAGGGACACGAATCTGAGAGAGTTTTATTTTTAAGATAGGTGATACTAACTGCATGTGAGTGCTCTAGAAGCTTGAGAGACAATTCTATGTTACAGGAAAGGTGCTAAGGAAGGCTCGAAAGGACAAGATCCAGGAGGTTTCTGGGCCACCTGGGCTCAGTCGGTTAAGCACCCAACTTCGGCTCAGGTCATCATCTCACAGTTTGTGGGTACAAGCCCCACATCAGACTCTGTGCTGACAGCTAGCTCAGAGCTGGAGCTTCAGATTCTGTATCTCCCTCTCTCTCTGACCCCTTGCTCACACTGTGTCTCTCTCTCTCTTAGAAATAAATAAAAACATTTTAAAAATTTCAATAAAGATCCAGGAAGTTTCTTTTTTTTTCTTCTTGAGATAGAGAATCTTTTAATTTTTTTAGTGTTTGTTTATTTTTGATGGAGAGAGAGAGAGAGAATGAGAATCTTCCCTGGGATCATGACCTGAGCCAAAATCAAGAGTTGGACGCTCAGCACACTGAGCCACCTAGGCACCCCTAGGAAGCTTCTTTTCTTGTTATGGGATTGAAGACAGAGTATACAGGTCCAAATGCAGGTAGATCGGTGGATTTAGTGGTGGCAAGATGTTTATGTCCAATTGTATCTGGTTTCTCAATGAAGTATGAGGTGTGATCCTAAGCCGAGAATGTGTATTTAAGGGGATGCTGAAAATTGGAAGAAATTGTGAAACACTCTCAGAGTGTGGGATAAACAAAGGGACTCCGGAACTATGAACTGCTGTAGGAGTGCCTGGCACTGAGGAAATTTGTGGTCACAAATGTGAAGCAAGTCAGTCGGCATGGATGAGTGCTTTTCTTCAGCAATGATTAGCTGCAAGTGTGTAGACTCAGAAGAAGTGGGTAGTTGGGTTTAACTAGGGTTGGAATTTTGCCAAAGAAGAGCAAGAGAACGAAGGGTCTTTTCAGTGGGATAGTTTTTAATACTGGATTATGGAATTCACACTGGGTAAGGAGGGTGAGAAATCACACACACACACACACACACACACACACACACACAAAGGTGGAAATGCAATGGTGTGGAGGTTTCTAGGGGTTGATAGGTCACTGAATAGGGACACCGGGGCAGTGAGTTAGAAAGATGGCAGGCGGTGGCCACTCGAAGCGTGGGATGGTTAGAAACAAGATTTTGGAGGTGGTACTGGCAGGAAGATAAACTCACAAGCTATATACCCTTTATCTCAGGCCTGCAAAGTCTTTTAAAATAAACATAATTAACTGAGGTTTAAACCTTATCTTCTGCCAAGGCGCCTGGTGGCTCAGTCGGTTAAGCATCCAACTTCGGCTCAGGTCATAATCTCACCAGTCGTGAGTTTGAGCCCTGCTTTGGGCTCTGTGCTGACAGCTCGGAGCCTGGAGCCTGCTTCAGATTCTGTGTCTCCCTCTCTCTCTGCCCCTCCTCCACTTGCACTCTGTCTCTCTTTCTCTCAAAAAATAAAGAAACATTTAAAAAATTAGAAAAAAATTAAGTGAGAGAAAGCTGTCTGAGCCCCGCATCGGGCTCTATGCTGACAGCCAGCTCAGAGCCTGGAGCCTACTTCAGATTCTGTGTGTGTCTCTCTCTCTGACCCTCCCCTGCTCACACTCTCTCTCTCAGAAATAAATAAAACATTAAAACGTTTTTAAAAAATAAATAAACCTTATCTTCTGCCAAAGTACCAGTCAGCTTGCCAGTCCAAGGACTTCTTGTCTTCACCAGCAGCCATGAAGCTATGGCAACACCTTGTTATCTCTGTGTCCAGAGCCACCTTCCCTCTACCCTCTAGACCATAGCAGGCTTGCAGAAGCTGGTTTCCACTTTATTTTCCTGTTGGGACTGACAGGGCTAAGTCACAAATTCTTATAGGTTTTGATACTTTATGATTGTGTTTTTTCCCCCTTAAGAACAACTTCCAAGGTAAAGAGAATAAAGTTATGTATTCAAGGACTAGATGGGGAAGGGGAGGCTCACTCAAGAAAGCTTTAAGGGGCGTCTGGGTGGCTCAGTCGGTTAAACATCCGACTTCGGCTCAGGTCATGATCTCACCACTTGTGAGTTTGAGCCCTGCATTGGGCTCTGTGCTGACAGCTCAGAGCCTGGAGCCTGCTTCGGATTCTGTGTCTCCTTCTCTTTCTAACTCTCCCGCACTTGCACTCTGTCTCTCTTTCTCTCAAAAAATAAACAAACATTAAAAAATTAGAAAAAAAATAAGTGAGAGAAAGCTTTAAGAAAATTTGAGGGGGGGGGGATGTGGTGTTAGCAACAAAGTTGAGAGTAGAAAAAAAAAGGCTTAGCCATAACGAACATGCTGTTATTTCAAAAGTTTTTTTAAGTTTATTTATTTTGAGAGAGAGAGAGAAAGAATACCAGTGGGGGAAGGGCAGAGAGAGAGGGAGAGAGAGAATCCCAAGCAGGTTCTGCAATGTCAGCATAGAGCCCAAAGCAGGGCTCAAACTCACAAACTGTGAAATCATGACTCTAGCCAAAGTCAAGAGTCAGACTTATTTTTTAAATTAATTAATTAATTAATTTTTAAATTTACATCCAAGTTAGCATATAGTGCAACAATGATTTCAGGAGTAGATTCCTTAATACCCATCACCCATTTAGCCCATCCCCCTCCCACAAGCCCTCCAGCAGCCCTCTGTTTGTTATCTATATTTAAGAGTCTCTTATGTTTTGCCCCTTCCCTGTTTTTATAGATTTTTTGCTTCCCTTCCCTTATGCTCATCTGTTTTGTGTCTTAAATTCCTCATATGAGTGAAGTCACATGGTATTTGTCTTTCTCTGACTGAAGAGTCAGACGTTTAACTGACTGAGCCACTCAGGTGCCCTTGATGGCTGTTATTTTTAAGTATCAGTACTCTTCCATTCATTCAGCAAACATTATTGGTCACCCGTTATGTGCCAGACAACATCTCCGTCAGTGGTTCCCTATCTTTTTGGGCTCAGGATCCTTTTTACACTCTTAAAAGTTATTGAAGACCCCAAGGAACTTTTATTTATGTGTATTATATATCTATCAATAGTTACTGTTCAAGAACTCAGAACTGCAGAATTTAAAAATATTCATTAAAAATCATAAACCCACTACATGGCAATACAACACTTTTAATGAAAAATTATTTTCCAAAACAAAACAGTATAACAAGAGGAGGGACATTGTTTTACTTTTTTTCCCCCAAATGTCTTTAATATCAGGCTTGATAGAAGATAACTCGGATCTCCTATCTGCTTTTGCATTCCACGTGTTGCCAGATCACTTATCATGTATTTTCTAGAAGATACATGTCCACTGTACACGCATGAAAAAATGAGAGTTGAAAATAACAGCTTTGTATTATTATGAACATTATTTTGGCATTGAGGTCCCTGTAACAGGGTCTTAAAATGGGATCCCTGAGGGTGCCCGGATCATATTTTGGGAACTGCTGGCTAGGTGTTGAGAAATAGCCCTCAAGAAGCTGAAACCAGCAGGAAAGAACATTTACAGGTATATATAGTGTAGCGTGTTAAGTGCTCAAATAGTGTATAATAATACAGTCCTGACTGGGAAGGCCAACGTATTTCAAGAAGGGGTTGATGTTTGAGTTGGACCTTGAAGCATGAGTACTTATGTAAGGGAGAGGAAGAGGTCTTTCTTGGCTGAGAAACAGCACAAATAAAGGCAGGACACAAGTCCAATGTTCTAGAGTATTAACACGCATGAACGGAAGTTACTGAAGAGAAGTCTGGCAAAGTATAGGAGGAAGGACAGGGTGTACAGAGCCTTGACTGTGTAGGCAATGGAAACAACTGTTAGCTGATAACAAGAATTAGCTGATGTTTATACCCCTACTCTATCTAAGCTAGGCACTGTATTAGGAATTTTGTTCTCTCACCAACGTGTTGAAAGAGGAGTTATTCGTCTCATTTGACAACCAAGAAACTGAGTCCTCAAGTATTTAATTTTCATGCTTAGATCTCTTTTCTATTATTAACCTGACTCCTATTATTAACACATTTTTTTCCTGAAGTTCTTAGGATTGAAAGTGAGATATTTCCAGAGTTATGGATAAGACAATAAGGGGTAAAACTTAGAAACGGAGGACCTCTTAGATTCCTAGAAGGAAGCAGCTGTTCTTTGAACCGTCGCATTGAAGCCGGTAGAGCAACTGGCTTCCTCCTGGCTCCTGAAAGACCTTTCTGCAGTCCCTAAGTGCTCAAAATTGCCACACTCCGTCTGTAATAGATTTTTTGAGGCGTCAGTGAAAAACTTGTAGCAGAAAAAAGAAATGAACTAAGACCAAACTCACAAGAGAATCAAATATAGCAAGTAAAATGATCACATTTTTTTCAAAGGATTATGTTCTGTGTGTCCTTTGCCTATTGTATCCTGCGGTTCTGGGCAGCTCAGGACATAAATAGGACTTGAATGTGTTGCCTCCTGGGAGGCATATGAGAGTCAACAGCTCCGAGGATTGTGTTTCTTTCCTCCTCTGCAACTTCGGTTTGCCCCTCTGGAAAGGGGACAGTCTAATAGGGACACGGCCTAAAAGACAGGAGTTCACATTTTCGTGGGGATGTATGTGGGTTCGATACCGAAAGCTGGGTTCCAGGCAAAGCTAAGTAATTTAGAAACTCGAAAACCGAAAGGCCACGAACGCATAAGAATGACTCATTTTCACTTATGATTTTGCTCTCTTATTATTCATTCCAAATTATTAGTGTCTTAACACCAGACACGTATTTATACAGTATTGCCAATTCTTATTTTACTAAGATCTCATACTGATGATCTACTTAGCACTCAACAATACAAGAACCCCGATATATGCAAGCCTAAAGTAAGCGTATACACTTGGGTGTGTTTTAGGACCTTAAAAGGGCTTCCTCCCCTTTTGCCCAAAGGACTGGGTGGGGCGGGGCTGTCTCCTAGGAGACCACGGAGGAGCGAGTGCGCACGCGTACAGCCTAGGCCCGGCTGATGCAACCTCCGGCGGGCGGGCCGGGTCCGCCGAGAGTAAGGAAGCCGACAGGGAGCCGCCGAAGACCAATCAGGGGCCGCACGGAGGAGTGGGGAAAGGCCCTCCCGCCGAGGCTGTGCGAGTGACGTTGGGCGACGCTGGGTTGGTGGCGTAGCCAGCCGTCCTTCGTCTCGTCCTCCCGCCTGGCGGTGTCCTGGTCCGCGCTGGCCCCGCGGCCATTTTGGGCTTCGCTTCCACCCGCGTCCTCTTGCCCAGCCCTTCCGGGGTCGCGCTGCCGAGGGGCTTCTTAACGGTCCGTCCCTTTTGGATAGTCGCTGCCGTCGCCGCGGGAGGGCTCTGTCTATGGTGGAGCGTCCTCGGGCGGACTAGGACACCTTCTTCCCGCCAGGATGAATGTCGTCTCGGCCGCGGCGTCCTGTGCCTGCCGTTCCGGACTGTGGTCTGCCGCCCGCGGTCGAAGCCGCTTCCCGCTGCGGTTCTGCTGGCCCGGGGATCGCCCTGGGGCTCCGACGCCGGCGCGCGGCAAGGCCAAGACTGTGTAGGCCTCTCCGAATCCCGTCCGACCTGCAGCCCTGAGACTGCCGAGAACGAGGAGATGGAGCCGGCAGCAGACGGATCGCGGCCACGGCCAGCGTCTCGGCCGGGCTCCCGGATCCGGCTGCCCTTCTTCCCTCGGCGCCCGCAACCCGGTACTTCCAAGTTGCCCACGCCTCCTGCCCCGGAACACTCCGGGGACCCCAGACTGGCTACTTCTCCCCAGCCCCAGCCTCGGTCCAGCTACTGGATGAAGCTGCTTTCCCAATTCCTCTCGCCGCTCCCCAGCATGCTTCAGAAGGTGCTGGTTTGGAGCCAGCTTTTCGGAGGGATGGTTCCGACCAGATGGCTAGATTTTGCCGGAGGGTACAGCGCCCTGAGAGCCCTGAAGGCTCGGGAGGACCCAGCCGCACCCCCCGTCCAGAAGTCTGTGAGCTCGCTGAGGCTCGACCCCTCGGACGACTCTGGTGCCGGTACCCTCGATTGGCTGGAGGAGGGGATCCACTGGCAGTGCCCGTCTTTAGGTCTAGGATTGGACCTCACATCTAAGGCTAGAGCCCAGGACCCTGCAGCACACGCTTTTCTGTTAGAGCAGCAGCTGTGGGGAGTGAAGCTGCTGCCCGGTGGCCTTCAAGGCCGTCTTTGCTCTGACCGGGAACTTGGCCCTTTGCCCTCCGGGCCTCCAAACGGGAAGTCTTTGAGCAGTTTGAGCGTGGTCTGTGTGTTGCACCCCTCCTATCTGGACCGCCTGCCCCAGGTGGGGCTCGGCTATCAGAACAGCGTGGGAAGTGGCGAGCTAGTTGATTTCCAGAACCTCAGCCCCGAGAGCAGCTGTCCGACTGAAGCCCATGACCCTCCCCAGCCACTGAAGGCAGAGATCACTTGCGCCTCTTGGCAGGGATGTCCGCCCCTTTCTAGAGAGGGCATGCCCGAAATCCACCATCTGCGCACGAAGCGGCTGGAATTCCTTCAGCAGGCCAGCAAGGGGCAAGCGTTACCCACCCCGGACCAAGATCATGGCTACCACAGCCTGGAGGAGGAGCACAGCTTGGTCCGGATGGATCTGACGCCAGGCGGAGACAGTCCGACACAGGGTGTTCCTTCCGCTGGAGATTTTTCCGGAACCGCCCAGGAACCGGGAGCCGAGGGGCAAATCGCATCGTTGACTCCAGAGGTTCCGCTTGCTGTGGAGGAACCCGGCCCTTCAGAAGGCTGTCCATCTCGCGAGGTACCTGTGGAGAAGGAGCCTGGAGAGGACCAAATAAGTGTAGTTGACTCCTCAGACCTAGAGGGTGACGTTCCCTTTTCCACCAGACCAGTCTGTAGCAACAGACTGATCGATTTCATTTTAGGAGGTGCACCCAGTGACTCGGAAACAAGTTCAGATTCGGAAGATGAAGGTTGGGATGAGGAGGCTGAGGATGATGGTTTTGATAGCGATAGCTCATTCTCAGAATCAGACCTTGAACAAGACTCTGAAGGGCTTCACCTTTGGAACTCTTTCTATAGTGTCGATCCTTATAATCCCCAGAACTTTACCGCAGCAATTCAGACAGCTGCCAGGCATGTTCCCGGAGACCCTTCCGACTCTGAGAAGGATTTGTCTGACAAATCTGATCTAGAGAATTCTCCTCAAGGTGGAAGCCTTCCCGAGTCTCCTGACCAGAATTCTGAGGAGGAAGAGGACTGGGAATCTAGTGCAGACGAAGCAGAGAATCTCAAACTGTGGAATTCTTTCTGTAATTCCGATGACCCCTACAACCTTTTAAATTTTAAGGCTCCTTTTCAAACATCAGGGAAAATTTGGAAAGGCTGTTGTGACCCAGAGAGACCGTCTGAGCTCACTGCAGCCATTTCGGAGTGTCACACCTTACTTTCTTGTGAGGTGCACCTGTTAGGGTGCCGAGACACTGAAGGTGCAGACTTGTTACAGGGTGGGGTTCTTTCTGGACAAAGACACACACATGTCAAGAGGAAAAAGGTTTGTGTCTTTTTTTTAAATGTGACTGTTAATTTGTATTGTTTTGATGTGGTTGAATCCAGTAGGATGACTTTTCTTGAGGCGAAGTCGTGCATATTTTTTGAGGAAGGACTCTAAGTTTATATACTCGGATTAAGATATCACCGCACCCCCACCCTGCCTCCTTCCCTCTTTTAGAATGTGGTTCCTGTCCAAATGGAACACGCTGGGGTATAGACGTTAGCAGGAAAGTGCCCTTTTCATTTGGGTTTGTAGCTCTGGACTGTTTCCAGGCAGGCGTCAACTTTTCACTCTTTTTTATGGAACAGAAAAATTAAACCTTGTGTCCACACAATTTAACCTTTTGGAGGTTGGTCAGGTCCTGTTATAGCCATAGTATTTTACATGTGGTATGTCATTTGCAGATCATATTTTATTTACAGGATAACAGTGTCTTTATTACTGTCCGTTAGAACCCAGAGGGATGATGGTACCGAGTAGCAAGTCAGATTTGTCTGGTCGTTTGCCATGAAAGAAAATACTAGTTTCAGTATGAAAAGCTTTTTGACATGTACGTGACTTTAACAGTTAAAAAAAAATACAAGAAATAGTATTGCCTTTTCCTAAGAATTCAATACTAGTTATGAGTTCTCATTGGCCAGTTAATGGTTAATAATCATTTGTAACAATGATGGTCACTTAATTAGGTTTAACTTGAGTAGTTGCTTAAAAACTTCATGGAGCATTTTATTCTTTTAACATATTGTCAAGTTAATTTTCTTTTGGCAAGACCTTTGAATTGCTTTATTTTTTTCCCTCTACTGTTTATTCAGCTAACGTCATTAATTGCCAAGGATCCCCTCCAAGCAAGCGGGGTACCTTTTATTGTAGAGGGAAATTTCCTTTAGTTTCCTGTATACTTCTTTGGAAAGAGAAAGGAGGGGAGATTATTACTATCTCTGATTCTGCTGCATCAGAGTTTCGAGTGGACAGGACCATAATCTGTTGGCTCTGAATGGCCAGCTCAATCCTTTGAAACTCTTGCTGGGTAGAAAATGTCTCTAAGTGGTGACAACTTGTGTCTCGCCTGTAGAAGCGGACTGAGTCATGTTAAAAACTTGGTTCACACTTCTGTGAATGCCGTCACACAAGATCTTTTCTCCGTATTTTGAATGGGCCCCTGACAAAACGACCTATTTCTTGACTAGATTAAAAAGCAAAGTGGGGCCGCGGAATGAGCATTCGGTATCTGGAGACTTGTGTCCCTTCCTGCTGAGCTGTTAGGGCCGAGAGATTTGGGAAGCCAGCCAGACCTGCAAAGTGCCTTGACCTCTCATGGCCTTGATTCACTCATTTATCTGATGGGAGTAATAATTGCATCGGTTGTATGCATTGTTGCATGATTTAAATGAGATGAGTAAAT
Organism: Hyaena hyaena; assembly: GCF_003009895.1. Taxonomy (NCBI): domain Eukaryota; kingdom Metazoa; phylum Chordata; class Mammalia; order Carnivora; family Hyaenidae; genus Hyaena; species Hyaena hyaena. Next base: position 4,158,961 of record NW_024080660.1, on the reverse strand, counting down.
AAAACTCCTAATTCATCGCCTTGCCTTTAAATGGTAGCTGTACTGTTCAGGGACCTTAGGCCAGTCTGGTGTCTCATTTTCGCTTACTCATTGAGTAAACATGAGGTGAGTCAAGGAGCTGTAAGACTACGGACTATGAACTAGCAGCAACATTTAGAAAAGATTCTGTCAAAAACATAGTAAAATTATTTGGAAAGCCTTTGAGTACTTGACATTCTACAGGTGTATGGGAATTACGGGTAGTGCCTAATTCTCAGAATGAAACAGCGAGCGACGGGAGTTTGAACCGCCCGTGTCCTGGCAGTAACAGTGCGCGTTGTGGGGCCGCACTCTTGCCACACCACGTGGAAGCTGTGCGATTCAAACAGGCCTAATGGGCTTCTCTGCACAGTGGAGGTGATAATGGTACATATCCTCGGAGGATTAAATGAGGTAAAAATTGTGAAGTGCTCTGAAGGGAGCCTGGCCTGTGGTAAACACTCTGTACACGTTGTTGTTGTTGTTGTTGTTATTTAGTTTAGTGACACAGTGAGTGAGTAACTCTAGAATGCAATATCTAGTAAGATGTTACGCACTTGCTAATTGCCCTCCAGGGCGTCCCTTGGCCTGATGTAAAGGGAATGAAAGGAGTAGGCCACGATGGGGATTAGCTGATGTAACTATTGAACATATTTTAGAGCAAGTATTTACTTTTGTACTTTGCTATGTTAGAAATGAGGTAGGGGTTAAAAAGGGACTGTCACTCATTCCGTGAAATCGTGTGTATTTAATAGTTACAATTTCATGTGTATGTAGTGAAGCATATTGAGCAGGAATAAAAGGAGGGTTTTTATCTCAACTACAAAGTCCCTCGGTAACATAGCCTTAAAACATGTTAATTTTGCTGCATTCTGTTTACTAAGTAACTTTTTTAATAGTCTGATTACAAACGTAATAACGTAAGAGTAATACTGCATGCTCATGATGCAAATTGGAAAGCACCCAAAAAGCGAAATTCTCTTTAAAGGAAAAAGGAGGATGGGGCGCCTGGGTGGCTCAGTCGGTTAAACATCCAACTTCAGCTCAGGTCATGATCTCACGGTTCGTGGGTTCGAGCCCCACGACGGGCTCTGTGCTGACAGCCAGCTCAGAGCCTGGAGCCTGTTTCAGATTCTGTATCTCCCTCTGTCTCTGACCCTCCCCTGCTCACGCTGTCTCTCTCTCTCTCAGAAATAAATAAAACATCGAAAAACAATTTTTTTAAAAAGGAAGAATAGAAATAGTGAAGATCTTCTGTGCTATAATAGAATAGAAATAGTTAAAGCTTTTGTGCTGTAATAAAAGCATTGACTAATAACTATTTCAAATATTTCTTAAAAATTGTTTGAGAACTATTTGTCATTCTGGAAGAAAAGTGTCACAGAACTGTATTTCCCCAAGGATTGGGGGGAAAAAAAAAAAAAGACTGATAATATCAGGAGACTTACAGTTCCCCATCTGGATTCATTTTATTAACACCAAAGACCAGGAGGAAAGAGGTGGAATGAAAGGATGACAGATGGGGGACAGGAATGTATGTGTGTGTGTGAAGGAAATTTAAATGGCATTTGGTCACTTTTTTAAAAATTAATTTATTTTGTAATTTACATCCAAGTTAATTAGCATATAGTGCAACAATGATTTCAGGGGATTCCTTAAGCCCCCTCCCCATTTAGCCCATCCCCCCTCCCATAACCCCTCCAGCAATCCTCTGTTTGTTCTCTATATTTAAGAGCCTCTTATGTTTTGTCCACTCCCTGTTTTTATATTTTTTTAATATTTTTATGATTCTCTTCCCTTATGTTCATCTGTTTTTTATCTTAAATTCTTCATATGAATGAAGTCATATGATCTTTCTCTGACTAATTTCGCTTAGCATAATAGCCTCCAGTTCCATCCACGTAGTTGCAAATGGCCATTTGCCCACTTTTTTACTGAGATGCCATCTACCCAGTCAGAACAACTGCTGCTGCTGCTTTTTCTTTAAACTTCTGTTACGGTTGAAACCAAATATTCCTCTAAGGTACTTGGATGTGTGGTATTCTGAAAGAATTAGTAGCATAAAGGGTTAATTGCCTTGATGATTTTAAGATCCTAGAGCATGATTAAAAATAGTCTTTGTCTTTATAGGTAACCTTCCTTGAAGAAGTTACTGAGTATTATATAAGTGGTGATGAGGACCGCAAAGGACCCTGGGAAGAATTTGCACGGGATGGGTGCAGGTTCCAGAAACGAATTCAAGAAACAGAAGATGCTATTGGATATTGCTTGACAGTTGAGCACAGAGAAAGAATGTTTAATAGACTCCAGGAAACTTGCTGCAAAGGACTTCGTGCTTTCGAGCAACGTTAAGATGATTTGACAGCCTGTAACTTGTGCATACGCTACCTCTTACTTGAGAGGTTTCTTTTAAAAACAAAAATTGGCAGCTGTCCTTTTTTTTGGAGGACATGCAACTCGGACCCAGTGACCTAGTTTAATTTTTTTCTTTTTTCTTTCTTTTTTTGCAACCAACCCACTTAGAAATGTCCGGGTTTGAAGCCGAGCCCCAGTAATGAAGGATGAGATGATGTGGTTTCTAAGCCTCCCTTTTTTGACTTAGTTGGATGTGTTTTTGAATGTCCCATGCTTGCCAAGGTGAAACAGGGGACTGTTTGAGATGTAGTTTTGCATTTTCAAAACTTACCTTCTTGGGAAACAATATTTATAGGGTTCAAAGGCCATTTTCCGTCCTAATTTAAATTCTGTGTACCCTGTCTGAAAACTTTGGGCTCTCCCTCCCTGACGTTCTAAAATTAAGGGGCTTTTATGCTCTATTTTCATTTCAGTGATGTGGCCCGTCTAACTTGAAGCTAAGAAAATAATCTTGTGTACGCTACCAACTGATACTATCTTGTGTCAGCTTTTTTCCCCCTACCAAAAGTAGCTCTGGTTGAAAGTTGTGTGGTGTGTTGTTGTTTTCTAGGTGAAGTTCTACCTACGACACTCTGAGGAACCGCCATAAAACTTCCACACGCGGGACTCTTCTGCTGTTTGGGAAAACTGCATCTTTCTGCCAAATTGTAATGTCTAACATGTTTAACGTCTGTGCAAACTGTGTCTTGGAGAGGGTTCTCTGCATGTTACTGTCGTTCCCAGTTCAATGGTTCTTTGTAGTGTGCAACAGGTAGAAATTGTTGTAAAAGACTCTGGAAAGCAATGATTGCATCAGAGGCATTTATTTTTTAAGTTGAAAAGCCAAGACTTGTCCTAGGAAGGAGCTAGGAGACCTCTCAGCAATTTGGTTCTGTTGTATATAGTTTCAGTGGAAAACCAGTGTTATTAATCTCATGTCTCCGCACCGTCACTTTTAAAACCTGTCAGGGGAACACTGTAAACTTGGAAATGGGCAGTTCTGAATTTTCCAGTTGGTAACGTAAAATACAGACTTCAGTGGATATCCAAGCTTATTGTGTTCTGCTGTTAATGAGAGAAGACAGACAAGGCCTGTACTTCCGGATGGTACTATAGACTTAACTCGAAAGTCTTACTGTTTTTAGCCCGAAGTTTACTTTTGAATTGAAGTTCTTGCAGTGCCTGGTTGTCCTTGGTGTGTTTGGTTAGCTCTACACGGTGCGCTTCTGCTAGGCCAAGGTGAGGTTAATCCGCTCCTTTACTGGTCCATTTTTACCCCACATGCCTGCTGTCGCAGGTGACGGAAAGCAGGAGTAGAACAGGGGACCTCTTCAGTTTGAACTTGCTTCAGTGTGGAAACAAAGTTTCCGTCAGAAGTGCTGGCTGACTTACTACCTCAGTTTATAATCTACCTGGTCATTACTTCTATCCGGTCTGCTCTAAGAATTGCCTCCAGGGATAACATACGTCCTCATACACGAACACACGAGAGTACACCACCGTCAGAGCCGGTCCCATGGTGATGGAGCCCTTACCCCATGGGCGTGGCGCGCCTCCACTTCGGGTGATCGTAGGGGTGGCGCTTGCAGAGTCCTGCCGGAGTGGCCACAGGCCAGTTTCAGGCACCTGCTGTCCGGTGGAAAGAACTCATCATTTTCCTTGAATGAGGCTTTTTGAAAACACGTAGGCATTCTTTAAAACCAGCCTGCAGCCTACTGGTTATTTCACAGGCTCTGTCTGAAATCTTGCATCTCTTGCTTGTATGAAGAGAATGGCATGGCTTGACATGTACTGGGTTTTGGAACCTTGTTCCCTGGGGATTCCAACCTGCCTACCAAATGAGTAAAAGCTTGGGGAAGAATTCTCCCACTTAGCACCTTCCTTTAGAAGAAGTGGTCACAGTGATGAACAGGACAGAAGGGGTTATTTTTAAGTTGGACCGAAGGCAAAAACAATTCTTGTCATTCCATCCCAATCCTAGTCGTTAGAACAAAGTTAAACCCGGAAGCTGTCACGGAACGTTGCGCACATTTAAAGTCTCGCAATGGTGCTTTAAGTATCAATGTAGCATGTGTAAGGCTTTGTACGGACAGGTAAACTTTCCTTTTCCGAGTGTTTGAAATGTGATAACAGCACCTCTTTGTCTTTAACTTGAAATCAAACCTGTCAGATTTTATTTTTTTATAATTTAAGGAAAGTAACTTTAGGGGACTAGGAGACTCTAAATCGGCTTCTGCAGATCCAGTGATTTAAATGTAACCAGTTTGTGGGGATTTTATAGCTAAAATTATATTTGTGTATATAACTTTAACTAATCTGTAAATTGTAATAAATATATTTGCAATTATTAAATGTTACACGATATTTTGGTTCAAGTTTATATTGTATGGTTCCTAGTATCTTACATTAGTTTTGGACTTAGCAGAATTTTCAAGATTAAATCAGGTACTTTTGTGAAAGCACTATAAACTTTGAGGTGCTGGACAAAATTCTGTAGTTTACAAAGGATATGTGACACACAGATTGCACCTCAGCCTGTTGTGGGGGAGGAATTTTAAGGGGATGAATAGGATTGCAAATCACGTTTTCTTTTTTTTTTTTTTTAATTTTAAAGAAATTAAAGAAATTTAATTTTAAAGAAATTTCCTGAGAGACAGTGTGAGCAAGGGAGGGTCAGAGAGAGAGGGAGATACAGGATCTGAAACAAGCTCCAGGCTCTGAGCTGTCAGCACAGAACCCGACGCGGGGCTCGAACCCACTAACTGTGAGATCATGACCTGAGCCGAAGTCAGGTGCTTAACCGACTGAGCCACCCAGGGGCCCCAACAAATCATGTTTTCATAGAGAGGGGAATTTAGTTCTTAGAGTACGAAACGCCCTTCTCAGAGACTGGGGATTTGATTCCAAAACTGGCCCAGGCATCCACTTCTGCTGCAAAGAAGGCAGTAAAATGGAGTATTTCACGGAAGCAGTAAAATTCACATGCTTGCCTTAGCGTAATGTTTCTCTTAAGTGCAGGGAATTTTTTTTTTTAAGTTTAAATTCAAGTTAGTTAACATAGTATAGTATTGGTTTCAGGAGTAGAATTTAGTGGTTCATCACTTACAACACCCAGTGCTCACCCCAACAAGTGCCCTCCTTAATACCCCCTACCTATTTAGTCCATTCCCCCCCATCCACCTCCCTCCAGCAACCCTCAGTTTGTTCTCTATATTTAAGACTCATGGTTTGCCTCCATCTCTGTTTTTGTCTTTATTTTTCTTCCCTTACCCTATGTTCATCTGCTTTGTTTCTTAAAGTCCACATGTGAGTGAAATCATGTATATATATATACACCACCTCTTCTTTATCCATTCGCCAGTCAATAGACATGTGGGCTCTTTTCCATAGTTTGGCTATTGTTGATAATGCTACTAAAACATCTGAGAGCATATGCCCCTTCAAATCATCATTTTTGTATCCTTTGGATAAATACATAGTAGTACAATTGTTGGTTGTAGGGTAGTTCTATTTTTTTTATTTAATATTTATTTTTGAGAGAGAGTAAGTGGGGGAGGGACAGAGAGAGAAGGAGACACAGAATCATAAGCAGGCCCCAGGCTCCAAGCTGTCAGCACAGAGCCCAACATGGAGCTTGAACTCATGAACTGTGAGATCACGACCTGAGCTAAAGTTGTTTGTTCAACCTACTGAGCTACCCAGCACCCCAGGGTAGTTCTATTTTTTGATTTTTAAAATTAGTTTATTTTTTGAGAGAGAGAGAGCGGGGCCAGGGGGTGGTCAGAGAAAGAGGGAGAGAGAATCCCAACCAGGCTCTATACTATCAGCACAAAGCCCAATGTGGGGCTTGAACTCATGAATCGTGAGATCAGGACCTGAGCTGAAATCGAGAGTTAGACGTTTAATGGACTGAGCCACCCAGGTGCCACCCCCCCCCCGACTCTAGTTCTATTTTTTACCTTTTTAAGGAACTCCCATATTGTTTTCCAGAGTGGCTGCACCAGTTAAGTAGCAGAGAAATCATCCTGTTTCTTCAGTTTGCACATTACTATTAATGCTAATCATGGTATTATAAATCATGACATACTCCCACTTACAATGTTGCATAAATGTGATGGTAACATTAGAAAAGTCAAACTTCTTACCCTGAAAAAAGGGACAAACATTTGGGTTATAACAAGCCTATTAATGGATTAAGACATAATAGTATTCTTAATTTGGGTATTTGGATCTTCCTAGCTAATGAAGAAAATTTATTAAAGATATTTTTCTGAACCGGGAGGAAAGAATAGTTGCAAGCAATCAGTATTTAGTACAAATTGAATCAATAGCCTCTGGTTATACTCTACTTTCATGTTGGGGTTAATTTCAGCATTTTTGGCCATCTCTCCCCAGGAAGGTTTATGAAAATAGCCATTTCACATCAAACCGGATGCATTGCTATGACTCCTGATAACCATGGAGACATTGTGCTGGGTTTTTTTTCTACTTTAATAGAAAACTTAAGACAAATATTTAATTACTGACCTCAAATTTTGATAGTTACAGATTTAGGAATTTGGTGGTCTCATTTGGAGTCGTCTTTGGATTCTCTGTGTACGTTTTATTTTTTATTTTTTTAAAGATTTTATTTTTAATCTCTAAACCCAACATGGGACTCAGACACAACTGTGAGATCAAGCGTCACACGATCCCCCGACTGAGCCAGCCAGGGGCCCCCTTCTGTGGACCTTTAAAAATAAACTGGAGGGCGCCTGGGGGGCTCAATTGGTTGAGCTGCTAACTCTTGATTTCAGCTCAGGTCATGATCCCAGAGTTTTGGGATCAGGCCCTGTGTTGGGCTCTACCCTGAACATGGAGTATGGAGCCTGCTTAGGATTCTTATCTCTCTGTCCCTCTCCCACTCTCTCTCTCAAAAAAAAAAAAAAAAAAAGTGGAAATATCTTGTGTATTTTTTCTCACATAAATACATGTTATAAAAGTATCTAATACACAGATATATAAAAGCATTCTTAGTGCCTTCTAAGAAAAGAAGTAGGCTGCCCAAGGGTATCTTTTTGAGATGAGAGACTTAATTTCTTGTTGTAAGTATAAGGAGGTTTTGATATGTCTTCATTTAACTGATTATAACACAAATGTTAGTTTTTTGGAATCTTTCTCTGTTGGTAATTAGGATCTTTTCCATATGGACTTCATCAAATGCTTTGTGATCAGTACAAAACATTAGTCTTTTTCTCCCCAGATTTGCTCCAAAGAGACTGTTTATGTCGGTCAATTATGACTTTAAAATACAAAGGTAGCAGATATCAATACAGAAATAAGGGTAATAAATAGGATAAATCGATCCTTCTAACCCTGCTCACTTTGAGGATTCACCAAGCAAGACTTATACTGCTTCCAGTTAATATGTTTTAGTGACAAGTTTGCCATCAGGGAATAAAGAAACCATTTTACACGCATGGGGGAGGTGGGGGTATGTGTTACTATGTAAAAGTTTGAGTTGTGTCACTGCTTTGTCATTGGCCGATTCCGTGATCTCACCAGGGAAGACAGGAAGCGAAGTTTATGGAAAGTGGATTGCTTGACCCATCGGGAAGATACCCCTGGGATCTGATGAGGACATAAGGTCCAGAAACTTGAACTATAAGCGGCGAACTTGGGAGTGATTTATCAAGTTTTGTTCTTTTAATCTTTTACTCTTTCCTCCATCTTAGTACTTTCCTTTTCTCCCAGTCTCCTCCCACCTTTGTTTGCTGAATACTCTTTTTCACTGTTGTTTTTTTACAGATCCTTCCCTAGAAGACAAGGAGGAGGTGCTCACAGCAAAAGAACAGCACAGTTGCCAGAGGTGTGTGCTCATTAAAGATACTGTCCGCAGAGAGGAAGAAAGGACCTCACAGAGGTCTTAACTCTCTCCAGAGCTTGCTGCATACTTTCCCACCAAAATAATAGGTTACCATGCACGTGGTTTAAGACTGGATTAATTTTGAGAGCGCCTAGGGGGTTTAGTCAATTAAGCGTCTGATCTTGGATTTTGTCTCAGGTCATCATCTCCTGGTTCATGGGTTCAAGCTCCCATTGAGCTCTGCGCTGACAGTGTAGAGCCTGCTTGGGATTCTTTTTCTCCCTCTTTCTGCCCCTTCCCTGCTTGTGCACTCTCTCTCTTTCTGTCTTTCTCAAAAATAAATCATTAATAAAGAAAGACTGGATTAATTTTAATAAATATCCCGAGGATGTTCAGAGTCAAAAAGAATGGCGATGGTAAAGCTGCATGCAGTATGCTATTTTGAGTTAAACCTACATTTTTTCCTGAAAAGATTTATTTATTTTTTAAAGTTTATTATTATTTTCAGAGAGCAGACATGTGAGCAGGGGCAGAGAGAGAGAGGAGGGGAGATAGAATTCCAAGCAGGCTCTGGGCTGTCAGTGCAGAGCCCGATGCGGAGCTCAAACTCATGAACTGTGAGATCATGACTTGAGCTAAGATCAAGAGTCAGGTGCTCAACTGACTGATAACTCCCAGGTTCCCCCTAAGATTTTAAGTACTCTCTACACCCAACACGAGGCTCGAACTTACAACCTCGGGATGAAGAGTCCCATGCTTTACCGACTGAGCCAGCCAGGTGCCACCAAGCATGCTTTTCTTTCCTTTTTCTTTTTTTTTCTTTTTTAAAGTTTATTTTGAGAGAGACAGAGACAGCGCAAGTGGGGGAGGGGCAAAGAGAGAAGGAGAGAGCGAATCCCAAGCAGGCTACGCACTGTCAGTGCAGAGCCTGACACAGGGCTCAAACCCACAAAACTGTAAGATCATGACCTTATCCGAAACCAAAAGTCAGACACACTTAACTGATTGAGACACCCAGGTGCCCCAGCATGTTTTTCTTGATGGAGCTCATACATTGAAGGCAAAAACCAGAGAGGAGTCCCAGAAGAGTTTTGAGAGCTCATCTGGATACAGAGTCTGGAATGGTTGTCTTTAAATTTTTTTTTAATGTTTATTTATTTTTGAGAGAGAGTGTGTGTGTGAGAATAGGGGAGGGCCAGAGAGGGAAGGAGACACAGAATTGGAAGCAGGATCCATGCTCCGAGCTGTCAGCACAGAGTCTGATGTTGGGCTTGAACTGACGAACTGTGAAATCATGACCTGAGCTGAAGTTGGACGCTTAACCAACTGAACCACCCAGGCGCCCCTGGAATGGTTGTCTTTAAAAACATTTCCTCATGGGGGCACCTGGGTGGCTTAGTCGGTTAAGCATCTGACTTTCGCTTAGGTCATGATCTCATGGTTCGTGGGTTCGAGCCCCGCGTCAGGCTCTATGCTGACTGCCAGCTCAGAGCCTGGAGCCTGTTTCAGAGTCTGTGACTCCCTCTCTCTCTGACCCTCCCCTGCTCACGCTGTCTCTCTCTCTCTCTCCTAGAAATTAAAAAAAAAAAAAATTAAAAAAATTAAAAATAAATAAAAAGTTGTTTGCTTCTTTAAAATAAATAAAATAAAATAAAAACATTTCCTCATGAGAAGTGAGCTCTTCCTCTCAAAGTACCTCAAGAGGCTCCTCACTACCCTCTCCACAACCCGTCCTTTCCCTCACTTCACCTTTTTAAACTATGTTCATTCCAACCTTGTCTTGTTAACATCTTCACTCGTTTCTGGTCTACTGCCACCCTCGCCACCCTCTGAGAGCCGTGATCTTGTTATGTGTCTTGTTCATGAGCCTAAAGCCTGGAACTGAGACTAGCATATAGATAGGCAACAAAGATTTGAATGAGTGAATCACTTTCTTTTGTTTATTTACTTTTTTAGTAATCTCTTGAATGAGTTAATCACTTTTTTTTTTTTTTAGTCTTCTCTGCACCTGACGTGGGGCTCGAACTCACAACCCAGAGATCAAGAGTCACTTGCTCTTCCAACTGGGCCACCCGGGTGCTCCAAGTTAGTCACTTTGGTAAAGTCACCTTTCATATAGCCTTCGCTGAGATTTCATCAGCACAGCCACGTGCGATTACAAATAAATGGGCCACAATCAAAGAACTGAAAGGTCCTTCCAGAGAAGCTGTAGTAAGCTCTAACTTTGTAGAGCATAGTCACACATTTCAGCTTGGCTGGGGGTATCCCATCAGTTAATTCGAGCGTCCTTAATCCGGTGCATGGTAATTTAGGAATTTCATATGTGAGCAAATCAGCCAGGTCCTTTCTTTTCCAGAGTTAATAGTCTGTCTGTATTGGCATGCCAGGGTACCCTTCGGGCCACACCAGAGGCTTCAGTCCTATTCCTCTGCGACTAGAGGTGCTCTGTTGTTTCCACTAGATGGCGTTACTCACCCTCTCAGAGTGCCTGATGGGGCCCTGCTATTTCTAGTGTGCCGGCTGCTGCCCTCCCGGAGGTCATTCCCACTGGAGAATGGCCCTGCCCATTCCAGGCCTGCCTTGCCCCTTATGACTCCACCTTTTTGTGGTAAGTGCCCGGAAGTGGAGGCTGTTCCTTATGGGAGAACCAAGCTTTGTATGTGAACACAAACAAATGAATTGATTCTTCCTGATCTCCATGGAGAGAGGCTAATTTAGGAGGTTGGAGATGAAACCCAAGAGGCTGATGGATGGATCCTTGCTTGGCTTTCAGGATTAGGGTGTTTGCAGTTAGGGCTTCATCTCCCTTACCTATTTGCTTAGCTTTTCGCTTCCTATTGCGTTCCTGTGAACCAGGGCATCATTCTCAATGGTGGGGGGGGGGGGGCACATTGCTCGAGGCTTGGAGAATCACTGTGTCTGATTACAGAGCTGTACATATGACCAACTTGGAAGGAGGAAAGGATCCCCAAGAATGCTGGACTGAGAGTTCGTGCTGTTGTTGCCTGAGACCCTCGTAATGCTGGTAGCCGAGGCCAGGTGAACATCCAGGACTGTTCTTCCGTCAAGTTGGTATTTTGGCTTCATGGGGCTGCCCAGTCCACTTCCAGGTGTGGATGCACTTTTCCTTTGCCTGCAGGGCCACCTTTCAACTGTTTCATCGTGGGGCTTTTCCTTTCTTTTGTTTCTGCTTGATTTGACTCGGGAGGGTAGGAGGGATCTTTTTTTTTTTTTTTTTTTGTACCTTCAGGAATTTACAGAAGAGTTTTGCCACAGAGGGGCAATTCTGATTACCCCAGTTTTTAGACACCCTCCTCTGAACAACTACAACCTTCCCCAAGACAACCTGATGAGAGTCACATCTTGACTGGCCTACGGGCTGTACCCCAGGACCGCGTGACAGATGGCAGGTTTTTATAGAGAAATATTGACTTGCAGAAGAGTCCTGCGGGGAAGTGAAAGGGTTGAAGCAGGTGCATGTCCTTGCCGTTAATTTCCCAGGCTGTTTCCAATGGGATGACACGTTATGTTAAGCCAATGTCCCCTCGTCTGCCTCCCATCTGGCGCAGACCCCCTCAGGGTCCGTTGGGAATATTTACCTTCCTTGATCAGGTTTCATCTTCCTCCCAAAGCCTTCCTTGATGGTGACTCCATCTCTATATCCTCAGAGCTCATTAGCTTGTTTTCAGTGTTACAGCCTCCCGTAGACCTTTCTTTCATTGCTTATGTCACACTGAGCGGTAACCGTTTGTCCTTCCATTGCTTCCTGTAGACTGTCCCCTCTTTGCTGGAAGCGTCCTCCGCATAGTAACCAGAATGCCTTAGGCGCACAAGATACTTTGTTAACTCAAGTGGTAATTTCGTAGCCTCCTTCTCCCAGTGGCTAGGCTCCCCTGCCAACATACACAGTTCAGTAAGTTATTGATTCATGTGTTTCAGAAAAGCAATGAAATCTGTGGAAAGGTCTATCTTCAATGTATACATTGTGCTTATTTATAGTCCTTGCGATGTTCTTGAGAAACTAGTGTTACTAGTGGTGACTTTAAACTTACAGTTTTAAATCAGTTGATGTTGCGTCTTCATTACTAATCTTTCAAGTGAGCATGAGGTTCGGTGTTAATGAAAGGCTCTTCCTCATTAGGTAGATATAGAGCATTTCTATTATCCCAGAAAAGTTCCCCATGCTCTTTTATTTTTTAAGTAATGCCTATGCATAACATGGGGCTTGAACTCAAGACTCTTGAGATCAAGAGTTGCATGTTCTACCGATTGAGCCAGCCAAGTGTCTGTCCTCATACTCTCTTGTATTCAACCAACTTCCAGCTTTAGGCAGCCAGTGATCTGCTTTTTTGTTTGTTTGTTTGTTTGTTTATTTATTTATTTTGAGAGAAATAGAGCACACATGGGAAGGGCAGAGAGAGGGGGGCAGAGAGAGAATCCCAAGGAGGCTCTGCACTGACAGATGCAGGGCTCGAACCCATGAACCACGAGATCACCACTTGAGCTGAAATTAAGAGTTGGATGCCCAGCCAACTGAGCCACCAAGGCATCCCCGGTGATCTACCTTTTATCACTATTTCACTATTTTACCTTTTCTAGACTTTCATAAAAATTGTATCTTACATACAGTATGTACCCTTTTGTGTCTGGCTTGTTTGATCTAGTGTGATACTATTGAAATTCATTTATGCTGTTGGGTATATCAATAGTCCACCCTTTTAATTGGTGAGTAGTATTACTTGTATGATTACATCACAATTTATTTATTCAGTCACTAGTAGATGGACAGTTGGTTTGTCTACAATTTGTGGCTGTTATGAATAAAACTGCTATGAACATTTGCCTATAAGTGATTCTGTGGACATACATTTTCATTCCTTTTGGATAAGTTTAGGAGTGAGATTGCTGGATCATATGGTAAGTATATGTTTAACTTTATAAGGAAACGACTTCCAGTTTTCCAAAGTGGCTGTACCACTTGGCAGCAATGTATGAGAGATCCGGTGTTCCCACATCCTTACCACTGCTTGACATTGTAAGTCTTTTTAAGTTTAGCTATTCTAGTGGATTTGTAGTGGTATCTTATTCTGGCATAAATTTGCATTTTCTTGATGTTTAATGTTTTGGAACATCTTTTCATAAATTTATTTGAAATAGCAAATATCTTCCTTGATGAAGTATGTATTTAGATCTTTGGTCTATTTTTAACCAAGTCTGTGTGTGTGTGTGTGTGTGTGTGTGTTTGGGGCTTAGATATAAATCCTTTACCATGTATATGTTTTACAAATATTTTCTCCAAGTCCATGGCTGGCCTTTTCATTTTTTTTTTTTTTAATTTTTTAATGTTTTTTTATTTATTTCTAGGAGAGAGAGAGAGAGAGACAGCGTGAGCAGGGGAGGGTCAGAGAGAGAGGGAGTCACAGACTGAAACAGGCTCCAGGCTCCGAGCTGGCAGTCAGCACAGGGCCCAACGCTGGGCTCGAACCCACGAACCGCGAGATCATGACCTAAGCGAAAGTCGGACGCTTAACCGACTAAGCCACCCAGGCGCCCCTGGCCTTTTCATTTCTTAATAATGTCATTTAAGAGCAAAATTTTAAAATTTTGTAAAAGTCCAGTATCAATTTTTTCTTCCATGGTCCATGCTTTTTGTGTCATTTCTCAAAAATCTTTCCCTAATGTGAAATCACACACACACACACACACACACAGTTTAAAGACCTATACCTTCCATTATTACCTTAAATTTTTTATTTATTTTTAAGAGAGAGAGAGAGAACATGAGCCAGGGGAAGGGCAGAGAAAGACAGAGAATCCAAGCAGGCTTTATGCTGTCAGCACAAAGCCCGACATGGGGCTCAATCCACGACACTGGGACCATGACCTGAGCTGAAATCAGGAGTCAGTTGCTCAAGTGACTGAGCCACCCAGGTGCCCCTCTGGTCCACTAATTTCTGATTTGTCATCCATTTCCTTCTTTGTGCTGTAAGTTACATGATATCTTTTATATACCTCCCAATTTACAGAGGAAGGACCTGAAGCATCATAACCTATCCAAGATTACACAAATAGGAAGAACGGCATAAAATGGGCAGGTAAATCCAGCCTGGTTCCAGAGTCCCTGCCTCGTTCCTCTCAGGCAGTCTTCAGAGATGAGATGGAAATAGGGCTAGACTTTGAATAAATGAGGACTCTGAATTGCGGAAATATTGGGGACATGAGGCAGTCAAAGGGGAAGGAGGCAAAGGATATTTCAAGTAGGAAAAACAGCTTTAGAGAAAATGTGAAAATGGAAGCATATAGAAACATGTTGGGGAATGGCTAGTAGGTGAGTCAAGCTGGGTATGGGTTCTATGGGATGGAGAAATGTAGTGGAGAATAAAGTTGTTACTCTAAATGATGGAGTGTTTTGAAAGCCATGCTAAGAAATTTGGTCTGTTTCATGCTACATAAAGGCAGTGAAATGGTCAAACTGGTTTTTTTGGATTACTTCATGGGTCATTGGTGGATGGATTGTGTTCAAGCCCCACCTTGGGCATAAAGCTTAGTTTAAAAAAAAAAAAAAGGAAAAGAAAAAGTTATGACATTTATTTTTTTTAATGTTTAATTTTGAGACAGAGAGAGACAATGCGAGTGGAGAAGGGGCAGAGAGAGGGAGACACAGAATCTGAAGCAGGCTCCAGGCTCTGAGCTGTCAGCATAGAGCCTGACATGGGGCTTGAACCCACGAACTGTGAGATCATGACCCGAGCTGAAGTTGGATGTTTAACCAACTGAGCCCCCCAGGCACCCAGTTATGACATTTCTTACTCTCCAGCATATTCATAATTGTTATGACTATTTAGTTTAAAATTTGATTTATGTATCTTTCTCTCAGTAAGTCATAAACTCCTAAAGCAACATAGCTTAGTTACAAAGGTGGGTCCAGTGCCTAGCCTAGGGCTTGGTTGACTCTCATTAATTTGTTTATTCAGTATCTTTTATGACCACAGTGAGAGACCCTGTACTACGGCTGAATATTCATTTATTAGCAAAGGCTTCCTGAGTACTTGTGTGCTGAGAACAGGGATGTGAACAAGACTGGCAAGGGCTCTGCTTTCCAGCTTACATCTTCGATGGGGGGAGTTGATACACAAACAAAAAAATGAACAAGGTAATATCAGGTGATGAGCTATGCTTTGAAGATAATGGAAGAGAGAGATCTGATAGGGAGAAAATTGGGAAATGACTCTGGATACAGTCATGAGGGTAACTTTGACCTCATACCTGAATGGCAGGAGAGAGTGAGTCATGAGGTGATGGGGGTGGAGGTTGGGGAGGGAGGGATGGGAGGAAGGGAGTGAACCAGGAGATGACAGTGGATGGGAGGCAAGAGCCAGATCATATAGAGCCTACAGGAAGGAAATTTGGATTTGTTCTAAGTGCAGTTGGAATGCTTGAACTAGTAGGTATTCAAGCTCATAGATGGTGTGTGGTGCTATAGTCATATTTTCTCTTTGTGAAGATCCTCTGGCTATTGTGTGAAAAAATGCAGTGGGCCAAGCAAGGAAGAAGGGAAGCCAGATGAAGAGGCTCCTGGGATGGCCTATGTGGGACATGATGGAGGGTTGGACCAGGTGGTGGTGGAGGTGGAAAGAGGGTATATTTGGATGGAGATCCAGTTGATGGGATGTAGAATGTGAAGGGAAGAAGTCTTGGGTGACTCTCAGGTGAGATGGCCAAACACCCTGGCTTGGTTGAGACCGAGGAGTTTCCCGGCACAGGGTTGTCAGGGCTAAAATGAGGACAAGTCCCAGGCAAACCAGGACAAGTAGTCACACTACTCCCAGGCTTTTGGGCCAAGCAATAGGTGATTATTGATTGTACCACATACTGAGATAAAGAGCACTCGGGGAGAACAGATTTGGAGCTGGAAATCAAGAGTCCTGTTTTGACCACATTAAGTTTGAGATATTTAGTAAACATCCATGCGGATGATTATGCAATGGGATATATGCATCTGAAGCCCCAGGCAGAGGTCAGATTCAGATAAAAATCTGGGAGCCAGCAGCCTGTAGATGGAATTTAACACAATGGGGGAGATCGCCTAGGGGGAGATCCAGGTCAAGGGTGAAGTTTGGATTCTCTCAGCATTCTGAGGTTAAGCAAGCAGAGGAGAAGCAGTTACCCAAGATATTAAGAGGGAATAGCCATTGAAGTGGGAGGCGACCCAGGAGAATGTGGTGTCATGAAGCCTAGAGAAAAAAAGAGCTTCATGAAGGTGGGAGTGGCCAAATGCCACTGAGAAAAATGAAGACAAAAAAATAGGTTTAAAAGACAGTCCCTGGGGGCGCCTGGGTGGCTCAGTCGATTAAGCAGCCAACTTGGGCTGAGGTCATGATCTCGTGGTTCTTGAGTTCGAGCCCTGCGTCAGGCTCTAGGCTAACAGCTCAGAGCCTGGAGCCTGCTTCAGGTTCTGTGTCTCCCCTCTCTCTGCCCTTCCCTGCTCCTGCTCTGTCTCTCTATCTCTCAAAAGTAAATAAATGTTAAAAAAAAAAAAATTAAAAGACAGTCCCTGAAAATAAAAGAGAAGCAAACCAAGAAATGACTGTAGAGAACAAACTGATGGTTACCAGAGGGGAGGTGGGAGGAGCAGGTTGGATAAGAGAAATAGGTGACAAGGATTAAGGAGTACACTTGTCTTGATGAGCGCCAGGTGGTTAAAATAAAAACTTTAAAAAGGGGGGGGGCACCTGGGTGGCTCAGTGGGTTAAGCGTCCAACCCTTGATTTTGGCACAATTCATAATCTCACAGTTTGGGGGATTGAGCCCTGAGTTGGGCTCTGAGCTGACAGTGCGGAGCCTACTCAGGATTCTCTCTGTCCCTCTCTCTGCATACATACAGTGTATACATTCTGTCTAGCTCTTTCAAAATAAATAAACACACACACACAAAAGACAGTCCCTGCTCCCAACGAGTTCCAGTCTTTTGGGGTGACAGGAAAGCTCATTCCTATACAAGGATGAGTACTAAAGTAGTGATACGCACAGGACACCGGGCACATGCAGAGGGTCCCTTGAAGGGGATTGAAAAACAAGAGCAGGGTTCTCCAGGCCAGGAGGCTAGGGCACAAAGGGTACCTCAGGATGGCTGGGGCCCAGACGGGGAAACAGATGGGGGTACCCGGTGCAGGGAGGAGGGAGGACAGAGCTGTCAAATGCATCACCCAAGATACGAGCCAAGAAGCATCTGTTGGACCTGGAAGTAAGTGCTTATCTTTGCCAGGATAGTTTCAGTCATTTTCAAGGAGCTGTGGGTAACTGGGAGGCAAGGAATTAGGCACTCTGAGCGCATACATCACTTCTTTAAGCAACCTGAAGTGGCAGGAAGGAGAGTAGGCATAGTGTAGCTGGGGGTGGGGGGTGGGCATGGGATTGGGTTTTACTGTGTGTGTGTGTGTGTGTGTGTGTGTGTGTGTGTGTGTGTGTGTGTGTTTACCATAGAAATCCTGAGCTTTGTTATACACATGAGGGAAAGAACTAGAAGAGAGGGAAAGCTTGAACAAATAGGGGGGAGATAATTGATGGAGTAAGATCTCTGAGGAGCTAGTAAGGGATGGGCACTTGTAGGGGTGGGAACCCGTGGGAAGTTGAGCTTTGGAAAAGGCGAGAGAGAGACGGACAGGTAGAAACACAGAAGAGGTTGTAACAGTGGGCATACGGGGACTGAAAGGAAGGTATTCTGGTCAAGTCTGTGCTTTTCTGATTGCTTTTGTTTTCTCCTGGAATGGGGGGGGAGGGGCCTGTTGTGACAATGACCATGATGAGAATGGCTGCAGACCCGCAAGAGGCATGTAGGAGATGGAGGGTGAGTGACACGGGCAATGGCCTGTTTGATTCCTCCAGTGGCTTCGGGTGATGTTTTTCTGGGCACGGGAGCAGAAAAGGTGGATGGATTGATCCAGAGGGTAGTTTTGCTGTTGGGATACGGACAAATGGTCAAGGGTTTTGGCCAGTGGGGGATGTTGTGACAGGCTGTGAGTTTGGGCTGAATGGCAAGGAAGTGAAACAAGGCTTTCAATGATAGATTTGGAGGAAATCTGAGAAGCCAGAGGTCCTGTAGCAAAGCAAGGAACAGGTGGGAAGGGAAAAGAGGAACGAGGGTGTTAGAAGGATCCAAACCGGTCAGAAAGTGGGATACCTGAGTTCGCGGTTTCCAAGTTGGAGTAAACCTGTGTGGTCAGAAAGTTTAATGCATGGCCTTGGTTATGAAATAACTTAAAGGAGCAGAGGTGACGGTCCCTGGAGGTGAGGTTCGGCAAGGGTTAGGACATTGGTCAGTTCATTCACACTAGTACTGAAATCACCCCGAATGAGAGGGAGACAAGGCATGGAAAGGAAGACGCTGAACCAGGAGCCAAAGTCTCTGCTGAGTGTAGAGCAGTGACCAGGACATTGGTCACATTGTCACATGGTCACATTGGACCAGAGGGGGAGAAACCGGTTGGCTGAAGGCTGGAGCCATTTTCACATAGAGATAGAAGCATAATTGTGCCTTATGCATTTATTGAACTGAACTGAGCCAAAGTGCTGTGTTAGTTCCAGGAAATGCCCAAGTCAGCACCAGCTGCCATTTTCTAGAAAAACCCCAGGTCAGACATTAAAGTTGGCACAAGAAGAGCATCGCCTGAACTGTGAATTCAAGAAGGGATCCAGAGAAGAAATATCAGCAGGTTGACTATGGGCCGGTCCTCCTGGCTCCACCCAGCCCACATCTCCTGCCCTGAAGGAGGACTGACACGTTTGTCCCTCCCTTCCCCAACCCCCCCCCCCGCCCCTTGGGGAGCTGCCAGCGCCAGTGCCCCGCTCCACGACACAGTCCTGGCAGGAGGAGTCAGCCAGCCATCTTGGGCTGGCGTCCTTCCCAGGAGAAGCCAGAGCAGAGCCTTTGAGATGGAGCTGAAGGGGGCACATTTCAGGCGTACTTCTCACCCGCGAGCAAGGGCTCATTAGCCAAACGATCATCTTCCCGGGCCCGTTGTCGGACCAACTTGAAAATAACCTGAGCTGTCTCCCCACCCTTTCACACAGGAGTGCAAGTCGCTTCCTGCTCAGACAGAACCCACCCTAACCTCAGCCCTTCTAGAACACCAGCACCATCCGCACATTCCTTCTCCTTGTGAGGGATGTGAATACACTCAAGGCTTCCTTCTGGATGCCACTCCCTCTTGTTCTCCTACCTCACTAGCCTTGTGTTTTTCAGTTTCCTTTGCAGATTCCTTCTCATTAACTTGACCTTTCAGAGTTGGAGTGCCCAGTTCTCAGCCCCCTTGATCTCCACCTCCTCCCTACCTACACTCATTTCCTTTGTGACCTCAACCTGCCTTGTGGCTTTCCTACCGTCCAATCACTGAAAAACACCGTGTGTGTTTTCTCCTCCTGAGACAGACTCTCATCATGTGTGTCCAGTCACCTCCTTGGCATCTCTACTAGGGTATCTCCCAGGCAACTCCAACGTAACATGCTGGGAACTGAACCTGTGTCTCCCCACTCTCCCCCGCAGCCTACTCTGGTCTCAGTCCTCCAGCTGCTCAGCCCAAATACCTTGGAGTCATCCTGACTCCTCCCTTCCCTTCCCAGCCCAGTTACAGTCTAATCTACCAGCAACCCCATCAGCTCTACCTTCAACAGATACCCAGCAACTCACCATTTCTCACTGTTTCTACCCCTAACACCATAAACCAAGCTGTCCCTACATCTTGCTTGTAATAGTCTCCTAACTGGACTCTGCTTCTACCCTGTTCCAAACAGCAGCCAGAACGATCCTCTAGAAAATATTAAACCATGCAGGGGCACCTGGGTGGCTCAGTCAGTGAAGCATCCGACTCTTGATTTTGGCTCAGGTCGTGATTCCAGGGTCATGGGATTGAACCCTGCACTGGGCTCCATGATGAGCTTGGAGCCTGGCTAAGATTCTCTCCCTCTGCCCCTTTCCCTGGTTCGCATGCGCGCTCTCTCTCTCTCTGTCTCTCTCAAATAAAATAAAATAAAAAATATATTTAAAAACCCCAAACATTAAACCATGAAGATCATGGTACCCCAACAGGGAGCCCTCCAGTGGCTCTCCATCTCATTTAGGATACCAGCAAAGTTTCTTACAAAATTCCTTGAATGATCTGGCTTCCCTCATCTCCTGTTCTGTTCCTCATTCACTCTGTTTCAGCTACACCGGCCTCCTTGTTTCTCAAACATTCCAAGGATGTTTCTGCCTCAGGGCCTTTGCATATATTTCCTCTGCCTAGAACACGTTCCCCCAATATCCACATGGTTGTTCCTTTCAGTTCCTCCAAGTCTTTGTTCAAGTGTCATTCTTGTCAGTGAGGCCTTTCTGAGTACCCTCTGTGTGGAATATTCGGCGTGTAAGACGGCAGCTCCCTGTGCATTCCTGTCTCCTTTACTCTCTCAACTTCCCTCCATGACTCATCATCACCTGCGACTATGTATCTATTAAACACAAATTCTATGACAGCAGGGACTTTCTGTTTTATTCACTCCCAAATCCTTGGTAGCTAGCACAGTACCTGGCCCACCGAAGGTACTCAGCAAATACCTGTGAAGTAACTAATTCAGTGCAGTCGGCTGCAGGGAACCTCAGGCTGCTTTAATCCTCTGGGTATCAGCACTAGTAGAGCAGTTTTTATCATAAAAACCTCCTCTCCCCAAACCCTTACAGAAGCATAACATAAACAACTAGTTTGTCTAGGCCTTTGTGTATTTACACATCATGTATCTAGTCCTGCAGAGATGGTCCTTGCCTTTTCCTTTGCTTCTTCGTCCCTGAAAGAAAGTCAGCAGGGGCAGATGACCTCGCCTGCAGGTGGACATAACTATTAAATACCAGCATTCAAAAAAAGTGCTATTGTCGTTATTCTTTATAGAGCGGAGGAATCTGTCATAGTCTTCTTGTAACTATGTAGGTCTTTTTGCCAAATATGTTTACATGATAAAGTAAATGTCTTGACACCTTGCTTTCTGTGGATCAGGTTTTCAGGAGACCCGAGTCGTGGTCCCAGTTCTACTGTGAAATTGCCACAACTCTGGCTTCTTCCTGAGTTTTCCTGTGTCTCTCTAGGAGGGAAATGCGGGCTTCAGATGAGATGATCACTCCGATGTTTTCTTAATCTAAAAGTGTGGTTTTCTTGAAAGAGAAGCATTCTCGCTCTTGGCATCACAAAAAATGCAGGTGGTTATCTCATTGGCTTTCCCCTAAAAAAACATTGTTTACACCAAAGGAGCAGAAACACGAGACATGGTGACCTTTGTATTGGTCAGGACTTTTGGTTGTTAGGGGCAGAAGCCCAGTCCAAACTGGCTGAAGCAAAGAAGGGCACCTACAGGTTGAAACCCCGGGGCAGCGCGTCCTCTGGTGAGCTGGGTCCAAGGGCTCATGGGATGTAAGGAGGACCCGGGCTCTCTTCATCCCTGGCTCTACTTTCTCCTGTTTTGGTTTCCCTTCAGTGGCCTCTCCCACAGGAAGATCCCAGGAGCTCCAAATGACACTGCCAGCTTCAAATCCGGGAGAAAAAGGGCTTCTAACTAAGAATTTTGGGGTCCTTTAAAAAAGTAAATTTCACTGGGGCACCTGGGAGGCTCAGTCGGTTAAGCATCCACCTCTTGGTTTCTGCTCAGGTCATGATCTCACAGTTTGTGAGTTTGAGTGCCTGCATCAGTCTCTGCGCCAACAGCATGGAGCTTGCTTGGGATTCTCCCCAACCCTCTCTCTCTGCCCCTCCTGTACCCCCTCTCAAAATAAATAAATAAACTTAAAAAAAAAAAAAGTAAATCTCATTGATTTGGTCTGAGTCATGTGTCCTTTCCTGAGCCAATCACTATGGCCAGGGGAATAGAGAGTCAAATGAGCCACATCTTGCCCCAGTCCGTGCCCCCCAGCAGGGCTGGTGTGGGGGTGAGGCCAGCCCATCCAACCCCCATGGGCTGAGAGTGGCAGAAGGGACAATGTCAAAAGAAAACTCAGGGGGCTATTAACAGAGGAAAGGAGATTAGATATTGGAGAAGTCAGAATAATAGACATTTTCTTGAGGCCTCAGTAAGACTTTCTTACAAGAACTGAATTAATTTCTGAGGTCTGCTGTAACAAGTCACCACAACTGGGGTGGGGGCGCTTAAAGCAACCCAAAAATATTTTCTCACAGTTCTGGAGGCCCAAATTCCAAAATCAAGATGGCGGCTGGGCCATACTGTGGCTGGAGGCTCAGGGGGAGAATTCCTTCTTTGCCTCTTCCAGCTCCTGGTGACTGGCCATATTTTTGACTTGTGGCCACATCACCCCAATCCCTGCCTCCGTGGTCACATTGCCTCCTCCCCTTTGGTCTGTTTCAAAGCTCCCCTTGCCTGTCTCTTTCTACCGAGGATGCTTGTCATTGAATTTAGGGGCCACCTGAGTAATCAGGATAATCTCTTCAAGATCCTGAACTTAATTACATCTGCAAAGACCTTTTTTCCTCAAATAAGGTCACATTCATAGATTCCAGGGATTTATCTTGGACAGCTGTGGGGGGCTGTTTTTCAACCTACCACCGGTAACAAATGAAAAGCATAATAATATATATATGTGATGAATCTAAGGCCTCAAAATATATGAGAGGATCAGAGTCATTTCTAAATATTATGGATATTTTTTATCCATATGCTTTGTTGCCTTTTAAAAAAGTAAAATAGGGGCTCCTGGGTGGCTCAGTCAGTTGAGCGTCTGGGTTCGGCTCAGGTCATGATCTCACGGTTGGTGCGTTCGGGCCCCACATTGGGCTCTATGTTGATGGCTCAGAGCCTGGAGCCTGCTTCAGATTTTGTCTATCTGTCTCTCTCTCTCTCTGCCCCTCCCCTGCTCATGCTGTGTCTCTCAAAAATAAATGTTAAAAAAAAAAAAAGTAAAATAAAGTTTGCTGCAGGGGAAAACAAACAAGTAAATTTTTAACTCGTCCACAAGGCCGATAAGGTTTTCATTTCAACGTGTCAACCCCCCTGCCCTCTTCCAGGTAATTGTTGAAACAAGGGCTGTTTTTATTTAAGTTTTCTACTCCTTTTCTGCATTACTTTTAGCTCCTTTGATAAAATGTCTGTCTTAGCAGCTTTAATACTGATCACAACTGATAAACAAGATCTACAATGTAAAGTCACTGGTGACAATATACCACAATTGGAAAAGTATTTTCAAAACTGCTTATTTCACACGAGTAAAAAAAATTCAAAATCTCCACCAGCACCCTTTTCGTGTCTAGGTAAAGATTCTAAGGAACCTCAGGGAAGATTGGAAATAAATAATGCAAAAATCTTGTGAAAAAATTAACAGGAGCCCCCTACACCTCAAAGAAGACAGTGGCAGTATGCGTGTTTTCAAATATATGTCATTTCATCCCCTATTTCCACCCACATTCAACCCAAGCAGCTGCCCTTACTGGTTGCTCAGGTTGGACTGGGAGTGCACTGGCTGCTGGTATTTTCCCTGGGGGCATCTTGGCAATAATTCTGGTGGTTCAGATCCTTCGATATCACAGGGGCTGGGGAGGTGGCTCTGTGCTTGATCAGCAGGACGAGTCTTACAGGTGTTTCACAAGACTAGGGGCTGGGGACAGGGGACTGAAGTTGGAGGGGAGTCTGATCTCTGACCCTCCTGACCTCCCCCATTCAGGAAGTTAGTGGCACAGGTCCCCACCTGTGCTTCTCGGGGGCAGCTGTTTTGCTCTCCAACGCAGCTTTTCAGCTAGAAATCCATAGGATCTGAGAAGGGAGGGCAAAGTTGGGTGTCATGTTCTGCTACTCCTCTGCATCTGTAGAATGGGCTCAGCATTGACCTGGCATCCAGGAATCAACGTGCATATGTTGGCAGAGTGAATTTCCAGAGTAGGGGGCAAAATGATGTAATGGCCAGAGTCCGGGTCTGGACATTGGTGGGCAGATCCTTTTCTGCCACCACTCGCTCAGTGACCTTAATCAGCCTCTTCTCCTCTTAGTTCCTCAGTTTCCCACATTTAAAACAACAGGATTGGACTAGATGTTCTCTGAGGCACCTTCTATCTTCACTATCTATCAGATGTATACACATTATGTCCTCCAGGTTGAGCCCTGGGATACCTGGGAAGGCTCACTCTCTGTTTCTTTTTCCAGAAAACACTCTCTACACACACCTCGATGTGGCTGATGGCTATACTGAGCAGACCCCCAAATAAGGTCCAAAAATACAGGACTGTGGTTAGAGTTAAGAGTCGCTCCTAGCTATGACGGTATCAATCATCCATCAAACATTAATTAGGTGCCCTTGGTTGGTGCTAGGACTGTGGAGACGCATGAGCCCCTGCCCCATGGTGCATGCAGATGAGTAAATCAAGGATTGCATTACAGTGTGATAAGTTGCACTACAGGGTTATTAATAAGGCCTCATGGCAGAGGACGGACATGAAAATCTGTCCGGGGTGGAGTCAAGCATGGCTTCCTGGAGGAGGTAACACATGGGCAGACACAATTTCCTAGGCGGAACAGGGATCAAATCCCTTAGGATGTTCGCAATAAGCATGTTCACTCCACACATACCTGCCAGCTGCCATGAAACACAGTGCTTCCTCTAACGGCAGGTGTCTTTCTCTTTGTCTAATGATTCCCTTGGGTCTAACACCTGGATTGGAATGCTGTGCCCCTAATCGGAGCCCCAGGGGCTGGTCGGGAGTAAGCTGGGAAAGCTCACTAAACCCGACTCTGATACAGAGAAGGTACAGTATGGCTCCAGCAATACTGTTTTTGATACACCACTTTTGAGTGCTTGCAACTTGCATTCTATGCACAGAACACATTCCAGTCCTCTTTTTTTTTTTTTCTTTTTTCCATTCCCTTTCCCTTTTGTCGCGCAAGTTAGGGGGAAGGGACATAAAAGCTGTTGTTTTCTGAGTGTGTTCCTAAGGTCTCACTCCGATTCTCCTTAGTCATGGCAGGCTTCTTGGAGGAAGTGCTCAGAAACAAAATAAGAGCTAGCTTGACTAATGCGGCTGACATCCAGGGCCCCTAGCTGCCCACACCCGTGCGTGCCACCCTTCCCTGCATTTGACCTTTGCTCTTCCACTAACCCTCCCGCCAAGCAGAACCAGGTGTGACCACTCGCCCTTTTCTGTCCAGTGGCCGGACATGTCCCCTAGGTTCGTCATTCAAAGCTCTTTCGGCAGAACTGGTTCCCCGAGCCCCGCGCCTGGGGTTGGGGACCTGGCCGGCTGCAGCCGATCCTCCTCCCGGGTGTGAATTACCTTTAGCGGCGGCAGCGGCGGCGGCGGCGGCGGCGGCGGCGGCGGCGGCGCGGCCCCGCCTCCCCTCGGCCGGCCGGCGGTTCAAGTGCAGGTTCGCAGCTGGGAGCGAGAGGCGACACCCCTCGCTCGCGCGCGGCAACCTGCTCCTTGGGCGGCTGCGGGCGGGAGGGGACAGCGCTCGGCGCGGCGGCCGGCAGTCGGGCGACGGAGCGTCGGAACCCCCTGCGGCGCTGGCCGCGCGGCGTTAAGTTGAATAGGCGTCCGGAGCGGGCTCGGGGCGGGGAGGCGGCGGCTGGAGCGGGAGCCCGGCCCGGCCGGGGTTAAGCCTCGCTTGCTCCCCGCTGCCCGGCCGGCCGGCGGCCAGCTGCCTTCAGTGAGAGGCCGGCGCCCCGCGGGGTCCCTCCCCATCCCCGTCCCCCTTCCAGCCTGCTGGAGGACAGTGGGGGCTGCTGGGCAGGAAGCCCTCCCACCAACCCGCCCCCGCCGGCCGCGCGCCCCGGGGGGCCCAGAGCGAGTGGGGCTTCTGGACGCCGAGATGGCCGATGAGATTGACTGGCTGGACTTGCCCGGCCGGTGGACCTACGGAGTTGACCGCGGTGGGAGAATCTTCTTCATCAAGTACGTTGATCTCTCTCATTTTGCTATTTTATTTATTTGTTTATTTATTTATTCACTTTATTTATTTATTTATTTATTTATTTATTTATTTATTTATTTATTTCGAGTTGCCCAACTTGAAGGTGGCAGGGCAAGGGGCTGGCTGAGCGGTAGGGGGAAGCGGGGGCTGGAACGGCAGGCATGACTAATAAGTTTTATCACTGTCTGTTTGAATGTGTCTCCCGCCTTTTCCTCAATGGGTCAAAGTCCAGCTAAGGCTGGGCATGTCCTCCTCTGGAAGGGCAGGGCGCGGCAGGGCAGGTGCTGGCCTTTGCGGCTAGTCCCCAGTCATGGCCGGTGGGGTAGGGGAGGCAGCAGGCACCCCCAGAAGGATGACTGGACCCAGTGCCCAGTGGGTCCATCTTTCCCTTCAGCCCGTCCCCTGAAAGGGCCAGGGGTATGTTCTTTCTCTTGCCCACACCCCAGATTTTCCTGCACAACACTTGGGCTCAGTGACATCACCCCAGGAGACCCTGCCTCTGCCATCAGCTCCTGGAGGTCCCTCATCCCAGGGCTCCGTGTTGCCAGGAAGGCAGCCCCTCTCCCTTCCTGCTCCCTTTATGGGGCTGTGTGGTCAAGGGGAAGGAGAAGATGCCCACGGCGCATTTGGCATTCTTTAAAGGGAGGGAGCCTCTGCTGCTCTCAGTAATATATTAGTACCGTTATATTAATTTCATAAACCAAAATGGCTCTGGCATAATCTCATTATAACAGAGTGGCCTCGCCGGTGCGACTTTGGCCTGGTCCTGCTATAGTCGTTCTTTGCCAGGATAGAAATCTCCCGATAATGTAGCAAGTCTAGAAGCACGGCATTCTGAACCGTTACTACACATGATGGGTTTTTTCTTCCTCAAGATAGCCACTCACAGAACATGAGAGCTGAAAGGGAGCCTTGGCTGCAACCCAGTCATTTTTCAGATGAGGAAGTGAGGTCTACAGAGATGGAGGGTACTTGTTCGAGATAAAACCACTTGTTAATCAGAGCTCAGACGAAGCCCAGTACCCGCTGACTCTAGCGCACCGCTTCCCCACCCCAGCACCCAGCCGCCTTCATAGGAGCCCAAGGAAGCCGGCGGATTTTCTCCTTGCTTCTCCGTTTCCACGCTTTGCTTTAGGCCTTTCTTCTGTAATTATCATCACCATGATCATAATTGATGCTGTAAACAGATTATGTTAGAAATTAACTCCACTCAAGTTCTTGACCCTGGGTCAGATTCTTAAATAACAGAACTTCACTGGTATTAAAACCGGAGTCCCTTTGGTCTGACAATTTAGAGTCCACCCAAGGAACGGATGGAGGAAAGGATTCCTGAGCCCTTCCTCCAGAGAGTCACATCTGGGACGGGGCCTCCGCCTGTATTTTCGGGAGCTCCTCAGGTGAAGTGGCTAAGTTGGCTCTCCTCATCTTTCTTGCCAGACTCTTGCGTGACTTCCAGTTTCTCTTGGACTTTAATCCACGAACATTCAAGTAGCCACTATTTGTATGCCACACCGCTAGGCATTAGAGATTAAAAAAAAACAACAACAACAAAAAAACCAACCCAATAAGATACAGGTTTTTCCTTGAAGGTGATAGGGAGAAAATACAAAGAAATACTTGGGAAATAATAGGATATATTCTAGAGGTATTTGCATGATGGTCCAGGAACACAAGGAAAAAAGAACTGACGTTCTTTGGGGAGTGGAGGGAGAGTCTTCTGGAGGGAGAGCCTTGTGGAGGAGGCAATAATTGAGCTGATTCTGGAGCAGAGGACCAGGGAGGAAGGGACCCTGAAGCAGAGGCCTGTGGGAAGGAGGGAGCTGATGAGGGCCAGGGCACAGGTTGTCTAGAACACTCTGAGGGTGTCAGTGGAGATGGAGTGGAGGCTGCAGAAGAGGGGCCAGGACCAATAAGAAGGCAGGACAGCTGTGGAGACAGCTTGTGTGTTAGGCTAAGGGATTTGAACTTGGTCCTGCAGGTGGTTAGAAACCAAAGGAGATTTTTATTTTTATTGTTTTCTTAAATGTTTATTTACTTTTGAGAGAGAGAGAGAGAGCACGTGGGAGAGAGGCAGAGAGAAAGGGAGAGAATCCGAAGCAGTCTCCAGGCTCTGAGCTGTCAGCACAGAGCCCGACACAGGGAACAAATCCATGAACCATGAGATCATGACCTGAGCCAAAGCTGGATGCTTAACCAACCGAGCCACCCAGATACCCTTTTATTTTTATTTGTTTTATTTACGTTACCTCTACACCAAACATGGGGCTCGAACTCATGACCCTGAGATCAAGAGTCACATGTTCTTATGACTGAGTCAGCCAGGCACCCCCCAAAGGAGATTTTTAAGAGGATTGACACACTTAGACCTGGGCTTTGGAAGGATCCCTCCAGCAGCTGTGTGGGCAGATGATGACTTGAGATCCCCTTGAACGGGGATGTAGGGGGAGAAACTTGGGGTTTGGAGAGCAGTCAGGGGTGACTGCCGAAGTGCAGAAGACAGCTGATGAGGCCTGGATGTAGGTGGTGAGCTTAGAGGGAGGGAGATAGGAGAAATCTTTAGGAGGGTGTTCGTTTACCACCTGACTGTTGGGGAAGAAAGGGAAAAGGAAACATCAAAGATGAATTTCAGAGATTTTATTTTATTTTTTTTATTAGATTTTTTGGAAAGAATTTTAATTTTTTTTAATGTTTTATTTATTTCTAGGAGAGAGAGAGAGAGACAGCGTGAGCAGGGGTGGGTCAGAGAGAGAGGGAGTGACAGACTCTGAAACAGGCTCCAGGCTCTGAGCTGGCAGTCAGCACAGAGCCCGACGCAGGGCTCGAACCCACGAACCGCGAGATCATGACCTAAGCGAAAGTCGGACGCTTAACCGACTAAGCCACCCAGGCACCCCAAATTTCAGAGATTTTAACTTGAGTGTGACAGAGGTCAGGAGTATGGGACAAGGAATGGATTTTAGGGGGTGTACAGGTTCAGGTGAAAGTATTGAATTTGAAGTCCCCACGGGACCTTCAGGAGGTGATGTCTGACAGGCAAATGGGTGTACAGAGAGCAGCCTGGGCTGGAGAAGAAGTCCTGGGAGGCATTGCATTGGGGTGGAACCATCCAGAAATGTGTGACCAAGAAGATGGGCGTACCCAGGCAGCGTAGAAGGAAAGGAGAGAGGAAGAGAGGCTGGGGATTGCAGATGGTAGCCAGGGAAGGGCACTCCCCTAGAAGGAGGAGGAGAAGCATGGTAGGAGGAAGGAATGGTCAAGAGTGGAAAGGCCAAATGAGCTTAAAACTGGAAAGTAGCTACTGGATTTTGGAACCAGGCAGGTCTGTAATGACTTCTAGGAAAAGTGGTTTCAGGGAAGGACTGAGGACAGAAACCAGATTGCAAAGGATGGATGAGAGGTAGACCAGGAAATGGGGATAGCTAGAAGGGACCCGTTTCCAAAAGGATCCTGTGTCAGTAAGAATAGAAGGGCAGGTGGCATTGAGAGGGAGGCAGAGGGTTCAGACCAGAAGACAAAGACCAGAGTGCGGCCAAGCAGATGATGACCCGAGAGGGAGAGAGAAGTTGAAGATATAAGCCTGCGATGCTCAATAGAATAAAGTTCCAGAAAAGACAGGAGGTGATGGGGACTATAATGCAGGCAGAGGGATTAGCCTTAAATGGAGGAAGACCACTTCCTCCCTAATGTAGAGACAAGTATTTTCTTAAATTTTTTAAAGTATTTATTTTTGAGAGAGGGAGGCAGGGGGAGGGGCAGAGAAAGAGGGAGACACAGAATCTGAAGCAGGCTCTTGGCTGTCAGCATAGAGCCTGATGTGGGGCTCGAACCCAGAGACCATGAGATGATAACGTGAGCCAAAGTTGGACGCCTAACTGACTGAGCCACCCAGGCACCTCTAGAGACAAGTATTAAGGTGGAGATATGGGTACTTTTGGGGGTGGCTGGCTCTGCGTATTGACGAAGCTCCTGCCTGATGGTTTTTAGTTTTTCTTGAAGTAAATGATAAGATTATCCATTGAGAATGGGGAGGGGGGAGGGAAGGAGAGGCAGTGAGGGAACTGAGGTTGATGGGGAAGCTTTAGGACGCTCTGCAAATGGCAACTGGCTGGGGCCCCTGAAGAAGATTCTAGATGGCACTTAGGGACCAGCTAAGCTTGGGGACTGTGGGTTTGCAGTGACATCGGTCCTCCCAGTTTTACAGTCCCCTGTCAGCCCAAATCCAGGGGTGGAGGCAGCCTGTGACTGCATCGTTCCAGGCCAGGAGCTGGCAAGGGGAGCACAATACAAGAAGAAAGAGAGGGGGAAGACATTGAGGTTGTGGGGCTGTGTCCACCTCTGTGACCCTGGGATTGTCCATGATGTCCTGTCGTCTGAGGGAATGATGATTTGAGAAAAGAGGAATCGAGGCCAGAAAGTGTGCGGGTGGCCGAAGAGGAAGTGTAAGGGCATGAGTTTCCCTGCACACCTAACATTCACACAGGCTGCCTTTCCCCTTCCTGGGCTTCCTCTCCCACGGCCTCCCAGGACCAAAGCCCGCATCGCAGGGCACTCCTGAGTGTGCATAATGGCTCGAAGGTCCTGGGGGCACCAGAACTGTGACCTTGTTTCTTCTCTCCTCATCGGAGGGGTGAGTCCGCTGGGAAATGCCCTCCTGAAGCAGGTGTCCAAACTTAGAGAAATGTTAGTGGAGTCAAGTGAAAAAGAAAGCATGTGTCCTCACAAAGACTTAGACACCGATGTTCGTAGCTTTATTTCTAATGGCCCAACCGGAAAACACCCTGAATGTCCATTACCAGGTGAGCAGATGGACACACTGTGATCTATTCTGTAATGGAATGCTACTCAATAATGAAGTGGAATCAACTATTAACACATGCTACCACGGGGAGGGAAGAAGGGGAGAGAAGGAAAACTAGAAGGAGGAAGAAAATAAGGAAGAAGTCAAAGAAGTCTAGCTTGCATGATTCCATTTATATAAAATTCTAGAAGCTCTAGAAAATGCAAACTAATCTCTAGTAGCAGGAAGCAGATTTGTTGTTGGGGGGAGAGTGCAGGTGGAAAGAGCTGACAGGGTAGGAGAGAGGAATTATAAGGGGGCACAAAGAAAACTTGGGGGGTTCACATCTCGATTTTGGTGATAGTTTCACAGGTATATACATATGTCAAAACTTTACGTTGTACACTTTAAATATGTCCAGCATTGTACATCTTTAATAAAAGTTTAGTGGAACTCTTTTTTTTTTTAATATTTTTATTTATTTCTAGGAGAGAGAGAGAGAGAGACAGCATGAGCAGGGGAGGGTCAGAGAGAGAGGGAGACACAGACTCAGAAACAGGCTCCAGGCTCTGAGCTGGCAGTCAGCACAGAGCCCGACGCGGGGCTCGAACCCACGAACTGCGAGATCATGACCTAAGCGAAAGTCGGACGCTTAACCGACTAAGCCACCCAGGCGCCCCTAGTGGAACCCTTCTTAGTGGGATTTATTATATTAATTAAAGTGTTAAGGATGCTTTAAAAGCAGCGAGTGGGGTCCTGTCCTGGGCCCCAAGGACCCACCCTAAAGCCCAGGTGATACAGATGATACAGACTCCTCTCCTCCACGTGGCCTTGGCCAAGAAAGCCCGGTGCCTCATGTGGGTCACATCTGGCTCTGGAAAAATGAATATCATTTGGTTTGTGGGGGTTGGGAAATGTTGATGGGTTCCTCTGCCTTCCGATCTAGACCCAGAGGATCTGCACTCTTGGGGAGCCCACCTTGCCAGGAGGAAGACATTAGAATCCTGGCCTTATCACTTATTGATTGTATGATTTGGGGCAAGTCACTTAACTTCTCTGAACCTCAGATTCATCATCTGTAATATTCCTAATGTGAGGGGCTGTTGTAAATGAAAATATTTAGTGCTGAGACACCCAAGGACTCTGGGTTCACCTAGCCCCCTCCTTTTGTATCCGTTGGGAAGTCACCAGTTAAGGACCTCCACTCTTCTCCCCAGAGACCTCACCCATCACCCCAAATGTCGTCTCTTTAGTGCAGGCTTCACGCTGTTCCCCTTCCTTAATTTCATCCTGGTTAGCACTTCCTCCTCTGTGATGGGATAAAGCTCTCTGTGTGTAGCTGTGATAGGGATAGGATATACTTCCTATCACATTATATTGCAACTATTTTTTTTATATGTGTGTTTCCCCAGTGGGTTATAAATTCTTTGAGGGCAGGGTCTGATATTACTTATTTCTGAATCCTCAGCATCTTCTCCATAAATGCTTTGTGTGTGTGAATGAATGAATGGTTGTATGGATTCGTCCATCTCAGGTGTCTGGGATCGGACAGTCAGTGTTGGGGTGAACTTGGAGAGGCGGGTCCTCCTCCGGGAAGCCTCTCTCATAGCTGACACTTTTTTATTGGTCTTCTGTAGCGATGAGGAGAAGTCAACCAGCTGGGTGCACCCTGGTACGGAATCGCCCATCCAGAGCGGACACTCCTCCAGCCCAGGTAAGGAGCTTGGCTGTCCCCGCCTTTGCAATTGAGGAGAACGCGATGGCCTGAGGCAGCATTATAGATCCCCTGCCCTGACTTTGATTCTTTTTCTTTGCTGCATGGATGGATTCAGCTTAGCATTCGGACCACGTCTGGGGAGGGTGCAGGAGGGTTGATGCTCACCTTGAGGTCTTCCTGAGTTTCAAGCTCTATAATTAGTATATGGGACAGACCTTTGAGAGCACAGATCTGACTTTTCAGTCATCCCCCAGCCCGGTCAGAAAGCCCTCTCCATCCTCGGAGCACCTGAGTTAGGCAGAATCCCAGCCCCACCCCATGCTGTACCATGGAACCGTGTGCCATGATGGAAATGTTCTTTCTCTGTGCTGCCCCAACAGAGTCACCTTCAATCACATGTGGCCAAGCAATTGCAATGTGATTAGTGTGGCTGAGGGACTGAACTTTACGTTTGAATTAATTTACATAGCCCTGCATGGCTAGTAGGAATACTTTCACATGGGGGGGGGGGCTGGTGGACATGAAAGAAAAGGGGACAGGGCCCCACACTGATTGCTTACTATGGAACAGACTCCCTTGCTATCCCAGGCCAGTGGGAAAGTGGGCACACGTACAGGCAGGGTTTCAGTTTAAACTGGGGAGGCAGAGACACCAAGAATAAGAACGGCTGGGGTCCTTCAAGGGGACGAGCAATCTTCCTCTTCAGAATGCCACCACCAACCTACCCCCACTGGCCTTCCGGCCCTTCCCCTGACTGCACGTCATGTAGCTATAGGAGTTTGGGTCATTCGTGGGACACAACCAGCACTGCTGGACACTTCGAGGGAAGGCGTTGGCCTGCCCAGAGCCTACTTTCTTTTAGATTCTGGGTTAGGATCGTTGTGTTGTTAGAGCTGGAAGGGACTTCAGGGACCCTGGAGCCCAACTCCTTCTTTTAAGGGTAGGGAAATTGAAGAGCAGAGAGGATGTACCTGGCTCAAGGCCACTCAGCTACTAAGCAAAGCTGTGTCAGGATTAAGTTCTAGAGGCAGAGAGACCTGAGCTCAAATCTTGACTCTACTTTCTCTTAGTGTGGTCTTGAGCCCGGGGCTTAAATCTTCCGAGACTTGGCTCTTCTTCATTTGTAAAATAGGGATAGAACCATGAACCTCCAAAAATTGGAGCAAAGCTACCCGAGAGAATCACCGTCATGGAGGTGATGACTATTGTTATGGTCACTGTTTTTATTTCTGACATGAAGTGAGGCCCTCTAACCCCAAGGTCAGGCTATGTCCTTCTGGGTTGCTGTTTTTGCTGCTGTCCATGTTTAAGATTCGATTCCAAGTATCTCACTATGACCTAGGTAGGACTAGAAGACAAATAAAAGCCCATGAGCCAATTACTTCATTTGGGGCTGTGGCCAACTGGTTGTCCAAGGACGGGAAGGGGTTAAGATGTCCCTGAAGCTCGCTGGGAGGGCAGCTGCCTCAGCGGGCACTCCGCCTGGACAGGAATATAAGCACTTCTTGGTGTTGCCCGGGCAGAGAGGGCAGTGTGGAGGGAAGTTGCTGGAAAAGGCAGGGGACATAATCCACGCTGGCCTCCTTCCCAGGCACATCACAGTGGCAGGATTATTTATGATTCTGACCCAATGGGGATCCCTCTACTTGGGGAGACTGCCAACCCACACCCTTCCAAATGGGAACGTCCTCCCAAAGGGACAGAGGGGAACAAGCAGCATTTATGGAGCAGCACAGAGGAAAGAATGTCAGCTTTGGAGGCAGTAGAGACCAGACTCACATCCTGGCCCAGACACTTCCTGTGTGACCTTAAGCAAGTTGATTAACCTCTCTGGGCCTCAGTTTTCTCATCTATAAAAATGTTCAAGCCAATGCCTATTAGATACTGCTTTTGTGCAAATTAAGTGTGCTAACAGTGGTCAAGTGTGTAGCTGAGAGGAAGGAAGCACTAAGTGGTAGCTGGTGTTATTATTTCTATGGACCAAGCCCTGGGAGGGGAATGGGGTTCATTGGCTTCCCCAGTGCATTGAAGCAGCAGCATCACCATCAACAGCAACCATGGTAATATAGACCCTTGAGAGATAGAGGTGAGTAAAATGAATGATACAAACTGGCCCCGCTGCTCTGTAGAATCTAGGCTCTGATCATCACCAGGTTGTGCCTTGAGGCAGCTGATAATATGGTGGGAGAGATTCAGACAGAGAGCAAATAGCCATTTTTATAAAACCTCATACACAAGGCAGGTGTTTGGTCTGACCAGACTGATGGCAGTGCTTATCTGTTAAGAGAACCCACGCCCATTTTACAGCCACAGGGCTCTTGCATGCCCAAAAGAAATGATCTCCACTGATGCCCTGCCTGTCTCCACCTCGGACAGTGGTTTTCCTTGAGTTTCTCAAAAGACCCCTCCTCTGCCTTGGGGTGGGGGTATCCTGTTTGCCAGGGAGGCAGGATGCTTTGGTGGGGGGCACAGGTAGGATGAAACAGTACATAATAGAGCACTCTTGGGAGATAGAGTGCTAATAGAGCCAACTCTTAGGGCCACCTGCAGGGATCGCCTGGGCAACTCCGAGCTGTGGTCAGCTTCTACATCTATTCAGTTTTTGCTCACTCTGTAAGCCTGTGATTCTCCGCTCTGAGCATGTCTGTGGATTTTTTTTTTTTCAGAGATGCTATTAAAATTTTTTTTCTATAGATAAACCAGACAGAAAAATCAACAAAGAAGCATTAAGGACCTTAAATAGCCTTAAATGACACATTAGATCGAATGAACTTAATAATTACACACATAACATTCCACCCCAGACCAGAATACGCGTTCTTCTTAAGTGCATATGGAACATTCTCCAAAGTAGATCACATTTTAAGGCAAAAAACAACTATCAGTAAATTTAAGAAGACTGAAATCTTGTCAAGCATCTTTTCAAACCACAATGGTATGAAACTAAAAGTCAATTACAAGAACACCAGAAAAATCACAAATATATGGGCACTATATGCTACCAACCAACCAATGGGTCAACAAAAAAATCAAAGGAGAAATGAAAAAATACCTGGAGAGAAATAAAAACAGAAATACGACATACCAAAATCTATGGGATGCAGCAAAAACAGCTCCAAGAAGAAAGTTCATAGCAATATGGGTCTATCTCAAGAAACAAGAAAATCTCAAATATCCAAACCAACTTTACACCTAAAGGAACTAGAAAAAGAACAAGAAGCAAAGCCCATGGTTAGTAGAAGGAAGGAAATGACAAAGCTCAGGGTGGAAATAAATGGAATGGAGACTGCAAAAGACAATAGAAAAGATGAACTAAGAGCTGGCTCTTTTAAAAGAAAATTGATAAGCTTTTAGCTAGACTTACCAAGAAAAAGAGAGAAAGGGCCCAAAGAAATAAAATCAGAAATGAAAGAGAAGTTACAAGGGACACCACAGAAATACAAAGGATCATAAGACACTGCTATGAACAATCATATGCTAATAAATTACACAACCTAGAAGAAATGGATCCATTTCTAGAAACATGCCATCTTCTGAGGCTGAATCATGGAGAAATAGTAAATGTGAATAGACTTTACTGGTAAAGAAATTGAATCACTAATCAAAAACCTCCCAACAAACAAAAGCCCAGGACCAGATGGCTTCACTGGTAAGTTCTACCAAACATTCAAAGAAGATTTAAATACCTATCTTTCTCAACCTCTTCTAAAAAAATTGAAGAGGAGGGAGTGCTTCCAAACTCATTTTATGAGGCCAGGATGACCCTCATACCAAAACCAGACAAGGACACCACGCAAAAAGAAAATTATGGGCCAATATTCCTGATGAACATAGTTGTGAAACTTCTCAACAAAATATTAGCAAACTGCCTTCAACAATACATTAGTTAATAGTATCATTTACCATGATCAAATGGTATTTATTTCAGAGATGCCCAGAAATAAGCCTACGTATACATGGTCAATTAATTTATGACAAATGAGACAAGAATATAAAATAGAGAAAGGAAGTTCTCTTTAAAGTTTTTTTTAAAGTTTATTTATTTATTAAAAGAGAGAGAGCAAGTGGGGGAGGGGCAGAGAGAGAGAGAGAAAGAGAAAATCCCTGCACTGCCACTGCAGAGCCCGATGCAGGGCTTGAACTCATGAGCCATAAGATCATGACCTGAGCCGAAGTCAGACACTTAACCGACTGAGCCACCCAGGAGCCCCAGGACAGTCTCTTTAAATGGTGTTGGGAAACGACAGGGATGTCCACTCTCACCACTGTTGTTTAACATAGTGCTGGAAGTCCTAGCATCAGCCATCAGACAACAAAAGGAAATCAAAGGCATCAGAATTGGCAAAGAGGAAGTCAAACTTTCACTCTTCGCAGATGACATGATACTCTACATCGAAAACCCGACAGACTCAACCAGAAGCCTACTAGAACTGATCCAAGAATTCAGCCAAGTTGCAGGGTACAAAATCAACGTACAGAAATCGGTTGCATTTTTATACACCAACAATGAAGCAACAGAAAGAGAAATCGAGAAACTGATCCCCTTCACAATTGCACAAAAAACCATAAAATACCTCGGAATAAACCTAACCAAGGATACAAGAGATCTGTATGATGAAAACTATAGAAAACTTATGAAGGAAATTGAAGAAGACACAAAGAAATGGAAAAACATTCCATGCTCATGGATAGGAAGAATAAATATAGTTAAGATGTCATTACTACCTAAAGCACTCTACACATTCAATGCAATTCCAATCAAAATTGCACCAGCATACTTCTCAAAACTAGAACAAACTATCCAAAAATTTGTATGGAACCACAAAAGACCCCGAATAGCGAAAGTAATACTGAAAAATAAAACCAAAACAGGAGGTATCACCATCCCAGACTTCAGCCTCTACTACAAAGCTGTCATCCTCAAGACAGTATGGTATTGGCACAAAAACAGACCCATAGACCAATGGAACAGAATTGAGAACTCAGAAGTGGACCCAAAAGTATACAGCCAACTGATCTTTGACAAAGCAGGAAAGAATATCCAATGGAAAAAAGACAGCCTTTTTAACAGATGGTGTTGGGAGAACTGGACAGCAACATGCAGAAGAATGAAACTAGATCATTTTCTCACACCATGCACAAAAATAAACTCAAAATGGATAAAGGACCTGAACGTGAGACAGGAAACTATCAACACCCTAGAGGAGAAAGCAGGAAACAGCCTCCTTGACCTCCACCGCAGCAACTTCTTACTTGACACATCCCCAAAAGCAAGGGAATCGAGAGCAAAAATAAACTGTTGGGACCTCATCAAGATTAAAAGCTTCTGCACAGCCAAGGAAACAACCCAGAAAATTAATAGGCAACCAACGGAATGGGAAAAGATAGTTGCAAATGACATATCAGATAAAGGGTTAATATCCAGAATCTATAAGGAACTCACCAAACTACACACCCGAAAAACAAACAACCCAGTGAAGAAATGGGCAGAAGACATGAACAGACACTTCTCCAAAGAGGACATCCAGATGGCCAACAGACACATGAAACGATGCTCAGCATCGCTCCTCATCAGGGAAATACAAATCAAAACCACACTGAGATACCACCTCACGCCAGTCAGAGTGGCTAAAATGAGCAAATCAGAGAACTCTAGATGCTGGCGAGGATGTGGAGAAATGGGCACCCTCCTGCACTGTTGGTGGGAATGTAAACTGGTACAGCCCCTCTGGAAAACAGTGTGGAGGTTCCTCAGGAAACTAACAATAGAACTCCCTTATGACCCAGCAATAGCACTGCTAGGAATTTACCCAAGGGATACAGAAATGCTGAGGCATAGGAGCACATGTACCCCAATGTTCATAGCAGCACTCTCCACAATAGCTAAGACATGGAAAGAGCCTAAGTGTCCATCAACAGATGAATGGATCAAGAAGATGTGGTTTATCTATACCATGGAATACTACATGGCAATGAGAAACAATGAAATCTGGCCATGTGTAGCAACATGGATGGACCTTGAGGGTGTTATGCTGAGCAAAATAAGTCAGGCAGAGAAGGACAAATACCATATGTTTGCACGTATAGGAGGATTAGGAGGAACTTGACGGAGGAACAAGGGGGAGAAGAAGGGCGGAAATGGTGGGGGAAAGGGAGAGAGGCAAACCATGAGAGACTCTTGAATGCTGACAAAAACTGAGGACTGATGGATGTGGGGGGGAGGGGGGGATGGGCATGAAGGAGGGCACTTTGGGGATGAGCACTGAGTGTTATGTAGAAACTAATTTGACAATAAACTATTTGTAAAAAAAAATAAATAAATAAAATAAAATAAAAATAAATAAATAAATGGTGTTGGGAAAACTGGACAGCTATATGCAAAAGAATGAAACTAGACCACAATTTTATGTC
This sequence comes from Hyaena hyaena, assembly GCF_003009895.1. Taxonomy (NCBI): domain Eukaryota; kingdom Metazoa; phylum Chordata; class Mammalia; order Carnivora; family Hyaenidae; genus Hyaena; species Hyaena hyaena. The sequence goes on along the minus strand of NW_024080660.1, from coordinate 4,119,874 downwards.
ATACACAAAAATTAACTCAAAATGGATGAAAGATTTGAATGTAAGACTTGAAGCCATAAAACTCCTAGGAGACAACAAACTCCTTGACACTGGTCTTGGTGCTGATTTTTTTGGAGCTGACTCTAAAGGCAAGCGCAACAGAGACAAAAATTAACAAATGGGACTCCACAGCAAAGGAAATCCCCCACAAAATGGCGACATACAGAATGGGAGAAAATATTTGCACATCATCTATCTGATAAGGGGTTAATATACAAAATACATAAAGAACTCCTATAACTCAATGGCAAAAACAAAAACAATCCCCCCCACACACACCCCAGAACAAAACACGTTCTGATCAAAAAAGGGGCAGAGGACCTGAATAGACATCCTTCCAAAGAAGATGGATAGATGGCCAATAGACACATAAAAAGATCATCAGGGAAGGGCAATCAAAACCACAACGAGATGTTACAGCACAGCTGTCAGAATGGCTGTTATCAAAAATACTGGATGGAACAAGCATTGGCGAGGGTGTGGAGAAAAGGGAACCCTCATGCACTGTTGGTGGGAATGCAAACGTGTATAGCTGCCCTGGAAAACAGTGTGGTGCTTCCTCAGAAGATAAAACAGAACCGCTGTATGATCTGGCAATTCCACCGCTAGGTATTTATTCTAAGAAAACAAAAGCACCAATTCGAAGAGATATCCACACCCCTGTGTTGATTGCAGCATTATTAACAATAATCATGACGTAGAAACAACCCAAGTGTCCACTGATGGATGAATGGGTAAAGAGATCCGGGATATATATCTGATAGAATACTATTCAGCCATAAAAAAGAATGAAATCCTGCCATTAGTGACAGCAAGGGTGACCAGGAGAGAGCTGTGTGAAATGACAAAGACAAATACTACATTATTTCCCTTTTATGTGGAATCTGTACAACAAGACAGATGAACAAACTAAACAAAACTCATCGATAACAGAACTGTGGTTGCTGGATGGGGCGGAGCTGGTGGGGGGCCGGATGGGTGGAGGAGGTCAAGAGGTACAAACTTCCAGTTATAAAATAATACATAATGTACAGCATCGTGACTATAGTCAGTAATATTGAAGTTAGTGCATACTTCAAATTTGCCAAGAGTAAATCCTAAAAGTTCTCATCACAAGAAAAAAAAGTTGTCACTATTATATATGGTGACAAATAGTAACTAGGCTTCCTGTGGTGGTTGTTTCTCACTGTATCCAAATAACAAATCATTACCCTGTCCACCTGAAACTAATAATGTTACAGGTCGGGACGCCTGGGTGGCTCCATCGGTTAAGCGTCCAACTTTGGTTCAGGTCATGATCTCCTGGTCTGTGAGTTCAAGCCCCGCATCGGGCTCTGTGCTGACAGCTCAGAGCCTGGAGCCTGCTTCGGATTCTGTGTCTCCCTCTCTCTCTGCCCCTCCCCTGCTTACACTCTGTCTCTCTCTCTCAAAAATAAACAAACATAAAAAATAAAAATAATGTCATACATCAATTATAGTTCAATAAAAAAAAAATTTTTTTTAAGTCTTTCTGTTTTCCTGGGACCGATTTCCTAAGTTCTCAGCATCTTGTCCAGAAGCAGCAGAAGCTGGTGGTAGTGATCTTGGCCTGGGGTGTGGAGGCTTGAGTCCTGGTCTGATCACCTGTGAGGACTGGGGTGAGGGACCCACCCTTGGATCAGGCTCGTGCTTCTGTGACTTGAGGCAACTGTGGGGTGGCCCTGAGCACCCTTCCAGGGGAACCATGTGTGTGTGCACTCCTGTGTCCCAGGGGCCAGTGCAGGGCTTGGCCCAGAGTTCACGCTCAAAAAGAGCTTGTCGAGTGGATGAGCAAACCCTGTAAGGTAGCGATCCATTTGGTCACTTAGCTGCCATCCCCCTTCTTATTTACTAGAAACAGACCGATGCAGATGATGGACCGAAACAGGGTGAAATAGGTGGGTTTGAGCCCTGTTGGCTGGTCTGTATTTTCCTTATTCTCTTGGCCCCATCCCTCCTGAGTGCAGACCAGGTGTATGAGGCTGAGAAGAACGAGAGGGTCATGTTGTGGTTTTGCCTCCTCACAGGGCTGCCCAAAGGCTGGGAGATGGATTCTACCCGGGAGGGAGCTGCGTATTTCATCAAGTGAGTAAGATGGAGTTTCTTCCTGGTGTGGCTGTTGGGCCTGCTCTCTTGGTCACTGATGCCTTCCTAGGGTGGGGGGAGATGCTTAAAGGGGCCACTCTTGCACTGAAGGCCTTGCTGGGGTCTGTGAATGGCCAGGAGGCCTGGCAGAGAAAGCTAGGTGTGTGTGGGGGGGGTGCGCACCGCACGGTATGGGGTGCGTGTGTGTTTCTGTTGGCCGGGGAGACCTAGTGTTGATTGTGGGATGTCTTCCAGGTGCGGATGGGTGGGGGAGTGTTGGGGACCAGGGATGGCTCAAAAAAGTAAAGGAAAGCGGCTGCTTTAGACATCTCCCTGCAGGACAAAAGACTCCATGGAGGGAGACCAAGCACAAGGAAGCCAGAAAGAGGCAGGAAGTGGATGGAGCAGGTGGAGGGAAGGTGTGAGTGCGGCACACAGACCAGCGCACGCTGGGTGGTGGTGGCAAGGCCGACTCAGGCTCTCTTGCTCTCCTAGATGGAGCATTTGTGACCCCGGAGGTGGCAGCCGTATGGGCGGTGCTCTGGTTTTGTCTGGGGTTTGGTCACGCTCCTCCATGGGCCAGGTTACTCGGTGCTCTCAGCAGCCGGAGGTGCATCCGCGGAAGGAGAAGACAGCTCTTTGGGCTGGGCTGGTCCCCATCTACCCAATCGGACTCCTTTCCCTCTGCCTTGGCCTGGGTCTCTGCATCTCCCAGGCAGGCTGGGCCCTGGGCGCTGGCCCCAGTCCCACGGGCGAGGCTTGGCATGCTCAGGCCTGTGCCCGGTCTGGCCTCGGAGTCTCTGGGGCTGGCTGTGCAGACGGTTGGGGCGTGGCACCGCCAGAGGCATCCCCTGCCCAGTCAGGGGAGGGAGGGCCCTCCTCACCTCTTCCCCCTCCTGCTCTCCTTCCAAATCTTCATTCATCTATCATGAGCGCCCACCCTCCCTCGAGACCAGCCACAGCCTGTACATCAGCTTGGCTGTTAACCATTTTTTGAAACAAAAACCAAAATGGACAAAGTATCTGCTTTGGAAATTGTTCATATAGGACATGGCTTCTACAGCCTTCTCTCTCCCTGAAATTGACCCCAAGCCCCTGCTTCAGTTAAGAATACTGAAACCATAGTCATACGCCTTACGTAGATCTGGTGCCTTAGACCATCTACTAAGTACTTTCACCTGTATTGCCTCAGCCCACCCATCCCTGAACACTTACCACCTGCTGTGGCCTGGCCGTGACCCCTTCTGACCACGTTTCCCATAACTGGCCAGTTACAGTGATTTGTATCTTTCTTCTCCTTCATTAAGCCAAGTTCATGCTTACCTCAGGACTTTTGCATCTGCTGTTCCTTCTGCCTGGGAGCACTTTCCTCCTGTTTTTGTGCATCTGGCCCCTACGTATCATTTAGCTCGAGTGTTATCTTCTCAGAGGGACCTCTCCTCGCTACCTCACTGCCGTCCTGCTCTGCTCTTCCTTAGATTCTCTCACTTTTTTTTTTTTTTAAAGTAAACTTTGCGCCCAAAGTGGGACTCAGACTCACAACTCTGATCTCAAGGGTCTCATGCTGGGCAGACTGAACCAGCCAGGCACTCTCAGACCCTCTTACTTTTCTTCACACTGGCCGCCACTACCTGGAAGTTTGTCGATTCTGTATGTGTTTACTTATCTGTCGGTGGTGTTCCCCACTGCCGTGTCAGCTCTGAGAGCAGATTCTCGTGTCCTAGAACCTTGCTGGAGTGTGATAGGAACCCGAGATCTTTGCTGGAATAAATGAATGGGAAATGTCGGGAGGTCAACAACACAGGCATCCTTAACTCCTGCTCCGGCTACCATCCCGGAGCATCCTGAGCTCATCACCGTTTCCTCGCCAACGCCAGTTCCATCTGTCTCAGAAGCGTGACCAGAGGGGCACCTGGGTGGCTCAGTTGCTTAAGTGACTGACTGACTCTTGATTTTAGCTCAGGTCATGATCTCATGGTTAGTGAGTTCGAGCCCTGTGTGGGGCTCTGCGCTGACCGCGGGGAGCCTGCCTGGGATTCTCTCCCCACCTCTTTCTGCCGCTCCCCTGCTTGAGCTCTCTCTGTCTCAAAATAAATAAACTTAAAAAAAAAAAAATAAAGAAGCGCCACCAGAGCAGACCCCTCCAAGACAGCCTTAAGCCCCACTGCCTGGCAATTCTCCTCCTAAATCTTTCACCCGGTGGCCACAGCCCGAGTTCATGCCCACATGGGCTCTCACCGAGATCATTCTAGCAGTTTCCGGACTGATCTTCCTGCCTCCAGGCCATACTGCTGCACGAGTGCTTGTTTGCTACAATGCAGATTTGGTCACAGTGTTCTGCATGAAAAACCTTTCATGCTTCGGGGCCTGGGTGGCTCAGTCAGTTAAGCGTCTGACTTTGGCTCAGGTCATGATCTCACGGTTCGTGAATTCAAGCCTTGCATTGGGCTGTTTCCTGTCAGCACAGAGCCCATTTTGGATCCTCAGTCCCCCTCTCTCTCTGCCCCTCCCCACCCCTAGAGGGAAAAAAAAAACACCTTTCATGCTTCCATCCAGATTTTACAGGATAAAATCTAAATTCCTTACTCAGGCACTTCAAAGGGCTTCATAATCTGGTTTCCTACCTTTCTCCTCTGACTTCACCTCCCATACGCTCCAGTTTGCCAGACCAGATCATTTGTGGCTCCCTCAAAACACACCTCCGTTCGTGCCTCCCAGCCTTTGCAACTGCTAATCTCTCCTCTCACAGGGCTTGTGGCCACCTGTGAATACTTGCTTTCCTTTTAAAACTCTGCCCATGACATCATCCCTTTAGGGAAGCCCACCTGTATTGTAATTGTTTACATGTGTGTTATTTTCCCTCGGTTGGTGGTTCACAAACTTGGATGTGCATTGGAATCACCTGGAAGTCTTGTTAAAACAGACTGGCCCTACCCCTAGAGTTTCTGATTCAGAAGGTCTGAATAGGTGCAATTCTAACAGGTTTCCAGGTGATGAGAATGGTGATGCTGGTCCAGGGACCACTCTTTGATAAATAACCACAGGGCTAGGCTGAAAACTGGTCAAAGGCAGGGTAGACATAGGGTGGCCATAAAGCCTGGAAACATAGACAATATCATTTCATTATGTATCGCAATGAGATGTCAACACGCTATTATGCATTCGCCTCTGTTCCCAGACTTGGTGGTCACCCCTGGATCAGGCACAGCAGTGGCCGAGAGCCGAGCTTTACTACATGATCTCATTGAGTCCTCGCCATAGCATTGGGAAGGAGGTGCTTTCATCCCTCGCTGGTTTAGCAAGGAAGGAGAAAACAAAGACTTAAAACTGAGATTTAACACCGAGCAAAAAAACCTTCAGTGTCACGAAGCTCGTTGAAAGCGAAGCTGGGATTCAGCTCCACGGCTGCCTGATTTCACAGGCTGTGTGCCTAGCGCAACGCCACAGCTGTCTCTGGAGTTCTTGGTGCCAGGCTCAGACAAGGGAGGTGCTCAGGAAACCTGACTGCATGAATGAGTGAGTGAGTGAGTGAATGAATGAATGAGTGAGTGAATGAATGAATGACTCTGGCCCTCTCATTTTCATGGTTCCCTGCATGATCAAATCCCTACAAAGATTTGTGATATTTGGTTGTAGGTGAGTTTCTGAGGACTCCAGACATGGGTCCCAAGAGGCGATAATAAAAGTCAGATACACAGACAAGTTGAGAAGCTATTTCTTTTTCCTTATAGTGTGGAGGAGTCAAATTTCAATGAACAAACATTGACATTTGCCCAGGATCAGATGAATATGATAATTGTGTGTCAATAAGCCCTTCCCTTCGTGGTGTTTGGGAGGTGACTCTCATGGTATCCACAACTGATGTCATTGCTCAAGTGTGCCTGTGGGTTTGAGGGTGTCACTTACAGGAAGGACGGTGCATAGAGAAGAGAAAAACCGAAGTGTTAAAATGTGGGCAAACCCCCTGGCAAGCCTGTGTGCGTGTACCACATCAGTCCAGAAGAGGGCGCCAAAGCACACATGATCAGCCCCGCTAAGGCCTTGCCATCTTTGCTCAGTGGTGACCCATAGATCACTCCAGAACCATCTTGACCATCCTCCACCACATCTCAGCCACTATGGATCTGGTAGACTTCTTTCAAACGCTTAGAGATCTGGGTATGTTACACCCATTCCTGATTTTCTCTGGCCCTTGACTCCTCCCTCGCTTCCCACTACAGGAGCCAGCTGTGAAGCCTGCCAGTTCAGCCTCTAAGAGTGCCTCTCTCTTTCTCCAGAGTTGGCAAGGAGGGAGGCATGGCAGTGATGCTTTCTGCAGAGCCTGGTAGCCCTTGTTCCCTTCTGCCCCCCACCCCCGACACTGGTGCCCCCATGGGCCCCGCACCCCCTCCATCCCAGGGAGCTGCACCCAGCCTGTCATTTCTCCCATGTTCTTCTAAGAAGGTGCCAGAATGGACCGGTGCCTTCCGCTCCTCCGTGGGTTGCTCCTCCGTGGGCTGCTCCGTGCTGCTCCAGGGGCTGGGGAAGGCAGGTTGCAGAAGCTCAGGGCTCTGCGCCCAGGTGCTCATGGGAGCCATCCCATAGACCCCACCCCGTGGGGCCCCAGAGGAGGCAGCACCCTGGGAAGTTGGGCTTTGTTGTCTCCAGAACCCAGACAGGACAAGGAGAGGGTCACAGGGGAAACAAATCCGACACTTCATGACCTGACTAGCTCTGCCATCAGAGGGGCACATAACATCCCAGAACAGTACATGAGACAGGCGACAACAGGGACTGAATGGTGGGCGGTGGGGGGGGGGGTTCACGGGAGAGAAACCCCATTTGCAGATGAAAAAATTGAGAATCAACAGCCAAGTAACTTGTTCCAAGTCAGTTGGTCAAGGGGAAGCGCTGGATTTGAAACTCAGTAGGTCCTCAAAGATAGCTCACCACATGGAGCTCCCTGTTCCGCTCCCCAGCTGGTGCTTCCGGCAGAGAGGCCCATGTGGACACAGCTGGGGTGAAGAATGGGGAAGACATGTCTGAGGGGCAACAAGTCAGTCAATTCCATGGCCACCTAGACTGTGATGACCTTCAAAAGGCAAGGAGGACCCGACGGCTTAGAGACTCATAGTGGCCCAGAGTTCTGGACTTTCCCCTCTGAGCCTGGGGGCATGGATTCTAAGGGCACTTTCTTCTAGATCCTTCTTCCCTCGTGCCTCCTCCTCATGCCCTGCCCACCTGAGTATCACGGAGTCTTGCTTCTCCCCTGCTGGGCTCAGGAAGAGAGTGTAGACTTGGTAAAGGGAGTTGGTTTTCTTTGCTCCTCTTCGCCTACCCTTGCTGGAACTCCAGGACCCTCCTCGTGCAAGGTGTCCCTCACCCCACTCCTCAAAGGTGCTGCCCCCACAGACGTGCTCCCTGTGGTCTCTCATGCCCCTGGGGCCTCCCAGATCGCCCAGAGAACTCGGCAGAGCCAGTTCAGACTTCTTAGAGGATCTGTCTGCAGCCTCTGCCCTCTGTCTGCCAGAGAGGAAGCCCTCCCAGCAGGCCCTTCTGTCCGTCTCCTGCCTTCTCGAGCTGCCCACGGATTGTGTGGGACTGGGGCTGGGGTCCTCATCCCCTTCCCCGCCCTGCCTGCCTCCCTCCCAGTTTCTGCAGCCTCTGGCCCCCACCCTGCTTTGCTCCATTGACTCCTCAAGGCCAGAGAGGCCCCCAGAACCCCTCATCTGTGTTTGGCTGGAAGCCGGCTCTCCCCCTGCCGGTCCTGGGCAGGCTTGCCAAGTCCTGGAGAGCCAGGGCAGGTGGGTTGGGCTTAATCAGTACTGCCTGGCACCAGGCCTGCACCCAGGACTTCTGTGGCCCTTCAGTTGAGTGCCTTTCTCATAGCCGATGAACTCAGCATCTCAGCGGGGCTGGGGGAGAGGGGAGGGGTGACCTAGGGATCCCCCTCCCCACCGGGGCTGCAGGCAGGTGCATACGGCTCTAACCTGAGGTTCTCCGCTCTGGCCGGGCCTACTCTGGGGTTGAAAGGACAGGCCTTGCAGCTGCTCGCTCGCTCGCTCTCGCTCTCGGGTGGGATCGGGTCCCTGTAACGACCCCCTCCCCCATTCGTGTGGCTTTTCCTGGACCCTGGAAGGGAAGTCTGCACCCCTGCTCCCTCCAAAGCAGATTCTTTTTAAAGAGAAAGGCTTCAGTTGGTTAAATGATGCTTGTACTCAGATCACATGAAAAGAGACCCACGGAGAAGGACAAATAGTTGTATTTGAGTGAAGAGAAGTGTGCTTTTTGAAATCAAGAAGTTTGAAATCAAGATAATAAATATCCAAAAAAGATATAATAGGTGGGTGAGTCCTTACGGGTGCCCTCCATCTAGCTCCTGCTTCTTGAAATATTCTTTATTCAGAAGTGACCCCAGGGGCGCCTGGGTGGCTCAGTCAGTCGAGCATCTGACTCTTGGTTTCGGCTCAGGTCACGATCTCACGGTTTGTGGGTTGGAGCTCTGCATCGGGCTCTGTGCTGACAGTGCAGAGCCTGCTTGGGATTCTTTCTCTCCCTTTCTCTCTGTCCCTCCCCTGCTAGTGCCCCCCTCTCTCAAAATAAATAAATAAACTTCAAAAACAAGAAAGAAATGACCACCGGAGCCCATCTGGTTGGGTCTATAGCTTCTAGGTCTCAGGAGCAGGTGGGACTGAGACCCAGTTGGCCTCTGCCTGGAAGTTCAGGCAGGAGTATCCCATTTCCTTTCCATCTTTCTGCTCCTGGTTAGGAAACTCAGTGTTTCTATTACACTTACCCACTGTCACAGAGAATCTGTTATTTTCCCCCCCTCAGCATCTAGAGAAATGTGAAGAAGAGAAGGAAAGTGAGGCAGAGAACGAGAGATAGAGATTGTGAGAGATCTCTTAATGGCATGGGCTTGTCTTGCAGAAATAGGGCCGCAGTCCTATCGTCTGAAGCCCTCGCTTCTGTTTCTGAGCACACGCAGGTACCCCCGGCTTGGCGGGCCTCCTCACCTAAGGTCACTGGAGACCAATTTGGGCTGAAGACCTGGGAGGTCCTGGTGTCTTGTAATGGACTCCAACCAGCTCCAGACATTATTTCTTTAAATACCTTGTGCTGCGGGAGGGGGTGCGAAGGCACCGGGACCCCTGCCAAGCCCTCCCGACACCCAGAGGTGTGCCCATCTCTTGGGTGGGCAGCCACAGAGATGAAGGGCAAGCACGGGCAGGTCTGGTGAGTCCCCGTGACGCCAGGCCCCTGGACACCTTCCGGTCCCCTGCACTCTAGCGAGAGAACAGCAGAATGCAGCTTACACGGGGGAAGGCGGCCCCCATCCCCTCTGGGGGGCAGCTCTTCCTGGTGGGGGAAGGCCAGGAAGGCTGTGCCGAAGCCCTCCATCCCCTCCTGGGCAGGAAGCATGGATGATGGTTAGCAGCTTGTCGCTGGTGTGGATGGAGTTAAACCTTTCCAGGGACTATTTACTCCTGATCCTAAGTGACAGCTTGGGGAGGGAGAGTCACGTGGCCCTGAAATCCCCGCGGGAGCCCATGGAGCATGCCCAGCTGCTTCTTCCTGGGAAAGATGCAGGATCCTGCGGTCACAACAGCATCCTCTCCCTGCGCCAGGGACCTGCCAGCCGGAGAGATGACTGATTAGACCAGATCGGATCCAGAGCCCCGCTCTTCAGAAGGGGCCCCTGAGGGGCGGGGGAGGAGGACCCCAGCTGGCCAGAGCTGGGGGGAGGGGTGCCTTGGGGCTCCGAGACTTCTAGCTTGTCAACGCGGGGCTCACACCGCTGAAGCCGGTGAGTCTGTTCTGATGCATCCTGTGGATGAGGCGGGAGGAGGAAGGCTGCGCTCTGGTCAGGGCTGGCGGCCGCCTGCCGCGGGAGCCTGGGCTGCTGGCACTGCGCTGCCCCTGCCTTCTGCATCCCTCATTCTTGGCAGCCTCACTTGGGGATCATGGATGCTGCGAATGCTAATTATAACCCGCTCTGTGCCCCCACCCCCACCTCCAGGATCCCCAGTCGGGGCTGATGCTGTTTGAATTTCTTACATTTGAATTGCATCTCCTGGGTGAGGCCAGCTTTGGTGCCGCCAGCTTCCTGGGGTCTGGGGGTGGGGGGGGGGGGTGTTGCCCAGCCTGGCTAGAGCAAAGAGGCCAGCCCCACACTGCCTCAAATCTTGCCAGAAGTGCATTGAAGGCCAGCAGGAAGGAGAGATGGAGGGGCGTCCCGGGGTCAGGCTCGGGTCAGCTCCAGGGACTCACCTCCCTCAGCTTGGAGAGGGGTCAGGACATGTGTATCTTATGGGTCTGCAGTTGGGGCTCAGGGCCGCTGAGGCTCTTGGATTCCTGGGGCATCTGATTTCAGGTTTGGTGGGGAGCACCTGAGGAGCTGAGGCCTGGTAGGGAAGCCTGAGGGCATGGACTGTAAGGGTGGGGTGGGAGCCTCAGCGCTATTGTGTGAGCTTCTGGGCAAAGGAGCAGGGTGGGGGGAGCTGGCAAAGAAGGATGGGAAGAGATCAGTGGGGTTTGGGGAGGGGGTTTGAGAGGAAGGCAGAGGGAGAAGAGAGAAGAGGCTAGAGAGATGCTCTTGGTGCCCACATGCCAGCCAGGGAAGGGAGGAGGGGGCCTGGAGCCTGGGAAGGCCAGACACAGGAGATCCAGGACAGAGGGAGCCAGCCCTAGGGCTCAGGGGTGGGGAGGGCTGCAGAAAGGGGGAGGTGGGGGGGGGATGGGGTCAGAGTCAGAGCCAAAGAGGGTGGAGGCCTTCTGAGCTTGGCAGTTCTTCCCCCATCCCCAGAGACCCCTCGCCCTCAATCTGGCAGTTTGGGTGGTCTCCTGGATGCCGGCCAGGGTGGGGGCCCCGTGGGCATGTCTCTGCTTGTGCTTGCTGTCCAGATGGCCTGGGGGGCATCGGCGGCACCCGCCCTACAAACCCCTCCATCTCAGGGAGCACAGAGCTGGGAAGGATGTCTGTGGCCTTCCCCCTCAGGGAAACTGCATCTCAGCTCGGGCCGGAGATGAGCAGATCCTGGTGGCGGAGAGGAGGTGGGCAGGAGGTCCCCCCAGAGACGCTGCTCCTCTCTCTCAGGCAGCCTGCGTGGGGTCCTGGAAGGGCCGGATGGTGTCCTGAGTCTGGGAGGCGGCTCCAGGCGGGGGCGACAGGAATGGCCGGGGCAGCCAGCCTGGCTCCACCGCTGGGCTTCCTTATGGAAAACAGGGTCTCTCCGTGTCCCCCACAAGGGCGCAGAGAGCTGCGTTGCAGATATGAATTATTAAAAGTCCTTGGTTTTCCAATCAGCGGTGAGGTGATAAATGTGTTAGCGCTGGTGTGTAATTAATCCTGGCGGGCGGCCACACGGGCCTGAGACAATGGGGGCTTTTTTTTTTTTGCCCAGTTCAGCTTTTTTCCTATCTTCATAGGAAGGTGACAGTGCAGGACGCATTACACAGATAATTACTTTTAACGTGTCTGCCTAGATTATTGAGTTGGATTCTTCCTGCTCGGTGTAAATGAAGTAATTACCGAGGAAGTCAGCGAGCCAGGCAGCCAGCGCTGGCTCCCAGGCTGACATCACGGCCTGCCCAGGCCCCGCCTGTGGCCTTGGGCTCAGGCGAGAGATAGAGAGAGAGAGAGAGAGACAGAGGCAGAGAGACAGAGACAGAGAGACAGAGAGCTCGTGGGGCCCAGGGCAGTGGACAGGAGAAGCTGAGCCGAGAGGGGGCCCCAGCCCGGGGGAAAGAGGCTCAGTGTCAGCCGGTCCTGGTCAGTTGCGGTCCCTCTGTCTTCCTGCTTGGCTTGTAGTGGGGTTCCCTGAAGCCACTGGTACCTGGCAGGGACCCGACCCATGTGGGTCCCCCAGAGGAGGGTCAGGAGGACGAGGGCTGTCACTGGGCATCGGGGAGAGCTTGATGACCGGAGGGGGCTGGTGGCTGCGGGAGCAGGTCCTGGTTGTCAGAGGTTCTGGGCAGTGGATCGAGCTCTGGGCTGAGGTGGTCTGGAAGCCAGTGCGTGAGTGAGATGGCTTTGGCAGGCCAGTCCCCAGCCAATTAAAAAAATACCGAGGGAGGAAAGAGCACTTCGGTTGGGAAACATTTAGAATCAGTGTGGAACAGAGAGGAAGGGGACTTGAGGCCGGCTGAGTGGGACCCTTCCCTTGTCAACTGTTCAGTCCAGGTGGGTTTCCTGCTTGGCGCCTGGACCTCCACATGCCCCCCCCCGCCCCGAGACCGTCTGGCCCCACCTCCAAGCCCAGACGAGCCCTCTGTACCCTTCCCGGTGGGAGCACCAGCCTCCAGCGACGGGGAGCTCATTATCTCACCAGGCAGCCTGTTCCATGGTTAGAACATTCTTCTATATGGAATCAAAATCAGCCCACTTCTAAGGTCTGCCCTTTGGTTCTGATTCTTGGAAGCAGCACAGAGCAAGTCAGCTCTCTTTCCCACAGTGATAACGATGGTTTTTTTGCCGTGAAAGTAGCATATAATAATGTGTGGATGTAATGGACTTTATGTAAGCAGTTTTGTGTTGGACGCTTAGGTCGTTACCCTTATTTTCCTTTTACAAATAACACAATGTAAACATTTTTGTGCATAAGGCTTTTTCTGCAGTTTGGATGATCTCCTTAGGATAAATCCCAAGACATAGAATTAATTATATGTTTAAAAAATGACTATTCTGAATAGAAAAGTAATATATAGCCATTAAAAAATGTAGAAGAACATATAGAGAAAAGATTAAAATTACCCATAATTGCCTCAGAGATTTGGTATATAATTTTACCATTTTGATACCTATATGTTTTTATGAATTCATGCACAGACATATGACTATATTAGCAAGATATGCGTGTATACAATTAAAATTTTGGACCAAGAATATATATTTTTGTCACTTACATAAGTGACTTCTTAGTGTTTTGTTATATATCTATTCTATTTATTTGTTTAATTGGCCTCTATGTTAAACTAAGGGGTTTCCAAGTATTATTAAATATTCCAAGTATTATTATTAAATATCCAAAATATTTAAAAAAATTTTTTTAACATTTATTTTTGAGATAGAAAGTGCGCGCACACACATGCACGCACACACATGCACGCACACACATGCACACATGCACGCGCCAGTGGGGGAGGGGCAGAGAGGGGAACAGAGGATCCAAAGCAGGCTCCATGTTGACAGCACAAGCCCAATGTGGGCCTTGAACTCGCGAACTGTGAGATTATGACCTGAGAGGAAGTGAGACAACCAGTAGAGCCACCCAGGCAGCCTCAATTTTTTGCTTTTATAAACAATGCTGCAATGAACACATAAATATCTGAATCTTCACCCACTTATCAATGATGTTTTTTCCTTAGGTTACATTTCTAGAAATGGAATTGCTGTGTTTTTATTTTTTTGAAGTTTCTATTTTATTTTATTTTTTATTTTTGTAATGTTTATTTATTTTTGAAGGAGAGAGAGACAGAGTGCGAGCAGGGGAAGGGCAGACACACACACACACACACACACACACACACACACACACACACACACACTCAAAGCAGGCTCCAGGCTCTGAGCTATTATCCCAGAGCCCAACGTGGGGCTTGAACCCACGAGCCGTGAGATCATGACCTGAACCGAAGTTAGATGCTTAGCCGACTGAGCCACCCAGATGCCCCTAAAGTTTTTATTTTAATCACCTGGTGCTCATCACAATCTGTGTACCACTTAATCCCCATCACCTATTTCACCCATCCCCTGACCCACCTCCTCTCTGGTAACCATCAGTTTGTTCTTTACAGTTAAGAGTCTGATGATTCTTGGTTTTTCTCTGTCTCTCTTTTTCCCTTTTGTTCATTTGTTTTGTTTCTTAAATTCCACATATGAGTGAAATCATATGTTATTTGTCTTTCTCTGACCGACTTATTTCACTTAGCGTAATACTCTCTAGTTCCATCCATATTGTTGCAAATGGCAAGATGTCATTCATTTTTGTGACTGAATTGTAACCCACTGTGTATATATATATACCACGTCTTTATCCATTCATCAGTCTACGGACACTTGGCTTGCTTCCATATCTTGGCTATTGCAAATCGTGCTGCAATAAACACCGGGCTGCATGTATCCCTCTGAATTAATGTTTTTGTGTTCTTTGGGTAAATACCCAGTGAGGCGATTGCTGGATCCCAGAGTAGTGCTATTTCTAACTTTTTGAGGAAACTCCATACTGCTTCCCAGAGTGGCTGCACCAGTGTGCATTCCCACCAACAGGGTATTGCTGTTTTAAAATATTTTGACGTATTTTGCCAAATTCTTTGTTGGAAATTGTTAATGTACATTCCCCGCAGTTGTGTTTGAGAAGGCATTTTGATACACGAGCATCAGCATTGAAGATTATAACATTTTCATTGCTTTAATAATCCATTGTTTTAACCCATTTGTTTGATTAGTAGTGAGATTTAAAAAGAGGTCTTTGCTTTTGTTCTTTATAAAATTTATTTATTTTGAGAGACTGCACATGCATGTAAGTGGGGGAGGGACAGAGAGAGAGGAAGAGAGAGAGGGAGAGAGAATCCCTAGCAGGCTCCATGCTGTCAGCACAAGGCCTGACGCAGGGCTCAATCTCATGAACCATGAGATCATGACCAGAGCCAGAATAAAGAGTCAGATGCTTAACTGACTGAGCCACCCAGGTGCCCCTAAAAAGAGGTTTTTAAAAAATGTTTACTTATTTTTGAGAGAGAAACAGAGAGAGAGGAGGGGCAGAGAGAGAGAGGGAGACACAGAATGTGAAGCAGGCTTCAGCTCCATGCTGTCAGCACAGAATCAGATGCAGGGCTTGAACTCACGAACTGTGAGATCATAAGCTGACCCAGAGTCAGACACTTAACCGACTGTCCCCAAAAGAGGTTTTTTGGGTTTTTAAAATATTTTTATTTATTATTGAGAGACAGAGAGAGACAGAGCATGAGCATGGGAGGGGCAGAGAGAAGGGGAAACACAGAGTCTGAAGCAGACCCCAGGCTCCAAGCTGTCAGCACAGAGGCCGACGTGGGGCTCAAACCCATGAACCCGTGAGATCATGACCTGAGCCGAAGTCAGACGTTTAACCGACTGAGCCACCCAGGTGCCCCCGAAAGAGGTTTTTTTTAAAGTATGAATAGTCCATCTGTTGTCATTTGTTCGAGATGTTGGCTTTTCTTAAAAGGTAGTTTAGTACAGTTGTCAAGATGGCGGTTATGGGGTAAAGTTTGAGGTGAATCTGGACTCTGTCACTTACCAGCAATATGGCCTTGACAGTGACTCTTTGTGCCTTAGTTTCTCCATCTGTAAAATGAAGATAACAACGTTACCTATTTCATGGACTTCCTGTAAAGAGGGGTGAGGTCATGTCTGTAGAGCAGATAGAATCATGACGAGCAGAGAGACACATGTTTGCTATTATTATCTTACTGTTACTGGTTTGTGTGAGAAACACAGATATTTCAGGACAGTATCGTGATCTCCCTCCCTCCAAGCACCCCAAGTCTTCTTGTTCTAGATGGAGTGCCCCTATGCCTCCAATGATCCCACTTCCTTTTTCAGGCTTTTCTGGAGCCTCATCGAGGCAAGGTCTCACCCGCATTGGGCATGGTGAGGCAGCTGCACCCCATTCCCAGGATGATCCTCTGGAATGTCACACTTTTGGGGACTTCTGGCAGGTACCCGGATGAAGGGGATTTAGCTCCTCTGGTGTCTTCAGGACACTCTGCTGGAGCCCCGTCACGGCTATGGGCGTCTTTACTGATCGGTCCCTCCTTGTCACATCTATCCAGAGTGCTCCCCATTCCTAAGAGCCCTATTTGCATTTCCCAAAGGAGCACTAGCTGATCTGATAAACTTATTCGGGTCTGTGTGGTAGGAGAGTCGGTACACTGCCGGCCCGGGTGGTGGGAAGAATGCCCATCTGGAATTTGAAGACATAGATTAGCAGCTGTAGGATTTGTAACAAGTCATTTCATATCCCTAAGCTTTTTGTTTCATGGTCTAAACAATGGGGTTCGTATCATACCCACTTAACTAGTTGATCGCCAGAAGAGTAATATATGTGGAAGTGCTCTGTAAAATGCAGGTAATTATACAAGTGTCCGTTCGATGTGTGCACTTGGACAAAATATATCAGAAGGCAGTGCTTGAACACAAAGATCAGATGAGACAAGGTGGGTTCATAGGAAATGTGTGTTTAGGGCTGATGGTATGTATGGTGACTGTCAAATCCGCCTCCCTCAGTCTCTCTAGAGGGTTGGTCCTGATTGAGTGGATTCAGGAAATAAGACAAGGTACATCAGTGCCAACCTGATAAACTTTCATGGATGGTCAGGCTTTACTGCTGCAGGGTTGAGGATCCCCTCCATGGAGGAGGCGAGGCCCCTCTTCACCTCTGACATCACCGTAGCCACCCCATCGGCTCATCATCACCTGAAAACCTGAGCATATAACTGCAGGTACCAATTTGCTTTTAATTAGCCTAATGCTTACAATTAGTCTGTTAAATTCACCCTGACCTCTGGTGGTGAGGTCATTTTTCTGATTTTGCTGGGTCCCTGGGTCCTCATTTGTATCAGTGGGCCATCCAGAGCCACAAGCCTGCTCACCTTGCCTAAAACTGTAGCCACCTAGCTGAAGAATTGAAGTGGTCTTAGCAGGGAAAGAAAGCCTGCTTTTGGAGAGGTAGGGTGAGGAGGTGCTGACAGAGGTGTAGACTTGTTAGCATCCCAACTGAAGTCTAGAACCCAGGTTCCCTCCTTCTAGTCCAATGCTCTTCCCCTTCTGAGCTTTAGTCTCCACATCTCACAAATGGGAGTAATAATTCCTGCCCTGCCTGCAACACTGAGGTTCAAGTGAGCTAATGTAGGAGGGGGGTATGGACCTCAAGTCACATACCACGAAACTGCTTTATCACCTCTGATGTGAAAGCCCTTCGGAGTCACACAAATGGTCTAGCGTCCCCAGGCCCCTGTACCTTATCAGCCGTTCCTCACACTGTCTGGTATTTCCTGGTTCAATTGTCTTCTCCTCTCGCTGTCTTCCCCCAAATCATGGCTGATTTGAGGGCCTTGACACATAGCAGGTGCTCAGTTAAATGTTGGTTGGTTATAGGGGCTTTGGATAGAAAGGAGTTTGGCTCAAGGAAACAGTCATGAGAAAGCCTTTGTTGGTATTTGGGGTAGGGGGCATTAATTTCCGTCCTCCTCAGCCTTGCCTCTGGCTCTGTTGGACTGAGTTGCTTCAAGGCAGGAGATGGTCTTCAGTTTGTCTTTGTCTTTGATGTTTCACACAGAGCCAGGGATGTACCAGTTGTTTGGTAACTGCTTTTTTTAAAAAAAATTTTTAATGTTTATTTTTGAGAGAGAGACAGAATGCCAGAGGGAGAGGGAGAAACAGAATCCAAAGCAGGCTCCAGGCTCTGAGCTGTCAGCACAGAGCCTGAGGTGGGGCTCGAACTCATGAACTGCGAGATTGTGACCTGAGCCAAAGTCAGATGCTTAACCGACTGAGCCACCTGGGCGCCCTGGTAACTGCTTTTTGAATGAATGAATGAATGAATGAATGAATGAATGAATGAGACAGGGCAATGTGTTAGAGAGAGCATAGCATTGATAGCCAGCTGAGCAGGGCTTAGAATCCTGGCCCTTCCACTTTCTTCTGGCAAATATTTACTGCACGCTCATTATGTACCAGGAAGGTACTAGGTTGCAAAAATGAATTTTTAAATTCACAGTCTAGTTAAGGGACCAGGCGGGTGAACAAATAACTGTCCTGTATGTGATAGAGACATGTGCAACCTATGTTGGTGGCCAAGAAAGTAATAGATTCCCCCTGGAGGGTCAGGGCAGGATTCCCGAGGAAGGGGTCTGAAGCTAGATCTCATTGGAAATACAGCCTCCTTTGCAGAGGTGAGGGCGAAATGCAATAAAATAATAACGACTGAAACATCTGACGCTGAATAATCTTTTAATAAATGTGAAAAATGTCTCCTGGGAGCGGGTGATTGGCTTGTGGGGGAAGGGCAGGAGCCTGGAGCCGAAGGAATTTTAGAAGCTGACCCACACAGCTGAACTCCTGACCCGTGCCAGTTAATACCTGTGCAACCTGGAACTAGTTCCCTCACTCCTCCAAGTGTCAGCTGCTCTGGCTGCAGGGGGAGGGACAACGTGTGTGCTGGAGGGTCGGCGGAGGGACTTCACACACAGGGCCCCTAGAACATACTTATGGTAGAACATATTAACTCTCTTATTACTACCAATCTAACTCATGGAGAGGCTGCATCTACACGCGGACACACACAAGTTGCACGCATGTTGACTCCCAGAGATGCTCAGAAAGGAAGGTGGGTGATGGGGGCCGGGGTTAGGCCGAGGGACAGTTGCTCAGTCTGAGAACCTGTCCAGAACTCTGTTGAAAAGGTTGGAGGGGTAAGGCTGGTGCGATGGGTAGGGGTGGAGGCCAGCGAGTGAGTGGCTCCTAACTGCTGAGTGCGGGGAGTGACCTCAGGGAGACCGGGGGGATGTGGTCCTTTGACAGCAGGAACTTAATTCCCTCAGGCACGTAGGCCCCAGGCCCAGGCCAGTCCTGCCTGCAACGTCCCAGGGCTCTGTCGCCTGACTGGTCCCCTGACCTTCCACAGCAAGGCAGCCCGGCGGCCATGCTGGGTTGCCGTGGTAACTGGCAGCCTCCCAGCTGGGTTGCCCCGGTAACCAGTTAGCTGGTATTGGGGGAGGGGGGCGGGGAGCTGGGGGGGAATCGGCCTCAAAGAGGCAGAGAAGGACAAGGGCGG
Organism: Hyaena hyaena; assembly: GCF_003009895.1. NCBI lineage: Eukaryota > Metazoa > Chordata > Mammalia > Carnivora > Hyaenidae > Hyaena > Hyaena hyaena. The sequence goes on along the minus strand of NW_024080660.1, from coordinate 4,100,939 downwards.
GACCAAGGCGAAGACAAATCCCAGATGCCCCCAGCACAGCCCTCTGCTCTCTCCCTCATGGGATTGGGAAAGCCCGGGAAAGGCAGGTAGGAAAGGATGTTGTGTTGTTTCCTGCCATGCATGTGCGTGCATGCGTGTGTGTGTATGTGTGTGTGTGTGTGTTGTGGGATGAATCATCTTGGTCAATGCAGGACATTTGGAAGATCTGATAGGGCCGGGCAAGATCTCCCAGGCAGTGATAAATGCAGTGAGATCCCATCCAAACACAGCTCTCAATCTTGGTGCCTCCCCCCTCCCCCCCCCCCCCCCCCCCCCCCCCCCCGCGTCACCTCTTTGAGCTCTAGTTTCCTCATCTGTACAATGGAGGTGCTAACACAGACCTCTAGGGACACTGTTTGGGACAGTGGCTGTCTCCGTCAGTGGCGGCTTCCTGCCCTCCCTCCATGCTGATTTTCTAATCCGCGAATGCTTTTCAGACACCAACAGTTTGTCTCTGGGGCCCCTGTGGCAGAGGATGGGGGTGGGAGGATTGGAATCCTTGAGGACCCAGAGATATGGCTCTCACCCTCAAGAATTTACCATCCCAATCTGCTGAGGACTGGAAGCAAGTTTGTATAAGTGGGAACATCTGCAAGAGAGTTTTCAAAGAAAGACCTACTTGAAAATTTTGATCAGTAGCAATACCTTTTCCAACAGAACCCAGCAAACACATGTGTGTTACCCTTACTACGTGCGGTCCACACTAGCTTCCTATTAGATTTTAGTTTTGTTTAAAAAAAAAAAGTGTTGGCTCTTCATCTTGATTTCACGCCCACCGCTGGGTCACTGCCTTCAGTGGGAGAAGCGCTGAGAGACATACAGACCGAAGCTCCCTCAGGCGTGTGTAGGACGTCAGGCTCCTCTCGCCTTCCGTGCGTGATGTCATCTGGTTGGATCCTCACGACTCCAGTCTGCGAGGTAACTGAAGCTCAGGGGTCACACAGCTTGTCCAGGGTCACAGAGCCAAGGCTTGAACCGGGGTCTCTGTGGCTCAGGTGTGTGAGGCATCCCTGTGTGTGCTGATCCCATTGCTGTGAGGGGAGCTGGAGGGTTCTTCTTAGAGATGGAGAAACTGGGCTCTAAAGACCCAAAAGGATTTGCCCCAGCCACCTTGAAGAAACTGAGGGCCCTGAGCTGAGACCAGAACTCCGCGCCTCTGGTCTGTTGTCACAGGGATGGGAGAGGCTGGGTGCTGAGGAGAGCTGTCGAAAGAGAGATGAGGCTGAGTCTGAAGCAACCTGGGTGCCCCCTCAGCGTTTGTGAGGGAGTAGGTCTGGGAAGGCGTGGGATGGGGGGGCCTGGCCGAACAGCAAGCTTTTCTGGTTACTGAGCTGGGCTGGGTAGAGCTGTGTGAGCAAAGAATCCGAGTCAGGGTCCTGGGGCCATGTCTCAAGTCCTCAGGTTTTCTGACAGGAAAGACTTAAGCCAGTCCCCTGAGAAGCCAGCTTTTAATTGTCCATCTCCTGTGCCGCCACAGAAATGATCGTCAGCAGGAGGCCTGCCAAGTGCAGACTCAACCACAGAGTAAGTTCAGCTGGAGGAGGGCTTAGCACCAGGTGGCTGAGGTTGGGAGTGGCCGGAAAAGGGAAGGGCACGAGGGCCTCTGGAATACTCAGGCAAATGCTAACCCCCCACCCCCACATAAATATTTACTGTGATCTGTTCAAGATAAGGCCTGCAATAGGAATTAGGAGTACGGGGCAGAATCTGTGCTGCTTGGTTCTGTTCTCAGCCATGCTGTGAGAATTTAGCCTGTCTCTCCATCTCTCAGAACTCGGTTTCCCCGTTTGTAGGGACTTAGTCGATGGTGCAGTTCAGTCCCTTCCCACTGCAGACTTTGCCCTTTGCAAACAGAAGCCCGGGCCGGGCATTTATAGCAGAGGGACATTTCCTTTCCATTTGGGTGTATTCCCTTTCCAGCTTCCACATGTCACCCTGCTGCCCAACACAGCAGGTGTCCAAGAGGGTGCTGAGGGGGAGCGCGGTGGGGCTGCTGGTGCAGGGCCTGGGGCTCTAGAGGCGATGGGGCAGGGGGCGCTTTGAGCTTGGCCGTGTCCTCGTCTCTCTGGGCGTACTGTTAATTTATTCAGCACCCACTGATTTTCACCTCACCATTTCCAGCAGTAAAAATGACAGCAGTCAGGGGCACTTGACTGGGTGGCTCAGTTGGTTAAGCATCCGACTTCAGCTCAGGTCATGATCTCACGGTTCATGGGTTTGAGCCCTGCGTGGGGCTCTGTGCTGACAGCTCAGAGCCTGGAGCCTGCTCCTGACTCTGCCCCTCCCCACCGCTCGTGCTCTGTTTCTCTCTGTCTCAATAATAAACAAAACATTTAAAAAAAAAATTTTTTTTTTTAAATGAGAGCAGTCAGAGGTATCTTGTCCATGCCCCAGGCCAGGCAGATGGGTGTGCGGCCAGGAATTCTGCTGAAACTCAAGTGGGATGGAAGTTTCTGTCTGCCGCTGGGTGAATAGAGGCTGGGGAGATGGGTTCCCAGTAAGAAGAGTCAGTGGCTTGGGACCATACAAGGAGGCTATGGCTTGCTTAAAGATACACTGGTTCACACTGTGAAGTTGGACAAGTATCTTACAGGCTCCCCCTTGTCTCTGCACCCGTACGTTCTGCGTGTGCCCAATAAATTATTTATTGTACTCCTTCTAGCTCGTCCAGGTGACTTTTGATGCCCTCTTTTTGTGAAGAACCTGTAATTCTGAGACAATGGCCACTTACTCAAGATCACATTGAAAGGCGGGGGAAGAATCAGAATTAGAATTTGTGGCTGTCTCCACATTTCCTGCCTGAGCCCTCTCCTTACCCCCTGTGTGACCCAAGTTTGAATGCAAATAGATTAGCAGTGAGATCATGGAGATGGGGGGGAGGGGCAGCTTGTGATTATTCTTTTGGCTCCATTTTGTTGTGAGCCCGGCCCCCCCAACAGTCATGGCTCTTTTGTGGCTGCTCAGGGCTGCCCGGCCGGCCTCTTCTCCCCTGGGGCCCAGACCCTGTGTCCTGGGAGAGGCAGGGGGTGGCTGCCGCTGCCCAGAGCAGTGGGGTGTGTGTGTGCATGTGTTATTGGCATGTTCATGTGCAAATAGGGAGGGGCCGTTGGCTGCTGTTGGTCTAACCAGAGCCCTTCAGATCACGCAGAAAGTCACCGAGCTGCTGAGGCAGAGACTTGGAGGCCGAGCTGGGCCAGAGGGGGAATGAGAGACCATATCCAGTGTGGGTCCCTACCACTGCCACCTCCACACACAACTGAAGTGGGGGTGGGGGGAGGGGTGTTATCTAATAGGAGAAGCTCATAGCTTCCTTTTGTAGCGCAGGCCTTCTCTGAGTCCAGAAGCTCTCCGTCCTCATGCAAACCCAACTTAACCCTCCAGCAGCAGCTGGCGAGGCAAAGTGGGCTTGACTCGTTCCTTTCTTTTCTCCTGTCTGCTGCTCCCCACAATTTCCCCCCGGCCTTGGTATCTGTATCACAGGGCGCACTTTGTGGGCTCGCCGGCTCTGTAGGCCTGGTACTGTGGGTGAGGCTGGACCACGGGCAGAGTGCATACAGGTTTTGAGGGGGGAGAAACAGGAAGACCCCGCAGACCCGCCTCAGGGCCGCAGATCCCCCATGTGACAAAGGTAGGAAGGTGAAGGAGAGACCAAGATCTCTGCAAGAGCAGATGGAGAGTCTGTACCTTTTGATGGGCTGCCTCCGGTCAGCGGTTCTGAAGGCCCAGCAGGTGGGCCATGGTCAGCGGTTCTGAAGGCCCAGCAGGTGGGCCATGGCGACGCAGAGAAACCCAGAGCCCCAGGAAAGACTTTGTTGGATCTAAATGGGAAGCATTGTGGTTGGGCCCAGCACCTTCCAAATCTGGTGTTGTCAGAACCAAGGCCAAGTCATCAACACTTAAACTTATTAAGTTATGTATTTTTTAAGTATCCTTTTATTGGTTGAAACAGCCAGTTGGAAATAGAAGTTGTTCTGAAACATTTTCATTCACATATGTCCTTCCCTCTGATAAATTTGCATCTCCCCACAGTGATTAGCATACTGCCTTGAAATAGCTGGTGCTTGATCATACCTTCCCCCACCTTCCCTGGGCGATATGCTTGGCGATGGGGCAACTTGCAAGACAGTAGGATACGAAGCTGCTCTCAGCCCAAATCTTTGGATGGGCTGAGATTTTAGATGTCTCCACTTTCTGGCTCAGAGCGGGGATCACTGTCTCCCAGTCATTAGTGGAAAGATCTGTAGGCAGAGTGTGATGATATCTTTTCCATCCTTCTCTGCATTTCTCCTTGGAGACGTGACCATCCCTCATGCTGGGGCACTCAAATAATGTAGATAAGGTGCTGGCCCACAGTTTAGTTAGAGTTAGGCAACACCGAACCTCTTTCATTCTTTTTGATGATGATTGTATATTTTTGATATTTCTTTGAGAAGGAGCAAGCTCTTTTCAGCCAACTTAGAGGAGTTTATTGCTCCTGCAAGAACCTTAGAAGATGACAAGTCAGAGGAAGGGGATGGCAGCAGAAGCTGATTTGCATATTTCCCACAATCCTTCCTTTTGCTCTGTTTCTCAGCCATCCTGGGCAGGTTGTAGTCTGGGCATTGCTGTCACTTTCTCTCCATCACATGCACCAGAATCTGTGGGCAGGTCCGGGCTAAATGTAGCTCATTATAAACACTGTACTCAGGTGTCAGAGTCTGTGTTTCTAGACTGAGACACCAAGACAGGAGAGCAACCTAGAGCCTCAGCCTTGGATGCAACCTTTCATTTGGTGCAACCCTCCTCCCAGATAGCAGTCGCCTTCCCAGACGCATGATCAGCCCGTCATTGTATTTCCCAGTGACTAGGAAAACTCTCGTGTGAAGCTGCTTTGTCCACTGGTGACTGGCTTCAACTCGTGGCCTTCCTTAATGCTGAACTTATGTTGGTCTTCCAGCCTTTGGTAAACTTGTCTCCATTCTTTGGTTTCAAGAGTCAGACAAGTGGGGAGAGACAATAGAGCACAGTAGGAAAAATCTAGGCTCCGGGGCGTTCTGCCTCGGCCTGCACTTGACTTCATGCTTGCCCCTTGTGTGACCCTGGTTATAATCCTAACCTCCCTGAGCCTCAGGTTTGTTTTTTCTTAACGTTTATTTATATTTGAGAGACAGAGAGCAACAGAGAATGAGGAGAGGAGAGGCAGAGAGAGAGGGAGACACAGAATCTGAAGCGGGCTCCAGGCTCCGAGCTAACGGTCAGCACAGAGCCTGATGCAGGGCTCAAACCCACGAACCACAAGATCATGACCTGAGCCGAAGTCGGACGCTTAACTGACTGAGCCACCCAGGTGCCTCATCCCTGAGCCTCAGTTTTATGCATCTGTAAAATAGGAGTCCTGATGGTACTTACCTCATAGGGTTGTTGACAGGATTAAGCCATTTAACACATGTACAAAGCTTAGAACAGGGCCTAGCAACTGGAAGTCACTTAGCACATTTTAGCTGTCATTCTCTTAAACTGTCTAGAATTGAACACGATACTCCAGATGTGGTCTATTCAACAGGACTCTGATGCCCCCTATTTGTCAATCTATTTTTATGACCTCAGACTACGTTTGCCAGTCACTGGAGTTTAAATTGAGCTCACTGTACTGAAATCCTCAGGTTATTTTCCCGTGGACGGCTGTTTAGACCTCTTCTCTCCTACGTAAAAGGTGTGATATGAGTCAGCGGGAGGGTCAGCGGCAGGGGAAGCCCGAGCATCCCTCTACGTTGGTCCCAAGCACACACAGACCCTCACTGATGCCGCTGGGTCCTTTTTATAATGCCATTCTGTGCCAGGTGTTCTCTTGGGAAATCTCTTGACCCACACTGGCCTGAAGTGAAATTCCCCTCCCCCTGGGTCTTTTCTCTCTCAGTATAGAAAAGAGTGGGGTCTCTTTTCCTCTTCTCTGTTCATCCTGATGCACTTGCTTACCAAGTGAGCTGAGCATGTAAAGTCAGGGCCTTCCTTACCTCCAAATGCAGCTCCTGCACTTCCCACGCATACAGGGGAGGGGCCCAGGTGCCCCAGGCACGTCCAGAAGGCCTGGTTTCAAGGGAGACCTCAGAGACCCTCTAAATCCTTGCTCTTCGTGAACCAGCAGCATCTACATCACCTGAGAGTTTGTTAGGAATGTAGAATCTCAGGCCTCACTTCCAAAACACTGCATCAGAATCTGCACTTGGCAGGCTCTCCCAGGTGACCCATCCGTACATTAAAATCTGGGAAGTACTGCCCTGCGTTACTCAGCTTGGGGCAGGAATGAGCATGATGGGGGGCAGAATCCCGTCTTCCAAGATCTCAGAATCAGTCCTACTGACCAGGCTCCTAGGGACGGACATACAGCTATTTCTAAGATATTTGATCAGAAACTGCCCGTGTTCTCTGTCTGCCTCTTGCAATGCCAATAATACGGTTTTTCTAAAACACACACTTGAGGAAAACATAGATTGTATGTGCATTTCCCCTGTTTTATTAGCAACATGCTCTTGAGCGTACTTCAGAACCTGGGGCTTATGTATACGGTTAGAATCTTTTTGAGTTTCAGTGCGGGGTTTCACATTGATGAGCTATATCGTTTTGTTGGCACGAGGCCAGTGTTCCAGTATGTGGAATGCCGATGCCGTCATAGGTGTGTTAGCCGTCTGGCCGGGCCTTGTCAGTAGTGAATCTGGTAGCCTCGCCTTCTTTGTGCTGATGTGGACAGACGCGTGGAACACAGCATGGTCACAGCAGCCCTCCGTGGCCCACCATTAGAGACTCATTCCTTCATTCAGCCAGCATCGCTGCGGGCAGCGGCTGCAGCCCTCTAATCAGATGGGCTGGTTTCAGCTCCCACTCTGCTCCCTGCTGCCTTCCTTGCCTTTGCCAAGGTAGTACTGCCCTAGGGGCCCATTTCTTCTGTAACTGAGGAAATTGGGGCAATCAGCATCCATCCCCTGGGGCATATTGAAGAAATGCGAGTGCCTGGGCCCTCACTCCCCCCAGATCCTCATCAAGTTGGTTTGTGGTGGTTCCCTGGCATTAGTATTTTAAAAGCTCTCTGGGCGGGGCTCCTGGGTGGCTTAGTTGGTTAAGCGTCCAACTTCGGTTCAGGTCATGATCTCGCGGTTGATGTGTTCAAGCCCCGCGTCAGGCTCTGTGCTGACAGCTCGGAGCCTGGAGCCTCCTTTGGATTCTGTGTGTGTCTCTCTCTACCCTTCCCCTGCTTGCACTCTCTCTATCTCTCTCAAAAATAAATAAACATTTAAAAAACTAGGGATGCCTGTGTGGCTCAGTCAGTTAAGCATCCGACTTTGGCTCAGGTCATGATCTTGCAGTTGGTGAGTTTGAGCCCTGTGTCGGGCTCTGTGCTGACGGCTTAGAGCCTGGAGGTTGTTTTGGATTCTGTGTCTCCCTGTCTCTTTCTGGCCCTCCTCCCCTGCTCATGCTCTCTCTCTCTCAAAAGTAAACACTAAAAAATAAAATAAAAAAATAAAAGCTCTCTGGGTAATTCTGGTATGAAGCTGGGATTGAGAACGACTGGGCCAGATTATCTCTGACTTGCATGCCCTTCCCTCTGATCTCGGAGGCTCCCTGATGCCTGGTGGGCTGGTCCCACAGCCCGAGCTCTGCTGACTAAGACTCATGGAGAGAGGGCCTGGCTGGCTGGTGTAGCACAGTGGTCAGGCACTGGGCATGCCATGCGAGCACCGCAGGATGCCCCTCTCGTCCCCAAATCCCCAGGAGAGGACTTGGAATGGCCGCCATCAGCCGTGTGCTCCTCTGCCCTCTCTGGACAAAAGGACCATCTCGGACTTCTCCGATGCTGGCTTCTCTCCTGTGTTTCCGAGCTTGCTGCTAGTCCGTTTCAGCCTAAGTCAGTCAAGATGGCTCCCTGCCCGCTTCCTCTCTGCGCCCTGTGTTTCTGTCCTCCTCTGTCTGTCACTCAGGAGGTGACAGCACCTCAGAGGCTTCTCTTGCATCTTTTTCCCCTCACACCACCTCCCCACCTCACAGGCCAAGGGCTGCCCGGGTGGGAGCTGCAGCAGCTCCCAGGACCCTTGCTCACAGATACATAGATGCCTGCAGACCCCTCTGACTTGGAACTGGGGGTTCGGAGCACCTGCTTACCCAGCTGGCTTGTCTGGGGCAAGACCGGCTGTAAGCATCCCTCCCCTACTTCTGCGGTAGGAGTGTGTCTAAGATCTGTGTTATCTTGTCCTGTCCCCTTTCTCCCCACGGTCGCTGCCGGGTCCCGAGTGTCCCTGCAGTGGGCTTGTTAATTGGCGCTTCAGCTGCCTGATCGACTCTAATGCGGGTGAGCATTTATTTACCCCAGCAGCCGCCTCTCAGACAGCCGTTAATTGCAGGCACGAGAGAGACAATAATTATGGGATAATGGGTGGCTTTTGTGTGAGTCCTTCTCCTTGCACTGTGTCAGCAAACACGAGGGTTTGTTTCCTAACATTCAGCCACCCTGCTGAGGAGATGCCACAGCCCGGCTCACTCCACCCCTGTCATCCTCGGGGCCTCCCGTCAACCTGGGGTTTTGTCTTTGGGGGACAGAGAGCAATGTTCCTGCCTTCAAAATGTCGGCTCCTAATTCCCATGCAGGCATGACCCCATTTTTAGGATTTGTGAGGTGGAATTGGTGCCTTTTTGGAAAGTAACACCTGTTGTTTTTAAAAAGAGTGCTAAGGTGTATGCCTTATGCCACGGGGCCTTCTCACCTCTGTTAGTATTTCACAGTTGTGGTTAGTGTGTGGCCATTGTTTCATCATGCATTTCAGTGTGTGTGTGTGTGTGTGTGTGTGTGTGTGTGTGTGTAACGTTATTTTCCACAGATACTTCCAGGTAGGCCAATGGTCCATAAATTTGTCATTTGAAATAGCTATAAATAATTCTGTCAGGCTGCTTCATTACAGTATTTCTCTTCTCTTATTACTGGGAATTTGGGTTGTTTCCAATCTGTTGCTATTATGAATAGCTGTGCTACGAACATCTTTATATGTTACTGATTCCGCCCCCACCCCCCTCAGTTATTTCCCAGGGGGGTGAAGTGAATTATGAGTCATATTGATCTGGCACTGTGCTGGGTAGAGCCGAGGGGAGGAGGAAGCCGGAAGCTGCCAGGGCGGGAGGGGAGGGTTCCACCGCTTCCCTCCCCTCCTTGTCCGAAAGCACAGTTCCCTCGCGCCTCTTTACCACCCATCTCTAGTGCGACCCTTGCTCCAACTTGCCCAGTAACAATCCAAGTCAGTGCAATAGGGACCTGGTCCTCTGATTCACTACTCATCACCCCAAAACGCAGTGGCTCAGAGCAATGACGTTACCTCTCAGGGTTCTCTGGGTTACTGGGGTGCAGCAGGGGGCTTGCTTGGGCATCTCCTGCCCTTGTAGTCATCTGAAGGCTGGACTGGGCTTGACAGGCAAGGTGGCTCCTCACGTGGACGTCATTGGCGCCAGGGGAATTCAGTAGAGGGAGAGGTCGCTTCTGGCTGAGGCCATCAGGCCAGACCCCATGGAAGGCGTGCGTGTGTGTCAATCTGGGGCTGTTAACTGAGCACCTACATGTAGCTTCTTCATGTGGCTTGGACTCGCCTTGGGGACGTGGTAGTTGGTTCCAAGAGGGAGTGTGTCCTGGGAGAGTATTTCAGGAGACCCATGTGGAGGCTTAATACTTTTTCCCCCAACTTTATGGCTTTTTTTCTTTATTTATTTTAAAGTTTACTTATTTTTTTTAATGTTTTATTTATTTCTGAGAGAGAGAGAGAGAGAGAGACAGCATGAACAGGGGAGGGTCAGAAAGAGAGGGAGACACAGAATCTGAAGCAGGCTCCAGGCTCTGAACTAACTGTCAGCACAGAGCCCAATGCGGGGCTCAAACTCACGAACCGTGAGATCATGACCTGAGCCGAAGCCAGACACTTAACCGACGGAGCCACCCGGGGACCCTAAAGTTTACTTATTTATTTTGAGAGAGAGAGAGATTGAGAACATGAGCAGAGGTAGGACAGAGGAGGGGAGAGGGAGAGAGAGAGAGAGAGAGAGAGAGAGAGAGAGAGAGAGAATCTCAAGCAGGCTCCATGCTGTCAGTTCCAATTTCACTAATCACGAGATCATGACCCTGAGACAAAATCAAGAGTCTGATGCTCAACCGACTGAGCCACCCAGATGCCCTGGAAATCTTTTTCTTAGTCATCTGTACACTCAATGTGCAGCCCAAACTCACAACCCCGAGATCAAGAGTCACAAACGCCTCCTCTGACACACATGCCAGGTAGCCCTTAAGGTTGCTTATGCCCAAACCTCAGAGTTCACACAACACCACTTCTGTCATATTCTTTTTTTTTTTTTAAATTCTTTCACTTTTTTAAATGTTTAATTTATTTTTGAGAGAGAGATAGAGACAGCGAGAGCAGGGGAGGGGCAGAGAGAGAGGGAGACACAGAATCTGAAGCAGGCTCCAGGCTCTGAGCTGTCAGCACAGAGCCCAATGCGGGGCTCAAACCCAAGAACCATGAGAACATGATCTGAGCTGAAGTCAGACGCTTAACCGACTGAGCCACCCAGGTGCCCCCACTTCTGTCATATTCTATTGGCCCAACCGAAAGCCGCAGACCTGCCTGGATGCACAGGGAAGGCATAGACTCCATGTCTCAGGAGAGGAGCAGCAAAGAATTTGCAGTCATCCTTGCTCCTCTGCCCTGGGAGGAAACATGCCTTGATTAGTATCCCATGAACCCATGAGCTGCTGCCTCTGGGGAGGCCGTAAGAAACCCCACCCCTTCAGTTTCCATTCCAAATCCAGCTCTTCACAGGTACAGAAGTCAGGCGACCTCTTCTCAGAACCTTCCTGAGGCCCCCACAGAGGCTCTTCCTGCATCTGGCCTCCCTCCCCTTTCTCATCTTCGGCTGCACTGTCTCACACACCCTGGCCCTCAGTGACTGATGGGCTTGGCTCGCTAGGTTGTAAACTCCTGCTTGAAGGCAGGCACTCTGTCCTGCGCTCATTCATCTCCTCGCCCCACCCTACAGACCTAGCCAAGTGCCTGGCATGAAAAGGGCTGCCATAAATTCTATTTCCTCCTCCCTTTTCATACATTGGACACTCTGCTGTCTGTTGAATGAACAACTCGATTATCTTATTGAAAGGCAGAGGGTGGGGAAGAGGACAAACATTTGCCAAACGCTTAATGTGTGCATTTGCTGGCACTGGCTAGGAGCTTATGCATCTAAATTATCTCACTTAATTTATACGGCAAGCTGCGAAGGGCGTAGGAGTATCCCTGCTGTACAGATGACAAAGCTACGGTGCAGAGATGTTATATGGTATGTCCAAGGTGCCATCGCTGGGTCACATGGCTAAAAAGCTATAGAGCCGTCATTGAAACGTAGATTCTTGGGCACTTAGGCCAAATCTTCTCTCCCGCCTACGCTTAAGCTCTTGGAACCTCACTTTCATCATCTGTGAAACTGAGAGGACAATAGTTGTTTGCTATTTGGATGGAAGGAAGGAAGACCCGTAGAGCATCCTGTGCTCCGTGCAGAGTAAGCGTGCACTCCTCATGTTGCCCAACGTGTCATGACGTGACTTCCTATTCTCAGGGGTTTGGCAGACACTATATATTTGGGATGGCATTCTGGCTTGTGACGGCTGATGGAGCTGCCCCACCAACATCTCCGGTGTGTGGGTTGTTCACCAACACACGCGTAATTACTCTGGTGCACGCTTCCTGGTTACATCCTTCCCTCCCTCTGTGGCATGCCCGGAGCAATTTCCCCTGGACTGCCCTTCTTTCTAATCGCCGTGCAGAGTGACAGCGCCCAGTCACCCAGGCGGCCCCCCTTACCACAGCCTGGCCTGGGGAGCCCACTTCCCCCATTAATTGCTTTTGTTTGCTCCTTGAAAATTAATCCCAATGAGAACTCATTAATGCTCTTTCATTTTCCTCATCCCCATTCTCACTTGCCCCCTCACCTCTCCACTCTGATTCCATGTTGGGGTCTCTCCGGGTCTCATCACACACAAGGACCCCAATGGTGAAGAGTGTGGTGGGGGCGTTCCGCCAGATGACACGGACTGGAGAGGAGACTATGGCACTGGGGAGGGGGCTTGGTGGCAGAGCCAGGGATGGCAGTAATTTATGTCTTTCCTTCCCTGATGCCCTTCCCTCTTATTGCTTTGGCTCTGGTCTCGTCATTCTCTGGCTCGAGATGCTGCCTGGGAAGGGAGAGCTGGCTAGTCTCGGCGTCCGTTAGTCTGGTCTGGTCCTCTGTCTCTTCATTCCAAGGCCAGACCTCTCTCCCCCTCCTCTGCCTGGCTACTGATGTATAGCATGGACTTGCCAGAGTCACAGAAGGCAGAGGAGGTTGAATTTTTTTTTTCTTCTTAACTCTTCTCACACCCTTCCCTCCAAAGATCCAAACTGAAAAGTCTGAGAGTCCAGAAAGATGTGAGTTTCTTAGAATTCTTTCCTCCTAGCACTAGTCATTTGGGAGAGCAGAACACTCAGGGGAGGGGAGATGGAATCCACCCTGGCAAACTGCCAGCCAGGGGCCGTGGAGTAAGCCTGTCTAGACCCCACTCTCTACATCTCTCTGGTCTGGCATTAGCAGGGGCTCCTCTCAGACCGTTGCTAGCTTTTGTGATTCTGTTCCAGTCTGATTCTGTTCCTGGATGCCTGGAGTTTCACAAACCTTCAAGTGCAGAAAAGCATTTCCTACACCCATGAGGGTTTGCAAATATATGTCCTTCATGCTGACAAGCCCGCAGTGGGATGGGTGATTCTGCAGAACGTTTTCCAACACACACACACACACACACACACACACACACACACACACACACAAACACACTCACATGCGCCCCTTCCATGGGGTCTGGCCTGACGGCCCTCGCCGGAAATGACCTCTCTTTCCACTGAATTCCTCTGGGACCAATAACTCAGTACACTTAACAGAAAATCTATGCTTTTTTTTTTCTAAGTTTATTTATTTATTTTTGAGAGAGAGAGAGAGAGCGTTCAGCAGAAGGGCAGAGTGGGGGAGGGAGGGGACAGAGAATCTCAAGCCGGCTCCGCACTGTCGGTGCGAAACCCAATGTGCAGCTCGAACTCACGAACCATGAGATTGTGACCTGAGCGAAAATCAAATGTTGAATGCTTAATTGACTGAGCCCCCCAAACACCCAAAAATCTATGCTTTTAAGGGTGCCTGGGTGACTCAGTTGAATGTCCAACTTCAGGTCAGCTCATGATCCCATGGTTTGTGAGTTCAAACCCCATGTTGGGCTTTACACTAGCAGCATAGAGCCTGCTTCAGATTCTCTGTCTCCCTCTCTCTCTGACCCTCCTCTGCTGGCTCTCATTCTCTCAAAGATAAATAAATAAACATTTTTTAAAAAAATCTATGATTTAGTTGTAGGGTGTAGTAGATCACATTGGATTAATAAATTGGGGCTGGATCATAGAAGGCCTTGTATTCCGAGGTAAGGAATTCATCCTCTATCCCGTAGGCAAGGAGATACAATGAAGGCTTGTGAGCCAGGGCATGACAGAATCGTCATTTGGAGAGAGCAGGGAGACAAATTCAGAAGCACACTTTCATCTCCAGGGCAATGGGACTGGGGATAACACGGCTCAGGCAGGTTGCTGGGTCATGTTTACTCCATACCCATGTGTCCTCATGTTTAATCTAGACTGATTGTATGGACAGGGAAGATTGATTGGTAATGGAGGTTTCTTTTTTTTTTAATGTTTATTTATTTTTGAGAGAGAGAGAGCACGCGCACAGGTGGGGAAGAGAGAGAGAGGGAGACACAGAATCCGAAACAGGCTCTAGGCTCTGAGCTGTTAGCACAGAGCCCAATGTGGGGCTTGAACCCACGAACCGTGAGATCGTGACCTGAGCCGTAGTTGGATGGTTAACCAACTGAGCCACCCCGGCGCTCCTCTTTTTTTTTTTTTAATGAGTATTCATTTTTAAAAATTTAAATCCAAGTTAGTTAACATATAGTGTAATAATGGTTTCAGGAGTAGAATTTAATGATTCATCACTTATAAGGTATAACACCCCGTACTCATCCCAACACCTGTCTTCCTTAATGCCCATCCTGCATTTAGCCCATCCCCCCACCCAACACCCCTCCAGCAACCCTCAGTTTGTTCCCTGTATTTAAGAGTCTCTTATGGTTTTCCTCCCTCTCTGTTTTTATCTTATTTTTGCTTCCCTTCCCTTATGTTCATCTGTTTTGTTTCTTAAATTCCACATAGGAGTGAAATCATATGAGATTTTTCTTTCTCTAACTGACTTATTTCGCTAAGCACAATTCACTCAAGTTCCATCCACGTTGTTGCAGGTAATGGAGGTTTCTGATAACATACTCAGCCATTTCAGGGGCTCAGTAGGTGAGGGTGGCAATCCAAGACCTCAGGAAAATCTTCAGGGACAGAGTTGAGTTGGTGACTGGAGGCAGGAGGGTTATGGGTAGGGCGTAGGGAACCAGATGAGGGAATAGGTGGGGTGACCCCTTAGAAAGGCCCTGATTGACACTAGAGAAGTTTACATTGAGTCACCCCCATATGTAAGGGCTTTTACCCTGGAACCCCTTAGAGGCACCTCTTAGAGGCACCCAATAGAATTATTTGTTGACCATCAAAGTAGTTGAGGCAAAGTGACAGAGGACTGTGGTAGAACAGTGGTGCGGGTAGAGGGGGAATTGAAAGAAGGTACAGCTATACCCATGTCACATGGGCACCAACAGCCCTGTTACAAGTCTCAACATAGCTGGCCCTTCCGTTTCCCCTAGGGGCTCAGCCCTCACTGCCCAGATAGAAAAGGGGGAGGTGGGGGTGACATGGCTCCTTGTCTATCAGCTTTCTCCCAAGGTCACTTTTGTCTTCCCCCATCAAAACGGGCACCATCTTCCTGGCACTGCCATCTCAGGAGCTGCCATCCCCAGGTGCCCTGGCAGAGAGCAGAGAAGGGTGTAGCTGCCTACTGAAGCTTCAAAGATGCATTTGAGAGATGGGCTTGTCCTTCAGACTGCTCTCTAATCCTGAAAAATAGTCCTCCCCCCACCCCCTCTTACCAGGAGGGCCCTTCTCTAGAGCCTTCCTCTGGTGGGGGTGGAAGGGAAGGACTCAGTTCAAGGGGCCCAGCCTGGGTGTCTGTCCATTACTGAGGGGAGTTCTCTGCATGCTGGGCCAAGGCCAAGCTAAACATCCCCCTTCTGGCTGCCCCAGCCCTTCTGTTTTCCTGGCCTTGGCTGGGAATGGGCGGTTGGGGATCGACTGTAGGTTAACCCTTGAGAGGCCAAGGGGAAGGAAGGAGTCCAGTGGAGAAGTATCTCTGTCGGATTCCTAGATAGGTGGTCTCACCCAACCACGTCCAGAGCCGTCCTCCGATGGTGATCTTATTAGGAGTATAAATGTGTTTCATAGATCGTTAGAGAAGTTCTTTGGGTGGTCAGGGTCTTTGAGTCCTGCCCTTTCTCAGCCCAGAGATTGAAGAGCTCCCTGAGCAGGATGTAAGGGTGTTTTGTTCCAACCCACCTTGTTGCCTGACCCCGGCTACCTCCTCCCTTGGACCTGGGGGTCCTGGGGGTTTGTGTTAGCCACGCTGTCTCATTCTCCTGCCCAGGAGCTGGCTTGCTTCAGGGGAGCTTTTTCGGGGTCCCCAGGTGCAGCATGTCTAGTCCACACTACCTGCTTCACCCCATGCTTCCAGGGAAGGTACTGGATTCTCTTCCTTCCCCATCCCTGCTAGTCAGCATCCTATTACTTTTGGCCTTTTGTGTCTCCCACCCAGAGAGAAATGGCTCAAGGCCAGACCTCGTCAGAACTCACGACTTCAGAGGGACCTTACAGTTTTTAGCAGGCTGGCTGAGAACTCTGTGTCTATTAAGAGCAAGAGGAGTGGACATCGCTTACGTTTTTAAGGGAGCTCGTTGCCAGCAAAACCCTGGGCTTTCCAATAGAACAGTCTGAGGCCCTCTTGACCTCTGAGGCCCCTGAACTTGCCCAATCTGGAGGTGGGTCCCTAACTCTTGGTCCTCGGAGTGACAGGAGAATGGGGCCAAGGAGGCTCCTCCCCGTAGGACCAGCCCTCGTGTTTCTGTTCACCACACCCTTGAGGGCCAAGTCCTGGGCTGCCCAGCAGAGAGAGAGATGGTCTCTGAGCCTCAGAAACAGGGCTCCTGTCTGGACATTGGCACTTCCATAAGATGTATAACTTCAGCTCATGCACTATCTCTGCTGAGGCCCGACTGTTTATCAGCTGAGGACCTGGAATAATAATATAAGGCTTTTTTGGGTTCTATGAAGCCACAGTGAAAAAGCTCTGCGAATGTCAGAGATGATGATGATGATGATAATGATGATGATGATGATGATGATGATGATTAAATGTTTGTTTATTTTTGAGAGAGAGGACATGCAAGCAGGGGAGGGGCAAAAAGCGAGGGAGACAGAGGATCTCCATGCTGACAGCAGCGAGCCCAATATGGGCTCGAACTCATGAACTGGGAGATCAGACCTGAGCTGAAGCTGGACACTTAAGCCACTGAGCTACCCAGGCGCCTCTCAGGGATTATTATTAATGTTACGACCTGCAGGCGAGACAGAGAAGCTCCGTTAGCCTGTAGCTTCCTCCCCGTGGGAGTGAAGGAGAAGGAGCCAGGTGGTGGGAGTTTCGTGCTCCTCTGAGTCACCCTGTGTTGGGCCAAGCCCTGGAAGGGGAGAGAAGCCCCAGTCATCCCACAGACACGAATCTGAGGCCCAGATCACACCTCCCGCCCTGTCCCTTCTGTCTTCTTCCTCCCCACTCCTTGCCTGCATGTCCCGTTTCCCTCTTATGGAGCTGGGGTGCCTCTGGCTCTCCTGGGCAGGGGGCCCCCAGCAGGCCCCCCCCCCAATGTGCTCTGACTGGTGGCCTTGTCCCTATGGGGGCTGGCTTGCAGAACCCGACAGAACCCTGCCTCCTCCTTAGGTGTGGCAGGAACTCTCATTTATGGTAATGATACCTTGCATTTATAGAGCGACGTTTTCTCCGGGAGCCCAGAGCACCTCTCCTTCCGCGTGCATGCTCCCCTCGCTCTGGGGGTGTGAGCTGAGGGAAGGGATCATCGCAGCTTGGTAGCTGAGCCTCGGAGGTGTTCAGTGGCTTGCCTTGGTTTGGTGCAGCTGGCAAGTGGCAGAGCCCGGATTTGAGCTTCAGAGCCATGACCGCCCCCGGATTAATGGGAGGTCCCCAGAATGTAAGCAAGGCTCTTGTTGGGCCCCTTCCTTGGTGCCTAAAGGGTCAGTGTTCACCACCTGCTCCATGCCTGCTTGCCCCCTGGCTTTGGTGTGGGTTGATGCCCAGGCAACCTTGGCCTTGTGGTCCCTGAAGGTCAGTGAGTGTGAGGAGGTGAGAGGCGGTCACCTTGTGACCACCCGGCAATGGGCATGAATATGGAACAGGCAGCTTGGATGAATACAAGTGAACCCTGTGTCCCCTTCATCGGTGTGCCCCCAAAGGGCGGCTCTGGGCAGGCTCCTCTGGCTCCCTTGATTGGCCCCTTGGTCTGAGGTGGAGCCTCCTTCCTGGCACTCCGCCCTCAGGAGGCAGGTGGATCGGTCCACTGATCTCTCCTCCGGGAGCCAGCCGCCATCAGGTAGGAAAGGGACCTTCCGGGCCATGTGGTGTGTCTGCGAGCCACCTTCCGCACACCCCTCCTGGGCTGGGAAGGGCTGGGAACTCCCCCCTCCTCCCCCCACCCAGGACAACTGGGCCGGGAAAGGCCGCTGGGGCCACTGGAGGTGTGGGGCTATGGGAGCGGGGGGGGGAGGGGGGGTGATGGGTGGCCCAGGTTATAGGTTTCTGGGGGGCCTCTGGAACCCTCCCTGCTCCATCTCTTCTCCCCCAGTCCCTGCTGCTGTGTTCTCCTTCTTTCTCTCTCCCTGTCTCTCCTCTCTTACTCAATTATTTCCTTGGCATATTTGAGCCCTGGAATGTGCCAGGTCTGGTGCTCCTCGCTTGTATTCCTGCCCTTCCCAAGGACTTCTCCAGGCGCCCCGTACCTTCTCTCCCTCTCCTTTCTGAATCCTCCCTCCCTTTCTCCCTCTATCTTCTCTCTCTCCCCTTGAGCCCTGCAATCAGCAGCACCAGGAAGTGCTAAGGGAAGGACCAGCGTGGGAGGTGGCAGCTGTTTGCCTAAGGCGGAGTTGGCTGCAGCCTGGGCCCCTGGGCTGGGCTGGGCTGGGCTTCAGCATGGGCGCCTGTCCTTCCCATACCTTCTTCCTTCTCCCCTCCTCCCCTTCCCCACTCTGGCATCTAATGGAGCCAGAAAGGCAAGGAGGCATTTGCCCCAGCCATCCCAGGGGCTGCTTTGTGGAGATGCTATTTCATTTTCAGACCCCAGGGTAGTGAGAGGCTAACTTCAATATGGGGCTGGAAAACCCAGTTTTCAACTCCGAGCCAACGTGGTCCGGGGAGGAGGGGGAGCGTGGAATTTTGTCTCCAAAGACCGAGTGGGGCCCCTCCGCTATCAGCTGGTGGAACCTTGAGAGTGTTGCTTTCTTTTATGTAGTAACGTCCCTACCTCTGTCCCAGGATCTGGCCATAGAAGGCGAGGTGGGACATGTCTGGTGCAGCCTGGGCGTCCTCTCCCATCATGTCCTCAAGGGTGGGAGCCGCAGGGACCGGAGCCAGTGGCCTGGCTAGCTCGGAGGGGTTGATTGCACTGTGTTTATATCACCACAGTGATAATCGCAAAGGGTCAGACTTTTATTAAAAATAAATAACTTTGTATCATAGAAAATTGCAGACACATACAGAAGTAGAGAGAATAGTGTACAATAACCTCCAGGCCCCGGAGTTTCAGTAATTCTGAAGTCGGCTCATGGCCCCTCTTGTATCAGACATCCTTCCAGTTCTTTCTACCTTCTGATTATTTTAAGTAAATCCTACGCAGCTTTGCATTTCATCTGTAAAGATAGGAACTCTTTCTGTTTTGTTTTCTTTCTTTATTTTTTACTTTTTAAAATGGTACTTATTTAGATTCAAGATAGTTAACATACAGTATAGTAAAAAGATCGGGACTCTTAAATAGATATATCATTATCACACCTAAACAGAATTAGCATTCCTTAATGTAATAAAATATCCAGTTAGTATTCATATTCCTCTGATTATTATATATATTTTTCCCTCTTGTCTTTAATTTGGATCCAAAGAAGTCCATACAAATTGTGATTGGTTGTTACAGATATTTAAGTCACTCTCAGTCTATATTCTTTTTCTCCTTCCTTCTCTCTTGCAATGTTTTGCTCAAGAAACTGGGTGGTTTGTCCTGTAGTGTTTCACAGTCTGGACGTGGCTGATTGCATAACCATCATGTCGTTTAATGTGCTCTACTGTCTCTGTATTTCCTGTATGTGTAGTTACTTTTAGTGTTGGATCGAATCCAGGTTCCTTTCATTTACTTGTTGGGGGGAGTGTGCAAGAATCCCGTGGTTGCACGGTGTACATCTATCAGGAGACACACAATGTCTGGGTGTCTCTCCTTTTGTGATGCTCCAGCCTTGATGATCATTGCCTAGATATCCATTCATTCATTACAGGGTAACTGCCTATTAATGACTCTCTCTAATTAGACGTTGCTCTGTACTCCCACAATAATGGCCCCCTACTTTGGGAAGAGGCCTCCTTCTCTGAGAAGTGTTGCTGTGGAAGCCGAGACCCCATGGCAACACGGTGCCGCCCCCCCTACCCATTCTGGCCTCTCTCTGGGCTGCTAAGACCAGCATCCCATAAATACCAGGTTGGGAATCCTGGAAAGAGTCCTCTGCATCTCTATCCAGTCAAATTTCAAGTCTTTGTGCTGATGGAGAGAGTCAGAACCCAAGACACTCTAACATTTCCAATTAGCTCTGAAATACAGTTCAGCCATATTTAATCAGATTAATGGTCAGACACAAATCTTCCCTGACAGTCCCTTATACCCACCCCTGGCTCATACTACCATCAGTGATCTAATAATAACTCTTCATAATTGTATAATAGTTTATGGTTTGTAAAGCCTGCACGCACACACACAGACATGAGAAGGTAAGAGGGAAGCACTGGGGTTGGCTTGCTTGAGTATGGGTTTTGATCTACCGCTTTCTAATTGTTTGGTCTTGGGCAAGTTAGCTACCTTCTCTCTGCATCCATGTCTCCACCTACCTTACAGGGTTGTTATGAATCGATGGAGATGGCGCAAACGAATAACACGGTCCCTGACACACAGTAGGCGTTCGGCACATTGTTAGCTATTGTTCACAGCAATCAAGTCTGTGACTGTGAGGCTCTGCTGACACCACCCAGGACAGGGCGGCAGCAGAGGGAAGCTGACCGGTTATCACAGGGGTGGGATTATGCACTTCTGACTGCAGGATCCAGCAAGAAGGAGGTCTCAGCAGCGTTTTCTTTCTTGTCCACCCCGGCCGGTCATCTCCATGTGGCTAGGGCTCGTGCCAGAATCTTAACGAGGATGAGGTTATACCCCAAGTCAGGAACTTGCTCGCAGAAGCACAGAGGGTCAGAAGCCATGCCTCCTGCCACCCTGGCTGTCTGATGCCTGTTCTGCCCTTTCCTCAGGACCGGGAGCCAGCGGGAGGGGGGTAGTAGGAGGACGTGGGGCTTGGCTTCGACTCGCCCTTGTTCTTTTCCCTTTTGGAGGCCTGGGCCGTCTCTTGCCCTTGAGGAGGCCCCCTGAGGCCTCAGGTCCTGAGAGCCAGGTGGATGCGCCTGCTCCCCGGGAGCTGGGGGTCCCCTGGGGCCTGGCACAGCTGCTTGCCCATCTGCCCATGCAGATCGGTGATGGAAATCTGCAGTTAGACAATTAGACCCAGCAGCCTGCCTCGGCAGAGGAGAAGCCTACTCGCGAGGTGCCGCTCAACCACAGGGGCTCCCAGCACTCTCCTTGGCCTAAGTGGGCTAGAGACTCCAGGCCAGAAAGGGCTCCAGAGGTGGGGCTCCTAGAAGTGTGGAGGGAGGAGGGGAGGGCAGACAGGGGAGTGGGAGGCTGGTAGATACCAAGCTCATTTGCTCTGCGTTAGCTCCTCATCACTGGCTGAGGCCTGTCACTCTCCACGTGCTGGGCAATACAGACAGTAAGACACCATTTTGTGGGCCTTGGGAGAAACACAGAAAGGAGCACTGCTGAGGATAAACAGGGAGCGAGGCCTGCATTCCAGGTGGGAAGGAGACGTAGGAGGGCTGGGCGAACATAAGCACTGGCGCGTCTTTCTTAGGCATCAGAAAAGGAAGACTCGGTACATAATGAACAAAATGAAATTCTATATTTCGGTTTCACTGGCCTCCTGCCTGTTATATCCTTGAACTACTTCTTCTGCTGGGTGCTCAGCCTTGTGACTCAAGCATGTGAGCCCAGAGTGACAGAGTTTCCATCCCAGGCAGAGGAGAAGGGGAGGGGAAAGACTGGGGAGAGGAAGGAACCCAAGTGGCTGCTTTGCCCATAATTTCACTCTGTAAGGGCAGCTGGTACAGAGCAGGGTTCTGTCTGGATCAGTCTGGCCTGATGATGGGGTCCCAGGGTTTGGCAGTGAGCAGAGTTCAAGGGCGCACATTTAGATCAGGCAGTCAGAATGGGGACGATGGGGGCAGTGGACGCTGAGTGAGGTCAGATTGAACTTTCTCCCTGAGTCCCGGTGCCAGGATCTTGGCTGGCCCACAAAAGGCACTCATGGAATGTGAATTGAATGAATGAATGAATGAATCAAGGAATCCAGGAATGAATCAATGAATGAACCAACCAGTCCCGGGAAAGGAAAGAGGGTTTGATTACATGTCTCCTGAGACCTTTTACATTCTCTAGCTTGATCTAAGGGTCAGACTTAGGGGTCAATCAGAAAAGGTTGTTTGTCAGAAATGTGTGGTAAATTGAAGTGAAGCTTGATTATCTCTCCACAGAGCACTGCTTTGTCAGCTAACCAGGATTTGGGCTTCTCTCCTTTCTGTTTTATCTCCACATCTCTGCATGTGCTCACTTGGACAGGGTGCCTGGGGCCACACACAGAGGCCTCAGAGTATGAGCTGGGACCTATCTGTAGCTCCCCGCTCTGTGTGCCGTCTTGTCCCTCCTTGGCTTCTGAGTCTGAGTCTCAACCACCTCAGTCTTCTTCCCAGGGCTTCACACACCACGGGCACTGATAAAAAAAAAAAAAAAAAAAAAAAAAAAAACTTTCTGTATTAAGAAATGACTGTGGGGGCTCTGGCTGGCTCAATAGGTGGAGTGTGAGACTCTTGATCAGGGTCATGGGTTCGAGCCCCATATTGGGTGTAGAGATTACTTCAAAAAATAAAATCTTCAAAAAAAAAAAAAAACGGAAAAGAAATGGCTGTGACTTGGTGGAGGCAGGAGAGAGAAACTTCCTCGATCCTGCCTTCTCAAGCCCTGTCTTTTCTGCCTGGCCTTTGCGGGGCAGATTGCCATTGAGGAACAGTAGAGCTGGGTATCCATTCCTGCCCTCTGGGCCCCTCAAACTCAGGGGCCTGGTGTCTCAGCGGGCAGAAGGGGCATGAAACCGGAGCCTGCCCCCATCCGTAGAGAAAGTCGGCTACAGCAGGACTGGACACGTCGCGTGCTCAGCAGCCTGCCCCACAAAGCAGCTTAGGAGAAAATTAAGTGGATCCAGGCCAGGGGAAGTACAGCCCGTTGTGCTGGACTGATTAGGAAGGGGGCAGGGCGGGGCAAGAAACAGGGGCACTACCCCTTTATGTGCTCAGTCCCATCCATCAGTCAATTGCGGCTCAGCTGTACTTGGCATTGGTCACCTGGAAATGGCCCTTATTGCTTCTCCCCAGGCCCATCCCTTGACCCCTTCTTCCCCCCAGCCACTGAGATCTTTGTAGGACTAAGTGACCTCTAGGGACAGCCAGGGAGCCGAGCTCTGCTCTCTGGCCTCCTCCTGGGTTTTCTCCCAGGCTCCTCTACAAAATCACCAAGAGGGACCTTTCTCAGTGTTCTGGGTTCTGAGAAAATTTTAGTTTGTCGCCAACAGCGTTTTGTCCTCTAGCTAGGAGGGCAAGCGTATCCAGATCTTCCGGAGGAAGCGAGGCCCAGCGAGTATGCCTACAGTCACATGCGGGCCACAGGCTCACTGCGGTGGGCACTGAGCCCTCAGCCTCCCAGCCGGCCCTGAGGCCTGAGCTTTCAATGTTTCTGAGCATGAAGATTTCATGTAGTGCACACAGGTGCTCTGCCAAGCCAGAGGCTTAGTTCATGTGCAAGTCCTGCAGTAAGCGACTGTGTCTCTGTTTTAGGACAGAAAGTCCTGCATTTGAGAACCCCCTCGGTGCTGGGCAAACTGGGACAGTTGGCCAGTCTCTGCCTGGGGATGCTCCCTCTGCCAGCCCTCTAAACCCGGTTTGCATTTCTCTGTGTTACTTAAATCACGGGGAACATTTCTTCCCACCAGTCAGCTTCTGTGGGCTGACCCCAGAGATGGGGACTCACAGATAACTGTTTCCTCCTCTCTGCTCGCAATTGGGGCAGCGGAAACAGAGCCTGGCCCTGGCTCCTGCCAGTCCGCTGCTGAGATGTCTGGTCAGATCCCGCCTTCCCACATCTCCCGTCCTCTAGATAACCCCAAGCAACGTCTGGTCTCTGGTCTCCTTTGCCCGCACGCGTTCCCTCTGCCAAAGGATGAAGATGCATACAGGTGACACCTAGCCTTTTTCAGTGAACAAAGAAGCTGCAGTCCATGGAGTTTAGTAAGCTGTCGGGCCATATACAAGCACTAAGGTCAGAATCCACCTCCAATTCAGTGCCTTTCAGCACAAAACCTTCAGCTGTTTTTTGTTTTGTTTTGTTTTGTTTTATTTATTTATTTTTGAGACAGAGAGAGACAGAGCACAAGCAGGGGAGGGGCAGAGAGAGAGAAGGAGACACAGAATCTGAAACAGGCTCCAGGCTCCGAGCTGTCAGCATAGAACCCGATGTGAGGCTCGAACTCACAAACTGTGAGATCATGACCTGAGCTGAAGTCGGATGCTTAACAGACTGAGCCAGCCAGGCCCCCCAAAACCTTCAGCTTTTGCGACTTCTGGGATAGTCTCCGTGGCTCCAGATCACCTCTTCTGTGTCTTATCCCTCCAGATTTTGTCAGAGAAAACCAGCCTCAGAGGTGACTGTTTCTACATTCTCTGTCTTTGGCCTCTGTCCCTGTCTAGTTGGGGGGCAGACTTGCCTGTCTGAGTATCAGTCTCCTTTCTGACAGGGCCCGAAAACCAGCCAGAGCTAGAAGAGCCCAGCCTTGTCCTTCCTATGCCATCTCATGAAGGGGTTATTCACTGAGGCCCCTCTCTTTATTCTATTTATAAGTCTTTTCAGCTTGTCTTTGTCCCAGTGACAAACATGGCTCTACCCTCCTTAACCCTGCCCTCTACTTCAGCTTTGGCTGAGATGCTAGAAATTTCCTTCCATCCTCTGCCCTTCGTAATCCATAGCCCTGGCTCTTAACAAGCGTGTCTGGCGATCAGGTCGGAGAGGAGAGCTAGCTGGGTGGGCGGACAGGCCCACGGGGGTGGCAGCAGGACTCTGGGGTGCAGACACTGGACAGGACTTGTGAGGTCCTGGTGCAGCTGATACACGTTCCCCTGCCCTCCCCCCCCCCCCCCCCTCCCCCCCCCCCGGCTGGGATTTTTATTACAGTTCGTTACAGCCGGAGGTGACTCACGCGGACTCAGGCAGAACCCTGGGGCCCAGGGCAGAAGTGTGACCTCAGTTGTCACTCAGCACTCGTCAGAACACTCACTCGGTACGCTTGTAATGAGAAGTGAGTGATGGCCACGGACGGCGGGAGCGTATGACCTGTACTTGGCGAACACGGTCAGGAGCACGGCACCGCTCTGGAGTGAGTCTGCCGAGGTCCTCCCAAGTGCTCCCGCTCTGGGCGTCTCACCTCATTTTGTCTCCTCTGTGAAAGGGAGACGCTAACAGCCATCTCCGAAGGTGGTTGCGAAGACACGAGTTGCATTTAGAATCACGCCTGATACAATGTATGTGGTTGAATGGCCAGGACCGGTAACTAGCTCCCGCCCTCCGCCCCTTGCCTCTTCAGTAAGTTGTTCATTCATTTGACAAATATGTATCGAGTGCCTGCCCTGTGCCAGGAATACAAGGATAAACTTGTTCAGAGTTTCCACACAAGCACCTTCTAAGGCCCTCTGTGTTTTGCCACAGCCCTTTCTTCCTTAAGGTTCAGTGGCAGTGACTGAGGTTGAGAAGTGGGTGGTCACTCGGAACTCATTTAGCTCTTCAGGATCCTAGTCTGGCGTGGGGGGGCAGAAGCCACTCTCCCTGAGACTCAGGGGACCTGAATTCTATCGGTGACCTGGCTGGGAACCAGCTGGGGCCCGTGGAAAGGTTACTTCATCCTTCTGGGCCTCCACAACCCCATCTTTCAAATGGAACCTTGTAGGGTCCCTCCTACCTTGTAGGGGTGCCATGCAGAAACAATGAGATTGTGGACACACAAGTGAAAGCGATTTATAAATGTCAGGCTGGGGTGGGACAAAGAGGGGACAGTTTCCAGGACAGCTCCCAACGTACGTGCAGAGGTGGGCCTCCCTCCGGGAAGGGCCTGAGTGCAAACTCCTTGAAGGCAGTGCTTGGCACATAATAGATACTCAATAAATGCCCGGCCCATAATTGTAGACCCTCAGTAAATGTCTGAGGACAATGTGGATGGACCAAATAGATGCAACCAGCGTAAATGCAGGAAGGCATCGAGGCCCAAGAAAATGCAATGCCAAGGCAAGATCAAGATTGGGCATGTCTATCAGGGAGGGCTTCCTGGAAGAGATGGTTCTGATTTGGGATGGGAAGAAGAGGAAGAACTCGCATCAGAAAAATGACCCTCCGTGAGACAGGAAAGGCATTTGCAAACTCCCCAGGGCCAGCGAGGCTTATTTGTCCTTGGGGAAGCAGGTCACAAAAGAAAAGAGTTGAGTGAGAGGGGTAAAGGATGTTGGTCAAGTGCCCTTGAAGCCCAGGCCTGGGAGTTTGCACGTGCAGCAGCCACGGCTGGGTTTTGCGAGAGAAAAAATGCTTGGTGAACGTGCAGGAGCGCGTCCCAGAAGCGTGGTGGCAAGCAGACCACAGGAGGCCCATTCTCTGCTGTCTCCCCATGAAGGGCAGAATCCCAGCGACTCTTCCTCCTCCGTAGCCCTGGATAATAGGGACAGTGTGGCTGCAGGGGCCTGGGGCCACCTGCCAAGCGGCCACTAATGACGCTTTGAAAGTGGCAAGAGCTGAGAGGCTGCTCTCTGGAGAGCAAGGGCGCTGGCTTCCCCGGGGGTGGCCTTGCTCATTAGGGGTCTGGGAACTTCTCTTGCAATGGAAAGGGAAGAGAACAGAGAATTTCCACACGGCTGCCTAGAATGTGAGGATGGAAGTCACACAGCTTAGAGCCTTGAGGTTGATAGACCACTATTTCCTCCTTTTGAGAAAGAAGTTTAGGCGCACACAGGTCCTCATTTGTTAACATATTTAAATTGGGCAACGTGAGACTGAGGGAAAGGGATGGTCACCCAGACCTAAGGTCCCACCTACACTCTGCCACCTGCTGTGTGACCTTCAGCAAGTTTCTCGGCCTTTCTGGGCATCGCTGTTCTCATCTACCAAAGCCTTTGTCAGAGGGTTAAATCAAGGATTAAGAAACATGGTGTGTCAGAAGCACAGACAATAGCACATAATGAAGTGTTCGGGAAGCAGTCGGGCTTTCTGCTTTTGCTCTCTTCTTCCCAATGTCCCTTAGTCTTCCACTCAAGGAGAGGAGGCAGAGTGTGCACTGCAGAGACCCGGGGGTGGCTCCTGGCACCTGCTTTTCCCACCCCTGTAGCGGGCCGGGCCCTCTGTGCCCACACAGTCCTGAGCACAGGGGGCCACCAGACAGCAAGGCTTCCTCCCTCTCCTTCATACCCTGGCACCTAACGGTGGCTGGCGTAGAGCAGACATTTACTAGATGCTTGTCGGGTGAAGGATGGATTTGACTTGGTCCTTTAAGACTCACTGTCTAGTAGGGGAGGTAGACTTCTAAACAAAGAATTGAGAAAACTAAGCTTAGGTGCACAGAGTGCTTTGCAAACAGAGGAAGGAAGACTGCTGGGTGGAAGGAGGAGGAGCCTGGAGGCCAGGGGGAGGGGGAGGAAGGGGTGCAGCCAGCCCAGAGGCTGAGCTGCACGGGGGCCGCATGGAACAGCATGGTGAGGGGCTGGAGCACAGAGAACACTTCTGGACTCTCAGGAGGGGGCTGGAAGGTGGGCTGGCTTGTGAAGAGCTTTGACAGCCCTACCTGGGAGCCTAGATTTCATCTCTCAGGGGGTTAAGCAGGGCCCAGGGCCCAGTTTGTGTCTTCTTTTTTTTTTTTTTTTATAAATTTTTTTTTTAATGTTTTATTTTTTTATTTATTTCTAGGAGAGAGAGAGACAGCATGAGCAGGGGAGGGTCAGAGAGAGAGGGAGTCACAGACTGAAACAGGCTCCAGGCTCCGAGCTGGCAGTCAGCACAGAGCCCGACGCGGGGCTCGAACCCACGAACCGCGAGATCATGACCCAAGCGAAAGTCGGACGCCTAACCGACTAAGCCACCCAGGCGCCCCCCCAGTTTGTGTCTTCTTGTCTCCTTGCCTCCATCCTTAGGGTCCTGCGCTGACAAGTTACCTAAGGATCAGAGAGGCTTGCGGCCTGCCTGAGGTACACAGCAGATTAGCTCTAAGATCAGAATAGGAGCTCAGTGCCCTTGGCTTCCACTAAGCGGTGCTCTGTGTAGGGAACTCGGCTGCTGGTGTTGCTTGACTCCTGCTGCCATCCTTGATGCTCGCGAGGGTCATCACTCCAGCCGTGGCCTCTGGCTGACACTATTCCGCAGTCTACCTTTCAACAACAGCCTTGTCCATTCAAGGAGCCCAGTGTGATTGAGCTCGGAGCCCCCCTCCCCCTCCCAGTTCTTTGGCACAACGAAGGAGCCATGAGATCCTCTGGGAGAGCTTCCTGCTTCATTTCCAGGTGCCCGGCTGCCTGGGTTTGGCTTGAGGACTTGTTTTTCAAAAGAGACGGGGCCAGGGTTTGCAGACTGTTACGGCGTGATTCTGGATTTTTTGGAGGTCAGTGCCTCTGTCCCCCAATCCGCCCTCACCTACTCCAGTGATCTACTTTCAAGAGTATCACCCCCTCCCCTGGGGCCAGCATGCTTTGCACGTAGGAGGTCTCCACAAACACGTGCGGGGGGGTGTGATGGGTGTATGAGCGATGGACCGTATTGGAAGAGGCAGGGCACCTGGTACTGTCTAGAAAAGGAGAAAGGAGCCTCACAGGGGTTCAGTCTACACAGCACAGCAAGTCCTCCATCTCCTCACTCCAGCGAAGCTCCAAAGAGAAGCCAGCCTGCTAAGTTATGGTTTCTGGTGGTTTCTCTGCAGCACATAGGGACCAAGCCTGCTCAGGAGCCCCTTCCTCTAGAAGCCTCCCCTCCTGCCCGCCTCACAGCCCCCCCAGGAAGGCAGTCCTGTGTTTGTGGCTGAGCTGGGTGGAGGCACGTGGCTCCTTCCTTGGGCTCCTGCTGACACTAGTCCCTCACCTGAGAAGGACCCCTAAGAGCTCACCACACCTCCCAGGTTGGGGGAGGCCTCCAACAGCTTGTGTTATGGGCCCCCCATTCTCCTAAATCCATTCTATCATGGGGACAGGAAGGAGCCTCCCATTTCACAGGTGGGAACAGCAAGGCAGGAGGGGGCAGTGGAGCACAGCAGAAGAAAAGAAAACAGGCGAGGGGCTCTGTGCACATTCTGGAGGCGGGGAAGGAGTGAAAGAAGGGCGATGGGCAGTGGTGTCTGTAGTCCTGGAAGACTGTCTGGCCTCCTCGGTAGCCGAACGGCTGCCCTACGTGTGCTCCTTACATACGTCCTGGGTAGCTCAGGGGCAGCCTGTTTCCAGAATCCCAGGTAGCCCCTCAGAGGCTCACGTGCCGTGGTCCAGTCCCACTGGCTCCAGGTGCCTGTGATCTCCCAGTACCTGCTCACCCTCCTCCCTCACCCCTGCCTGCCTCCCTGCTCCCTCCCCAGCCCCCTTGCCTCCCTCCTTCTTCCATTTCTTCCTCTCTGCCCCTCCCTCCTCTTCCATCCCACTTTCCCTCCTTCCCTCCTGCCCTGTCTTCTCCAAACATTTATGGAGAAATCACTGTATACCAGATATCAGGAGTGCAAAGATGAATAAGACACGACCACCGCCCTTAAAGAACCCAGAGCGCTATGGGGGAGACAGACGCCTCGACAAATCAGCGCCATCAGGGAAGGGGTGATGGGGTGAGGGCTCGGAAATCCCTGTGTAGGAGTTACAGAGACAGCAGAGGAGGGAGGGGGTCACGTCTGTCAGGGTGGGGAAGGGAAGATTTATGGGGGCTGGGGGGGCACGTTTCTACCAGCTCTGAAAGGAGCCTGGCCTTACCGGGACCTGCCCTCGCTTGTATTCACAAAGTTTGTGACCCAGGAGCAAGCCCCCTAGCCTCTGTGGACCTCAGTTTCCCCATTTGTTTGCTGTATTGTGGTCGGTGTTTAAGGTTTACCACAGAATGAGAAGAAACAAAAGGAAGTCGTGGGCTTCACCCGGGAGGAGGGGATGTCAGCCCACTGGGGAGGACCTTCAAGGAGGACGCTGGGCGTTTCAGGGGAAATGGTCTGCAGAGCTGATGGGTAGATTCACCTGCTCCTCCCTCTTCTTGCCTGAGCTCTGACTTTTCCAGAGCGAAGTGGGGGACAGTGGGCAGCCCCGAGGGAAAGGAGGTCTGGTCCACAATCACAGTCCATGCTGCTGTCTTTGGCCTCTTCCCACCCCCACCCCCACCCCCCGGGAAGTAGCAGCTGGGTCCTGGAGGTAGACTGAGTTTGCGTTGATGTCAAGGCTGGAGGAGAAAAAGGGGAGGTGGGGAGAGCCAGTGCCTTTAGGTACTTGAGACAGAAGTGACATAACCCCTGGGCTCCCAACCACCAAAAACCTTCCCAGGCCTCATGGAGTGCTCACTCACCAGGTGACTCCTGGCAAGGCAGGGCTTTTCAAGGCTGGAAAACAGGACAGGGGAACCCCTACTGGCATCTCTGGGCCACAGAGAAGGTAAAATGAGGCATGATCAGAATGGGTCTCCTAGAACAAAGGGTGTGGGAGAGTCTAATATCGCTATGCAAGTTCATATTGTTGAGATTAATCGAGTACTTAGTACATCATATGGTTATGAGCTCTGTTAACCAAGTTTATTATTTCCAACTTTTTTTTTAAGAGAGAGAATGTGTGAGCACAAAGCGGGGTGGAGAGAGAGACTCTTAAGCAGGCTCCATGCTCAGTTCAGAGCCCAATGTGGGGCTCAGTCCCATGACCCTGGGATCGTGACCTGAGTCAAAACGAAGAGTTCGGACACTCCATCCACTGAGTCACCTGGGTGCCCCTATTACTTCCAACTATTGTAGTGGGACTCTGACTTCATGGCGAGATTCCAGAGGTGCTGTTTCCTGAATTCCAGTGATTAGAAAATGAAATCCCTTGCTTTGGAGGCAGGGGCAACCCCTCTTTCAACAGGGACTTCTTAGATCCGGCTTCCCTCTCCTTTGCAAAAAGGTGGTGTCCGGATGAAGCAGACGGTATAGTACAATGCTTAGAAGTCCTGCTTTGGGAGATCAAATCCTGGCTCCACTACTTGCTAGCTGTGTGGCAACCTAACCTCTCCGTGCTTCGGTTTCCTCTCGTACAAAACGGGAATAAGAAAATCTACCCTGTAAGTAGTTGACTCAGTCTGGGAAGCCCTTAGCATCATGCTCTCAGATGCTTGCATCTGAGATAGATGTTTGCTTGCTAAGCAAGGAAACATACACCCTTCTATGTGTATGTAAATATATGAAATTACATTTTTTAACAGTTTATTTATTTTGAGGGAGAGAGAATACAAGTGGGGAAGGGGCAGAGAGAGGAAGAAAAAGAATCCCAAGCAGGCTCTGTGCTGTCAGCACAGAGCCCGGCATGGGGCTCCAACTCACCTGTGAGATCATGACCTGAGCCGAAAGCAGGAGTGGGATGCTTAACCAACTGAGCCCCCAGGCACCCCTGAAATTACACTTCTATAGAGCACTAGTGCCAAGTGCTTTTCCAAATGCTTTGTATTAACCAACATAATCCTCTCAATAGCCTTATGAGGTGGACACCATTTTGAAGATGAAGTGTACCCATTTTATTTTATTTTATTATGGTTTTTATTTATTTCTGTGAGAGAGAGAGAAAGAGAGAGAGAGACACAGCATGAGCAGGGGAGGGTCAGAGGGAGAGGGAGATACAGAATCTGAAACAAGCTCCAGGCTCTGAGCTAGCTGCCAGCACAGAGCCTGACGTGGGGCTCGAACCCACGAACCATGAGATCATGACCTGAGCCAAAGTCAGATGCTTAACCGGCTGAGCCACCCACGCAGGTGCCCCTGAAGTGTACGCATTTTAAGATGAAGAAACAGAAGCATAGAAAGATTGAGTGGCTGAGTCAAGATTCTAATACCCTGCGTGTATGTGTGTGTTGTGGCTTTTAATACTCTTTTTTAAAAAAATGTTTATTTGTTTTTGAGAGACAGAGCACGAGTAAGGGAGGGGCAGAGAGAGGAGACACAGAATCCCAAAGCAGACCAGGCTCTGAGCTGTCACCACAGAGCCCGAAGCGGGGCTCGGACTCACAAACCATGAGATCATGACCTGAGCCGAAGTCGGACACTCAACCGACTGAGCCACCCAAGCCCCTCTTTTACTACTTCTATTTACAGAGTGCTATGTGTACTGATATTTTCTATTCTGTCCCATTAAATTCTTAAAATGCCCATTTTGATTTACTAAATTATAATTAAAAAATTGTAGTGTGAACATCACTGTCCTAGAGAGTCCACTCAGAAAGCGAGGAGGATAGAGAGGGGGAGCTCCTCGTTTCAGAAGCAGGTGGAGCTCTGAGACAGTGGGAAGGTACCTCATGGCTCCGAGAGGTGGGGGGCTCTGGAGAGAGCGTGTTCAGACCCCAGGAAAGGGCTGCAGCTGGGGTCAGATGGCCACCCCTGGAGACCTGGCTGTGGGGACATTGCACATGGTTATCTTACCCCTTTCCCAGACTCAAACCAGGGAAAGTTGTTCCAACCCGGAGCCCAGAGCGTGGGGTTCGTTGCTGAGGGCTTGAAATATCCGTGGGTCTCTTTATGAGCCGATTGGTGTTCTATCAACATACCCTCTGTTTTGCTTTTTTAGATTCAACTCTTGAAATATTTTTATATTTGTCGAGTTATTGTACACTCACAAGGGCTGAATGAGGTAAACATGCGTCCCATTCTGTTCCACAAGTGAAAGAAGAGAGGCGTGACGTTGAGCGTCTGGCCAAGGCTCAGAGCAGCCTAGGGCGCGGGCCTCCTGGCCGCCGGGTCCGGTGACCTCAGCTGCAGATTACGTGTCGATTACGTGATTCCGTGTCCGCGGTGGAGATGTTAAAGGAAGTGGATACAAAGAGGAGCAGGAGGAAGGACAAGATTGGTTCAGGAGGCCCTGCTGGCTCCGGGATGTGCTGAGGGAACCCTGCCTGCACGCGTCCCACACCGGCATTTGGGACGAGGGACTTATGGGGAGGTTGGGTACCTCTGGGCCGGCCCACTGAGAAGATCTCTCCTGTGTCCCCATTCTGAGCAACCCACAGCTGTCTTTCAGGGGCAGCTGCCTCCCCAAGCCTCGCTCTGGTTTCTTGTGGACACAGGGAGCACTCTGACACCCACTCTTACATCCTGTATCAGGAAAGCCAGGCCCTCACCCCACCATGCCTCTCCTCCGCTCATCCAGCCCTGGTGTTGCTTTTAATAGTTTAAAAAGTTAGGAAAATATTTCTCAGAGCCGTAGTTGCTCCTGAAGGATCCTGCCTTCCTCCTGCTGGGAGTGAGCCTTCGGAGATCAATTTATCTACTGATCGTTGAGAAAATAGTAATTGAGCAGGAGCCACATTGTGGATGATGGGACCCCATAGCCTGGCCCCCAGCCCTCTCCCAGCTTCAGTTGGTTAGAAGAGATAAAAGAAGCCATAAATAGAGAGCAGTTCCAATGGTATGCAGTAAACACACAATAAATGTTGGCTCCATTGTTACTCTCGCCTCCCAGAGAGATCCCTGATCACCCCCAGGGGCCCCAGTATTCTCCCACCCACTCTACAGTGGCTCCCTTTCTAGAATGCCCACCATCCATCTCTCAGAGGCCAGGGGTATTTAACAGGGGCTTTCTGCAAAAGGTGACATTTGAGCTCAGCCTTGCAGCGGTTCCCACCTACTTCTCCTGGTAGATTTACATTCAGCAGGCATGGAATCGGGGAATGGGTTCTGTAGAGAAGTTCCCCGGGGTTACCAGTTAATCCATTTGGCTGAGCTTAGCCTTAAGGGTTGGCTGCTGCTGGTGGCTGCAGCACAGCCACGCACACAAGTGCCTAAAGCCTTTGGGGGAAATATTGAGACATTGTGGCCTGATTAGAAGATTGACACACAGGGCCCCCTGGGTGGCTCAGTTGGTTAAGCTTCTGCCTCTTGATTTTGGCTCAGGTCATGATCATTCATGAGCTCGAGCCCCACGACGGGCTCTGTCTGTGCTGTCAGCACAGAGCCTGCTTAGGATCCTCTCTCCGCCCCTCCCCTGCTCGTGCTCTTTCACTCTCAAAATAAATAAGTAAACATAAAAAAATAAAATAAAAAAGAGGCACACCTGGGTGGCTCAGTTGGTTAAGCGGCTGACTTTGGCTCAGGTCATGATTTTGAGGTTGTAAGTTTGAGTCCCACATCAGGCTCTGTGCTGACAGCTCAGAGCCTGGATGGAGCCTGCTTTAGATTCTGTCTCCCTCTCTATCTGTCCCTCCCCCTGCTCATGCTCTGTCTCTCTCTCTCTCAAAAATAAAATAAACATTAAAAATGTTAAAGAAAATCGACTTACAGAGCAGGGGAATATGACCTTTAAAAGGTAAATGAAGGAGCGCTGTAGTGGGCCTTGGGTGCCGAGGAATTGGGACTTTCTGCAGCCTGCAGGGGAGGGGGCGGCCACTGGGAGTTCTGAGCAATGAAAGTAACATGAAGAAAACTGGCGTGAAGCAGAGGGATACTGGCTGTATTTTTAAAGCACAAAGGCAGAATCCTAAACTTTCCTTTTATCACCTGTTCCGGGTGCTTCTTGGTGTCTATCCTAAATCTTTCCTGCTGTAATCAAAGCCCAAGTTCTCATAGGAGTGGAAAACAGCTGGACAGGGCCCAGCAACTGGAAAGAGAAGTCGTTTTCCCATTTCTGTTCGAGAGAACGCACACATCTCAGTAGACCAGGTGCGCCGGGGTTCTGGGCCAAGCTGGCAGAGCCCTGGGGCACAGGAGGGCACTGAGGCCGGCACTGATATAGGAGCGGGGGTTGGAAGTAGTTGGAGCCCCCCCCATGAGAAGCCCTTGGGGTGCTGCCCCCCCCCCCCCCGCCATAGCCCCCAGCACTGGCATACACTCGTCCCTTTGAAAAAAGGAGATGAGGCTGATAAAGGTCTCTGGGCTGGGAGACAAGGGCCTAGAAGAGGAAAGAGAAGATAGGGTTCAGGGAGGGGCACAGGAGAAGAGGTTGAGGGGGGACTTGCTGTTTCTCATCCCAGCTTGTCGGGGTGCTGACACCTGAGAGGGGGACCTGCCCGGATCCAGGGAGGCAGCAGGTGTGGTTAGCCTCCAGTCTTCTGCTTTGACGGTCCCCAGGCTAGGGGAGGAGCACGAGCTCAAGTCTGTCTTGACCCCCGAGGGCCCTCCTCCGCCGTCGCCCTTGTCCCGTGCCTCCACCTGTCAGCTGCAGCCCTCTTTGAGGGGCTCCCAAAGACCCCAGTCTGTGAAGAAAAAAGCTCCGGGTGAGCCGCGGAATTTCTCCCCCCACCCCTGGCTCCCAGGGCAAGTGGAACTTTCCGTTTAAAAGGTGAAAAACAGGAACAGGTGAGCAGACAGTGCAGAAAAGAGAGAGGACTCAGAGACACGGGTGGGGGGAGTACTGAGCCACCGGCACTGCCCGCCTCCGTGCCAACCTGCTCGAGGGCTCCTCGCTTCCTGTGTTCTGTCCCCAAAAT
This sequence comes from Hyaena hyaena, assembly GCF_003009895.1. Classification (NCBI taxonomy): domain Eukaryota; kingdom Metazoa; phylum Chordata; class Mammalia; order Carnivora; family Hyaenidae; genus Hyaena; species Hyaena hyaena. Next base: position 4,065,739 of record NW_024080660.1, on the reverse strand, counting down.
GCCAGCACGGCAGGAGATAGCTCTGGGACACCTGAAACAGCCAGGTAGGCAGACATCCTCAGAACACGCTGTCCCTCCCACCCGGGAACCTTCACCTTCCCACCCGCCTGGGGCTCCTGGGCCCCACAATTCTGGGGGCACCATTCACAGCGTGCTCTATGTGAATGGCACCCCTTGGGGGCGTGCCGAGTCAGGGAAGTCAGTGCCAGCAGATAAGTAGGAAGGCAGAATTGGACACTTTTCTGTGTTCCAGGCAAACAATAGGGACCTTTCCAGGAAGCTCAGGGGAGGGAGTTGACTGTAAGAGGATCCCTGGGTGGATGCTCTGTGCAGTGGCTTGAACAGGTTTCTGCATTTGCTACTGATTGCTTAATTAGACACCTACATAGTGCTCTCTGCTAATGACCACATCTCCCAGGGAGATGGCAGATAAAAAGGTGGGGAGCTTGAGAGTGCCAGGTGAAGGTCTCAAGGACAGCTACCTGAGAACAGGGACAGGAGGGGTAGAGCATCATGGGATTTCCTTGGGCTGGTACAGACTAAAGACTATCATGAAGAGTAAGCATCTTCTCTGCAGCGACCAAGAAAAGAGGCAGCGGGCTCGGGGCCTGTTTCTATCTCCAGCATGAACGTCCTGTGTGAGCTTTCAACTCCTGGCTGTGGTTTGCCCTCCTGAGAAATGAGGAGGGTCCTTTCCTGGGTCTGTGTAGCCACGGAGGCCAGAGGGGCCCAGGCACACACGCAGCCCGGGAGGTGGGCGCTCTGCAGGGGAGAAGCGACCAGGCGTGTTCCCAGGCCCCTGCAGGGTAGGTGGGAAGGAGCACCAGGCAGGCTGCAGGGGCTCCTCGCTGAGCACTGTGAGCTCCAGCCGGACAATCAGGAGCCACTGGGGGATTTGAAGCCGAGCTCCGATAATGGGCTGAGGGCCTGGCTGCAGGCGTTTCAGATGCTCAGAGGGCACGGGAGAGGCAAAGCAACGCAGGCGATTCTCTGCCGAGGATTGGAGGAGTGGCTGCATCGAAGTGTTTGTGGTCCTTTGGTGCTTATCGCCAGCGCTCTCCAGCCCATCTTCCTGGGACTAGGCCTGTTGGGCTGGGGGGTCGGGGAGGCCCCCAGCCCTCTATTGAGCGAGCCAGACAAATATTTACCAAAAGCAGGCTGCGGAGGGAAGGTGCCAGGCCCCAGGTCAATGTTGGGTTTGTGCTGTGCAAACAATGCCATGCTTCATGGGCTCGCAAGCACCATAGCCCTGGCAGGAGGCCTGGAGCCGGGTCCCTGTGAAGTGTGGCTGGGAAGCAAGGGGTCGTGGACCAAGGCTGAGCTGGGGAGATGCCACTCTGCCCCTTGGGAGTCTCTGGGGTGCTGGCATTCTGGCTTTGGACTGTCTCTGTCCTCATTCCCGCCACCCCGGGGATGCCTCACAATGATGGATTTGGCCAGGGGCTGTGGGACAGTTATATGCAGTGACCCCCCTGTGCTTCTGATGGAAACGGCGGAAATACTCATTTCTGCTCATTTCAGAGGCAGAGCGAGGTTGACAGAGATGATCTACTGTCATGGAAACTTTGGATCTTAAGGAAAAGACTGTGAATTTGGAAGCTGGGCAAGCCTGGGTTTGAAGTTTGGCTTCTAGATGTACTAGCTCTGTGGTCTGGGGCAAGCCAGCTAACTCCTCTCCTTAACTCCTGTGATGTTAAATGGGATGTTAGGACCCACATGGCCATGGGTGGTTGTGAAGCTTCCTCCTATCATGAAAGAAAACCATTCCTTCTCCACATAACCTGGATGAAGAGAAGGGACTCTTCAGTTTCATTTAAAAACATTTCTAAGCAAAGGTATTTCTAATTTCAAAGAGTCAATGATTTTTTTTTTTTTTTTGGTCTTTTAAAAACCCTTTGAACATCTTGGAAGGAAGAAGTATTTTAAAACTCTATTATATTTGGCAGTTATCATTAGTTTTTTGTTACCCACTCGGAAAGTCGTTCTCTGTTCAGTTCCAGAACTGGAAGCAATGGGTAGAATCAGAAAGCATGCATAACTGCACTCTTCAACAGTGGAACAGGCTACCTTCAGACATAGTGAAAGTCTCGTCCCTGAGAGAGTTCAGGGGACAGGTTCATCTTTCCTGGGTGCTGGAAAGAGCGTTTCCTGCACTGGGTGGAGTGGCAGGGTGCTTGGCATGGAGGTCCCTCCTAAACATGGAAGCCTCTAATTCTGAGATCACCCGAATTCCCCAGCCTAGGATCAGAGGTTTCCCTATCCCACTAGGTGAATGCATGAGAGTTTGGGACTAAATGAACATTCCCCACTGGGCCCTCTGACTTTCTTCTCCAGAGCACAGCTTCTTTTATTTGGACCAACTTGATTCGAACAGCTCTCCTCTCCCTAAATGTTCTTTACTACAATGGAAGGCTTTGTGACTGTGTTCACTCTGGCCTTGCTATGTGTCTCAGAACCAGCTTCTATTCTAGGGTGGATATTACCCCTGTGTTCCAAGCCATCTCTAGGAGGATGGGCGATTAATAATCAAACAACTATTTATGGTATTCCCGCTAGGTGCAAGGCACTAGTGTAAGAGCAGAGAGTGAGGGCAAGGAATCAATAGTCCCAGTCCTTAAAAGGCTTCAGTCTCTTTTGGAAACAAGTTTTACACAAGTGGAAAGTCAGTGGAGGGTAGAAGGCTGCAGGAAATGACAGGGGAGTGGTAAAGGCAAGAGTAGGTGTGTGGGGGAGAGAAATAGCTAGCTAGTCGTGGGCAGAGGTGCTAGGGTGAACTGGACCAGTGGATTCTGGACACTGATTACTATTGGGTGACAGATTGGGGTGGGAGACACACAAAGTCGACCTGGCAGTTATAAGCCTTTTGACTGGGACAGTTAATGTTAACATTGATAGAAGTAAGAGAACTTGGATGACGAGCCCATTAATAATTGACTGTTTGGGGCGCCTGGGTTGCTCAGTCGGTTAAGCATCCGACTCTTGATTTCGGCGCAGGTCATGATCTCCTAGTTCATGAGATCGAGCCCCTTTGTCTTGGGCTCTGTGCTGATAGCTTTGCAAAGCTTGCTTGGGATTCTCTCTCTGCCCCCCCGCCCCCCAGCTGTCTCTCTCTCAAAATAAATAAATGACATTAAAAAAATAGTTGACTGTGTTTAACCTGCATAGGTTGCAATATTCAAATGGTACAGAATAGTTTCTCTCCCTCTTTGTCTCAGATCTACCCCCAGCACACTCCCTGGAGGGGACTACTCTTACCAGTGTGTGGAGTATCCTTCCTGAGATGCTCTAAGCCGGTCTACACCATGACTCACAGGCCAAATCCAGTCCACTGCCTAATTTGCTGGGACCCATAAGCCAAAAGTGGGGTGTGTGTGTGTGTGTGTTTATTTATTTAATTTATTGTAAATGTTTATCCAGTTTTGAGAGAGAGTACGAGAGAGTGTTGGAGCTAGGGAGGGGGAAATAGAAGGGGACAGAGGATCCAAAACAGGCTCAGCACTGACAGCAGCAAGCCTGATGTGGGGCTCAAATGCACGAACCGCCTGCAGGATCATGACCTGAACTGCAGTCGGACACTCAACCGACTAAGCCACCCGGGGAGGCCCCTTATATTTTAAATGGTGAAAATAAAAAAATAGAAAGGTTTTTGATTCATTAAAATTACATGAAACTCAGGTTGTAGTATTCACAAGTAGAGCTTTATTCGCAGCTACGCTTTTTGGTTTATGCTAATTCATTTATGCTCCTTTGTTTATGCTAATTGATTTGTCCTTGTTTATGCTTATTTGTTTACATATTATGCGTGGCTGCTTTTGTAAAACAAAGGCAGAACTGAGTGTTTGCAACAGAGACTATACGGCCTAGGAAAAATTCACTGGCCCTGAAAACATTTACTATCTTACCTTTACATACAAAGTTTGCTGACCCCTGTTCTGCAGAATCATACAAATTACAAATTATTTCTTCACCCGAATGATAGCACGCTAAGTTAATTGCTCTGCTCCTCACTGTCTTCCTCTACTCTGTCTTGGAGGCTGTTCCACATCAATACTATAATATAGTCAGTCAGTGCATGGTGAATCTTAATTTGACTTTAGGCGTGCTGAGTTTAAGGCAAAGACTAGTTACCCTCCAGGAAAATGCTCAGTAGATGGGCAGGCTCAAGGGGGTTGAAGCTTGGAGCCTGGAGGTGGAGAGGCGAGAAACATCTGGGGTCTGGGGAGAGGTCTTCAGTGCGAGTCTGTGACCTCAGCCTGTGGATGCAAGATTTCCCTTCGTAGAAATGAAGCATTGTATTCTGAGCACTGCACCAAGTCAAGTCTGGGTGTCAACAGTCAGATTAACATAAAGACAATGAACGAGAAACATTAAACCAACACCTGAAGGAACAGTAAATACTAAAGGCAATTTAGAGTTACCTACTTGAGCGAGAAGTAAGCTAGTAACAGGCAGTGCGGACCAGAACAAGAGGGCGGTGGACCTTTAGGAGAGTGCGTCCTGAGTCGGCTTTATACCTGTTACCTTCTTTAAATTGTTATTCTCTCAGCTAGTATCACTTGCTTCATTTTACAACCAAAGAAATTGAGGCCCAGAGACGTTAAATGATTTTTCTCACAATCGGTGATTCAAGTGAATACCTAGTTGTACTAAAACGTGATCCTACCTGACTTTTAAAGACTTGTCTTTTGGTTCTACAAGCCAAATCAGTCCAGGAGACACTCCCCAGCTTTGCTAAGCCGTTTTTTCTTTCTGGCCTCGGCTCTCTCATCAGAAAATGGGGCAAGTGGCCCTCTATTGTCCCTTCCCATTCGCAGGTGGCCTGATTCTATTGTGGGTGGGCTGTAAGGGAAAGGGGTGGCCCTGTAAGAGCCAGAGGCAGAAAATTGGAAGAGGACTAGAGGGGAAGGTGAGTTTAGCAATTAGTATATGCCAGATCAGTTATCTGGAATCTGATCCTTAGAAAAATATTGTTCCTTGATGTGGAGCTGGAGGCTAAAAATCTCTGCTTCTGAGAACTTGCCCATTACCCTTGCTGCCATGACCCTGAGCGCCACTTACGCACCTGGACTTGAACTGGGGCGGGGGGGGGGTCCTGGAGGTGCCGGGGTGCGGGGGCTGGGGCTGGGAGCGCCTGACAGGTCCCTTCCTGTGTCTGCCAGGCTCTGCTTGGCTCCGCTCAGGGTTTCTGGAGCTGAGCTGCTACAGCTAGAGGGCTGTCTGATGTTACCAAGTTGCAGGCGGGGTGGGGAGGGAGGGGAAAGAGGGCGGGTGAGCCATCAGACCCCAGGAGCCGGGGGTGTGAGTGTGTTTATATAGGAGTCAGCCAACCTGCAGTTTCAGATTTCAGACCCCCGCTTTATCAGGAGACTTTCCCCTGGTTTTCAGTCAAGGCTGGAGCCGGGAGAGAGCTGACACCAGAGCCTTCCTGGAAGGCTAGGGAAATTCTGGATTCCCGGGCTCTCTCCCCGTCTCCCTCCTCCTCATGGGAGCTGCACCGGCCACCCTTGACAGTTTTCTCCAGTCTGGGGTATTGTTTCATTCCTTCCCAATCAGCTGTCTGCGTCTTCCAGTTGGGTCCTGACTTCCAGCACGGAAGGTAAAATCTGGGGTCCCGGGGACCTGAGCTAGGGAAGAACTGGGGCTACCCAGACTTTCAGTGGAGACTATGGGGCACTCACATCTTGGGCAGAGAGGAGTGGTTCACAGTGTGAGAGAGAGAGAAAAGGAGAGAGAGAGAAAAGGGCGGAGAGAGGCCAGAGGGAGTGAGGGAGAGAAAGAGAGTGGGAAAGAGAGAGTGTGTTTATGTATGTATGTGTTTGTACGTGTGTATGTATTGGGGGTGTTTCTCTTGGGAAGCAAATTTCCTTTTCATTCCTCTTTCACTTCTTTCCTTTTTCTCTAGTAATAAATAAGAATGCCCCATGACTGTCCGTCTTCCTTGGGGATCTCCCATCAAAAACTTCTGACTTCTAGGATGTGAATATTTCCTCCCTTGTAGTTAGGGGGGGCTACAGAGGGAGCTTAGGGGCATGGATCTGTACTGGAGATACGTGTGCAGAGGACTGATGCCCCCAGAGCCAGTCTTGCTTTCTGAAGGCACTTGGAAACACTCCCAGGAAAGCTCACTATAAGTGCCGTAGCGGTCCGTGTGGTGAGAAGCCTAGGTCCCAGCGTGGTCTCCGTGTGGAATTAGCTTGAATCAGTCTAAGGAGATCAAAGCTGTGGGAGACAAATGCCGGGAGCATTTTCTTCTCCGCGTCTCAGAATTGGGCAGGATGGAGGCCGATGCCCGGGGCAGGGGAGCTTGGCATTGTGCCCGCAAGCAGAAATTTGGGTGGGGAGGTGATTGGCGGGTAGTGGGGTCTAAGGCTGGCTGCACGTGGGCCTGTGTTCCCAGGATCTGCACAGTGTTTCTCAGTGGCCGGGAGCAGAGAGCAGAGCCCTACCTCCTTTGGAGCTGGTGGGCGGGCAGCGGCTGTGGCCTGTCTGTACGGTCATGGCCGGTGGGCAGCACATGCTGTGTGGTTGGGTCCTGAGGGCGTGGTGGGTGGGCCAGACCAGTGAGACTGGCAAGAGACTGGCGGTGGCTTTTGAAAAGCAGATTTTGGGTGATGAGATAAGCTTTAGAAACAGACTGTGGCAGAGTGAGCCCGAGGCAGAATGTGGAGCGGATGGAAAGGAGTCAGGAGAGGGGACCAGGGAGTCCCAAGGTCTGGTACCTCCCAAAGCTGCAGTCAGCCAAGGGACCTCAGCTCTCAATATAGATGTAGCTGCAGAGAGGTGAGCATACCAGGGTTTGTCTACTAGCTTCTGAATGTAATGAGAAAGAAGGATGAGAGGCGATGTGGGCAGGGCAAAGGGCAGTAACAACACATTTTCAGCCAGGAAATTGTATAGTGCGGTTGGACCTGGGATGCAACCACACAGCTATTTATTAGGCAGTATAATTAATGGGTTGTCCAGTCTGGTTATTTTTGAAACCATGGGCATTTAAAAAATTATTTTTAATTTACGTCACCATCTACTTCCAAAGAGAGTTCCAGTATCTTTGTATATTTGACAGATGGTGTGATGCGCAATTTTGGCCAACAGATCACAGTAACCTTTCCTCTCTTTCGGAGCTTTCTGGTGTGGACACGCTCTCACCGATACTGTCACTCTGGCCCAGTTCAGCAGATGTTTATCAATCCCTTTCCTTTCCCGGCTACTGTGTTGGATATTGAGGTACAGGTGTGGATAAGACGTGGTTCTGTCCTCAAGAATCTCACAGTCTAACAGCAGCCCCATAAGGAAGACAGAATATCACGCCCACCAGAGAGATGAGGAAACCAGCGCCAAAAGGTGCCAGAGGTCTCATGGGTTGGCAGCAGATGGTCAAGGACAAGGATCAAGATCCAGCTCCTAATCCGGGGCCTTTTTTTTTTTTTTGGTATTTTCCCTCTATACCTCAGAGCTGCGTGGACTTCCCTGTCTTCTCTATCCCCCATGCCTTGCTCATCAGAATAATAGTAAGAAGCAATAATCTGTAGAAGGCAGAGTAGAAAAATTGTTCCTGGAATGCAGTCAGTCCTCTCTGGGCTCCTAATTGTGTCACCGAAATGGCATCAGTGGGTCTGTGTCTGTGTCACGTTGCTGATCCGCTTGCCCTTTACCACTCACCAGAAGCTGCCTTCATCTCTCAGAAAATTGACTTGGGCACATTGTCTTCTTCCCTCTTCTCCCTGGCTTAGCTGCACAGGCCAGGGGGCTGTAAAATTCAGGGGCTCACAGAAGCCTGGGAGGCTCCACGCAGAGGTCGATGCTCACTGAGCACTGGATTTATGATAGAACAGCCGACATTTGTTCATGTCTTCATAGCTGGCAGTGCTCATTCATATAAGCAAAGAATAGCATGGTTGTTGATTTCCCTTGTTGGCCACATTGGTCCGGCCCCAGTTTCCTGGAAAGGTCCAAATCCCCAAAGCTGAGGGTCTTCCTCTTAATTTCTAGGCTTAAGCGAAAAGGGACACAGAGAGGTCATTTGACCAAAAATAATCCATTTTTGGTCAGTGATGGCGTTTTCGCCAGTCTGAGGTGAAAGGAGAGAAACAGGGAATTCCATCCCCACCCCCCACCCCCGCCCCGGGAGAAAAATGTATTCAGTTCAAAGGTTTCCTTTTGGGGACAGAAGATGTGCTCCAATATTTATTCTGGGGTTATGGCTCTTTTATTCTATTCATGGGCTGGTGGTGAGAGTAGATGGCAGTTGGGCTTTTAAAATGTCCTTATTTGGCAAAATTAAAAGTTGGCAACCTTATAGTAGTTCCTTAAATTTCAGTTTTTGAAATTTAACTGGTACATGAAATGCAAAAATCTTACCTCCAGGCAGGACTTTCTCCAAACAGATGAGAATCTCCCTAATAACGCCTCCTTTGGGCAGATTCCTGAAAACCCAGATTCTGGTCTTGTCACCACGGTTCTTTCCCTGCGGGTCCTTAGATCATGATAAGCTCACACTAAGTCTTGGTTTTCTCATTAAAAAAAAAAGTTTATTTTGAGAGAGAGAGAACACATGCGTGAGCAGGGGAGGGGCAGAGAGAGGTGGAGAGAGAGAATCCCAAGCAGGCTCCGAGGTGCCAGTGCAGAGCCTTACGTGGGGCTTGATCCCACGAAATCACGAGATTGTGACTTGAGTCAGTATCGAGAGTTGAACACTTAGCAGACTGAGCTCCCCAAGTGCCCCAGTCTTCTCATTTTTAAAAGTTGTGGGAGGCTCTTACCTCCTAGACAGGGCGACTCACTGGCAAAGGAATGTGCTCTCACTTCCTCTTGCTCTTTTCCAGAGATAGAGCCAGAGACTCCTCTGAGGGGCTCCACACTCAGGCTTTGCCAGTTCCTATTTCTTCAGTTTATCTTTTGGAAATGATGGAAATCACCTTCTAGCCTTGGAAGAGAGAGAGGGCATTTGTGGATTGGATTAGGGGAAGAGCACGAGGTATATTTTATATCCGAGGTCTTGGTGTCCAGGGTTAGTCTTCTGGAAAAAACCCTTGGTGGCGAGCTAAGGGCATTTAAAAATCTTAATGATTTTTGAAAGAGTGGATCTTCTCGAACTCTCAAGAATATCGACTGCAGCTTTCCGAAGTCTGCAGGCTCCCGGAAGCATCTGAGTCTTCCACCTTCTAAGGAGTCAGGCCTGGAATAGCAACAAATATGTGGGAATCCCCGGGCAGCCCCAGCCGCCAGGCTGAGCCACGTGGTTGGCTATGCACATGAGTACAGACCTGTAGCGGAGAGAGTGTGAAAGGGAGCATCCGTTTGAAATCCTCCTGGACATTGAACTAGATGCTCTTTTCTGATTTCTTCTAGGACCCTTTTCCTGAAAGCAGATGCCAAGGAGCTTCATCGTCAGGACAGAATTTTCTGATTTCCCCCATTTTCCTGTACTGAAAGGAGAGCCCTCTTAGCCTAGGAAAGCAGCTGAGGTTTGACCCAGGTTATTATATTTGGGGGAGTGGGTAGCACCCCCTCACCTCAGGCTTGCCTGGGGCAGAGGGGGAAGTAGAATAAACTAGTAGGAAAAAACCCCAGGGAAGCCTTAGGTTCTGACCTGGAAGACCAGGCCCAAGTGTGTGAAATTCTTCTCTGCAAAAGGCTGCTGGACAGTGAGGGTCAGTAGAGCAGCACGGCCCTTAAGAACAGTGACGTGGAGGGGCGCCTGGCTGGCTCGGTGGGTAGAGCATGCGGCACTTGGTTGTGAGTTTGAGCCCCACATTGAACATAGAGATTATTTTTTAAAAATATTTTTTTAGGGGTGCCTGGGTGGCTCATTCAGTTAAGCGTCCAACTTCGGCTGAGGTCATGATCTCACGATGTGAGTTCGAGCCCCGTGTCAGGCTCTGGGCCGACAGCTAGCTCAGAGCCTGGAGCCTGCTTCAGATTTTGTGTCTCCCTCTCTCTCTGCCCCTCCCCCGCTCACATTCTGTCTCACTCTTTCTCAAAAATAAATGAACATTAAAAAAAATTTTTTTAATTGTTTTAAACTTAAAAAAAGAACAGCACTATGGAAAAGCACGCAGCTGTGACTGATGAGAGGCACCACAGACCTAGTCAAAGTAGCCAAAGCAGGAAGGGGAGAGACAATGGGACAAAGGATCCAAGAAGTGCAAAGTCAAGATCTCCACCAGCTGAGGAGCTTCTGGAGGGTAGAGCCCTCTGCAGTCCGTCTGGTGGCTCTGCTGGGTGTGGGGCAAGCAGATGACGGGACACGGCAACAGTTCTCTTGGCACATCTCTGGTCACCCAGCGATGGGGACTTTCCCCCAGGTGGCTTCAATGAGGATTTTTGTATGAAACTTTGGATGAGTTTGGGACACAGAGTCAGGGTGTACGGCCACATTTTTAGAGATCAGGATCTCTTCTGAGATGTTTAAGCCAAAAGGGCAGCGTGGCCTTTTCTGACTATAAAGGTCAACAAGAAGGTGCCTGACAGCTTAAAAATGTCCCCACCCCTTGTCATGAGGAGACAATGGAAAGCAATCTCTGGACTCCAAGGCCACCTTTTTCTTCGTGACTGCATGATCTGGGGCAACCCCGTCCCTCTCTGGGCCTCCCAATTCCTCATCTGGAAAATGAGGTAAATTTGGTTGCCACCATCTTTTTTAGCTCTTCACGCTTCAGTTCTCCCTTTGACTGACAGTAGGAAAGTTCCCTTTTCTGGAACTTTGGGGAGACCTGTGGTTCCAGAAGGAGTAGAGCTGGCTTCCTTCTTCAGCCTTGCAGGTCTGTGTCCAGCAAATATGTGTCTGTTGGCTCAAGGTGGCAGACTGAGATAGGTGGCCTTAAAACACCAGATCTGGAGTCAGCACGGAGAGGCCCACCTGGATGACTGTGCCCCAGAATGGGTCAGGTCCTTAACAATCATCAGTAAGTCCCTAAACTGGACAGCTAGAGCCAGGAGATCTGACAAGAGCCAGCATTGCTCACACTTATTAGCCAGGGCTAGCTTCCCATTTTAAAAGCCTCCTGGGGCCATGAAACAGCCTCGGGAGAAACACGCCAAACCTGTTCCACTGTGTACTGGATGGTCTGCTTCTCCCCCCAGAGCGTCCCATCTCCATGATCTTTCTTGCACGCGGGATCTTTTCCTTTCTCCAGTCCAGTTCTCCACAAACTCTGGCCCCTTCCGTTCCCTAGTGTTCCCCGAGGCTTAGTCACTTATTCCCCCGGGAGTGCCTTTAAGGACTGCGGCACACATGTGAAGCTGTGGGGAGAGGAGCCCAATGAGGCGGGAAGTTGGGAGGCATGCTTGGAATATTCAGGCATGTCTCTACCTGAAGCCCAATCAAATAACAACGGCACACAGCCCCTGGCAGCTCTGTGCAGGTGGAAAGGCAGCAGATTTTTATGGGTTGACGGGCCGGTCTTTGGATCATCTTCCCCGCCCCATGCCAACTTGTGTTCGGGGGAGCTGGATGGAGGCTGCAGGAGCCCTGGGACCCAGGAGAGATCCAGAATGTGACGAGGCACATGTTTTGAACGGCTGTCAACATCTTTAGCCTGAGTAACTCTGGTGGCTCCCTGAAAGCCCTGTCTTCAAGGGCTGGAGGACCAGTATAGGCAGCCCCACGCTGGTCATCTGAAACCCTGGGACCCATGTCTTTCAGAACGGTAACATGATGCACAGACTGTGTCTTACACAAAGCCTCCAGCAGGGTCTGGAATGGCTCCAAAGTCAAACATATTAATATTTCTGCAGCAAGGCTTATCTAAAGAGTCCCATGACTGGGATAAATAAAGGCTATAAAGAGTCTCATGCCAGTTCAGGTCATGCTTTGCTGCTAACTAGGTTCAAGTCAGGTTGGGGTCTGCCATTCGTTGTGTTAGAAAAAAAAACATTGAATTTTCAGGCATTTGTGGATTTGGAGATGCTGTGAAGGCATTGTGGTTCTGTGTTGCCTCGTACGTATGATCCTATCAGGTGGAATCAGCATTCCCATTTTATAGAGAGGGAAGCTGGGGCTCAGAGATGACCAGCATGTTGCCTAATGCCTTTCACCCAATGAGGGTGATTCCAGTCCAGAACTGTCTACCTCTAGAGCCAGACTTTGTGCTCCAAGCTATGGCACATTTCACCTCTTCGGCAGTGAGTGAAAGAGAGTTGAGGGTGGGGGTGGGAGTTCTGACTTTGGCATTGTCCCCAATGAGGGAGGTGCTTTCTGCACATCTGATAGGGATCATTTGTTGGCTTGTTCTTATTTATACATTGACTTGTGGGCTCAGTAGGCTAAAAGCTCAGAAGAGAGGAAGCTAAAGTTCAGTCAACTTTGTGGCTTACAAGAAGAATCCAGCTGGCTTCATGGGGGCTGAGAGAGCCAAGAACAAATGAGGTCAATTTGGGTTTAGTGCGAGAAGCATCATCTGCAGTGGAAACAGCCCCCGTGCAGAACCGGTGGAATGCATACTGCTTCCTGCTCTCCCACCCGTTGCCTGGCTGTAGAAGTCTTCTGGCCTTGAGTAGGGACTGGTCTTACGAGAAGAACTGTCTGGAAGGATCACAAAGCCCAGATAAGGGCGAGAGTGATGTGTGGCTTGAAATAAGAATTCAATTAGGGGGTCTCACTGGTCTTCATTAGCGATGTGAAAAAAGGTCAAAGGAAGTGCTAATTTAATCTGCCGAAGATACACCATGTGCTTTTAACACTTCATTGGAAAGATGGACCTGGGACTGTTGTGGGAGCAATGGCATAGATAATCTCTCTCCCTCTACCTTCTATGTGCTGTCAGATGACAACTGCCATTCCTGGGCCATATCTAGGCCAGGTAAGAGCTGAACTCTCAAAGTCTAGGGACACGGTGTTCCTGTGTGGTCAGGGCCCCACTGTCGGCAGGCCCTGCTTTGGTAGGAGAGCGGCTGTGCCGTGCCCTTCACTAGAAAGATACCCATTAGGAAGGGTGGTAGGTTCGTTGCCATAGGAACAAGGAACATCTGCTCCAGCCAAGTAGAGAACAGATGGGGGGGAAAAATCTTCTTAAAGGAACCATTAGCTCATGGAATCCGGTGCCAGGGAAGTGGTTTACCTAAAGAAGACCTGAGGGGCGGATCAGACCCCTTGGCCTGAGAGAACTGTGAGGCCCCGAGGTAGCAAAAGATCCACAGTTGCTTTGGAAAGTGCAGGAGAAAGAAGGCAAGATGACTTTTTCTCCCCTGAATCATGGCTGTCCTCTGAGAACATGTCCCGACTCCCTCGGTCAGCAGTGGTCACCTGCCTCCTTCCTCAGGGATCTGAGCTCGCCTGTGTGGTTGTCGTCTCCCTCTTAAACATCCCAGAAGCCTTTCTAAGCTGAGTAGTAGCAAATTTTCCTGTTTTCTCTGACCCTTACCTTCATCCTTGCCCTCTCTGCTGGCCTGATCTCTGGGCCGGGGCTTCCCAGCCCAGCTGTCTGCCGCCCTTGGGCAAGGCTCCCAGTCCTTTTCTTTCTTCCTCTCTTCCCTCCCTTTTCTCCTCATACCAACCACGTGTGCAGAGTCAGTGAGACGTCGGGTCTTCCAGAAGTCGTCTTGTCCCCCTTCCTGGTATTAATTAGGACTTCTGAGCGCATACTGCTGAAGCTACTCAAAGCAACTTCGGCCCCAGAGGGGATTTTATTGTAAGGTTCAGAGAAATGGCTGGATCACAGAACACACTAGAAGCAAGGAGCCGCATGGCACAAGTATGATGTTTTGCCCCTCTCCCCTTGCTGGCTTCAATCTTTGCTCTCACTGCAGGGAGGCTGCTCAACTTCATAGTCAGTCTATAGGGTACAGAAAGTGGCCTCCGGTGGCCCCATTGTGTACAGGTCACTTGGAGAAGGTCTGATTTCTTTTCTCTCTCAATCCTAGTTCCCATCCCCGGGGAGGGTTTTGGTTGGGTTGAGACCGGGCGACTTACCCCCTGTAATCAAGAGAGTGGTGTCAGGTTTAGGAACATGGTTGTTACCACTGTAACTATGTGGGTATTGGGGTAGGGACAGTTTCTAGAAAGGGTGCATACTTTCTAGTACATGTTAGCCCTTCTTGGGCCTACAAGTCTAGAGGAGTTTGGCCTGAAGGCTTTACATACCCCTGACGTCTCCCATTCAGCTCTTTTCCTGCCTGATCATGGGGACTGATAGGGACCTAGTCGGTGGCTAGGCTGTACTGTCACTGCCACTTCCTGTGAGTGGGAAAGGCACACAACCTGAACCTAGAAGGCCATTTAGGCCCCTGCCTTGCCCGTAGGTAAAACTCTATCTTTTTAGTGAAGTCCTTTATAAAAACATTTTATTGTTCCATTAGGCATTAGGGCGTCAACATCTAAACACCTCACAGTTGGAAAGCCCGTTACTGTTTCTAAATTCAGTTATTAATAATGCAATTCAATCCACTGCCCCACATTCCATCTTGGACTCATGAGGAAGACCGATGCCCACCATCTTGTTCAGGTTAGGGTTGAATCAGTGACTGTGAAATCACCCTCTTGTATGAGAGAATGAGAATTTGGGCCAGGATGTATGGGATCTGGAACCATTTCTGGCTGGCTGCTGCCCTTTATCCAAATGAACCTCAGAGAAGAGACAAATTGTACGGGAGTCAAATTGTATACTCTTTTCGTGGTGCTACTCCCCTCTTTATGCCCCCCTTCATGCCTCACTCCGCCAAACCTCTCCCCTCCATCAGCTGTAATGGCAGACATGGCGCAGAAGTACTGGGGCTGGAATGAGCAGCGGGGAGGCAGGCCCCATTTGGCTCTGCTCCATGAGGGGCATGTGGGGGAGAGGAGTGGAGAACTGAGCACTTCCCTCCAGGCCTCCCTGGGGCCTGGGAGGTGGGGTATCTCTGAGTGAAGCAGAGGGAGGGCCTGCAGGGGCCCAGGAGCTGGGCTATTTCTGTAACACAGAACACATCTGCAGCCGCAGGAGAAGGTCAAACTCTGGGCGCAGGGCTGGAATGCAAGGGGCCAGGCGTCAGGGAGAGCCGCAGTTTCACGCCTTCTGGCAACTTTGGAGGGTGTCTGCAGTGCCCTTTGGGAAAGGTGGGGCTAGCGGCATAGGGAGGGACTCAGCCGCTGGTGGCGATGGCAACGGTGTAGTGCATTGGAGGGCGGTTGGGGCATGGAGCAAAATCCGAATACCTATTGCACAGAAGCGGGGAAGAATTGAATTCCCGGGTGTGGGGGCACTAACTAATTCGCGCTCTCTGCCATGAAGAGAAATCAGGTCAGGCAAAGCACAGGTGTGAAGGGAAAGCAAAACAGTGCTGAGGCAGAGGCAAAGGGCTCAGGCAACACAGGTGAGCGAGTGCTCAGAGGTGTGGACAGGTGCGGGGTGAGCTTATGGCTGGAGCCTGCAGTTGAGTTCCAGGCCCCTTCCAAAGCCCTATCTGTATTTGTATTTGTAGTCTTTTTCTTAATGAGGACCCTTCAGACTGTATGCGCTTCCGGCCCCACCTAAACTGGCCCCACCCCCACCTCCCCATGCACCAAGATACACTCACCCCTGGTTTCCTTGCTGCCACTTCACACAGCCCTGTCCCCTAGACCTACTCCCTCTGGTGTCTCCCGTGCTTCACCCTCATCCCCACACAAGCCCCATGTGTGCTATGTGGCTTCTCCAGTGTCTGGTAATAGTTAGAAAATTGCCCTCTTCCAGCTCTGCCCTTGTCACAGAAGGACCGTCTTGGCTAAACCTGACCGCTGTTGACTTTAGGCCTCCCTCCCATTGGCCTGTCTCTCATCAGCACCTTAGATGAATAATCTGTTAGTCTATATCCTTCTTGGGTTTGGGCCCTCCCTAGCTGAGCCCAAACCTCTACACTGGGGATAGGGGTCCTGATGGGAAGTTAGTCCGAGAGAGGGGCTTCCTCAAAGACCCTAAAGTACTCAGGTCTCTGCGGCCTCTCTTGTCGCTCTCATTCACTCTCTGGGCAAGGTGATGCCCTGTTTCCTGTCCAGTGGGCCCCAAGGGGTAAGCACTTGTCCACACTATACTGCCGGATGGGTACAGTGCAAACACTAGAACTTGGGGCTTCCCAGTTGATTCCTGCCCAGTGAGGTAGCCCCTGGAATTGACTGCTTTTTAATTTCCAAGGTCGATATGATCCAGGAAAGAAAGAGCGACCTTCCAGTTCAAAGAATGCCAGGGGCAACCCTCTCCCTCCCATTTGAGATTCTCAGGTGTCGATTATTCTGGGTCCTTGAGAGAGGGGACACGTGGCCACTGCAGATGATCGCTTGTTCTGAGGTGCGTAGTGTCTTAAAGCCATTACAAGCCAGATTTAGGATCGCTAAATACCATCTTGGTGAATAACTTTTTTTTTTTAATTTTTAATGTTTATTTTTTCAATGTTTTTATTTATTTTAGAGAGAGAGACAGACAGAATGAAAGCAGGGGAGGGGCAGAGAGAGAGAGAGAGAGGGATACACAGAATCGGAAGCAGGCTCCAGGCTCTGAGCTGTCAGTACACAGCCTGACGCGGGGCTTGAACCCATGAACCATGAGATCATGACCTGAGCCAAAGTCAGATACACAACAGACTGAGCCACCCATGCGCCCCAATGTTTATTTATTTTTGAGAGAGAGACGGAGGGTGCAAGCAGGGGAGGGGCAGAGAGAGAAAGAGACATAGAATCAGAGGCAGGCTTCAGGCTCTGAGCTGTCAGCACAGAGCCCAACACGGGGCTCAAACCCATGAACCGTGAGATCATGACCTGATCCGAAGTCAGACGCTTAACCAACTCAGCCACCCAAGCAGCCCTTGAGGAATAACTTCTTTAGGAGCAATTATTAAGCATCCATTTTTATGTATCAAAGCGCTAAGTGGTTTTATGGTCAAAATTAGGCCATTGCCTCCTATTAGTGAATAGTCCAAGGCAGAGGCACAGATAAGAATGATTACTGGTATTTACTGAACATTTACTAGGTGCCAAGACCTCTCTTAAAATCTCTGCTTGTATAATCTCATTTAATCCTATGACAAGCCCAGGAGGTAGGTACGTATGTTACCCCGTTTTACAGATGTGAGAAGGAAAGCACACAGAGGTTGAGTTATTCCCCCAAAGCCCTCTAGTTAGTAACTGGCGGGGCTAGGATTGGAGCTGGGGCCGTCTGACTGTGGAGCCAAAAATCTCAAGACCAATGCAGATTCAACTCAGTAAAAATAAACTAAAGGATTAGTTTGTAGGATGATGCATGAGAAGAGAATTTCAAGTTGCACAACTAACACGAAGTGGGAAGAGAGCCGGCTTTGGACTGTGTCCTGGGCAATAATCCCAGCTTCGGGCTACCTACCTGACCTCCCAGGTTCCTCCTCCCCAGGCAGGATCTCAGCACCTATCAGAGAATTTGCTAGTGTAGTGGCAGCGTGGATAGGTGTTAATTTCTTTTTCTTTTCTGTGCCCCTTGTCAAGTCTTCCTGGGGAGGGTGAGGAGGGATTTGGGAATTCAAAATTAATTCTGTTTTCGGGAGGAAGATGTCCAGCCAGTTCTCTAATACCCGATCTTTTGGACAAGTCTTCCTGCCAACCCCGTTTCCTACTGTCCCCTCTTGGGACTGCCTACAATTGGGGAAGGAGACTAAAGAAAGAGGGGCGTGGGCTCCGTGCAGCTCACAGGCAGCTGTTACCCTCCAGCCCTTCCAGCCCTTCTTTCTGCATCATCTTTTTTTTTTCTTTCTCAAAACCAGGATATTCTCTTGCATAACCACGGTACAAATGAACAGATTCAGGAAACGTAACATTGATGCAGGACTAGTACCTAATCTACAACCCATATTTAAATTTTATCAGTTGCCCTAATGAAATCATTAGAATCCAATCCAGGACCATGTGTCTTTATTTCCCTTTACTCTAGAAGAATTCCTCAGCCTTTGCTGTTACTCGTGCCTTGAGGTTTTTTGAAGGGGGCAGGACCCTCCCCAGTCCTTTCTGGGCCTTGTCCAGTCTTCCCAGCTCCCTCCCACGCCCCCTAGCCTCATCCTTGAGCAGGTGTGAGTAAGGCAAGGGATGTGAGTTCCTTCGTATGCACAACATTTAAGGGGCGCCAAAAAACTCAGTTATCAAGAGCAACGTTTTTATTTATTTGTTTTACTTTTTTTTGTTTGTTTATTTTGAGAGAGAGAAGGAACACAGGTAGGGGAGGGCCAGAGAGAGAGGGAGAGAGAGAGAATCGCAAGCAGGCTCTGTGTTGTCAGAGCAGAGCCCTACGCTGGGCTCGATCTCACAAACCGTGAGATCAGACCCGAGCCAAAATAGTCAGAGGCTCAACCAACTGAGCCCTCCAGGCACTCCCCACCCCCCTCCCCCCGAGAGCAATACTTTTAAAAAATCAATATCTGCCAGAATTTCATAAAGAACAAAATATCAGCAGTTTAGGTAAAGGCAGGACCGATAGCCGTGGCGCGCTAAGCCATGCTGGAGCCTCAGACAATAGGGAGCTTCAGTAATACCGATCTGGGTTTTATTTAAAATGTGTCATTTATCATGGATTTTTTTTTTTGTATTTTTATTTTGAAAAATATTCCACTAAGAAAATAGTATCAATCTTGATTACCAAGTTCTTGGATGCCCCTTACATTTCGTGTCCCCTCCCTCCCAGCATCCTGTCCTTAGAACAAGGGAGAGAGAGAGGTGGGGCTCCCGGCCAGCCACTGTTCTTGTGCCCTGGCCAGCGTGGTGGAGGAGGGAGGGTGGGGCACGGAGAGAAGAGGAGGGAGCCCAGCCGGGTCGCTGGCCTGGAGCCCTCTAACAGCTTCCAGCTGCTTCCACACCCACCAGACTTCCTGCCTTGGGAGCGGTGTTTGGTTGTCACCCTCCCCCTTCTCATCCAATGTGTGATCTAATTAGATCCTTGATCTCTCATCTCTGACAGTCTCCCCTCTATTAACACTGCCTGGCTCCCCTTCGTTGATCCTCTTCTGACCCTAAATCTGCCCCTATTTTCATCCATCCTGGGAGCCCCTTCTGGATCACCAGAGCGTCCACCCAGGGCAGGGTGAGCCGTGGACGCTGGTCCACGGTCCACACTCAGAGCCAGTCAGCCCCACTGGGGACAGACCTTGTGGCTACAGGAGAGAGCTCCAAACTGAGATTGAAAGACCCCATCAGGGTTTAGCCTTCCCTCCCGTACGGGAGGTGGGTTATCTTGGCCAAGACTCTATCGCCCTGAACTTCAGGATTTTTTGTTAAGATGAGGGGTGATAATATTTTTCTACTTACCCCATGGGACCATGAAAGAACCAAATGAGATAAGGATGAGAGTGCTTTGCGAATCGTCCAGGGTTATACTTAATATTTTCCCTTCTGTCATAAGATAATCCTTTTGTAAAGACCGTATTCAGATCTGCCACATTTTTTGACCTAAATCCGTGAGAGGTATATGAGCTGATTCAGGGCCCGTGCTCCTCCCTGTCTGGAACCAGCATTTCTGCCAGACTAAAGCAGGTCACTAGGCAAAGCCGGAACCCCAGTCTCTCCACATCCCCCGCCCCCGCCCGCTTGCCCACGTCTATCACTGTGTAAAACATAATGGGTAGGACCCAGGTAGAGCGGTTGGGTTATTTTGTTTTGTATTGATATTTCAAAGGAAAGTTTGTCTACTGAGGTATAATTAACTTAAGATAAACTACATCTATTTCAAGGGTAACATCTGATGGGTTTTGTGAAACTACAACCACAATTAAGATAATGTGCACATATGCATCACTCCCCAGTTTCTTCCTGGCTCTTTGAAATCCTGCCATCTACCCCTCTACCACTCAACCTCTGACCTGCTTTCTGTCACTATAGATTAGTTCGCATTTTAAAATTTCATATAAAGGAATCATACAGTATACATGTATACATTTTTCATCTGGGGGCATCTGGCTTCTTTCACTCAGCATAATAATTTTTTTAAATTTTTTTTAATGTTTTATTTATTTCTGAGAGAGAGAGAGAGAGAGAGAGAGAGAGAGCAGGGGAGGATCAGAGAGAGAGGGAGATACAGAATCTGAAGCAGGCTCCAGGCTCTGAGCTAGCTGTCAGCACAGAGCCCGACGCGGGGCTCGAACCCACAGACTGTGAGATCATGACCTGAGCCAAAGTTGGACGCTTAACCCACTGAGCCACCCAGGCACCCCTCACTCAGCATAATTATTTTGAGATGCATCCGTAATAACCCATTTCTTTCTATTGCCAAGGCTGTAGTCCACTGTATGGATGTAACACATACATTCTATTCACCTGTTCATGGACATTTTGGGGTTTTTTGCAGTTTGGGGCTCTTACAGGCAAGCTGCTTTGAACATTCGTGAACAAATCTTTGTGTGGACATAAGCTTTCGCTTCTTTTGGGTAAATACCTAGGAATCAATGGGTTGTATGATAACTACGTGTTTAACTTACTAAGAAACTGCCAATTTTTTCCGAAGTGGATGTACCCTTTCTACCCTCATCAGCAGTGGATGAGTTCTGTTCACCTACATTCTTGTCAACACTCGGTATGATTAGTCTTAATTTTAGCTATGCTAGTGGGTGTGTGTAGCGTTATTTCATTGTGCGTTCAATTTGCATTTCCCTAATGACTAATGATGTTGAGCATCTCTCTGTGTACTTGATTTGACATTGTGTATCTTCTTTGGTGGAGTGTCTGTTTACGTCTTTTGCCCATATTTGTTCTTATTGTTGTTGTCGTGGTGTTTGCCAACTTAATATTTAGTGGCAAGAGTTCCTTCTATATTCTAGATAAAAATCTTATGTCCGTTACATGCTTTGCCAATGTTTCCTCCTTGTCTATGGGTTACCATTTCCTTTTTGTAACAGCATCTTTTGAAGAGTGTTTTTTATTTTTTTGGTGAATTTCAATTTTTTGATGATTTCTTTAAAGTCGGTGAGTTTTATGTCTTAAGAAATTTGCCAAACTGAACATCACTGAAGATTTTTCTTCTATGCTTTCTTCGAGGAATCTTATACTTGTGGCTCTTACATTTAGATCTTGGTTCCTTTTGAGTTAATGTTTTGTGGTAGGGTTAGGGGGCTTGTTTTTGTTTTGCCTTAGGAATATGAATCTCTGCTTTTTCTAGCACCATGTATTAAGAAGTCTGTCATTCCCTCACTGAGTTGCCTTTATACCAATTGTGGCAAACCAATTGACCATATATACATAGATTTATTCCTGGATTCTCTATTCTGTTCCATTGGTCTATACATGTATCTTTATGCCAGTATCACATTGTCTTGACTACTGTGGGTTTATAGTAAGTCTTGAAGTCAGAGAGTCTAAGACTTCTAACTTTGTACTTCTTTTTGAAAGTTTTTTACTTATTAGAGGTCCCTTGCATTTCCATGTGAATTTCAGAATCAGCTGGTCATTGTTTACAAAAGATCATGTTGAATCTGTAAAAAAATATGGGGAGCATTGATATCTTAACAATATGGAATCTTCCGACCCATGCAAATGATAGATATCTCCCTTTTATTTATATGTTGTTTAATTCCTCTCAGCAGTGTTTTCTAAATTTTAGTATAGAGGTCTTTCACATTTTTTGCCAAATGTATTCCCTAATATTCCATACTCTTAATTCTATTGCAAATAGTGTTTTTAAAATTTCAATTTTCATCGTTTGCTGTTAGTTGCTAGAGGCACAACTGATTTTACTATAGTGACTGTGTATCCTGAGCCCCTCCCCCGCTTTTAAAAACTCAATTTAACAGCGCGGGAGCCTGGAAATACTGAGGTGCAGGGCCTTTGCATGATATGATAAGCATTTAAAGTGGCATGTAACAATATCAGTATCTTTCCCTGTCTTAAACCAATAAGTCATTCCAGGAGCAGCCCCACAGCCTGCGTGGCTGTAAAGGATATGCCAGGAGGGGGTGTTGTGGTGAATCTGACCCTCCACAGGCAGTGCTCCCCTAGATTTCTGGGGGTATTCTTGAGGTCGGAGTAGATGGGAATATGGTGCAGCCCCTTTAAGAGACTAGGGCCACCCAGCCATCAGTCCACTGGGAGGCAGTCTGGGAGATAAGATAAGGCCCCCAGGCTGGTTTAAGCCAGGGTCCTGAGCCACAGTGGCTGGACTTACTGGTAGACAAACAGGAACCAGGAGTGATAGGGAGGAGGTGCCAGCTACTAGACCCAGGCTGGCGAGGGCTGGAGCAGCCAGCTTACCCACTGGGACCTGAAAGGACCAGTGGGTATTAACTGTGGGTGTGCAGGGGGAGGGCACTTGCATTCTCCGATGTATCCTATATATTTATAATCATGTTTTTCAAACTCTAATAGAGTATACTTAAAGGCCTTACATGTAGTAAATGTTCAATAAATCGGTTTATTGAGCTGTGTTCTCTCTACCAGTAACTTCAAGCTCTAGTAAGATGCTCTGATAGAAGGTTTCGAGACCACCTGGTTTCTCGCTCAAACTAGAAAAATCCTGGCAAGGACTTCCTCTGAAGAGCG
The DNA here is from genome assembly GCF_003009895.1 of Hyaena hyaena. Lineage (NCBI taxonomy): Eukaryota > Metazoa > Chordata > Mammalia > Carnivora > Hyaenidae > Hyaena > Hyaena hyaena. The sequence continues at coordinate 4,043,310 of NW_024080660.1, read as the reverse complement.
GAGCTGCTCATTTGCACATACATATCTGCATAGATTTGCATGTGTCCTACATGTAGATACTTTTATGCTGGATTTAGATTTCCCCAAATCAGAAACCTATTTTTAAAGGGATAAAGAGGGGATTTGTCTCCACTCATTCCTGCCCACCTTTCCGCTGCATCCTCCAGAGATTTAAAAAAAAAAAAAAACAAAACAAACCTCGATTTCTGTCACTTTGAACTATAAAGAAGACACCTGTAGCCGCACAGTTTATGTAGAGATCAGCAATCCTCTGCCTGTCGAGGGGCTTCTCCTTTCTTGGTTTCTGTTACAGTTCCTGGTGTGACTCTCCAAACTCCTGAGCGAGAAAGGGGATTATTAAGGCAACGAAGCCCTCTAGCTAAGCAAGCGAGGAGCTGAAATACTCAGAAGACTTCATGGATTGTGCTCTGTCCATGGGCAGAGAGGCCAGAGACACTTCCATCCACCTGAGACCACCTTCCCCTGCTTCCTGTCCCAGGGCTAGGGATGCTAGGGACTACCTTTGTCCGCTCCCTTTCCTCCAGGAATAAATAAAAATACCATCCCCTCCCCCAGATCCCTGCTCCTCTATTGGCCTGCTAGGCAAATATTTCATAATGTGGGCTCATCCAATTGGGCACCGTGCCAGAGCCAAGCGCCTCAGGTTGGAGTGTGCTCCAATCAGGTGGGGCAGCCTGGGTGGGACTAGAGGGCTCCCGCTCTCCACATGGGAGGCCGGCATTACTCAGGTGGATGGCATCAAGGTGGGAGCTGCTGCTTGCCCAGGGCTGGGAAGAGAGGACAGGGCTGTCCGTGAGTTGGCCAAAGGCAACCCAGCGCTGAAGGGGTTAAGGCCAGTCAGCATGTGTGGCTGTTAATGATTGCTACCCACCAGGGACCTGGTAAGTATTAAAGGAAACCTTTTCCCTGTTCCTGAGTGTGAAAGGAGTCGCAAGAGCAAACCGAGGGGCCTTCGAGTGAGTGGTGATCTGTCCCCGTCTGTTTGTCTGGGTGGCTCTGGACCAGGTAAGGGAGCGCTAGATACACCCACTCCATAGGCTAGAAGGGGAGGCTTTTGTTAACACCCGGATACAAATTCCCAGCTTGGGGCCAGGTTTTGGTATCATGCTATTTCTCAGAAGGAACTGCTGAGGGTTGTTTTAGTGCAAGGGGGTGAACCACTTGGCACAGAAGCTGGAGACACAGATCATTGTCCTGCTGCGGAGACAATGGTTATGTGTGGTCACCCTGCGCACAAAGCTGGAGCAGCTGCTCATCGTCCCTCTCGGAGCCATTGTCTCCAGAGAGGGGCTTGGAGCTCCGGGCAGAAGCACCCTGGGCCCTCTCTTGGGCTGATTTCCCGGGAGCGACCAGGAGGGAAGGCAGAGAGGGCCCCGCCAAAGAGGCTGCGCTGGCTGTGGCTTACCTTTCATCCTTTTTACTTAGAGTCAGGTGTGGAGAGACAGGGTCGGACAGAACAGGGTGGGAGGAGGGGTTAGAGCAGAGAGCTGGCAGTTGGCGGGAGTGCTCGACTCCTAAGTCAGGAAGAAGGCAAAGTTCGTCATTTGGGAGCCAGACAAATCCAGGGGGAAAAAATGAGGACCAATCTTTGGGGTTCGGGTGTCTCTTGTTCCCTTTCTCTCGACTTCCCATTCGGGTCCCTCTTTCCCTCAGTTTCCAAACCATGTGTGCTCTTTGATCCAGTCGCCGCCAGTCGCTGCCTCCTGACAAGTCAGACTCCCATAGGAAATGTGGACCCGAGTTCCTGGGTTTTGTTGGAGGGGCAGATGGACTGTCGTCAGCTGATGGTGTGCATGTGTATGTGCGTGCACGCATGTGTATTCACGTGTGCACATGTGACAAAAAATGAAAGCCTGATCTGTCTCCAAAGCAGAAATGCTGACTTTACTTCCCCCCCTCCCCCCCACTATGGGGCTTAGCCAGGAACCCTTTTGTACCCCAGCTGCTTTCTTGGGACGGAGGAGGTTGGATGACATAATGCTGATGTTAGGTGGCCCTGAAGGGGACTGTTGGGTAGGGACAGCGCACTCCCTGTGCCATCCTGAAGGCAGATTTGAGAGATAAGGCAAACCCAACCCCCTGGTGGCTTTCAGCAGGGTGCTGCGGCTGGGCTGCCTGCAAACAGAAACCAGGCACCAGAAAGGGGAGGGGCTGGGCCCGGGACCCAGCAGGGCAAGAGCAAAAGCAGCCAAGTTTCTGGGCATGTGAGCCAAGGAAGGTGTGGGGGGGGGGGTGGTGAGGAGAGATGGGAGGGGCGTGGCCACTTGTTGTGCTCTGCCCTGTGTTTAGAGAGTGAGCCACGAATGGGACCGGCCACCTTCCGGCCTCACACTCCCGGGGGACTCAGTGCAGAGGACCTGGCACTCCCAGGCCGGGCAGACTCCCTGGGCACGCACCCTGCATGGTCAGCCCTTCAGGCTTGGCAGGGCTTGGCTTCCTGACCTTCCTAATTTTTGAGCAAGGGGGCCTGCATTTTTATTCTGCACGGGGCCCTGGGAATTCCGTAGGCCGTGCCATCCCCAGGCCCAGCCAGGAGTTGCAACAGCCATGCGGTGGCTCACATGCTCTGACAGGTGCAGGCAGCCGCACCTGTTACTCAGGTGTCACCGGGACTAGCTCCTGTCCTGGCTGGGACCAGCACAGGATCCTCTCCCTTTCCTCCTCTCCACTCCCCTCCCAAAAGCATTCTGTTCCTTCTTGCTGCAGCATCCCTGCCTCGTCCTCCTTCAAGGCGACTGCATGGACAGGGGTGGGGACAGCAATCCCCTCTTTCTGTCTCCCTCTTCCCTTTCCTGTGCAGGCCCCCTCTTTTCCTTACCTGGGCCCTGGGCTGGGGTCTAGGCCTCAGAGTGCCTCTCCCATTCCTCCGAGAGCTTCCTCCCCTCTCTCGGCCTGGGTTATCAATGAACGCACTCTGGCACCCGCTTCATGTGCTATTTGTTTAGGGACAGATTGTTTCCCTGTGATTACTACAGGCTCCAGGTGTGGGTGGTAGGGTGGGGATGGGGAGGGGCAGGGAAAGGAGGACTCCTAAGCACCCCCCGCCCCCCGGCCTCGGTGGCAGCTCCTCTATCTTTTCCCTGTGTGCCTGCTCTTCCTGTTTTATTTTTTTATTTTTAACGTTTATTTATTTTGAGAGAGACAGAGCATGAACAGGGGAGGGGCAGAGAGAGATGGAAACACAAAATCCAAAGCAGGCTCCAGGCTGTGAGCTGTGAGCACAGAGTCCGATGCGGGGCTTGAACTCACGAACCGTGAGATCATGACCTGAGCTGAAGTCGGAGGCTTAACAGGATGAGCCACCCAGGCGCCCCCTGCTCTTCCTGTTTTAAACCAAAGGACCCTGCAGACCACCTCTTTCCTCTTCCTCCCTCTGGCCTCTGCCAGAAGTTGGCCAATTCAAGAAGGAAAAGGAAGGCAGGGGAGGAGCAGTCTCCCTCACTCTCTCCCCTTACCTCCTCTCCTCTCTGCACCTCTCTGGCATGAGCTGCGTGTAACCACTCCCCAGTGCCTCCCCCAAGCCTGCCCCCAACAGGCTGTCAGTAACAATACTGCCAACCTTGGAGGGGAGTCTCTCTCAATGTATGTGATTTTTAAAAATGATGGGTTCTTCACACTAATTGCGAGGCTACTTTGCAATGTATCATTTAATTTAAAATTTTGAACTCTGTTGGTGGTGGTGGCTGCAGATTTCTCCCTCTCCTCGCTCTAGCTGAGGACTAGCAGGGGCCCTTTTATTCCTCAAGGACCCTGAGCGCCTAGCAGTTGGCGGAGGGACAGACTGGCTTGGAATTAAATGTTCCAGAGAATCAAAAAAATAGTAGAACTGGAGGTGGCTCGCCGAGCCCCTGGCCCCGTGCTGTCCAGATAGACTGTTGCCCGATGTTAGAGTGCATGCGCCACGACTGTCCCATGTGGTCACCCCTAGCGACTGTGACTGTTGACAGCCACACAGTGAAATGTGGCTAGCATGACTGAGGAACTCATATTTTAATTTTATTTTAATTAATTCCAACCTAAATAGTCACTGTTTACACTAATGGCTACTGAGTTGGATGGCACAACTTTGGAATAATGCTACGTGTTTTATCTGATCCCTTTATTTTATTAATGATGATAACATCAGCTATTTGCCGAGAAGTTATCACGTGCCAAGCATTTTCCTCTGTGCTTCCAAGATGTGATCTTGTTTAACTCAACATCTCTGGTGTCGCTCCATCACGGATGGGGGAAACACCGCCCTCACTCTTTTCCTTAAGGATAGTCCCCACACTGTCCATTCTTTGTCTCCATGTGACAGCCTTTTTCAAGAGTTCTCTAAGTCCTTTCCTATGCAGATCACACTTTTCCTCCCTGGGATAGCAGGGGGGAGCTCTCTACAGCTGTCCTCGATCCACAGAGGGGGAAGGCGACAATGACTTTCCCCAGAGACAGCCATTTTCTGGCTGGTTGCACTGACGGCCCGTGTTCCCAGGGTCACTTTGGATCCTCCCTACTGCAGACAGCAATCTGGGGAGATTCCTCTGCCCTTGGAGCCCTTGGCAGGCTCCCCAAGTACATGGGAAGTTCTAGACTCCTCACTCCCAGCAGAAGGAGGTGTTCAGAATTTCCCACAATCCATCTGTGTGTCATCCCCCCTCCCGTTCTAGGAGAGATGAGCAGCTGAGCCCTCCCTGGGGGGCAGGGGCAGGCTTGGCTCCCCCAGGGCAGGTGAGGGGCAATGCTAACACTGGAGCTTTGCTGCCATCCCGCCTGCCTTTGCCCCCCTTGCTCCATGGGACTCCCGGAGGTGAGGGCTCCTTCCCCCAGAAGCAGTCATCCAGGCTTCTGCTCTCTGCTCCCACTGATTTACTGCTCTCCTCTCCCCCAGACAAAGCCCCTGCTTCATAGATTCTTATCGGCGTGGGCTGGCCAGTTGGGAGGGGGAAGGGGAGGAGGGGTCCCTGGAGCAGATGGAACCTGCGTTCACATCCCCCAGCGAGAGGGATTGGAAGCTGAGCCCTCCTGCCTCTCTCACTCACAATTCAATTTCCCAAAGCCGAATGGCACCCTTCCACTCCTCCCACTGCAGCCCCGGGCCCTGCCTCGGCAGCCACTGCCGTCACCCATTCTGTTCCTACTGCGTGTGAGGTGCTGGCCAGGGCACAGCAGCAAAGAAGACCCAGGCTGTAAGCAGTCTGAATGGGGCTGCCCTTCCGCATCTCCGCACCTTGGCAGGTGTTGTCCATCTAACGTTTATGGGTGCCCCCAGCCCCGTGTCACACGCAGTCCCCAGACCTATGGCCTCCATCCCTGTGTTCTCACAGCCAGCCCGGTGGACTGGGTGTCTCCCCTCTGACTCATGAAGCTTTGCCCTCTTCTTTCCCGGAGACAACAAAGCTCAGATGGGACAAATATCAGGAACTTTGTCTTCTCCCTCCCATCACTAGAGTTGGGACAAGGGACCTCAGCTTCCCTGACTCTGAAACGGGCTTTGCCTTCCTCCCAATGCAAAGCCCGGACCACGTGAGCGTAACTTTCCCCCTTTGTTCTGCACCCCTTCGTCTGTGCTGTCTGCTGAACAAGGCATGCTTACGACCACTGGTTGGTTCACTGTTGAAACAAGGAAGCTGAGGCAGAGGACAACTTGACCCTCACACGTTGCTGGATTGGTAGCTGAAAAGGCATCTGCAGCCCTCGAGGGTGTGGAAGGAGGGCCGTTCGCCTGGCTGCGGTGCTCTCTGGACACTTGCTCTGACGAGTGCTTTCCCTTGGGGTGAGGTGGGGTGCCTCTGTGGTCCGGGACACCAGAACCAAATCTGCTGAGCTAGCGCTGAATTGAGCTGGTTCCAGCGACCTTCTGGAGGCCCGGAAGCAGACAGCTGGGCCACCTCAGCTTCTGAAGGGTTGGGGTTTAGGATTCAGCTCAGAGCAGGGGGCTGGGGGGGGGGATTAATTAGTACCCAGCCCCTCTTGGATCTCCTGCTGACTGTCAGGAGAAGGCAGCTTGGAGACAGGGGCCTCCCCACTGCTCCCATCTAGCTTAGCCGGGGCCACTCAGGGAAAGGCTGCTCGGAGGGAAGGTGGAGCCGGAATTACCTTCCTCCCTAAATTTCCTTTCCCCTCATCAGGGAACAAGACAAAAGCCTGAGGGCAAGGAAGGTGAGGAGCCCCCCGGGGGGGGGGGGCGGCTGGGTTACCCCAGTGCTCCCAAGTTGGGTCGGGTGTGAGGCGGAAAAGCCCCTCCGGTCCTGCGTCCTGCGTATCACAAGTTCTGGGCCCAGAATCACAGACCTTAGCACTTGCAAGGACCACTGGTGTTTCTGACAGTTAAGGAATGGCAACCTCGGGAATGACGTTCAGTAATTCGTCAACCAGAAAGGGCAGGGGCCTGGGGTCGAGTGGGGCCCCGTGGTGTCTTCAGATCTCCAGGAGGTGGTGGTGGGGGGTGGGGGGAGGGACTGGCAGGGGAGGTGAGGGAGGGGCACTCCAGAGGCTTGGCGGAGCAGCTCTTTACTGACCAATAAGAAAGAATCTCAATGTTTTAATAACTGGCATGGCTAGGCAGAATATCCACCCTGGTTAGCTTCATTTTTCAGAAGACGAATGGAATTAGTAAAATTATCATCATCATCATCATCATCATCAGTTTGAAGATAAGATCATCCAAGCTGGGGTACAACATTCCCAGTGAAGTTCCCCTCCCCGAGAGAGATTCACTGCTCCCCCACCGCACACATGCACATGCGCGTGAACACTGCAGACCGTACACAGGACTGAAGAGCCCACAAGACCACTACCCTTACCTGCTGTCCGGGGCTTCTTTTCCAGCCCAGGGGCTAGGAGACAGTACAGTGAGACACCAGGAAAGGGCACAGTGGGGAAGGAAGGAAGCCTGACTCTGGCCCCCTGATTTGTGATTTCCACCCCCCCCACCCCCCTCTTTGGCTACTAGACCAGCTCGTCTGCTCCCTATCTGAGGTAGGGGCTGGGCTCTGGGTGAATGTCCCCCAGCATCTAGTAACCGGTCATAGTAAGGAAAATGTGTTTCGGCCCTTTGGGCTGGGGATGGGGGCTGTGAGGATAGGCAGAGTTAAGCACGCAAGAGGGCGGCCCGAGTCTTACCTTCTAGCCACTCAGCCCAGTGGCCTAGTATTTCAGGACATTCAAGCTTGCCTGGCACAGGACGCCCAAGTCCTGCCATTTTGGAACTTGCTGGAGCCTGGGGGGAGGGATGGTGCAAGGGCAGAGAGGCGCAGCAGGGTCCCCAGAGCCCGCAGAGCTGGTATCTCGCTCTGCAAGCAGCTCATGGAGAACAGACAATGCCATGTAGAGGGGCTCCTTGCCCCCTGCAGATCCCCAGGAGAGTCACCAGGGTCTGACCTCCTTTGGCCTTTTCTTTGTGTGGCAGCAATAGGCAGAGGGACTTTGTGGGGGAGAAGTTGACCAGGGCAGTGTATTTTCCCCTAGGAATGGCCAGGAGAGCTTCAGGAACCAGGCACGCCAGCACCGTTGAAACTGTAAACCGAGCTGGTTTTAATTGGGACAGAATGCTGGAGCAGATAAAGCCACTCGAAAATAATGATGAGACATGGTGGGGAGGGAGGTGGGGAGCTGGAGCCAAAGCTCTCCCTACCCTCCTCCCTCCCCGCCCTCCAGCAGCAGCCCTCCCTGGAGGGTGGATGGCCTTGCTTGGAATTTGCTAGCTGGGGAAAAGAAGGAAGGGGGAAGGATGGGCCACAGGCAGCCCTCCCTCCCCGCTCACCCCAGGTCCTCTCTCCATATAATGAGCTATGATGCCAGAAGCCAGAAGCCGAAGTGCTCTCTGCTCTCCGGGCGGATGGGGAAGCCTAGCCAGGGCTGATTCTCTGTCAGCAGATTCTCAGGAGCTATGGAAATGAAGCAGCTTGGTGTAGGGCAGATAACCAGGAGGGGCCCAGAGGGTGGAAGGAGTTGAGTGTATTTTTCTAGTTGTTCAATATTTATCACGGTGGGAGCTCTGGGCGTCCAGCCTGCGTGTGAGTGTGTGTGCGCGCACATGCACATATGCAAACATGCATGCCTGCAAAGGGTCGTGGAGACTCGGGTTGAATTTGCTGCTTTTGACCACGTAGTGTCAGGTAGCCCCTCCAGACAGATGCAGATTCTTGGTGAGGATGTTTGGAGGCAAGTCAGTACTGGGTTATCTTTGCAGTGAGGCCATCACTAGGACCTAGAGGCTGAGGGCGGCTCTGGAAGTAGGAAAGCCCTAACTAGGATGGAGAGGTGGGTGCTTGCAAAGTAGGGAGGCCTGGCCTCTGCTCTTTGTAATTTACTGGCGCTTCTGGAATGTCAGCCCCCGCCCTACACACGCAGCCTGCACGGTATGTTTTTCCTCTACTAGCTCGGGCACCTGGCATGTTTCTTGATTTGTTTTTAAGCAAATTAATCATCACCATTACCTCTTATGCATAAAACATTTCACATTCTGCGAGTTTACAGCTATTATTTTCATAGAATGAGAAGGTACCTCATTTGCACACGAGAAAACGAAGAGCCAAAGAAGTCAGGTCACACCTCTAATTCCCGTTGGATCTTGGACTGAAAGCCCGGTGTGGCCAAATTTTCTTTCCACTGGTGACACTGCTATTGGGGCCACCATTGGAGGCACAGTGGGGGACCTAGGAGTTTAAGGATGTTCCCTCACAAAATCTCCTTGAGACTGCTTGAGATTCTCCCCTTTTTGGGTGGGATCAGGAGGGCTATTTGGAGATTCATTCATAACTATTTGTTCCTGGGAAATGGAGGTCTTTGAATTCCCCCCCAAAAAACAAACAAACAAAAAATCAAGGAAATAAGAGAGAAAAAAACGAATCACCTATCTTTGTTTCCCTTTTACAATATTCTGCACCTGGTAAGTTCTTCTTGATGTCTACCCTAAAATGACCACCTGTCATTCTGTGCAGTTTAGTGGTGGAGGAAAAGAACCCCAGCTAGGCATTCAGTGTGCCTGAACCCTAGGGATTTCAGAGCCCCCAACGAGCAGGGGGAACCCCCCCCAGCCTTCCTTCCTCCTCCCTTGTGCTAGCTTCACTGGATGGGAGAGGTAATTTAACTTACAACGTAAGCAAAGCCTGTGGGAGGCTCCTGAGCTCAGCCTGAAGAGAAAGGGGATATTTTTGCCTTCTAGAGGAAGAAAACTCATTTTCTCAATGCACCCCTGCTCCCTCCTCTTGTACAGATGAGCTTAATTTCCTTCCCCTCCTAATGAAGATGGATCAAAGCCAAGCTATATATTCAACGGGGAGCCAGGCAGGGGAGCTGAGTGAAGGGGCGAGGGGGGCAAAAACAGAGCTTCTCTCATGGAGAGGAAGTAATTAATTTTAAGAGAGCGCAAAGATAGAGAGGCCCTTGGTAATAGAATGTCAAACTCCCAAATGCAGGTGGCTAAAAATTAAGTCAGAGCATGGAGAGTTTCCTTTGTTCGTTCATTCATTCACTCATTGATTCAACAAATATTTATTAGGCGCCTACTGTGCACAGGCAGAGACCTCAAGCTGGCACCAGGGGAGGACCCTAATCCCCACGACCATAGCGGGGCTCAAATAATTGGGCTGGGACAGAGAGACATAGGACCTGGCAAGCGAAGGCTCTTGTCACCATTTGCAAAAGTATCACTAAATGGTTGAATGTATTGACCGTTTGGATTTAGGATTAGTTGCTTAAATATCAGCAGCTGTTGACCCTGGCTGGCATCAACCAGCCTGTTTCATCACAGTTAAATAATAATGTTGTCCACTAGCGTTTGCATTCACTGATTGCACTGCACTCTGCCTGGGTTCTGACCTCAATCCAAAAAATTAGATTAGCCCTCCCCTCCCAGTGTCTGTTGTGACATCACAGAATTGCCGTAGCAACAGACTATGATGTCAACAGAATGCCCGGTGCGGCTACAATGGACCACGCTGGTCAGGAAGGATTCTGTCACCCCAAGGCAGAACTGGAATAATATAGAAAACTGGAGGAACTGAAATTTGATATCAAAAAAGAACAACTCGGCAACAGAAGGTAACAGTGGGTCTGGAGCCTCCCTTGCTGGAACCCTTTGTGAACAGCCAGGGCACTTAATGAGATTGATTGCAGAGTGAGCTTGCCTGGAGGCAGGGGGATGGAAGAGATGACCTTCAGAAGGCCCTCGAAGTCCAAGGACCCTCAGACTCAGAGGACATCAGGGAAAGGGGAGATCTGACCGTCCTCGGCCCCCGGAGAGTTCAGGGAACCTCACGGCGATGCAGACCTCCTTTGCCCCTGAGCAGATCTGACTGTCGCCAGCTGGGATTTATCATATGGCATCTGGGAAGATTTGCAGAAGTAAACACAGGGTGACCCCCCTCTGAGCCCTGTTTGCTGCCCTCTTCCTTGCAAGCTCTGGGAGGAAGCTTTCCTTCCAGTTCACCAGAGCAAAGAAGCCAGGTCCTTGCCACCAGCTCTGGCTGCACGTGCCCCTCCGCTGGCCCCCAAGCGGAGAGCAAGCCAGCCAGGGCTGTGTCCTAAGAAGTGCGTTGGGGGGGGAGTGCTGCACAGAAGCCCCGTTCACTGTGCCCTGTCTGCACAGAAGTCTGGGAAACTTAATCTCAGCTTCTCGGCAGCGGCAGCAACAGCAGCACGCGAGTCTAGAGCTTCACTTAACCCTCGTGCCTACGGGATCAGAAGGGTCTCTGAGAAGCCCATGGACTTCAGCCCCAGGGACCTGTCTTCCCAGCTGGGGGGTCAGGAGGCAGGAAAGGCCGTCTTCCTGCAGGTTGGGCCGTGCACATGGGAGTGCGGCCCCGGACGGCTCCGCCTGCCCAGCTCCTCTGTGTCCTTAGCTCAGTGAGGTCGGACTACCTGGAAGTTGTACACCTGCTCCGCGTACGCCTGCCTCTCGGTTTCAGCGCTTTCTCCTTGGGGACCTGAACGGGGAGGATATCATCCCTGCTCGCTTGTTCTGCCTCCAGCACTCAGCCGGCAGCACGGGGGCTGGATGCTAGGAAGCCACAGGCGCACCTGGGTGCCCCCTTCTCCCACCCAGGGAGAGCCCCTCCCCCTCGCCTAGTGCCGGAGCCAGGGGGAGGGAGACCCTCGCGCCCTGAGCTGGCCATCGGGACCGGAGGACTTACTTCTCACAGGGATGGTAGGAGCTGGGTGGCTGGCAGGTCCTCTGAGGCTGCCGAGCAGGGCACGGAGCTGCCAAAAGGATGCTGAAGTTTCGGGCTGATCGGCGGGCCAGGTAGGGAGACCTTCGGTGGAGTGGGAGCCGAGTTCGGAGAGCAGGCTGACGGGTAGCCCGCTGGGTCGGGGGCTTCTGAGCCAGGGCCCTGCCGGACCTGACCTGCGGAAGAAAGAGGAGTTAGGTCAATGGCTGCTGCATTGCAGTGCTTTGTGAAGGGGAAGCTATTTTGAAATTGGTAGCGCCGGGATGGAGAGAGGACGTCATTTGTAGGGGGTGCTGGGTAGGAGAGTCTGGGGCAGGGAGCGATTCACGGTGCCTTGAGAGACCTGTGTCGGCTGACAACAGACTGTGTGTGTGCTTGTGTGTGTGTGTGTGTGTCTGTCTGTCTGTCTGTATCAGTGCGTGCGGGGAAGGTTCCAGCAGTGAGCACAGGGAACAAACATGTAGAGCAGACAGGGACTGGCAGGGTGGCCGTGGGAGGTGGGGAGCAGGCGCTCTGTGCCGCCGGGAAAAAGCAGCGATCTTGGCACCTTGAGGACCTTATTTTCACAAACTGCTCACCTCCCACATGGGGGAGAGGCAGGGACGGGGGGGTGACTAGGAACAGTTACCCTTCCTTGCAAAGGTCCCCTGTAGTTAAGGAGAGCATCCCTGTTGGAGGGAGGGGGGAGTAAAGTTTGAGAAGTGGGGAGCAGGTTAGCAAGATGCTGGAGTTAGAGCCCAGGCCTGGTGGACACTGGCCAGATTTAGGGTCCCAGCTGGCGAGCCCGGGCTGCAAAACCCTAGATTTCCACCTAGACTGTGGCCACTGCCCATTGGGTTTCTCTCTGCCCAGGACTTCGAATTTGATCTGAACATGGCTGGTTTGGAAGCTGAAACAAACCAACAAACAAAACACCATTTGGTATTATCTTTAGCTCCAGCAAACAGCCCAAGGGCTGAGATTCCCGGACTATTGAGGAGGGATCTCCCAAAGGCTACTTCTCTCATGGAGCTGAAGGGACCAAGTGAGGCCCTCTTTCCTTGGGTGCCAGCTGGGGTGCCGTGTGCCAGGCAGTCCTGGCTGTTCGCTGTCGGAGTGCTCAATGGGCCTGGTGTCAGGACCCCCGCGCCCCAAGCTTGGCATGTTCAGGCGCCTGCTTCTTGGGGCGGACTGAGCCTGCTCTGGGCTCTCACAGGAGTTCTCACGAGGGATGAGTGAAGAGGACCTTACCACTCATCCAGTCCCCCACTGGCTAGATGCTTGAATCCTACAATATTCTTGCCGAGCGGTCCCCTGTTCGCAGAATCCATTTTCAGTGGCTGCCATTTGTGGCTTAGTCCTGCGGCACCAGCCGCCCTCTAAGTTCTCTCTGCTACCCTTTCCACAGACTGTCTCACAGACTACCCCTTTCCTCCCCCAGCTCCCCAAAAGCCACCAAGAAACTAGGCTGACATTCGGCCAGCCAGAGAGCCACAGCAGGACCTCCCAAGGGAGCCTCCACGGCCCTGCTCCCCATCTGCCTCTGCACAGACCCTGCTTGCCAGCAGCCTGTACAGCACCCCCCCACCCCACCCCAGGCTGTGGCACCCCTTAATTAGATCTGACTGGGGAGCTGGCACTCACCTCGATGCCTGACAGTCCTTGAGGTCTCAGCTATGTCAAGTAGCCCCTTAGACGCGGAGACCCTGGACTCGGAGTCTGAGCGGGTCCCAGCCCGAGCTCAGGAATGGAGTTTCTGGATCTCTGGTTTTGCTTAAAGAAAGAGATGCAACATAAAACAGGAGAGAAAGGAGTTCAAGGTCACAAGAGAATTCTTTCAGCGAATAATGAGTGAGCAATTTTTATGTGGAGCACCGGCAGGCGCGGTTCCTGGGAGAGAAACTGCCCCGCGTGAAGCCTTGGCTGTTGGAGACTCCCGCCCCCCACTCACTCACAAGCCCAAGGTCACCACCGAAGGGGTTAAGTGGGGCGTATTTCCAGCTTCAGGGACCTCTATAACTAGTCCGCACTGACTAATGAAAGGTGTCTCCCTACCCCCCACCTGACTGCAGGCTGCTTTTTCTACAGACCAGCCCTCCATCCAGCCTCTCCTGGACCCCACAGATGGCAGAGGGACCATCTCCCATGTGGCCACCCGGCCCTGTCACTCCCCAGGGTCCACCCACCCTTTGGCTTGTGCCTCTGCCTTCTCCATCTTTATTACAACCTCTCTCTCTCTCTCTCTCTCTCTTTTTTTTTTTGCCTCCACAGCCACAATGAAAGACGGAACACATTTCTACACCCAGTGACTGGCCAGGTCCCAGAAGAAAACAAAAAATTTAACTTGAAAACGTACGTCTGCTCCCCACTGGCTGCTTGACCTGTCCAGCCTTCACCACCACCCCCCAAATGCCACTATGCAGCTGGGAAGGGGAAGAGGGGGTGTGGAAAGCAGAGGGACTTAGGGTCTCTCACCTCAGTCCTGAGGAATGGAAACTTCTAAGAGCCATCCAGCTTGATGCTCTCTTTTCCCAGCCTCTCCCAGATCTCAGGCTGGAGGAGTGAGATAGGTTTGAGGTGGGCATATCACCCAGAGGCCTTTGAGGGAGGTGCGGAAGGAAGGTGACATAACCCTGAGAGCCAAATGTGAATTCCTCTCACTGTGGATCTCGGCTCAGTGGATGAAAGGAAAAGAAAGATAATTAAATGACTCTCATATCCACTGAGGCATTGTGTCTTTTAGAAGGAAGAGGAGATCCAGAGTCCTAAGGTCTAGGTTTTTAGAATAAATTTATAGGAAAGAAAGGAAAATGTCCAGCCGAGATTACTGGCATGTGATCTCAGAAGAGTGGAGGGAGCAGCCAAGGTGACCTCTTGGTAGCACTTAGCAAATGGGATTTTGTGCTGATGCCGGAACAGTGGTTAGCATGGTAGGGAGTACAGCTGGGGCCCTTCCATTCTTTCTGGGTTCTGACCAGTCCCTTTCTTCTCTTTTTGTCAACCTGAAATCAGATCGGCCTTGGACATGTCCAATAAGGCAGGTGGAAAACGCCCGGCTATCACTAGCAGTGACACATCCAACCACAACATGGTGTCCGAGGTCCCCCCCGAGCGGCCCAGCATCCGGGTAAGTCTAGCCCCCAAGGAAAGCTGTCAGGTAGGAATCCTAGGAAATATGCCAGCCTGTCCAGCTGTTTCAACAGGCTCCAAAGAGCAGGTAAGGTGATGCAAGAGGAGTAGAGCATCAGAAGGAAAGAAGGGTCAGACCGGAACCGTGTAGAAGACCAATCTCTAGACCAGGGGTTCTCAACCTTGGCACTGTTAGCGTGTGGGGCCGGATAGCTCTTTGCGGTGTGGGCTGTCCTATCACCATAGGCTGTTAGCGACATCCCCAGCCTATACCCACTAGATGCCACCTGCCCTATGACAACCAGTGTCTCCAGACATTGTTAAATGTCCCTTGTGGCACAAAATTGCCCCCTCTCCCACCTATTGAGAACCACTGATCTAGGGGGACAGCAAAAGAGGAATCATTCTTGGAGGAGATGGCGATTGAGAGCTCAGAAAGGAAGGAGAGCCTCGGGAGGAAGAAGTAATCCAGACAAGAATGTGGCACAGAGGTCCAGAAAGATAAGGACTGAAAGTGCCCGTGGGACACACCACTGGAGATGTGACAAATGGTGGGATGCGGGTGGGAGGCGAGCCGGAGAGAGTTAAAGAGGAGATGGGAGGGCAGACAGAGAGATGACGAAGAGTAGGAACTAGTCTTCTAAGAAACTGGACAGTAAGTGGTGATACAGTCGCTTAATGGGGTGCTCTCCAAAAATTAAATTGCACTAGAGTGAGGTGCATTAACAAGGATAAATCTTGAAACTGTAATGTTGAATAAGAAGCAAGTTGAGGAATATGAAAACCATGCTACCATTTACGTAAAACGTACACGAAGGTAATATGGCAAATGTATACGCAGACTGCAGCACAAGCATGTAACCACAGCCAGGCTGACTAGTGTTAGGTCAGCAGTTGCCTCTAGGAAGGAAGGAAGGAAGGTAATGAGATTGAGGAGGGGCTCAAAGGGAGTTTCAGCTCTATTTGTCACGTTTTGTGAGAAACCAACAAAGTAGGCATTTATTCTCTACTTTTCTGAAGTGTTTGAAATATTAAGATACACAGATCTGTAAAGACACTTGACTATCGGGGTAGAGGATAGAAGCTAAAAGATATGGAAGATGGAGGCCTGCGTGGTCCATCTTGTTTTGCTTTGAGATGTGCAAGCAGGAGGGCAATGGCCCAGTAGATAGGTTCAGGAGGAAGGGGACAGTCATGAGTCTCATTTCCGTGGAGACAGGAGAAGTCAGATACAGAGGTGCTGCTAGCCTGCCTAGGGAAGGGACACTCCTCCTGAGCTGCACGGCAAAGTTCTACGAAACTAGGAGGTGGGAGTCTAGGAAGTTAAAGACATTCCCATCTGATGTCCTCAACTTCTACAGGGAAGTAGGAGGAGGTAGGTTTTTCTGCAGAGAGGAACAGGGTGGGTGGGGAGGCAATGAGGCTTGAGAATATGCCCAAGGTTTAGAAAACAGTAACAGGGGACAGCAAGGGGAATGTGAAATAGTGCGTGATAATGTCGAAGGGTCAATTGAGGTCATAGTCCTGACTCTGGGTGGCTCCGGTCCACAGCTGTGTGTGGTTTTACTCCAGCACCGCTCCCAGCCTGGTTGTGAAAGCAGGGAAGGCAGACGGTTGGATTGGCCTAAGGTTGAATGTTGCTGGGAAGCAGTGGCAGAAAGATAAGGAAGGGAGGGTACGGAGAGGTTGGCAGGAGAATGGCTGAAGTGGTGAACTCTGGCAGGTGAAAGACTGAGAAGGAAGGGAAGGATTTGCGGATTTGCTTGTTCTTAGGGTAGCGGGTGACTTCAGGTGCCTCATCTCAGTCTTTATATGTGGATTTTTACTAGTAAAGTTTAGAAAATAATTTTATCCCCCAGTTTGGGTATGCTTTATAACAAATCCTGATTTCTTCTTTCCTTTCTTCTGCAAGTATTTACTAAATGCTTATTATAGCCAGATACCTTGCTAGGCTCTGGTGACAAAGAGATGATCAAGACTCAACTTTCTCTCTACAAAGAGTCCAGAGTCTGGAGAAGGAGCTGCAAAGCCAATAGTTCCATGGCAATGTGACACGCTTAGACTGCAGGAATGGACAGAGAGGAGGGACAGCCAACTGCCCCGGGAGAGCCGGGAGGGGTGTGGAGGGCTACACTGGGCATAAAGGATGAGTTGGGATTTGTTAGACAACAAGGGGGATGGTGACCCCCAAATCCCCCATGGGACAGCAAAGTGATCAAAGGGAGGGAGGATGGAGAGAGCCACCAGGAGTTTGGCCTGACCACAAGGGACCTGTTGGGTAGAGGGGCAGAAGGCGGGTCATGGGCCCGGCAACTCTTACAGACCCGTCCTTGTGAGCCATGCTGAGAAACTGATTCCCCTCCTAAGTGATGAGAGGTAGTAAGAAATGTTAAGAGAGCATCGTGATTACACTGTTTTAGAGATACAATCTTACTTGTTGCAGAGGGGGGCACAGCAAGAAGAGAGGATGGCCCGAGAGGAAAGAACAGGTCCAAGAACCATTAGAAACATAGACTCATCCACCTGTAAATGTGGGATAAGGAGAAGAGGAAGAACTCTGAGGTGGCTCAGAGTGTTCTGGTTTGGGCAGCTGGGTGGATTGTAGTACCATTCATCAAGTGCAGAAATACAGAGCAGGCTTGGTTAGAAAGAGGATGACTTTGGGTTTGACTTGGTTACCAAATCCTGGTCGGACAACCAGTTACAAAATGGGCCGGGGCTGGGAGGGAAGTCTTAGGTATAGATTGGGGAATTTTCAACATATTGCTGGTAGTTGAGGCAATGGGTATAGAGGAGAAACACAGACAACGTAGACCAAGAAAAACGAGAATTTAAAAAGTCTGGTCGAGGTCCACCAACCTAGTGAAGGTGGAGATTGAGAAGGAGTGGGCCCAGGTGGAACACTGTCGAAGAAACTAAGAGTCTCGAAGAACCAAGGACAGAAAGTAACTGATATCCAGGGTCTTAGGATGGTCGAGGACTGAGCACCTTAATTCAATGATATTGCAATTGCCACTTCAGGAAAGAGGTGGAGGGGGGTTAGGAGTAAACGCAAGGAGAGGATGTTAGGACTCTTCCCAGGAGCCTTTTCCTGCAGGGAAAGGGAGGGAGAGGAGGGAAGGTGTTACCTGACAGCGCACAGTGGATGTAGAGTTGAGGGGGAATTCCGGTGTGTGTAGGAGAAAGGGAGAGATGGAGGGGGAAGAGACAGACAGAGACAGACAGCTGCTTTAAGATGGAGAGGACTGAGCGTGTGCCCAGGAGAAGCAGCCGGTGGAAAAGGGAAAGTTGAAGACAGATTTGAGAGGAAATGATCAATGGAGTAGAAGTCCCAGGAGATGGTGGGTCGAATGTGTTAGCCTCAAAAAAGAAGACAACACCTCCTCTTTTGACATTGGAGAGAAAGAGGAGATGAGTGGTAAGGACAGTAATTTTCTAGGTAAAAGGGTGTGAAATGGAGGAAGTGCATGTCTGATCACCCCGATTCTCTCTCTGTGTGTGGAAGGGGAGCCAGGCCCACCGTGGGGAGGGCAGGGGTGGGGACTCGTAGGGCTTGGGGGAGGGGAGGGCATGGAGCGGAATGGTGGCTCGTGAGCCGAGCTGTGCTTAGGGACGGGGGTCTGTGGTGGCCTCATCTGTACTGCAGCGTGCTTTTCCTCTGGCAGAACCATAATCTGGCAGTGAGTGCAGGGAGAGGATAATTTGATTGCTCTGGGATTTTGAGTTTTAGAGAAGCTCAAACAATGACAACAGATCGGGTGTTTGAGAGTGTGGTTGACCTACTCCCATGGGGCGCCTGGGCTTCTGAGGGAAGGAATTTAAAAAATTTTTTTTAATGTTTACTTATTTTTGAGAGAGAGCAGGGGAGGAGCAGAGAGAGAGGGAGACACAGTATCCGAAGCAGGCTCCAGGCTCTGGCTGTCAGCACAGAGCCCAATATGGGGCTCGAACTCATGAACCATGAGATCATGACCTGAGCCAAAGTCATATGCTTAACCAACTGAGCCACCCAGGCGCCCCTGGGCTTCTTAGGAAAATAGATACAACCAGGAGGTGACTGATGGATCCAGAAAAAAAGGGGAGGACTGAGGAGCTGGAGATGCCAGTGGAGTAGAAAACCTGATGTGCTGAGTAACAGGGTGAGGAAGCCCAAAGGACAGGAGGACATCAGGAAGTAGGGATCTCAGAACTGGAGGGATCAGTGGTGAAGGGGTGTGGGCGCTGATGGTTCAGCCATGGGAGTGCGTGCTGGGGTAGAAGTGAATGGTTTTGGAATTGAGGACATCACGGTACTATCAGGTCAGGGCAGTGGGTCAGTCATCATCAGGGACAAGGCCACAGTGATGCCCAGACTTTGAATGAAGAGGATGATTTAAGAAAGAGAGGGTTTGTCAGGACAGTAGAAGAAAGATATCCCAGGAAGGAAATGAAAAATCTTATTTTCTCCCTAAAACAACAACGACGACGACGACAAAATCCACACTGCTGTGAGATAGGTCAGACTAATTTTGAGCCCCCTTTTAGAGGGAAGAAAAAAGAACCAAAGAATTGGAAAGCTGTGCCCTTGGGTTAGGAACAGATCCAAGAGTCATACCTGGTCCCCTTGGGGTAAGGACTCCCCAGGCGTGGAGACAGGTACACACCAGGTAGCTTCCACTGTAGTTAGAGCAGAGAGGGAGGAGAGGAAGAAAGTCAGGCCTGCTTCTCTCTTGGCCTCCCCAGGCAACCCGAACATCCCGCAAAGCCATCGCTTTTGGGAAGCGCTCACACTCAATGAAGCGGAATCTCAACGCACCTGTCACCAAGGCGGGCTGGCTCTTCAAACAGGTGAGGCCTCAGCCGATCTCCCCACCATGACCACCGCTCTGATTCTTCCATATTTATGAGTCCGTGCATGTTTTGGTACATCCTCCCGCGTCCTATTTTTGGTATATTTCTGCGAATCTCCTAATTTTTAAAAAAGGTTTATTTATTTTTGAAAGAGAGACAGAGACAGAACACAAATAGGGGAGGGGCAGGGAGTGAGGGAGACACAAAATCCGAAGCAGGCTCCTGGCTCTGAGCTCTCAGCACACAGCCCAATGTGGGGCTCAAACTCACGAACCATGAGATCAGGACCTGAGCCAAAGTCGGACATTCAACCGACTAAGCCGCCCAGGCGCCCTGTGAATCTCCTAATTTTATAAAGACTCAGAGAAGTTGAGTATCTTCTTAAAATCACACAGAAAAAATTAGTGACAAATACGGGAATCCAGCCAGATCTCCAGATGGGCAGATGCAATGACTCTGAAATATGCTTGGTCACCAACCCTATTAGGGCACCCACTGGCTTGTTCTCAGCCGGTCCCTCTTGCTGGGTTAAGGGGACTGTCCTTAGTCTAGGGGTCCGCTAATTCTTCCCAGTTTGACCTTGCCACTGTCCCTGCCTGCCCTCCACCCACTCATCCTGGCTCCTCTCTCACCCCTTTTATCTTCCCCGGCACAGATGCTGAGGCCCAGAAAGACAGAACTGAAAGGTCACAGGCAATGATCTAATGTCGGTTCCCTGCACCTGAGGTCTCAGGGGGGTTGGCTGCCACTTGTTAGTGGCAGAGCCGCAACCGGAGGCAGGATGTCCTTATGATTTCATGCTGCACCTTCCCCTGCAGCCCCTCCCCGCCCCATGCCCGGCTCACAGCCCTTCCCGCCTGTCTCCTCATGTCCCGCAGGCCAGCTCCGGGGTCAAGCAGTGGAACAAGCGCTGGTTCGTCCTGGTGGATCGCTGTCTCTTCTACTACAAAGGTGAGCTCCTCCTACGGGCGTGACAGGGGCCGCAGGAAGCAGGGCCCACCGCTCATGCTCGCTCTGCCAGATCACCGGGCTCTGCCTGGGGTGGACGTTGGTCAGTGGACAACAGAGAGGGGTGGGCAGTGCGAATATGCTCCATAGCTCCCGGCACCAGCGGATCCTGACGGTGGGATGAAGTCAGAGCCCGTTTGCTCATTCGTTCAGTCACTTCACATTCGACAGTATTTCCCGGGCGCCCTCAAGGTTTCAGGCAGAGTTCTAGGTCCTGATGGGGGACGCAGTGGGTGAACAGGACAGTCATGTGACAGGTGATGAAGTCCTGGGGTGGGGAATAGGGGAGGGAGAAGGCACCGAGGGAGCTAGTGAGGGTTAATGACAGTGACGGCCCTGTCACACCGACGCGGGGCCACAAGAAGAGAAGGGTAAAGTGATTTTACAGCAGGAGAGGCTGTTTCCTTTCCTCCATGGCCCAGGAATGGCAGAGCCCTGACTCCTCTGGACCTCCTGGGGGCAATCCAGTGAATCATTAACTTTCACAAACAAAGCTTGTACCCAGTGACTGCAGAATGCCGTTGTCCCTGTGCCCTGCGTTGCTGCCACCTGAACCCGAGGGCAGAAATCAGGAAGGGGCTGCATGCACAGGATCCAGTCACAGACAAAGCCCCAAGACAGGGGTGGGGTGGTGGGGGGAGAATCCAGAATCCACCGAGGCTTGGTCCCTGGTGCTGAGCCGCTGGGACCCAGGGCTGACTGGAGCCAGAGTATGAACGAAGATGAAGGAAAGCCAGGCTCTCTGCAGAGGAGACACTCTGGGACTGGCGTGAGAGTCGAAACGTAAAAGCTGTGAACTCAAGGGGTGTCATGATGGGGGCCACCATCCACTGAGAGGTGCTCTCAAGAGGCCCTGTAAACATTGGCCTGGACACTGCCAGGCAGAAGGCCATCACCCCCAGAAGATGGCAGCCTCTGTTTCCCTGAAGAAGCCCTGAGTCCCCGGCCCTGGGCACTTCTTGATCCTTTGGCTTAGCCTTTCCACTGGGTACCATGCTGAGTCTGCAGAGGAAGCCAGATACTTAAGCCAAGTATCTTGTATAAGTGATGAGGAGGAAGAGGAGGGGAACTCCTGAGTTTATAATCCCTGAGACCCCTCTGAGCCCTAACTGAGGCTTTTGCAGGGTCTCTAGCCTCAGGAATCAAGAGCTATCCCAGGGAAGTGGGGAGGGGCTCGCCATGGCCTCATGGTTGCCCCCCACCTGTTCCACAGAGCACCCCCACCTTCTGTGGCTCCTGCAGACACCTGGGGCCTGACGAGCTAATCCATCAGGCTCCTTCGGAGCTCCGGGATGAGTTGTGTAACAACAGAGGGCCAGGAGGTTATACAGGTGGAGACGTGGGGACCATAAAGGGGAAGGCAGACCCCTGTCAGGAGAGAACAGAGCAAGCTGCTGGGTCCCCGGGAGAACTGTAGAAACAGTTACCCAGAGGAGCCAGAGCCGAAGAGGGGACACTCTGCCGCGCCCACTCCCATTGTCCTCCCGTGACGCGCACCCTGGTGGAATTGTCTTGCTTGCAGAGTGTCTCTAGACAGGAGAGTGGTTAGGACTGCCTGCTTGGGAGGGGCGTCTGGGTGGCTCACTCGGTAGAGCATGAGACTCTTGATCTTGAGGTTGTGAGTTTGAGCCCCACGATGGGAGTAGAGTTTACTTAAAAAAAAAAGAAAAGAAAAGAAAAGAAAAAGAAATGCTTGCTTGAGAGTCAGACTTCTTGGATCCAAAGACCAATCTGCCACTCTCTACTTAAGTAACCTTGGACAAATTACTTAACCTCTCCACTGTACCTCAACCTCCTTACCCATGAAATGGGGTAACAGCAGTAACCTATTCGGAATCGTTGGTGGGGTGAAATCCTTGAAGGCAATTAATTCAGAACAATACCCAACATACAGCAAACCCTCCATAATGTTAATCATTATTTATCTATTTACCCTAAGGTGAGCTCCTGGAGGGTGGGTACCACTTCTGCCTCATTCGCCTCTCTCACTCCAGCATCTAGAACAATGTCTGCAGGGCTGCCGGGCTCCCTATGGCCCGGGCGTGTGCCTCTCGTGGTGCGAGCACCCTGTGTGCTGGATTGTGGTCTCCTGGGTGCCTGACAAGCAGTAGATGAGCAATATTTATTGGTATCTGTGGTAAGAGGGCTGACCCCCTCCTCCATGGGCCCATGCATCTCACCGGGGCCTCTGTTCACCTGACAGATGAGAAGGAGGAGAACATTTTGGGCAGCATCCCGCTCCTGAGCTTCCGCGTGGCGGCAGTGCAGCCTTCGGACAACATCAGCCGAAAACACACCTTTAAGGTCAGTTGGCATTTCTCTCCCAGGCGGGGGTGTGGGGGGTGTAGGGGGCTGCTCCTCTAGAGCACGTGGGAATGCAGAAGGATCCTGAGCCATCTCCCCCAGGGGTCCCACAGTGGTGACGGGAAGGAAAGAATGGGCAGTGACCGCCGGACTCACTACAGGCTGTTGTGAGGCCGAGGAGAGGCCCTACTGAGGCTGCCACCTCTCAGGAGTCAGCTGGAGCCGGTGGAGATGTGCCTCAGTGGTACCTCAGTGTTTCCTGGAGGAGAAATGAACCCTCTGCCCACTGGCCTGGCATCTGTCACCCAGGAAATTCATCACCGCAGAGGCAGGGGGCTGTGGGCCGGTGGGGTTCTGACATCCCTTCTGGAAAGGAATCCTCCCTACACTGGGGCCCTGAGAACTAGACCCCCCAGTCCCACTAACTCAGATTTCAATCTCTAGAGAAAATCAGGAGTTGGGTTTGATTACAATCAAGAAAGGCAAACCTCAGGTAGAGCGTGGTTTGGGAGAGCAGGAGTGCGGGGCTCCTGGGGGATCCACCCATCCAAGATGCACTTGCAGCTGGCTCCTCGCAGGCCAGTGTTTTTCCACATTTAAAAATTCATGACCCACTGAAAACAATAGAAATCCCGTGCCCTTTTTGTATTTTATGATGTAAGGACCATAGGCTCCTTTCACTTCCAAATAGAAAATCATGGTACCAGCCATGCATTTTCTTAGCACAAAGCCATCTGTCCCCTAGTTGAGTTGCTGTCCAAGACCCTAAAACCTAGAGCCATGGTGCTGGATGACAGGACCTGCGGGTAACGCCAGGTCAACGTCTGAGCCTGTAGGACCTCAGAGCCTGCCCCTTCCTATCCTTCAGACTCTGCTCACCTGACTGCGGCAGAGAGGTGGGCGGCCGCACGGGCTCGAGGAGGGGCTTCTTTGGCACATAATTAGTTCCTAGCCTCCTAGGGTCATGTCTGCCAGAGGTGTGAACAGAAGGAGCAATTAATACAACTCTGGCTCCAGGGAGCCAGGTTCTAGCGGGGGGAAATAGAAACAGGTTGTTTAACCAACAACAGACAGTCCTTCCATACACATTCGCACACACACACCCACACAGTCAAACAGCCTGTCTCACCCTCCCCTCCAGACCTGTGCACAGACACATCCACACTCGAGCTCAGAGCTCTGCCAGCCACAGACATTCCATCAGCGCCCTGAGTGACTGACACACACATACACACACCCGCCATCAGCCCCGCTCCTCCTTCCCCTCCCCCACTCCTCCAGGAGTGCACTGCCTCTTTAAAACCCAACTCTGAGGGCTGTGCTCAGTGGCCCACAAAGGGTTCCGATGGTGGCTATTGAGTGGCCCTTCCCCTGGGAAGGGTGGGGAGGGGAGCGGAGACAGATGGGAGGCTTGTCCTGTTGCGGGTGAAACTCTTGGATGGCTAATAATGAGCCGGGCACTGTTCCTGCCCCGCCTGCTGCTGAATACCTTAACCTCTTCCTAACCCAGCCCCATGGGGGCTCAAAGGACTTCGCCCCACTGGGGTGCTTCCCCCAGTATCGTGGTCCAGACTGATGGTGCCGGGCTGGTGTCCTACTCCGGCTCACGATCCACTGCCCTGTTTTCTGCCAAGATCTGCCTTTCCTGTTGCAAGCGGTTGTTCCCGCGCCTTTGCTTTCTCCTTGTTTCCCTGTGGGCATGTTTTGTCCTCTAGCTTGACCGTGAGCTCTTCAAGTGCAAAGAGCATGTCTGTTTTCCTGTGACTGGCACCCGGAGCGGAGCTCAGCACACACGGGGTGCTCACGAGCGAATTAATTCACTTGCTGTCCACTCCTACCAGCCCCAGGTCACGCCCACAAGACCCGCCCGTGTCTCTCTCTTTCTCTTCTGTACAACAACCCTGTGTCCTCCACGCCAGAAGGCTAGGCTGGGCCCCTGCTCTCCATATCCTTGTGTGGTTTCAATCCTGAGATGCCTCCTTACAGTTTCACTGCTGTAGAAGCACGTCCCTGCCTCTGCCCACAAGCTGGCCCCCTGCTGCAGGGTGGGAAGTGCCAGGATCCAGAGGAAAGAGGCCCGCCTCTACTCCCAGAGAAGTAGGACATGTCACTGGGTAATGACTCCCATCAGAAAGGAATCATGTGCCGGGGCGGGGGAGGGGGGGGTACATTGGAGCGAAGGTCCAGCCAGGAAATCACGTGGAGGGTGTGGATTTGACACAGCTGCTTTGGAGAGCCCTGGGGCTTGGTCAGGAGAGCCCTGTCTTCTCTCCTTCCAACCCTCAGAGACCCATGATTTCACACCCACAGGGTCAGAGACCAAAGTGAGGTTCACCTCTGAGACTAGTAATCACGTGGGTTTCTCCTGTTGAGTGGGATAAACCAGGCTGCCTGCTTTTCCCGGGACACCGAAGGTCTCACGGGAAGTGTGCTGAGGTTCCAGAAAGAATTCAGCTCCAGAGCCTTTCTTGCTTGGGGCCTTAGAACCTGGAGTCTCACCAGGTAGAGCCCTTCCTATGAAGCAGGTGCACCACTTCAGGCCAGAAGAAAACCCCAAGTTGTTTGCAGCTGCCCCACTGGCTGGAAACAGAGCCAGGAACAGCACCGACACCCTGAATCCTCTCCACTAATAGCCCCGATTGCCTAGGCGCGAGCTCTGTACTCCCCACTCCTGGCGGGCGGACCTGGGCATTGCCGGGTGCTGTCGTCCCGGTGGCGACCGCGAATAGAAGGGGGTAATCTGAATAGCTCCCCGCTTCCCTCTGCTCCTCAACATTCCTACCGCGTCATCTTCTGTCTCCCTCTGGTGTCTGGTTGACCTGTTCTCTGCTTCTCCTCCTTCTGACTGCGTGAGGACCCCTCCTCTGGACAGGAGCTCTCTTCTGGGTTCCCACCTGCCGCACCTGCTCGCGGCCACCAACTAGGTAGCGTGCCCTAACCGTCTGTGCATGCCCCTTGCATGCCCAGGGAGATGGAGGCCTGGCTGTCTCTCTGCACAGGAGACACAGCACTAGTTCCTCAGAGGCCAAGTTCAGGCCGAGACTGGCATGTGCTCGGGGGCGGGGCGGGGGGGGGGGAGCCATCTCTCTCAGACACTGGGTAATTGCCCTTCAACTCGAAGATGGAATTTGATGGGAGAGTGGGCACCGTAATTGTCCTTCCTGTTTGTAGTCACTTCAGGTGGGGCAGGTAACCTTACCTGGCTACTGGGCAGCTTATTGGTGTCGAGAGAGCCAGCCAAGGCAGACACCTAGGGGCCAGCCGGAGCCTTATGCAGAGCTCGCTTTGCCCCTGAGCTCCATGTGGGGAGAAGAGCTGCAGGTCAGGGGGACGGCCTGCCTGACCGCCTGTTCTGTGGGTGTCTTCTCCCTACAGGTGACTACATGCTGGGTGGATGAGGCCGGGGCCGGTTCCACGCACTGCCTCTCCCCACAGGCTGAGCACGCCGGGGTCCGCACCTACTTCTTCAGTGCCGAGAGCCCCGAGGAACAGGAGGCCTGGATTCAGGCCATGGGGGAGGCTGCCCGAGTCCAGATCCCCCCAGCCCAGAAGTCAGTACCCCAAGCTGTGCGTCACAGGTGAGTTCCAGGGCACAGGGCATGGGGGTGGGGAGTGCCGGAGTGCCAGACAAAGAGTATCAAGGAAGCGCTCTATGTCTCCTGAGCCTGGCATGCTGGCTTGAACTTCTGAGAACACGTGAGCCGCTCCTTGCCTCCCAGCAGGGCACCTGGCAAAGCAATTTCAGAGTCCAGAGGCTCCCTTCCCCTGACTGGCTCTTCCTCTGCTCTCTGGGCTGGTGGAGGCCAAGAGAGCAGCCAGGTTCCATTGGGGCCTGGCCAGGAGCCAGAGACCAAGGTCATTTGCTCATTTATTCTTGGCTTTGCACATTAAGCCCATGACCTCTGGAGGAGTATAGACTCAGGTTCGAATCCCAACTTAGCCACTTATTCATACTGTGACAGCAGTGGGAGTTACTTAACCTTTCTGACCCTGAATCTCCTCACCTCAAAGGCAGGAATTATAATCCTACCCCATGGGGCAACCGTGAAATCCTGACATGCAGCGAACACTCTGCCCATGGCTTCCCCATCACCCCTGCCACCTGTCGTCACCTATAGCCCCACGGCCTGTCTCTAGGGGAACTGGGTAGATGGAACCTTCAGTTATATGTTAACAGGGATCCAGAAAAAGGAGGTTGTTACAATATAGACTCCAAGTCTATTTCAGTGTCTTAGAAGTGTTTACTAGGCAGCGTTGTAGCAAGGATGCTCGAATCTGTTGGATTGGGGAAGCAATAGGGATCCCATCGTCCCTTCAGCTGAGGGGCGCCCTTCCAGAAGTTCGCTCATTTAGTTCATAAATATTTAGTGCAAATAGGGATGTGTGAGGCACTGTATGGGGTGCTAGGAAAATAAGGGAAGACAAGTCTACATCCTCCTGCCTCGCGGAGCATACGTTCTGACAGAGTCTCTCCTGGAAGAAGCTTGTCCCGGAGGTGGGAACTAGCATGTTTCTAAGCCTAGGATGTTTGAGGCAACAGCATTGGTGCCTGGTGCCCGCCATGTTTGATCTCACAGTCCTACCAGCAGAGCGACTGTTCTACCCCATCCTGCCAACATGGAGACCGAGACTTTCGGAAGTTAAGAAACTTGCATAGGACAGCAGGCTGAGCTGTAACGAGCCTTCATGGGTGAAATATCGGGGACAGTCACTATTATGAAGCTTTGGTATAGTGTGCACTGAGTTTGGGGGGCTGGAGTGGGGACAGACTGCAGAAACCACCAAGTCTGGGGGGCAAGTTAGTCTTGGCCATAACATTCGAAGGCTGGATGCAATGCAGGTCAGCAGAAGGGAGCAGAGAGTGGGCCGTGGAGAGGACCCAGAGGCTGAAATGAGCATGTCACGCATGGGCAAGATTGCACTGTGTTTTCTAGTAACTGCCCAGGCTGGAGCAAGGAAGCAAAACGGGCATTTAGGAAACAGAATGGTAACTCATTGAATCCCGTTTTCATTGCTACCTTCCTGCCCACCCTTCTCCACTCCTTTTTCCTTCCCAGTCTACCGTCCCCTGCCCAGCTCCCTGCTGGGCTGGAGTCACTTACAACACCTCCCTTGGCATCCCGCAGCCATGAGAAGCCAGACTCCGAGAACATCCCTCCTAGCAAACACCACCACCAGCCGTCCCACAACAGCCTCCCCAAGCCTGAGCCAGAGGCCAAGACTCGAGGGGAGGGTGATGGCCGGGGCTGTGAGAAGGCAGAGCGGAAGCCCGAGAGGCCTGAAGTCAAGAGCGAGCCTCTGGTGAAAGCCAATGGCATCCAAGCCAGCCCGGAACCAGCCTCGGAGCCAGGCAGCCCTTACCCTGAGGGCCCAAGGGTCCCGGGGGGAGGGGATCGGCCCCCCCAGCCCAATGGCTGGCAGTATAGCTCCCCGAGCCGGCCGGGGAGCACAGCTTTCCCGCCTCCGGACTCAGAGAGCGGGGGCCACCAGCGGAGCTTACCCCCACGTGCCAACCCCGACAAGATTGCCCAGCGCAAGAGCTCCATGAACCAGCTCCAGCAGTGGGTGAACCTGCGCCGGGGTGTGGCCCCCCCTGAAGACCTCCGGAGGTGAGTCCTGGTGGGCACAGGCATGGAGCTGGGGTGCTGTGATCGCCGGCATGGGGGTAGTAACAAGCAGCATCCCTTCCTGGAAACCTTCAGCAAGCCAGGCTGAGCTGGGGAACCAAGAGAACACCAAACTCAGGGTCCCCAGCCTGTACAGATCCTTTCCTGCTCCATCTGTGGAGTTTACCCCGGTCCCCCCTCCCCCCCATCCCTGCCTCCTCTGCTTTCTTCAGAGACAGAGACGGAGCGCCCAACCCCTCTCCATGAGGATGCTGGGTGCCCAGGACACACACAGGCAGTCATAGGGAAGGGCCTCAGCATTGTTCCGGTCAGATGTCCATCCACGCTCCCCACCCTCTTACAACAAACAGCCTCTGCTCCAGTGTTTCCACCACCATGAGCCTCACTGACTGCCAAGCCCGCTCACCCCATTTTTGAACGGCTCTAATTGTTTGAAAGTCTTTATTTATATGCAGTTAAAAAAAAAAAAAGAAAAGAAAAGAAACGAAATGTCGCCACTCACAGATCCTAGTCCTGCCCTCTAGATCAATTTCCTCCTTTGTCCCGTGACTGGCTTTCAAGTACTGGAAGACGTTTATTGGGCCCCATAACGCTCATCTCGTCGGGGCAAGTGGGGCTGCTGCTCCCTCTCCAGGGGTGTGGGCCGCTCCAGGGACTGCAGGTGAAGGCTGCTCACCTCCGGGGCTCTGCTGCCGGGGACATCTGGCCTTCCTCGGGGATGAGCGCCTCTTTTGGGATGAGCCCCAGGAACCTCCGGGCCCCATCCTTGACGAGAACATAAAACCAGGGAAGGCGCCCTTTTGTGCCCACTGCGCTGTGTGTTGCCTTTCCCCAGGCCCCTGGTATGTCCCCTTTCCCTCCACTGTTTGCTGCTCTGAAACGATCTGATACATTGTGGTTCAAGCTGGAGTAGAGAGAGCTAACAAGGCTTAAAGTTTCTCCCAAGAAGCTCTGAACGTGAAATTTCTAGCCTCAGGGTGCTAGTTGAGGGAGGAAGCTGCTTTTTTTTTTTTTTAGAGATACAGTTTTTTTTTTAAGTTTATTTATTTTGAGAGAGAGAGAGAGCCAGAGAGAGAGGGAGAGAGAGAGAATCCCAAACAGGCTCCATGCTTTCACAGCAGAGCCCGATGCAGGGATCAAACTCATAAACCATGAGATCCTGACCTGAGCCACGAGGGAGGAAGCTTTGGGGGAGTTTCCCTGCACCTCTGGAAGCAAGCCTCAGTGCCCAGGCAGTGGCTGCTTCTGTGTGCCCCCAGGCTCAGCCTGGTCACAGTCACTCTAGGCTGGAGGACATGGAGGTGGGGGCACAGGTGGGTGGGTGGGCATGTGCTCATTCCGGCTTCCTTACAGTATCCTCTCTCTCAGTCCCTCTAGGTTCTACCCCATGCCCCGGAGGGTCCCTGAGTATTATGGCCCCTATTCCTCCCAGTACCCCGATGATTACCAGTACTACCCACCAGGGGTGCGGCCCGACAGCATCTGCTCCATGCCAGCCTATGATCGGATCAGCCCTCCCTGGGCCCTGGAAGACAAGCATCACTCCTTCCGCAACGGAGGCGGCCCTGCCTTCCAGCTGCGGGAGTGGAAGGAGCCGCCAGGCTACGGAAGGCAGGATGGCACCGTCTGGCTCCCCGGCCCCTCCCCCTCTCGGCAGCCAGTCTATTATGATGAGCTGGATGCCACGTCTGGCTCCCTGCGCCGCCTGTCCCTGCAGCCCCGCTCCCACTCCGTGCCCCGCTCACCCAGCCAGGGCTCCTACAGCCGCGCCCGCATTTACTCCCCTGTCCGCTCACCCAGTGCCCGTTTTGAGCGCCTGCCACCTCGCAGTGAGGACATCTATGCGGACCCCGCTGCCTATGTGATGAGGCGATCCATCAGCTCCCCCAAGGTGAGCCCTCAGCACGCCCCCTCCTTCCTCATGCCCTGAGATCCCCCAGGAGCCTACTACCATCTGCAGAGACGATGTGGAGGTGTGCGGGCATCTGGGACTCTCGGGGTCCCTGTGTCCCACAAGGACGCGCACCACATGTTGGCAGGAGCCACGACGATGCCCGGGAAGCCATTGGCCCTGCAGTTCTGTCCGTGGGAGCGCTGCTTTGGGGCATGTGCTCTGACCCCGGAGTCAGAACATTGGTGCCCTCCCCCAGGTTGTGCCAGGAACCCGATTCCTTGTCAGAGGGCAGAGAGGGTCTGTCTCTTGGGGATTGGCCAGGTTAGTGCAGGGATATTGCAGCTGATAATTGCTGTCCATTGAATTTGGAATCTGCTCTGGGACAGGATACCAAATATCCCTAACCTTGATCGTTGCTGGGGAAGTCCGTGTCCCAGCCGGACCCCCTCAACCTCTCCAATGCACTTTCTCTTCCAGTATGATTACCTGGGAGACAGGCGGCCAGTGCCCGCAGGACTGTTCCCCTACAACTACCCACCATCCCCCACGGTCCACGATAAGACGGTACGTCCTCTCCTCCCGTCTGCTCCCCACGGGACCTCTCCGCCCAGAGCGAGGCCCAACCAGGGCAGCCACAGGGGTGCTCTGTGCCTAGTACCTGGCACTCCTGCTTCTTAGCAGCCTCTGGATACCTCCTCCCTCCCGGCCAGGACTCTAACCCCAATGCAGAGCTTGGTGCCACTTAATGCTGTCTGTGACATAAAGTAGAGCAGGGACTAGATCTGGAGGCGCGTGATGTCCTGATCCCCTCGATCACGTCCAGCATGCAGAGAGGCCAGGTCAAGGGCTTGGGTTACAGACTGGGAAGAAAAGTCAGGTCTGAATGTCCATTAGCAGGCGTCTCCTCCAAGTCCGTCCGTGCCTGGAGTGCTACTTTTGGGAAAAGAGACAAGTGATGGGATTAAGGAAGAAAAGATTTTCCATACTGTGTCTTTTCCTTCTTTTCTCCCTGGAATCTGTTCTCCAGAGAATTTTGGTCTCCACTTGTCTCCACCCTGGAGAACTGGGTGGAGACGCTCCACCTGGGATGCCGGGGAGGGCCACCGGAACCGACAGGCAGAGTCCTTGTCCCCAAAGGCCTGTTGCTGACCCCTGTCCTGATGCAGCCCCGGGAGGCCAGGGTGGACAAGCCTGCATGGGCGTGCACCCACCCAGATCCTTCTCTATGCAAGTTCTAGCCCTAATACACCGCAGGTGCACCCACCCAGATCCTTCTCTGTCCAGACTCTAGCTCTGACACACAGCACCTGCACCCACCCAGAAACCATGGATTCTTCCAGAAAACTCGGGAGCTGGTAGGGAGGGCCAACTGCATTGCTTCAGTGGTGCTTCCCTCTTCCAGGGGAGGGCCCGGCGGACCAGGAGCCCTGGAGCTGGGGCCCGAGTGAGTCCCTCCTCTGGTCAAGGCATCCAGGAGGCCACCTCAGTGTCTTTCCCCAGAACTCCTCAAGGGCAGACAGAGCCCTCTCTCTGACCTTGCCTTCCCCCCTTCCCCTCCCCAGCTAACTCTTAACTGCTTTGCTTCCTTTTTATTGTTTTCTGTTGTCCTGTTCCTGTTTGTTTGTGTTGCCGTTGGGCCTCGGGCTCCGGGTAGGATGAACTTTTAGACCTTCAGTTGCAAAGAAACCTAGAGTATTTGGATCAGCAGGTAGGCAGAGCTGGTGCCCCCTCCCCCCATTCCCCTGCCCTCCTGTCGCGTCTCCCTGCTCCCCCCACCTTCTCATCCTCCAGCCATTTGACAACCTTTGTTGGCATCACGGGGACACAACAAAGTGGCTTATATTTTGGTTTGCGCCTTCACCCCCACCCCCTTCCCCTTCCCCTCAAAGCCCTTTAGGGCAGCTGGGAGTTTCCTGGGGAAAGGAGAATAAGAAATGACCACATGAATAATTAATGCCACCTCCTATTTGTTCAGGCCAGATGGAGCTGTCCCCAGGGGCAGGCGGGAATTTGCATTTCTGCTGGAAAGAGCGGCATAGACCTTGAAAGGGGGTGAGCGCCAGGCGGGGGCCTAAAGTGTTGAGGATTTAGTGCAGCCTGAATCCGGGAAATTATCTATCATGGTTCGCAAGCAGGCTGTTGTTAAACTATGTTGTTAAACAAACACAGTTTGTAAACCAAGGACTACAGACTTGCCCTAGGATGGTGTTTTAAATTACATTAGTTCCGTAGATTTATTAGTTCCTCTGCCAAGTTCCCTTGCATACACGGCTCATGTTCTCCTTGAGAATTCCGTGTGGGAGGCCAAGGGAGTGTTAGCAACCCAGCTTCGGAGATGAGCATCTAGAAGCATCAGTGAACGTTCCCATAGATGGAAGCAATGGGCTGAAGAGATGCTGCCTTTAGGCTCTAACCATTGGCGGCCTTGCCTTTTCAATCTCCGGGGCTCTGATACTTACCACGTTTAGACACCCAGAGGGTCAGTATGCCAGACGTTGATGTGAGCACATACATCTGAGTCCAGATCTGTGCTACAAATCACAGGGGGCCTGGGCATCCCCAGAGTGGCCCTGTGGAGGCGGCCTGAGGTGGTGGAGATAATAATAGTAGTGGTAGTAATAGTAAGAATAATGGCAACAGCTACGTAATGGGGTGCTTTCTCTGTGCCCCATACTATTCTGAGTACTTTATAGATGCTAATGCATTTAATCTTCATAACAACCCTGCAAGCTGGGTCCTGTTGTTATCTCCATTTTAGAGCTGATAAAACTCAAGCACAGAGAAGTTAAGTAACATGCCAAAGGACACACAGCCAACAAATGGCGGAGCTTGGAGTGTGGCTCTGAGATTTTAACCCAGTTTATAGCAGAGGAAATATCTAATATGTGTAGAAGCAGGAGTCAAACCTCGTCAAGATTATTTTACACTCTTAGAGTTCCAGAAAGAACCATACACATGAAATCAGAGGCTACCGCTATAACTGTTGGTGGTTCTAGACACGGGTCATGTGCCGCATAGAAGCCTTGGGGAGATCATCCTCATAGAAGGCCTTGGGCATTAGGGAGCACTGATATCCACGTTTTAATCAGCAGCTCCTCACAGGCACTGCATTTTACTTCCTGAAGCAGCCTGTCTTGTCCACACCGTGAGTGGTCGGGTCCACGTGGAGTTGAGCCTCAGGATGCCAGCCCAGACCAGCACTGGGAAGTGCCAGCGGTTCCCGTAGGAAGCTGGCTCTACAATGCCCTGGGTAGTGAGGGGCAGGGCTGAGTGCCCTCAGGGCTCCTGGGCAGACCCCAGTTCTCTGGCCCTTGTGTGGCTGTACAGGCCTTCAGTGCCACACCTGGGCCCCCCCTGCGGCTGCTGGGCCCTTAGGCTGGCAGCTTGAGAAATAACCCTTCAGTGGACCCCCTCTAGATAAAGAATAATTTTTTGAAAAAGAATAATATTCTTTTTTTATTTAAAAACAATTTTTAACATTTATTCATTTTTTGAGAGGCAGAGCATGAGTAGGGGAGGGGCAGAGAGAGTGGGAGACACAGGATCTGAGACAGGCTTCGGGCTCTGAGCTGTCAGCACAGAGCCCAACGCAGGGCTCAAAGCCACAAACCGTGAGATCATGACCTGAGCCGGAGTCGGATGCTTAACCAACTGAGCCACCCAGCTACCTCAAAAAGAATAATAATAATTGAATGATATTCTTAAAAGGAAGTTTTATATAAGAGTCCAAAACGTGGCGTCAGACATTCTAGTCCCAGTTCTGCCATTTACAAAGATTCTTTTTTTTTTTTTTTTTTATTCTAGTCCCAGTTCTGCCATTTACAAATTTTTTTTTTTTTTTTTTTTTTTTTTTTTTGGTAAACTTGGAAATGTCGCTTTGTGTCTCTGGGCTTTTGTTTTCTCAGTCATAAAACGGCCATTGTAGAATCCGCCTTTTCTGCCTCACAGAGTTCCTGGAGAATCAAGTAAGAGTGTGCATGGCAACACTTTGTCCAGCACTGGCCAGGAGCGGTTACTGCTATTGTGATGATTTTACTCATTTTATTCTAAAACTCAATTTAAAATATTAATTGAGCACCTATATGGTATATAAGGCACTGAGCGAGGTGCTTTCTCACAAAATGTAACATTTTGAACAGACCGAAGGGGCACACAGGAATTCTAGAGACAAAGTTTACGCGGGCTTAAAGATCCCCAAAGCCACAGCATGAGCGGGAGCAGGCTAGGGCAAGAACATTCTAGCTTTCCTCCTTTATTGCTTGAGATCCACTGGTTGTGGAAGGAATGAGATCAGTGGGTGTCCAGGAAAAGCCTGGGCCTCCTTTGCCTTCTCAAAGCCTGGTGTGTTAACAGGTCTGCCTTGTCTTATGCGCATGCATACACACGCACACACACACACACACACACACGACACACAGCAGCATACAAACACACTTATATACACACCATGTACAATCACATACACAGCACACATGCACACCCCATGCACAATAAACACGATCTCATATACGCTGGGCTCCGAACAGATAGGGATTGACTTGAGTTCAGATCCTTACAGAAAATGTCGCTGATGTCTGTTGACCGTTAACTATTTTAGAAACCTCATATTACAATTGCTCTTCTCAAAGCCTTTTCAATGACACTTTATGCCGTAGTGTCATAAGCATTCCAACAGGCTAAAGAGGTAGATCAGATCCTAGGAGAGCCTTTTAAAATGCTGTGGACCCTGCAAAGGGGGGGGGGTCTCCCCCCCAACACACAGAATCAAGGCTGCCCCTGGCTTAGGTGCCTCTTATCCACCTAAGTGGATAAGTTAAAATGTGTGTGGGCCTAGTAAAGATTGGGGAGCTAAGGGCTGAAGATGTGGGAGTCTCCTGAATCGTGACCCCAGGAGCTCTGCCCTAACGTGGCTCCATCCCTTCCCTCATTCACATCCTCTCTCCAAAAAGCTTTTCCCACACAACTTCCCTCTGTGTTCTGCTGCCGTCTCCTGTAGGTCAGTTGAGTTAAAGGGATAGAGCCAAGGACGTTCCCAAATATATTCACTTTTTGATGCTGTCACACTAGAACCAGTGGGGGAAATGACAGCCCTTCTACTTGATTCCGTTGGCTTGTCCTCCCTCCCTGTCTTCCCTCTCTCCTGCCCTCCCTTGTCTCCCTCTTTGCTTTTCATTTGGCAAGTAGTCTTACCCCCTCCATGCTCCTCATGATCCTTGAAACATAAAGAACCCTACTGTTGGGAGAGTAGGGTTCCAGTATCTGGCGTCCCTTTAACGTGGCTTGCTTGTTTTAGCCTCCTTATTTGCTCCCTAGTGTCATCCCAGATCGGCATGGATGCTACCAGCCCAGCTCTGGAAACCGTGTTTAGCAATCCTTTCTACTCTAGAGCGCAGAGGTGGGCAGGGGTCGGGGAGAGAGAGCTGTGTCCACCTCTTTGTGAAGGCCCATCTACAGAGCAGCCTAGGTTTTCTTTCTCAGCTGGTTCATTTCCTTCAAATTTGGGGAGCTGGGTTTTTCAACAACTGCCGGTGTGGTCTTTGACCGAAGCAACGTGAGGAAAGAGAACTGGGGCAGGGAGCTGACCTTGGCCAGTGTGAATGAGACCCACACCTCTCAGGCACCCTGGGGGAGTGTCGCTGGGTGGGGGAGGGGTCTCTCAGGGCTGAGAGCGAGGGCACAGCAGCCCTCCACTCCCTTCCGTGGCCTTTCCTCAGAGCACCTTCAGTGCCGGCCCTGGGACAGAGTTCACAAGGGGCCAGCGATGGGTAAGGCCAGAGGGAGCTGGAAACCCCATGAGAAGCTGCCCTTTCCGGGAAGGCGAGCCCAGGCAGGTGATGGGGAGATAGCTCTATGTGGGCCGGAGTTTGAATCGTCAATTCCTTCCTCTGCTGCAGATGAGTGAGAGTGAGACTCTCATCAGTATGGTGAACCGCATGGTGGAAAACTCCTCCCCCAGGGCCCAACTCTTCATGCAAGTAAGGCCTGCACCTGGCAGCATGGTCCCTGTCAACACCATCTCCGCTGCTCGTGCATGGTCAAGTCAAGCCATCTGGGTGGGGGCTTGCTCTGCCCACCCTGCCCATCCACCAGGCCTCATCTCCAGGCCCCTCTACCTGGACCCTCTCCTTCCATCTCACTGTGTTGCTTTTGTTCTTCATGTTCATGGGTGAACCCAAAGGCCCATTTCTCAAACCATCAAAATAGCCAGCGTCTCCATCCCATATCATGCCAGGGATCACGAATCTGCTTTTCAGCACCCACGACTTCTATTTCATGTTTGTTATCGTCTTATCAGACGTCTTTGGGGTTAAGGGCAAGAGGGTGTGATAGGGACCCATCCAATGCCAAGGTTGTGTCGAATGCGCTGTAGTTTCCAGATGCCTCACCGAGGGTGGGCAGCAGTTGCCGGACCCGGATGTACCCCTGGGGTAGGCACAAGCCCTGTGACTGGTGTTCAGTCTACTACGATGATAATTCTCCAAATGTTTCCAGTGCTCGTTCCATTTCCCCATGACTCACCCTCAGAAACAGCCAAGGGTTCACTGTTGTTGTCATGGCCGTTACCAGTAAGCCATCCGGGGTCTGTCCACCCCCGGAGTCCCTCTCAGCAGTAGACCTCGAGGTCAGGGGAGAGAGGAGATACAGAGTAGGAGCTAAGCAGAGCCAGCCTCAGCAGTCGGGAAAGACCTACACAGGGGCCCTCCTGGCCTTCCCAGCTGGGTGCAAAGGACTAGCTCAGGTTCCCGGAATGGGAGCTGCGAGAGGTGATGGAGCCTGGTCTCGGACAAGAACGGAGTGAGGGTTGTCCGCGTTGCCGTCCCCACACGCCCTGCGTGTCCCCTGCTGCTGTAACCGGCTTCGTGTTCCTGCAGGTCCCTCCGTACCCAGAGGTGTTCCGGGACGGCCTCCACACCTACAAGTTAAACGAGCAAGATACAGATGTAAGAGCAGCTCTCCTGCTCCTCTGTCCTCTCCAGTCCCTTCCGCTGTCGCCCTCATCTTCGCGCTCCTCCGCTGGGGCTTTTCCTCCGTCCATCTCTGTCCTTCTGCTGGCTCTTCATATCTTTGACCCATGTCCCGTCTCGCCACAGGCAGCATTCTGCCTGCCCCTTCCTCATCCTCTTTCTTTTCTCGTTCTTACCAATCACCCCCCCCCCATGCTGGCTGTGTGCATTTCCCCACTGAGCCCTAAGGCCCCCTCGTCCACAGCAGTGGGGTCTGCTCATTCCAAGGGACTCGGACTCTGTTAGGAGGGACAGCAACCAGGCTGCTCTGGGCCCAGCCTGGCAGGAGTCCTCGGTGACTGGAGGGAAGAACCTGGCCCTGGCCTCAGGGAGCTTCAGGGCAGTGGCAGATGCCAGGTAGCAGCAGGCGGTGACCTATGATTCACAGACTAAGTGGGATCGATAATGGGTTCTGCTGGAATGCAGGGCAGTGAGTGAGGCCACGCAGGCTGTTAGGTCAGGGACAAAGCAGGTAGCATATGAGCCGGGCCTTGAAGTTAAAACGCCCGGAAGACAAGATCTGGCTCAGTAGAAAAGAGCCAGAGAAGGGATTGAGGAACGGCGTGCATAAAGATGTGGATACTGGAAAGCATAAGTCTTTCCAGAAGAGAAGTCGGGCCTAAGCTGCCTCCTCCCATCACCACTGGCCTTGCCTGGGTACTGGGTCTGCCCTGTAGGTCTGGGAGAGTTTCCCTCCAGGCAAGGACCAGATCTCAGAAGGACCCCAGCGTCAGCCATCCTGAGGCCCTGGAAGGAGGGGAGAACAGGGTCCTGCGAGACTGGGGGACTGGTCTGCATTGCTTACTGGTTCTCCCAAGACTACTGCCTCCTCCTCCAGTCCATGCCCGCCGGGGAGGCCAGGCCATCATATCTGCTCGACCCTTCGGGACTCGGAACCCCCAGGAGGAGGGGAAGGCAGGGGCTTAACATTGAACTCCTCTCTCAAGCTGACTCACTTCCTCAGAGAATAAGCACATCTCCCTTCACAGTAGGTCCTTGGGGAGTCTCCCAAGGTGAAGACCATCTTCCTGTTCCCAGGAGCCTCCAAGGTCAAGGTGAAGAAGGCCTAGGGTTCCTCAGCAAGGGAAAGGAGGAGGTATCCAGAGGCCAGGCCCTTCCAGCCAACTTCCCAGCCCCCGTCAAACCATGTCCTTCACCCCTTCTCTCTCCCTCCCTTCCCCTGCACCCCCTCGGGCCCCCAGAAGCTGCTGGGCAAACTGTGTGAACAGAACAAGGTGGTGAGGGAGCAGGACCGGCTGGTGCAGCAGCTCCGAGCTGAGAAGGTGAGAGCCAAGGGGTGGCCTTGAGTTGGGGGGGGGCGGGGGCTGGATCCGGGACATGTGGGTCGCCATCCCTACCCTTACGCTGACAAAGCCCTGTTGTCAACTTCTGTCCCGCCCTTCACTGGAATAGCTGAAGCTCTTCCGAGGGCCCCAGCCGGTGAGGACCACCGCCACCAGGTTGTGGGCTGAACCACTGGGCCTCTTAAAGTCCCAGAGAGGGGTTTTCAGGGCTGTTGACAGCTGTTCCCCCACCCTTCTTCAGGAGAGCCTGGAAAGTGCCTTGATGGGGACCCACCAGGAGCTGGAGATGTTTGGAAACCAGCCTGCGTACCCAGAGAAACTGCTGCACAAGAAAGAGTCCCTGCAGAACCAGCTGATCAACATTCGAGTGGAGCTGTCACAGGCGACCACGGTACCTCCCCAGCCCCGTCCGCACCCCGACAGAGAGCCTCCCCTCCCGGGCTGTGCCCACCAGCTCCTGCTCTCCTGTGCGGGCGGGAGCAGCAGGGTGCTCTTGGCCAGAAGGGCCACAAACACCAGACCTTAGGACGGCCCTGCAGGCGGCAGCCCCTATGCCGGCCTCCTCGGTACCCGGGCTCTGCCGAGGAAACGGGCTTATTTTTCACAAACTTTATACCTGCGTCCGGACTCGATCAGGACTGCGTGAAGTTGAGGGCGGCTTATTTCCTCGGCCGCTCTCACAGCTTCGCCGCCTACGTCTGTCCTCGCCCCTGGAGATCCAGGCACCGGCGGCAGTGCCAGCGCCCTTGTCGTTTCCCGTTGGCACAGGGCCGACCCAGCAGTCGGTGCGCACTGCTTGGATAACGGCTCAGGCTGCAGCAGCAAAAGTCCCCGGAAAACATGGCCCAGAAGGGAGGGAGGTCTCTGACCCCCAGAAAGCAAACACCTCTGGGTTTTCTCTTTTTGCCCTCCACTTTGTGTCACCCAGTTGGGGGGCGAGGGGTGGAAACCAGTAGGCTGTGGGCATCGTGCGATCCCCTCATGGCCTACCCACACGCCCGGAGAGGATTCTGGTTTCTCTCTTCCGGCCTGCGGTACGATGGGCCACTGTACCTCTTGTAAGGCCAGTGTTTGGCTGTCATCAGAACGCCTCAGCCCCGGCCGTCTTGTCCTGGCCTCTGTGCCCTCCTCCCTACCCGTGCCAGGCCCCGGGAACCTTGGCCCCGGACCCCATGGCAGGGTGGGGGGTGGGGAGCCTTTGGCAATGGCTGCTTTCTCAGTAAACCCACGCCCCCTTGCAGGCCCTGACGAACAGCACCATAGAGTATGAGAACCTTGAGTCCGAGGTCTCTGCCCTGCACGACGACCTCTGGGAGCAGCTCAATTTGGACGTCCAGGTGAAGAGGGGCCCAGGGCAGGGGAGGGGCGGGTGGCACGCCTTCCCTCGTCCTTGCGGCCACAAGAAACAAAAGAGGCTTCCTTTCTTGCTTTAGAGCCCTCAGAGACTTGAGACAGGGAGTCGGTCCTGAGACAAAGGACAAGGTTCAAGTCCACTTAAAACAGACGCTTTCAGGACGAAGATAATGTGGACTCTTCTTTAGTTCCATCAAGTCATTAGGAAGGAGTAAAGCTGAAACACAAGAGAGTGAGGTTAGACGAAGGTATTTTAAGACTGCAAGGATTTAGCACATGAATACAGACACAGATGTCGGTCTAGGTACCGGTATAGGTCTCTATGCGAACACAGATAAGGGTATACGTGTAGCTATCCCTCGTGACCACAGAAGTGGCCCACTCAGGAACTTTATGATAGGAAGGAGGCTTTCCTTCCCAGGAGGGGTTAGAAACACTCTGCCTGGAGGCAGGAGGCTGGACACGTTCACCCTGGCGAGTCTTTACCCTTTTCTTCTATCACTCATGTCTGCCCGGGCTCTACGAGCCCTGTCTCTCTGATGCGGTTAATGCCCCAGGTTCCCCTATTTTCCTTCTGGTAAACTCACCACCAGCTTCACTTGCAGCTGGTTAGGGAGGGTGAGGTGAAGGCCCTCATGGTCCAGGTCACCCAAATGCCACCTTGTCCTGTGGGCAGGCCTCACGTAACATG
Source organism: Hyaena hyaena (assembly GCF_003009895.1). Lineage (NCBI taxonomy): Eukaryota > Metazoa > Chordata > Mammalia > Carnivora > Hyaenidae > Hyaena > Hyaena hyaena. The sequence goes on along the minus strand of NW_024080660.1, from coordinate 4,003,013 downwards.
AACATTTTAGGAGGTAGGGAAGCACCCTGGTCAAGAGCACTAGCTCTGGAGACAAATAGACCCAGACTCAGATGGTAGCCGTGCTGCTTAGTAACAGATGGTCTTGGGCACAAGTCTCTTTGTCTCCAAAGTCAGGACACGTGTCACCTCTGTCTTTCAGAGTTCTCATGCAGCTGAGAGTTCTCATGCAGAAATGAGTTAGCTTATGCAAAGCACTTAGAGCGGAGCCTGGTATGCGGCGTGGAGAAGAGTTGGGCCACCAAATAAGTGGTAGCTGTTATTCTTCAAAGAGTGTAGTCTCTAACTGAAAAAAATCGATGAGGATTTGGGCATGCATTGGGTGTATTATAAAAGGGCTGTTGGGATATAAAGAATATGAGTAAATTGGAAACTCTTACCTTTGAGAACTGGCTACCATAGCTGCCACCTAGAGAGGCATTTGCTCCAAGACCACCCTGATCTCCCTGGGGAAGCTGAGGCAAGCTTGCATAACGGGGCTCTTGACTGTGATAACAGGGCCTTCTTCTCTGGCAATTCCAAATTCCATTCATAGAAGCCGAAGGGGCACGGTCTTCCCCTAAGAAAGATGAACATGCTAGAGGGCGCTGTGAGCACGCGCATGCGCACAGGGCTCCCATCTCCCGCCGGCCCAAAGGGATGCAGGGAGAAGGCTGAGACCCTCCTCACAGCCACTTCCCTTGATCTGTTGTCCTGCTGTTTCAGAATGAGGTACTCAACCGGCAAATCCAGAAGGAGATCTGGAGAATCCAGGACGTGATGGAGGGGCTGAGGAAGAATAACCCATCCCGGGGCACAGACACGGCCAAGCACAGAGGTGGGCGCCTCCTCCACCAGCCTCCTGGGACGCTCACCAGAAATGCTGGTGTCTCTGGCGTCCATCCCGCATCTGTCCACTCCCACCCCTCAGGCCCTTACACCGTGCTCAGGGCTAGTCAGGGCCTTCCCTGGCCTCCAGAATCTTCCCCACCGGGAGGGTAGGTAGGACTCCCTTACTCCCTCCCCCTCCTCCCAGAACAGACCAAACATACCTGTCAGAGACACTGTTGACCCTGATAGTCCAGATTCCTCCCCAGCAAAGGTCAAAGAGCGCCTCTGCCTCCCCCTACCCCTAAGCCCAGGGGCCTGTTGGTGATCTGAAGCCACTAACTTAGTGTCCTCCTGAAGCCCGGGACCTTGGGCTGGCTTTCTCTGACATCTCGGAGGCAACAGCGTCGCTTCCATCCATCACCTTCCCCTGCCCCCCACACTTTCCCACGGCCAGCCTGCACCCCAGCCCACATGATAAGTCCCTTAGGCGGGCCCAGGTGGCCCCGGAACCTTCCTCCCACATCCCTGCGTCCTCCCCTGCCTCCTCCCTGTGGAGCCCATCCACATGCTGGGCCACACCCCTACCCCATCCATCCCTCACCTCTCCTCTCCTCTCCTCTGCCCCCAGGAGGACTTGGCCCCACGGCCACCTACAGCTCCAATAGCCCCGCCAGCCCTCTCAGCTCCGCCAGTCTCACCAGCCCCCTGAGCCCCTTTTCGCTGGTGTCCGGCTCTCAGGGGTCCCCTACCAAGCCCGGGTCCACCGAGGTAAGCTGAGAAAGTGGAGTAGAAGGTAGGTGGGAGGGTGAGGGGAGGAGCAGGTCCTCATTTGCCTGAAAGACCCCAACTCTGCGCCCCTCTCTGCCCCAGAGGCCGCGAGTCCTGGAGCTCTGGCTTTCTGTCTCACGCGGTCGTTGCCTCACGCCCAGGTGGGCGGGCCTCCTTCCAGATTTCTCCTTTCCTTGTGCTCATCTGCATTTGTCATCTGTAGCTTCCTTCCGGGGAACTCTCTTCCCAAACACCAGGGTGGTTAACAAAGATACCACTTCATGGGAATTTAAAGCCGGGATCTTTCCAGCACATGAGAGGGTCGAGGGTCAGGGTGGGGAGCAGTTTCCTAGCCAGTCAGCACGTGTTTACAGGGGCTCTATCAGGGGAAGGGACGGTGTGAGGCCTCCGAAATGCACATGTGCATGCCCACGGCCCTCCACTTGGGGACCCAGCATCCGGTGCCAACCCACACCAATTTATAGGAAACAGCCAGCCTCTGGGGCCTGGTGGTATGTGTCTCAGTATTGACCGGAAATGCTCCGTATTCCCGAGACGATGGAACTTCGAGCCACTAAGCATTGGGACAGGTGCAGGAACGAGGGAAAGGCATCACAGACAGGAGGGGTGGCAGAAGCCAAGACACGGGGCACGAGTGGGCCCAGCGTGCCGGTGAGACAGTGAGCAGGGAGCTTTGGAGAAAAGTGGGGCAACAGTGGGGAGCAGTGCACAGGTGGGGTCTCTGCTTGAGGCCGGGCTGAGGGCTCGCCCCAGAACTAGGGCTGCATCTGGGTGGTAGCTGGGAGTCGGTGGTCCAGGGGCCCGCCACAGGTCTCCACGATGTCGTCGTCTGTCCCCCTGCTAATGCTCTTTTCTCCTGCTCTCACAGTGGCTGCTCTCCTTCCTCCTAATGCTCTGGCTTCTCTCTGCCTCAGGAGCCCGGCCCGCCACGGCCCCCCCTTCCCAAAGCCTACGTCCCCCTGGAGTCTCCTCCAAAAGTGCCTCCACTCCCTAGCGAGAGCCGCTTCTGGCCGTACCCCAGCTCCCCTTCCTGGCACCGCAGTGGCGAGCCAGCTAGGGGTCAGGTACCCAGCACCCTTGGGTCCTGGAGGGCAGGGGCGGCGGGAGCGGGGCGAACAGCCAGGCGAGGGGGCAAGGCAGCGCACAGAGCCATTTTCCCCATTCCAGTATTAATTTTCCCACAGCTGCCCCGTCGGACTCTGGGATAAGGAAAGGGATGGCGGAAAATGCTTTCCCCCTTTTGCACCTCTCTGCGGACAGAGGGACGATGAGTTAGTTGCCCTACTCCATGCCGCGGCTCCCGGGGAGCCGCTGGCTGTGCGGGCCGGTGTGGCCCCACTTCCTGCCAGCACCAGCCGGCAAGGAAAATCCAGGGACCTGCAGCGATGGGTGCCGCTCCGATCCGTTTCTGCTCCTGTCCACCTCAGACCCCGGCCCTCCCGTGCTGTCTCTGTCTCTGCCTTGCCCCTGTTCTCTTGGGTTTTATCAGCCCTGGGATGTAAAAATAAGGGCCCCCTTTCCTGCCTCTCTCCCAGGAGACAGGGGCAGTTAGTTGGGCAAGAAGTTGCATGGTGAGTAGAAGGGGTCCTGTGCCTAAAACGGGCTTACCCGTGTCTCTCCCCGGACTAGAGCTGGCCTTTCTGGCCTCTGGCCCTATCTCTCTGTGTGCCCCGCTCTGACACTTAGACTCTTCAGCGCCCAATGGGAGCAAAAGGGGTGCAGGTGGTGTCTGAGGCCCCTCCTCGTCTCATGATTCTGCGAGCCCTCAAGCTAAATGCACTTTTCTGTCGCCCGGAACCTTGGTACCAAAGCCCAGCTGGTTCTTTTGCTGAAGTTGGGGGCGGGACCCCAATGAAGCCCTCAGAGATCCCCAGCCTTATCGGCCCCTCCTCTGGCCATTCCTCCTCTCGGGCTCCCAGCAGAGTCTGTGCTTCTTGGCGTGTGCCAAGGACTGGCCTTCTGAGCCCTCACCCCCCAAGGTGAGCCGGCATTGGCCAGCCATAAGGTGGCATGGGTGGGAGGCTCGCTCTCACCTCTGCCTGCGTCCCGGCTGGCTCACTTCGAGTTTCCTTAGCCCTTGTTTTCAAGGGTTTGTGCTCCAACCATTGCAGAACAAAGAAACATCCCTGGGGGCCAAGTCCCCAGCAGCCCCTACAGCACCAGGCATCACGTCCTTTCTCCCCCCAGCCCAAGGCAAGCTACGAGCAAATCAAGAAAGACCCCCACCAGACGTCACCCCTGGACACTGCTAGAGACATCAACCTTGTGCCCGCCAGGCAAGACGTGGAGGCAGAGAAGCAGGCAGCTCTCAACAAAGGTACTTCCTGACCCACCCTCCTAGGCTAAGCAAGGCCAAGAGTCAGAGAGGAGCCCAGAGAGGTGCTCATTCCCAGCCAAAGACGGTGAGGGGCCACCCATCCGGGGCCTTTCCTCTCTGCCACGGGTGGGACCGAGCCTCCTCTAGAAACAGGCTCCCCTGTCTGTCCGCCCTCCTGCTCTCCAGGAGGCCCACTGTTTCTTCTGTCTCCCTATAGTTGGCATTGTGCCTCCTCGGACAAAGTCACCCACCGATGAAGAGGGAACTCCGTCAAGGGTGGTGAGGAGGGGTGCCAACGCGCTCACCAATGGACTCTCCTCCCGGGTGAGTACAATCTGCGGGCTCCGCGGCCTGAGCGGGCCTGAGCTGGCTGGCGCCCCTCTGTGTCCACCCATCTGTCCCCGAGCGGGTGGAGGAAGGCAGGACACGTGGGAGGGGGAGCAGGAGCTTCACTGGAGACGCCTTCCTTCAGGGAGACGTATCGAGGGACAAGGGGCAAGGAAGACACACGTTACTTGCATTGTTCTTATCTGACTATAATTCTCAATTTGCTGTGGCCCTAATTCAAGACAAGAAGAATATTTAACAGAAGGATTATAATGTGCCGGCGATGAAATACAAATCCAGCAAACATTAGGGTCAAATGAGCCGACCTAAGGCAGTAGGTGTAGATGTGTTTCCTAGGGCTGTGAGGAAATTAACAAAGCACCCCAAATTTAGGGGCTTAAAACAACAGAAGTTTATTCTCTCACAGTCGTGGAGGCCAGGAGTCCAAAATTGAGGTCATCAGGGTTGGTTCCTTCTGGAGGTTCTGAGGGAGCACGTGTCCCATGCCTCTGTCCTAGCCTCTGGTGCTGCAGGCAATCTTCCCTGTCCCTTGGCTTGTAGCCACAACACTCCAATATCTGCTTCTACCTTCACATCTCCTTCTATTCTGTCTTCTTTTGTACTGTCTCTTGTAAGGACCCCCAAGATTGGATTTTGGGTCCACTGGAATTCAGGATCTCTTCTTAAGAACCTTACCTTAATCACACCTGCTGCAAAGAAAGACCCTATTTCCAAATAAGGTCACATTCACAGTTACTATGGGGTTAGCACTTGGACGTATGTTTTAGGAGCTATTCTTTAACCCACTATGGACAGGCTTCCCAGAGAAGGGAACGTTAAGGGATTAGGGCCGCTGAAGAAGCTGGGAGGGCACCTGTCAGAGCCCCGTTCTCCCGCTGCAGCAGGAGCGCCCCAAGAGCGCTGTGTTCCCTGGTGAGGGCAAGGTCAAGATGAGCGTGGAGGAGCAGATTGACCGCATGCGGAGGCACCAGAGCGGCTCTATGAAGGAGAAGCGAAGGAGCCTGCAGCTCCCGGCCAGCCCAGCCCCCGACCCCGCTACCCGGCCTGCCTACAAAGTGGTAATGTCCTCACGGCGACCCACCGACATGGCCCAGCTCTGCCCGCAGCACCCACCCCCAGTGGGTGACCAGCCTGGGCCAGGGGCAGTTGGGTGGGGGGCACCTGGGGAGAACTGCGGGAGGCTTCTCCTCATTAGGCAGAAGGTATATTGCAACAAGCATTCCTTTTTTGTGCGCTTAAAGTAAAACAATTCCCCCAAAAGCACGCGTTGATTGTTTCAGTTGAAATGAATTACGCAAAATTCATTTAATACAGAATAGCGCAAAACTCACCGCCCAGAGAGAGCCATCACTTCTGCATGCTTCTAGAGCATTTCCTATGTATTTGGCACTGGGCTGGGGCTACTGAAGATAATCATGACGGCGACTGTTGCCTGGTCCAGTTCACAAACCTCACATTGTTTTATTTGGGTCTTCGGCAGTGCCTGCTTAGGAATGATCACCCCTGGTTTAGAGGTAGGGAAACAGAATCAGGAGAAATTAAGGATTCCTGGGCTACATGGCTCTTGAGCGTGGAGCTGGGAGTGGCCCCAGGCATCTGCCCAAGTTTTTTTCCCACCACATTTCAGAAATACAGGAAAACTTTGATTCCTAAGTCCTACCCTCTCAAGCAGCTTACATTCTGCTTGGTGGAATGGAGCTTCTCTGATATGAAACAACTAAAGACTGACGTAAGACACAGTAATCAACTGCCCAAAATGTGTGGCACAGAACATGAACACAGGCTACAGCCAGATGGAAGTAGCAAATACTGATGAGACACATTGATGAGATTTTACCTCTGGACCTTTGCAGGCGGGCAGGCTCTGGACGAGCAGCCTGGGAGGAAGATAACTGGGCGGTGGGGCCGTGGGGCGGTGGCCAGATGGGGCGCGACGAGCAGAGAGGACAGAGGCCTGGTTTGCGCTGCCCGGACACACGGGCTGCAGGGGAAATGGCTGCCGGCAGCGGGACAAAGGCCCCGTGTGGTCACGGCGGTGCTGTCCCCTAGGTGCGCCGTCACCGTAGCATCCATGAGGTGGATATCTCCAACCTGGAGGCAGCCCTGAGGGCAGAGGAGCCCGGGGGGCAGGCCTATGAGACGCCGAGGGAAGAAATCGCCCGGCTTCGCAAAATGGAGCTGGAGCCCCAGCACTATGACGTGGACATCAATAAGGAGGTGAGTGAAGCCCAGGAGGGCAGCGGGGGAGGGATGCCTGGAAGGCGGTGGGATGCGGATGCTGACTCAGGTCCCTCCGCAGCTGTCCACGCCAGACAAAGTCCTCATCCCTGAACGGTACATTGACCTGGAGCCCGATACTCCCCTGAGCCCCGAGGAATTGAAGGAGAAGCAGAAGAAGGTGGAGAGGATCAAGACGCTCATTGCCAAGTCCAGGTAACGGGCCTGAGTGAACCTCGACGTCATCTGCCCGCCCTGGCACCCAGGGCACCTGGGGTGCTAGTGTCACTGACTCCAGCACCCCATCCCATGCCAGTGGGAGCCCCGAGTGTCCCCAGCGGGGAGCAGACGGAGGCAGTGGCTCAAGGCAGTAGACGGCAGAGATGCTACTGCCATTGGGCATCAGAAGGACAGCTGGGTGCAGGCACGTGCTGTCATCAAGACAAACTCTTGGGCTGCCCTCTGGTGACTTCTCTTCCTCATCAAGGCTGCCCTAAGTGTTCACCTGAACCTTCTAATTTAAGTTAAAACATTGCAGGGGGGGGGGTCCCAAAATGTATTTTGCCAGGGTCCCACTCACCCCTTCACAGGCCTTTGGCCACTCTGCCAGCCTCAGTCCACAGCCCCCACCCCCAAGCCAATAGGACCATCCCCCCCCACTCCACGTCTGTGTGTCTGTGCCTCCTCAGTATGCAGAACGTGGTGCCCATCGGCGAGGGGGACCTTGTGGACATGCCGCAGGACTCAGAGAGCCAGCTGCAGGAGCAGGAGAAGCGGATTGAAATCTCCTGTGCCCTGGCGACCGAGGCCTCCCGCCGGGGCCGCATGCTGTCTGGTGAGAGGGGCCGGGCCTCACTCCTCCAGGGAGACTGGCTGACCAGGTGCAGGGGAGGAAGCTCAGTGCTGCAAGGGGGCCAGGGATAGAGAGGGCCAGGGAGACCGTCAAGATCAGGATCAGCATTTGTTGAGCACCAGGTACTGTGCTAGGCTCCGTGGGGTGCAGAGGGGCCAAAGTTGCAGGTGGGAACTCAGAGCCATGGTGACCCTACTAGCAGATCTACAGAGGAATGGCCAGAGGCCATGCAGAAAGCAAGGGAGCCCCATGCCACGTGGGCAGCTCAAGGAAAGGCACGGCAAACAGGTGATAACTGAGTCTGATTGGGAGCGATAGAAGCATTCACCAGTCGTGGCATGAGAGCCAGGCATCAGGGCACCCTTTCACCGCCCTTTCTTGCTGCACGCGCGCGGGAAGGTGGAGGCACCGCAGGTAGCCACAGAGTCGAGAGGGATGCAGTCACCACTCTGGCTACCGACCCAAACCCACTTTTCTGCTAATTAAAGATGAGCATGAGGAATGGACTTCACGCTGACACAAAAGGGAGAGGATTCCAGGTAGACACAGTGAGGCTTAGTCAGCCTGAGATACAGCCTCAACAAAGGTCAGAATGGAATCAGGAAGAACGGAAGAGACTCCAAGACTCCATGAAGCCTGGGGGACACAGTATGTCATCGTCCCCAAGATAAAAGTTGGTTAGGACAGAAAAGAAGAGCTGTGAAGGCCAGTCGAGAGGGATGCCCAGGAAGGATGCCGGGTTTACAAGGGCTTTGGTGGAGGAGGAGGCAGAGATGGGGGTGCTGGCCAGAGATGGTAGCCTGGGCGAGGGGCAGGCGATGAGCAGATCAGGACTGTGGCCAGGAGCCTGGTGGAAGGGATGACGTTTCATGTTGGTGATTAAGAGGGGTTTGAATTCTGGCTTTCTGAGACTCCCATTTCCTCATCTGTAAAATTCAAATCAAAATACCTGCCTTGTGGTACGAGGGATGTCAACCATAAGTGCTCAGCACCTAGCACAGTCCCTGGCACTTAGTAAGCGCTCAATAATGCTAGCCAGATGTAGTCGTGACGGTGGTAGTACGCCTTGAAATAGCAATAGCTGAAAGAGAAGTAGGGTCTGTTTGTGGCTTTTCTAGCTATTTTAAATATGGATATTTTTAGAAGACAGAGGGCTTTCAGCAGCAACAAAGGGATTTAAGTACACCTTGATGGAGAACCTACTGGCAGTTAGGGTCTAAGGGACATTGGATGGGTGACCAAGGAAGACCCCTGGAGGTGTTTCAGAGAGAAGCTGTCAGTTGAGCGGGAGTCGAGGACCCGAGAAGGCGCAGGCTTCAGACAGCCCCATCCTGCAGCCAAGGGCAGCAAAACCAGTTTGGCCGCACTGAGGCCTCTATCTAACCTCTCTGTAGTTCATCTGTAAAGCGAACTTGAATCTTCCAAAGATCAAATTCCACATGCTCTGGGCAAAAGGCAACTTCCCGTTTCAAGGGGTAGAGCACACAACACTGTTTTTAAAACTTGCCTCTGCCTTCGCCCCCGCCCCGAGCTCTCTTGACTCCAGTCTCCCAGCCAAAGTTTCCATGAAAACAGAACCCCCTACCCCCCAGCCTATCAGATTTCCCTCTCGATACACACCAGCTTACATTTCAGGGTCTGCACGCTGAAAGCAAACCAGCACTTTGCCTTTGCCAAAACCCCAACTATTTAAAAAATGGCACAGCGGGGCCAGACCTCAGACTAAGCAAGCCTACTGTCCCCACCGCCCCTTGGCCTGTGGCCCAGATTCTGAGCTGCCACTCTGCCAGGGACAGAAAGGACCGTCCCTGGGCACATGCAATGCGGGCGTAGGTCCAAGCCTGGGACCTGAGCACTGGGCCCCCGGCCATAGTGGTGCCTGAGTGCGGGTGTGCAGTCAGTGCCGAGCGCTATGGCTTTAGTCGGTATACCCAGCGTGGGCTGACTCGAGTATGGTGTATACGGGAAGATGCGGCAATTTTAAATTTGTGTGTGTGCGGCATCTGCATCTGGGTAATGTTAGCAGATACACATGGATTTGTGTGTATTCAAGTGTGTGGGGCGAGATGTGAGTGTATGTGTGTGCAAGATGTCTATGGAGATGGTGTGGAGACCATTATTTGTATAGGTGGCATTTAGTAAACCATTGGAGTTAAATATGTATAGATGAGTGTACAATATAAGGATGGAGGTAGTTGTTTATGAATGTATGTATTTATGTGTGATTGGCTTTTTCTGCAGTATTGGGAATGATAAAACACATTTGTGCGTAGGCTGTATACAGTGTATGCGTTGCAATACTTCTATATCTGTGTGTGCAGGACGGGAGAGAGCACATGTGACCATTTATTTGTTTGTTCATTTATTTAAAAGTTTGTTTATTTTGAGAAAGAGGGAGAGTGTGTGAGCAGGGAAGGGGCAGAGAGAGAGGGAGAGAGAGAATCCCAAGAAGGCTCTGTGTTGTCAGCTCAGAGCCCAGCATAGGACTTGATCCCATGAACCCTGAGCTGGTGACCTGAGCCAAAATCAAGAGTCGGATGTTCAACCGGCTGAGCCTCCTAGGTGCCCAGTGACCGATTATTTATGCGTGCAGACGTGGTAGTACTTGTGGACACACAATTACAATATCACCTCTGTCCAATACATAGCTGCTACACGTGTGAATTGTAACTATTTCAATGCATATATTCCTTATAGGTATTGAGTACTTTGCTGCCTTCCTTTAAGAAGTTACATTTAACGGGGGGCACCTGGGTGGCTCAGTCCGTTGAGCGTCCAGCTTTGGCTCAAGTCATGATCTCATGGTTCGTGGGTTCAAGCCCCGCGTCGGGCTCTGTAATGACACCTCATAGCCTGGAGCCTGCTTCAGATTCTGTGTCTCCCTCTCTCTCTGACCCTCCCCTGCTCACATTGCCTCTTTCTCTCTCTCTCAGAAATAAATAAAACATTTAAAAAAAATTTTTAAGAGAAGTTACCTTTAATGTAATCCATCTCTCTTGCTCTTGCTAATTTAGTATCATTATAAATATCCTTATTTTGCTGCTCTGTTGAAGGGAATGCCCTTAGGGGTATAGTTGGAACAGACTGTAGCTATGCTAAACAGTCCCAAACTATTACACTTTTACAGGTTTTATATCTAATTTTATAAAAGACTTTTTCTCCTCCATCGTATCTTCTTCTAGCTGTCAGTAGGTACCTTGATTCTTCTCTCTCCCCTAATTTCCCTGTTTCTGATCTCCCATGGGGTAGAAACCCAGCAGGTCAACATGTGTTAGAACGGTAGAGAATAACAGTGATTGTGGACTGCAAGGAGCCCATCTATGAATAATTGTAAGAGCCTCGCTGCATGTACGTTGGAACATCTGTTTGGCTCTCCTGAAATAGCCCTTGCTTAGTTTTTTATCTTTTTGACGATTTTAGAAGTTGAAGCTGCCACATAACTAACCGTTGGGTCCACCATACAGACATACGCACCGATGTGTGTTTCGAAAGCGTCTGCAAGTGTGTTTGTATGTGAAGCTATGCGTGTGTTGGGCCGTGTGGAAGAGTACAGGTTTGGAAGCACACAGACACACATATCCGAGTCATGCACAGTGCGTGTGGAGATAGCATTGGATCTCGTGCACAAACTATGTATTGTGTGTGGGCAGACACAGCTTCCCGCTCAGGAGAAACTTCTAGGTCTTATATACAACTGTGGGTGTACGTATATATGTGGTGTGAGCTGCACCCGGCCTCTCTCTTGCACAGAGGGGAGGGAAGGTGCTGAGGTCCGGGCAGGGGGGAGAGCAAGGGACTAGGAAGTTTGATGCCAGGATCCTTCTCTCGGAGGAAACAGTGTGACCCTGGCTGAGGTCTGGTTCTCTGAGGCCAAAGGAGGACATTCTGTCTGCCAGTCTTCTGCCCCACAGACGCACCTGGGTGCACAGGGGCCTGGAGACCACACAGAACTTGTCCCTCATAGTACGACCCCACCCCTTCCCGTTCTCCTTCCACTTTGCTGTTCTCGGCATGGAGCCATAATGATAATAAGAGTAAAATCCATTAATTCAAATGTCACCAGTTTAAGGTTTGTCATGATTTGTTCAGGGGTAAAGTTTGCCCTTCCACGATTGAGGAAGAGGGGGTTCCCCAGTGCGCACAGGGAGCTGTTTCCAAGACCTTGAACTGGTCTAAGTTCCCACAGCTCACTTCAGCCCGGCTGGACGCATCCATTTAAATGGAGGGGATCCCCCCCGGTGACAGCTTGGATCCAGTCGTTAGATGGGGGGCCTGACGATCTGGGTTAGTGTGATTTTACTGCACTATTCATCATTATTGGTCATGATACCACTGTGTGTAAGGTGCCATCACGGGTCCTATCCACACCATCTCCCCATCGTAAGGATGGGAGTGGAGCCTCTGCCCAGAGAGGCCAGCCTCGCCCACAGCCACACTGGTTCTCAGCAGAGCCTGCAGTCACCTGTCTCCTCGGGGACCCACGCTCCTCCGGGGGCACCCGGAAACGAGGCCAGCTCCGCCTCAGCTCTCCTCTCTGCTTGCCTTCTGCCTGGCGCTCTGCCCAGCGAAGGGCCTCGCTTGCTCTGGGTGCCCGCCCTCCCCACCCCTCCCCTCCCCACCCACCCCTATTCACCTCCCTGTTCATTTCTGTTTCCAGTGCAATGTGCCACCCCAAGTCCTCCCACCTCCCCTGCTTCCCCGACTCCACCAGCCAACCCCCTAGCGTCTGAACCCCCACGGGGCGCCGACAGCAGCCATGCCATGCGGGTCTGAGCTCGGACGTAAGAACTTTTCTTCTGTATTTCATCCACCGCGGGGAGTGGGTCCCCCACCCCCCCACCCCCATGAGCCATCTACACCCACCCCCCCACCCGCATGAGCCATCTACACCCCTTCATCCCAACATCGCTTCTCCCTCACCCCCAGTGGCCCCCCCCCACCACGTGCTGCTCCTTCCCCTCCCTCCATCTGCTTGAGCCCACAGTGCTGGGCTGGCCCCTGCTGGCAGGGCCGCTGCTTGGTACCACAGTGCCCGTGGGCTTTGCTTCTCTGGAAGCAGACAGGGACAGAGCTGAAGCCTCCCTCCCCTGTACCTCTGTGGGCCAACAAGCCTTCTACCTGCTGAGATACCCAGCAGTCCTGCCTCAGAAGTCCCCGATTACCCTCCCACCAGATCTTCCTGCCAATTAAAATCCCATCGGAAACTGTAGCAAAGGCTGTGCACCTTGCTCTCCCCTAGCACACGGCCGCTCAGTATCAGGCAAGCGGAAGAGAACACAGACTTCCATGTTCCCCCTTCGGGTGGGGGGGGGGGGGGGGGGGGCGGGTTTCACAGGGTTCTACAGGAAGAGACTTCTGTCTCCCAGGCAAGCTTGGCTGGAGTCCTTTCTCCTCTGGGCAGCACCTTTCTTACCCGCTTCTCTCTTCTTTAGTGCAAGCCCTGGCCGAGGCCAACGGTGTGAAGCTCCACAGAGCCACGTTCTGAAGGCCGCCTCCGCCCACTGAGGTCCTGGTTCCCCACCCTGGCCCCCTGCGCCGGCGCTCCTGTGGGGACGCTGTAGGGAGCCAGGCTGGGGGCCGGGGTTGCCGCTGCCGCTGCCGGGGGATACCTCAGTGTCGCCACGCCCGGCCCTGAAGCCCCTCGCTACTCAGATGGCAGTTTGGCCAGGGCTCGAGAGGGCGGGCAGGGGCTGCCTGGGGCCCGAGTCGCCAGGAGCGAGGCCTGGCCCTGCCTGGGCCTGTGATGGCCTTCCTGGAACGTTCCCTGACAAAGAGGATGCCCCGGTGGGAAAGACGCCCTGGGCTGTCTTAGGTTAGGACTACGGGGAGGAGAAGATGGACACTCTGCCTCTCCTGGGCCCTCTTGACACTGAAGACGGCGCCTGCCATCGCATCCTCCCGCCATCGGCCCCACCCTGCTGCCCCAGGTGTACCCAAGGCTCTGACGCATCTCTGCTTACGGGTGCTCTTTCGGGGTCCGGTGGAGACTGACCACCCTGCTTGAGCCAAAGACAAGACGACGAGATGGGGAGAGGCTTCTCGGCCCCCGGAGGGGACAGGGCTGGCTGTGGGTAGAGAGCAAGCAGCATGCAGGTCTGTGCAGCGTCCAAGGGCAGGTTGAGAAGGGCTGGAAGAGAGAAAGGGAGGGTCGGAGGCAAGTGGGAGGGAGGATGAGGAAGCGGCAGGAATCGTCGGCAAGAAAGAGGACAAGGCAGAGATGGAAAAGGGGGTTATGGGATTGGTTTCCCCAGGATGGAGCCTTAGCTTAGTGCCAAGTACAGTGCCAGACTGTCAGCTCTGCTCCCCCACCTGGTCCCCCAGATCCGAGGGCTGCCCACACGCTGGCTCCGGGAGGACCCGCCCACAAGCACAGGGGGCCTGAGGCCGTAGGGTCCTAGGTGCAGGGATGCTCGTGTGGGTGAGCAGCTTGGAAGATGGTTCTTTCCAGATCTGGGCCTGGTGTCTGCCTCCCCTACTAGGCTCAGGGTCAGAGAGAAGCACCTGTCTTCCATAGGGTGTAATCAGCCTCGGGGCCTTTCCTAACCTTGTTCAGGACATTTTCTTGCCCCCCTTGCCCCTGGAATGTGCTGTGGGCCAGCTGAGCATGTGCCCTGGAGAGGGAATGCAGCCTTAATCTGGGAGGCCAGATTCTAGGACCCCACCCCGCATTCCAGGCTCCCCTCCAACGAGGACCAGATGAGGCTGTACGGGAGGACTCCCTTCCAGCCTGGCTGTCTCACAAGCCACCTACCCATGGAGGCCAGTGGAGGAGACACAGAAGCAAACCTCATTCTTCCTTCTTGCCGCTCATCTTCAAGGACTAGCCAGAGAAGAGGGAGGGGAGACGGTGAAGCTGGGAAAAACCTTGGCCCCCGGGGCTTCTCTTTGCTAGAGTTGATGCTCGGAGACTTCAGCCTCCAGCGGCCCCAAGAACAACTACTTTAGCTGCCACCAACTCTTCTCCACTCCTTCACGGCTGGGACGGTTACTGGTTCATATGCAAGTAAAGATGGCAATTCATTCAACAACTATTTATCGAGCACCTTTTATGTACCAGGCACTGTTCTAGGTGCTTAGGATATTCTCGTGCGTCGGAGGGACTGCAGGCTGGGGAATTCCACTTCACTTCCAGCAGATGTTTTCAACGTGATCTTTGGCTACATTTCCCATCTTTAGCACAGCTCAAGCACCCCAAACCTGTTTTGTTTTTCTCTCTTACACTCTGGAGGGTGGGATTGGCTCTCCCTCTTTCTGACGCCTTTCTCTGCCCACAAGAAACAGCTCTTTGGGGGCCTTCCAGGCCTTCCCCCCTTTTTTTTGTCTGTCTCTCCCTTTTTTAAGTGATATTTTTAGAAATACATGTAAAATACCAAGGATTAATGTCTGCACCTCTCTGCAACCTCGCTCTCACCTCCTATTTCATAAAGCTGGCTCTTTATGTTGCTTTACATGCCTTAATATATGTTTTATGAAGATTATACATATTATAGATATATACATAATATATATATTTGTTTGGATGTCTGATCCTTTCCCAGGACTCCTACCCAGGCCCATTTTCTCTCCTTCACTTTCCACGCCATTCCTAGCAGGTTGTGGCCACACCCCATGCCTTTTGATCCAAAGAAGGGGAGAGGACAGACAGAGCTATTTTATGCTTTTGTTATAAAAGCAAATCTATTTTCAAAAATGTGCAATGTCTGAATGGAATGGGCCAATGGTGGGCGGAGACTGGGCTGGCTGCCTCGAGGTCCAACCCTTTGTCCTCTCCTCTTCCCCGGCGGCTTCCTCCTCCCATTCTCCAGCCTGCAGAGGGCTGGTCCCCGGAGCTCACCCGGAGAGCCTCGCACCAGGGCAGGACACAGTCTTGGAAGTCCTGGTCTAAGGATCTGATTACAACTGTCAACTCTTGATGACCCGCTAGGGTTACGGGATGTGAATCCCCTCAAAGGAAATGTTTACAGTTGTGTGCACTGAAGCACACCCGTGCAGGCACACACGCGGCCCCAGTGTGCTCCTGGACCACTTCCCTTTACCGGTCTGCTGGAAGGGGCAGACAGTTTCACGGCAGCCGATGGTAAACAGCACCAAGAAACCTGTTCCCTGATGGAGTCAGGAGGCAGTGCAAAGGCCAAAGGAAAACAGTCTGGGATCACAGGCCCTCCAGCACAGACACATTCAAGTTCCTTGGACTTCTCACACTCCTTGATCCCTTTCTGGTCTGGGTCACATCTACGACCTCTGTCTCCCTCTGTGACCTTTCCTCTGGGGGCTGTCGTTAAGGGGACGGTACCTCGGTCTGGCACCCAGACTGTGAAGTCAGCTTCTGGGCTGAATCGAGCCCCACAGACAAGGTAACATCTCAGCCTTGCCCAGGAAGCCCCTCCCCCCCCGGGACTTTCATGAGGCGGGCTGCCGCCTGGGCTCTGAACTCCACCGGCCCAGCCCTCCACACGGCTTCTCAGCCCACAAAGTAGACAAGGGGCTCTTCACCTTGCAAGGATTCGGGCAGAACGGAAGTCTTTTGTCCAGATCTGGAATCAAAGGTTTGGGACTGTCACAGAGCTCCTGGCTAGCATTTGAAGCCTGACCTCCCAACTTTGACTTTCACGGACACCCTATTCCCAGCCTGGAGCATCCTGTTATGAATGAACGGGGCCCAGACGGAGGCCCAGGGCTAAGTGACCCACCAGGAGACAGCTCTGGTTACTATCCGAGGTCCTCCCCAATTAGCACATCACCTCCCTGATCAATAACCAAGAGGCTGTAATCAAATACTGCTACTGTCACTTTAAAGAGTTTCTGAGGTCGCCAGCTGTGCACACTTGGTCTCCTGCCTTGGTGAAAGGCATGTTCTGGGGCAGGGCTGAGTATAGCAAGACGGAATCAATTCCTTTCCCCTTTAGGCACTCCCCCCCACCTGGCAGCTCTTAAAACTAAGGAAAATATGAAATATACGTATATATACATATATCTATTTATGCACATACTGGGGCCAATTTGATTTGCTAGTCTTAGACTAAATAAACCATACAAGGAAATGTATGATCTCAGTGTCTTTATTTAGTATAAAAGTGACCTTAGAAGAAAAGTAAAAGTTAGGTAAACAGAGGGCATCTCTGTTGGGGGACCAAACATCTGTAGCAGCCCCTTTAGCATCTTCCTAGCTAACAAGCCCCTCCCCGGGGAGGGGCATCCTGACTGATAGGTGAGCATTTGCTTCTCTGCTCCGCAACATTCTTTTTAGATTATAGGTACTGAAGAATCCCAGTGAGCTCTGCATTTGTATCTTGCAAGTTTGTATAAATCCGATACAGGAAATAAAATGAATGGTTTGTACAAGCAGTGTGTGTGTCGCACTCTGTGACTGCCTGAGGCTGGCCTTGCGGTTCGTGGCTATTTACAAGCTCGGCAGAAGAGGGGAGAGGGTCTGGGATGGAGCCTTCCCTGGCTAAAAGCAAAGCTGGGTCCGTGGTACGCTGCCAACCACCGGCATCTCTTCTGTCCGGGTAGTCCCAAATCAAGACTTGTCCCAGGGCACCTGGGTGGCTCAGTCAGTTGATCATCTGACTCTGGCTCAGGTCATGATCTCACGGTTCATGGGTTCAAGTCCTGCATCAGGCTCTGTGCTGACAGCTCAGAGTCTGGAGTCTGTTTCAGATTCTGTGTCTCCCTCTCTCTCTGCCCCTCCCCTGCTCATGCTGTGTTTCTATCTCAATAATAAATAAACGTTAAAAATTAAAAAAAAAAAAGACTTATCTCAAGGTCCTGTGCAATGAACGTTATCAGATCAGTATTCAGATCCTGGAAACTTCCCATTGATTTGTCTCTGAGACTGTCGTAGAACTATAGGAGAAGAAAATTAATCCTTCAGCTTTCTCGATCACTACACAGTGCCCTGTATTTCTGCTTGAGGGTACAAGAAGGTGTATGATTTGGGGAGGGGTATCAGAAGAGCCACCCAAATTATACTCATCCAGCCTCAATGCCTTTGGTTTATGTCTTTTGCCAGGTACTCTGTGGTTATCAGTTATCGATCCTCAGTGTGAAGGACTTTATCAGAGCTTCTCAATTTGAAATCTTGAGTAACAGTCAAGAAGCCCTGTGAATTCTATGTGGTGGAGACTAAAAACAGAAAGTGAGCCCAGGAGAGTGGCGGGCCTCAGCTGGGCCTCTAACGGATGCCTGAGAGGTGGAGGCATTAATGGTTCAAGGGCGAGAAGAACATTGAGAAAGAAGAGATGGGAAGGCAGGCCTCTTCTAATTCCCTGTTTTACTGTAGTCTGGTTCTAAGGGCTGATTTCAAATTCCGGACACCTATTCTCATTCCTAAAGAGCTAGTAGAGAGTACGTGCATGTTTAACAAATAATATGACTGTATTTGGGGGATTTGTAACATCCCCAGGAGAGCTAGAAACCCTGTTGTCCTCTGTGAATCAGGGAAAACTGGGCTCTGATGCAGACTCAAGACCAAGGCCGCTGAAGCTGTAAGAGGTGCCCCAGGAGCCTGTGGCTCTCCAGGACCTGTGTCTATCTGCAGCGCCGTCCGGGCCAGAGCCTGCGTTTTGGAGAGGAGGAGGTGAGACATGAGAGCACAGGACATGGCTGGGTGTCTCCCTCCCCCAAAATGGGCTGGCTGCTCTCCCAGGACGATGCCCATAGACCTCTGCCTGCTCCAACTCCCAGCCCAGATCAGCCTTCTGATCGAACCAGGCCGGGGTTGTAAAAGGGGGCTGCAGTCAGGACATGTAGATGGGAAAGCACCTAGCAGAATGCCCTCAAGAGTATTGCTCTGTAACTTCACAGTCATGTATTCTTTCTGGAGAGAGGCATGACGGGCTCAGGCAGGTGACCAGTGTTCAGATCCTATTGCTACCAAGGAACAGGGCCCCCTCCACAACCCCCTCGGCCCTGAGCCCCCACTCCTTCCTGGCCCTGCTCCAAGCTGCCTGACGTTTTTAGACAAGCCACCAAAATTCCTGCGTCTCAGTTTCCTGGTCCATGAAATGGGGATATCAACCATCATTTTACAGACTTCTAGAGAAAGCGGAATGGGAAAATGAATGGAAGCCACTCTGAAAACTCAGATTCATTTACAAATGTGAGGAGGCGGTGGTGACATGGCATAGGCACCCTGGGAAGGAGGAGAATGTCTCCCAAAGTCCCACTTTACTGGCTCCACTGCCTTCGACAAAGACATCACCAGGGCTCCTACTGTCCAGCCCTTTGAGGCCCCTCCCCTCCCCACCGGTGCTCCCCCAGCTCCAGCCTTCCAGGGCCCACACCCTCCTCCCTGGGGAAGAAGAGGATCCTTTCAGGGTGCCTGGGTGGCTCAGTCAGTTAAGCACCTGACTTCAGCTCAGGTCATGATCTCATGGTTTGTGGGTTCAAGCCCTGCATTGGGCTGTGTGCTGACAAAGCAGAGTCTGGAGCCTGCTCCGGATTCTGTGTCTCCCTCTCCTCTGCCCCTCCCCTGCTCATGCTCTGTCTCTTAAAAATAAATAAACATTTTTTAAAAAGCAGGGTTTGTTTTTTTTTTTTTTTTTTTTTTTAAGAAAAGGGTTCCCCTCCAGGAGGTTGGTCTGTGGACAAGCCCGGCCCAGCCTGACACCTAGACCCATCACTGCATCCGGGAACCAGGCTGGGAGGGCCCATTTTGAAGAGGGTTCATTTCTTCCAAGCTCATAGGTAAGCTCCATGGTGGGGGGAGGGGAAACTGCTATTTTATACACCTGTGGGAGCAGCCTAGCACCACATTTGAGAGAAGTCTTTCAATAACAGCATTTTTAATAGTATACTAATACTAGTAATATTGATAACAATAGTAATTATCACAACTTTACTGGAAGAGTAAGAACAGTGGCTCATCAAGTGTTTACTGGTTGCTGGGTTTCAGGTTCTGTGCACTCCCCATGCACTTACTCACCAGTGTTCGCTCTAACTCTAGGTGACAGGTACTACTCTCACCCAAGACGCTGAGGCACAGAAAGGGTAAATCAAATGTCTAAGGTCTCACGAGGCTGGGGTGAAAGCCCAGGCCCACTCTGACTTCAGGGAGGAAGCTCTTAACCTACCAATGGCTTCAATGGGAGTGATAGCGCCCCCTAGTGGACATTTTGGAAATTTGCCAGGAGCTTGTAGCGGCTGCTATGCACCCACCCAGCCAATTTCGAAAACAATAACTCTCTTTTATCCTACAGGAATTTAAAACGTACTATTGACCTAACCCCACTTCTAATATAAGTCGGTCATACTGCAGTTCATAACAGTACTAAGTATAAGCTTCTAAGTTTTTTTAAAATCAGTTTCATGAATAACTTGGTAAGTTACAAGATGGTCTTGATGGAGAAGACACTTAAGTGGAATAAAGACATGGTCTAAAACTTGTTGTGTTAAACGACTGCATACATTTTCCACACCAGGCAGCGTAACATTCAAGTACTGTTTCCGTGGCTGAAGACAGTCCCAAGTAGGGTCCTACTGAGCAAGCACAGACTGACTGAAAACACTTAACAGAGAAGATCTGAGAGAACCAACCATTACAGCAAAGATACTTGAAATGCAGGAGATCTCATTAGATCTCCTTAATAAATGTTTTTGGAGATGATTTCATAGGAATTGCCATTCTTTAGATTTTGTAAGTTTTTGCAGTCCCAGGATGGACAACTGTTGTACGGACTCCTTGTGGAGTTTGAGGGAGCCACTTCCCTTTCCGATCCACCCTCCATTCCCCACTGCTTATTGGAAATACGTGACCTCCAAGGCCCAAGTTCAAGACTGAATTTTCCCCCAACACGCAATAGCATTTCAGGACAGAGATCTCTGTGTCTGTGATATGCCGGCGCTACTAGGTTTCCGCCTGAGCACCGCACCGGGAGCTATTTTAACAATACACACAGAAGACCCGGTTCATTTGCATTCACATGGTGCCTCCTCATTGTCTCCACTTTGCCTTGCTGTGTTATCCCTCTTTCAATTAGGGCTATTTCCCTCTTACTCTTTTTATGTGCAAGTACATTCGGTCTGTTGTAATTTACCTAACAGTTTTTCTTCTTTTGTTCATTTCCTACTACTTTCTCATTTTCTTGGGGGGGAGGGGGATATTTTTATTTTGTTTTGTATATAATGACTCTGGTCTTCTATTTCTCTTAAGTTTAAATGTATTTATTATCAGTAGGTGCAAGCAATCTGCCTGTTTCACTTATGTCTTCATTAAATCTTGCCTGAACATTAATATATTGAGAGATATCGTGCTTTATTATAATTTTTCCCTTCTTTATATAGTTTTATTTGTGTTTCTAAAAATGACGTGTGTAGATTGGGGCGCCGGGGTGGCTCAGTCAGTTAAGCAACCGACTTTGGCTCAGGTCATGATCTCAGGTTCCTGAGTTCAAGTCCCCCTTCCGGCTCTGTGTTGGCAGCTCAGAGCCTGGAGCCTGCTTCAGAATCTGTGATTCCCTCTCTCTCTCTGCCCCTCTCCCGCTCATGCTCTGTCTCTCTCTGTCTCTCAAAAATGAATAAACGCTAAAAATAAATAAATAAAACGACACGTGTAGATTGGTCATATAATCTATGAGCTTCATTTCAGGGTAAAGGAATCATTACCAAGTGGATGCCTGCTCATCGGTTGAGAGCCATGGTTCTACGGTGGCAGAAAGGATGTTAGGAACTATCTACTCCTCTTTTTTGCAGGCCCACAGAGGGAGGAAAGGATGCACCCATGTCTACACAGCTGATGGGGTGGACTTTCAGAACTAGGCTTCTGGAACCGTCCAGCCCTACCCCAAGCCCAAATTCATCTTGCATCCTTCCTAGCTCAACTTCACTGTCCAACGCTGGACACCGCTGGGGGAAAGGAGGTCGAAGCCCTTTGTGTCTAACTCCCCTGGGGCGCTTTTGCCCTTGCTGTAACCCAAACCCTAACCCAACGCGGCCCTCCCAGAATCTGCAAGCAACAGGTTTTACTCGGTGGCTTGCCGCCCCCTAGCGTCTAGCATGGGTACTAGCGCCAAGGGAGCGGACTTCAGCAGCAGAATGAATTGAATACTTTTCCAAAGAGAAACACGGATTCCAAATCTTTGCCACACCCCCACCAAACAGGCAAGGAACCTGGGTAGCCCCGAGAATCCCAGTCCACTAGACAGTCTGAGTTCTGCGGAGGACTTGGGGAAACAGCTAAACTGGCCTCAGGGCGCGGGAGTGGGGGCGTTGGAGGGGGCAGGTGGGCGTTGCCTTCTCCGGGTGGGCGGAGCGTGTGACAGGTGCTGGTGCCCTCCGGGAAGATACCGGAGAAGGGAGCCTGCGACTTTAAGCAGCCATTTGGGTGGGGAGGGGAGAGAGGTGGGGTTTGGAGAGTGGAGGGAGTTAATGATTTACCAGAGGCCCGTTTCACAATTTACCAAGGGTCAGCTTCCCTTGAACATGCACAAGTGCGGACCTCATTGCGCCTCACCCCTTAGCAGCGTCGACCCGGAAGGCCCCCCAGGCAGCCTGCGTCATGATCTCCATCACCGAGTGGCAGAGTGAGTTGGGGGGCCGGTGCCGTGGAGGGGCTGGGCTGGAAGGGAGGATCCAGGCTGGGGCGTGGGGGGGGGGTCATGGGGGCGGAGCCACCGCCCCTCCCAGCCGGGATCTCTCTGGGCAACCTGCGAGACGACCTCTGGAGCCGACGGCCCGCAGGTGCTGTGCTGGCATCCTCCAGGCAGCGGGGCCAGGACCGGGTGTGGCTCCTCCGCCTTCCAGTGGGTGGAGGGCTGCTCGCGGACCCCAGCGCAGCCAGAAGTTGGTGCCTGGGAGACACAAGTTCACCTCCCATGCTGTTCCCTTTCCCATCATGGTTCTTGGACCTGGGATGCCGCCAAGGTGGACTCGGGGGGCCTGTGCACGTTCAGACATTTCCCCACAAACTCTCAGGGTCTCCTGTGGTCTTCGCACGCTTCTCCTCCCCCTTCTTCTAAAGTTCATATGTTTCTCTTTTTTTTAATTAATTTTTTAAGTCAGCTCTACCAAACGTGGGGCTCGAACTCACGACCCCGAGATCAAGAGCCCACAGACTGAGCCAGCCAGGCACTCCACCTTGGATTTCTTCTTACCAGAAACTAAATTCCACTCCTGTCCCCAAATTACTATACTATCACTCCTAAATATCTTTTTTTTTTTTAAGTTTATTTATCTAGAGACAGAGAGAGAGAGTGCGTGGAGGAGGGGCAGGGAGAGAGGGGAACAGAAGATCTGAAATGGACTCTGTGTTGACAGCAGAGAGCCCCATGTGGGGCTCCAACTCAGGAACCATGAGATCATGACCTGAGCTGAAATCAGACGCTTAACCAACTAAGCCACCCAGGTGCCTCACTCTTAAATATTCTCCTTCCTGTGTGGGGAGAGGGAAGGGAGGTAGCCCACAGGTGTTGGGGGTGGGTGCAGGGAGAACTGGAGAACCGGGCTCTGAGCCCGGAATCTCATCTGTGAACTGGAGGGAATATTCATCCACTGAACACATTTGTCTTCACCATGTGCCAAGCATTGTGTTGGGCATAGAGTATTCAATAGTACTCTGAATGGAACACACTTGCTCCTACTTACACGCGAGAGTGGGGAAACAGAATTAACGGATCAAGACATTAGTTTGTAGTATGTTAGATGATGATGGGTCCTCTAGACAAAAATAAAATAGGGTAGGGAGGGTGAGGTAGGAGGGGTTACCGTTTGTATAGAGTGGTTAGGGAAGGCTTCCTTCATGTAGAGATGTACAGGAAGCAAGGAAGCAAAGCTATGCAGCGATCTGGAGGGAAAATTTTTCCAGGAAAGGGAATAGCCCGTGCAAAGGCCCTGAGGCATTAGCATACTTAGTGTGTTGTGTGGCTGCACCAAAGTAAAGGGGACGGTGGTAGGAGTTCAGGTCTGGGAGGTCACCGAAAGATGAGGCTGTGTGAGAACTTTGGTTTTATTTCCACAAGATGGGAAATGACTGGAGGGTTTTGTGTAGAGGAGTGAGTGATATGATCTATGTACATTTTTTAAAGTTTTTTTTAAAGATTTATTTATTTTTGAGAGACCGCACAAGCTGGGAAGGGGCCAAGGGAGAGGGGGACAGAAGGTCCAAAGCAGGCTTTGCGCTGACAGCAGCGAGCCTGATGCGGAGCTTGAACTCACAAACTGTGAGATCATGACCTGAGCTGAAGTCATTCACTCAACTGCCTGAGCCACCCAGGTGCCCCGATTTATGTACATTTTTTAAAAGGTCACTCTGGGTGCTGAGTTGAAAATAGACTGTAGAGGTGTGCGGTCAGCAACTGGGAGACAGCTCCAAGGTCAGAGATGGTGGAAGTCACCAGGGCGGCGGCAGTGAAGTGGGGGAAAGGGGTCAAGGCTGGATCAGCTTTGAGAAAATTGCTGGAAGGATTTGCCTGTGGACTTGACATGAGCGTGAGAGAAGGAAGGTGGGAATCCCACCAGTATTTTTAGCCTTAGCGATTAGAAGGGTCGATTGGAGTTTTAGACATGTTGAGTTTGATGTGCTAGTAGACATCCAGGCAAGCTGTCAAATAGGTAGTCAGGTATATGAGTCTGCAGTTCAAGGTCAAGACCTGAGTTAGAGAAATTTGGGAATCGCCAGCGTATTGATGGTATTTAAAACCATGAGAGTGCATGAGATCACCCAGGGCAGTTTCTCAGCTTCTCTACTACTGACATTTGGAGACAGGATAATTCTTTGTTGTGGGGGTCTTGATGCTGGTATGTCCTACTCCCATTTGTGACCGTGAAAAATGTCTGCAGACATTGCCACATGTCCCCTGGGGAACGAAATCACCCCTGCCCATCCCTCGGGTTGAGAACTACTGACTTAGAGAATAAAAATAGAGAAGGGAGATGATCTCTGAGTCCGGTAGCAAGCCAACATTTTATTAAACCAAAGTGTGAGAAGTCCAATGAGAGAGAGAGAGAGATGAGGGAACCAGATTTAGTTCAGGTAATGGTGAGTGGACCAGGTTTCCCTCAGGAACTTTAAGACTTAAAGGATGAGTGTGCCTTAGGCAGATAACGTGGGAAGAAGCCTATACATACAAAGGCCCTGAGGCAGGAACGCTCATCATAGAAACAATGATGAAAAGGAAGGAAGGAAGAGGAAGGAAGGAAAGGAATAAGGAAGGGAGGTAATAATGGAAGGAAGGAAAAAAAAGGAAGGGGTGGTGCCTGGGTGGCTCAGTCGGTTAAGTGTCAGACTTCGGCTCAGGTCTTGATCTCGTGCTGACAGCCAGCTCAGAGCCTGGAGCCTGTTTCCAATTCTGGGCCTCCCTCTCTCTCTGACCCTCCCTGCTCATGCTGTCTCTCTCTCTCAGAAATAAATAAAACATTTTTTAAAATTAAAAAAAAAGAAGAGAGGAAAGAAGGGAAAGAGGAAGGGAGGAAAGGAAAAGGGAGGGGGAGGGAGGGATTAAGGGAGAGAGGAGGAGGAAGGAAGGAAGGAAGGAAAGGAAGAAAGAAAGAAGAGGAAGGAAGGAAGGAAGAGAGGAAGGAAGGGAAGAAGGGAGGAAGGAAGGAAGAAAGGGAGGGAAGGGAAGAAGTGAGGGAGGAAGAAAGGAAAGGAAAGAAGACGGGAGGGAGGGAGGGAGGGAAGAAGCAGGGGGGAGGGAGGGAGGGAGGGTGATGTGGGGAGAGAATTAGGCAAGGGGGATGGTGGCAGAAGAGGATGACCAGGCGAGCGAGCGGAGGCCCAGCGTTCTGAGCCTGGAAGCCAAGGTGTGGCTCAGAGTTCACTTGAGGTCTAATCCTCAGTGGGAAGGACGAAGCGTCCTGAGCAGAGCACTGATGTGACTGGGTTGTGTGCTTTTAAGGCCCTTGAGTGCTGTGTGGGGAAGGGATGGAGGGGGGCGGGACTGAAGCAGGGGACTAACCGGAGAGTCCAGGAGCAAGCGATGGTGGCTTGGAATTAAGCGCTAAGGGTGGAGGGAAGTGCGCTGCCCTCCAGACCTCAGACGGAGAGGCAGTAAAACGTAGCTGTGGGCTGAACAGGAGGGCCAGAGCAGTGAGGGACACTCCTGGCTTCTGCCTCAAGCTGCTGGCTGCGGGGTGGTGACGTTTGTATTCATTTGGGGAAACCCGACGGAGGTACAGGGTTAAGGAAGGAAGCCCTGTACGCAGCTGGGACCTGTTGAGTTCAAGATGCCCTGGAGAGAGCGCCAAGCGGAGATGCCAAGTCAGCAGCTGGGTGTGAGTTCGGCAGCTCACAGAAAGGCGAGGGCTGGAAAGAGAAATATCGATGCTGTCAGCACACCAGTGATATTTTAAGACGTGGGAATACATGTGAAATAGAATGGAAAGAGACGTGAGCTGGGGCCGAAGCCCTGAGCAACTCAAACCCCAGGAGGAGGAGAGAGAAGAAGGAGCCGGCAAGGGAGACTGGGACAGGGTGCTCAGAACAGCAGGGTGAAAAGCAAGAGTGTCGTGTCAGGGAAGTCAAGTGAGCACATCTTAAGACGGGAGGGGCCAACTGCTGACAGATGGTGGCGACATCCACCGGATGGATGGACGTTAGATTTGGGAGCAGGGACATCATCGATGGCCAAAGCAAGAGCCACTCCTGCGGAGGGGTCTGGGGGCAGACGTGGACTGGGCTGGGCTGGTTAAAGGCACTTCGAGAGCCAGACAACTGGGTGCAAACCCTCGTTCTGCCGTCTACTGGCTGTGCACCCCTGGGCAAGTGACGTAACCTCTCTGTGTTTCCATTCTGTTCGTGACATGGGGCTAACAGTGGTAGGGTTTCCTACATAACCGACTTCCTAGGCAGTGATGAAAAGTGAATGAGTGAATGTATGTGACGTGCTCAGCCTGCGCCTGGCACGGGGTGGTCATGAGTGTTAGCAGTTATCACTAGTGATTGCCGTGCTTAATTTTGAAAGTGAAGGAAGGCTCTTTCTCTTCCCGTTTCCCTCCTTCCTATCCCTAGTCCTGATTTAGTCCTAAAGCCATCAGCCAGGAGGGGGAGGGTGCCACCAGGCAGGGTGAGGAGGGCATCCTGGCAGAGTCTGGGTAGGGGTTGGGGAGTCACTTTGTAGTGGGTGGGGGTGGGGGTCTCAGCGGACACCCCCTGAATCAGGTGACTGAGGAAACATCAGCTCTGGCTCACATCCAGCAGGGGGAGCGCTGCCCCATCTGTGTGGCTCACGGGGACGTTGGCCGCAGGCACTTCTGTCCCAGGTCTCGCCCTCTCCGCCACCTCGCTTGCTACCCCGAGGAGAATTTCAGGAGCAGCCCAAGGTTAATAACGACTGAAATCGCTAAGCTATTGGGAGCGAGAGGCAAAGAAAGGTCTGAGGCTTGTGTACGAGAAACGGTTTGTGATACCTTTCAGTGAGGGTTTGTGTCCATCGTGCAGTGTCCCCTCTGAACCCTGGAAGCAGTAGGCAAGGCCCATGAGGAAGGCTGCCCCCATCGCAGGAAAATTCTGGAATTGTACCAGCTCTTGAAGAAGGACGCAGAACAAGTTGGAAAAGTGGTAACTGTTCAGGCCAGTAAATCACTGTTGCAGGAGAGAAAGGAGAATACAGGAGAGAAAGCACAGAGTGAATTCCAGAACCTGTGGTGTGTCTACAAAATGAGTAAGAGGCTCTCCTTAGGTGTTTGCAGGATGGACACACAGGTATCTTAACAAAACAAAATGAAAACCCAGTAAGATATTCACACTGGTTCCATACAAAACATCTACCAAAGGAGATAGAGGGGAAGAGTGTGTCATCAGAATCGGAATCAAAGACATTTTTATGGCAGGTGTAAGGTAATAATAGATATTTTTATGACAGGCATAAAAACTTAAATACCTTTGCCATTTATGGGGCACCTGGGTGGCTCAGTCGGTTGAGCATCCTACTCTTGATTTCAGCTCAGGTCATGATCCTGGGGTTGTGGGATAGAGCCCCACGCCTGCTTCAGATTCTCTCTGCCTCTCCTTCTGCCCCTCCCCTAAACGCACACACACTCTCTCTCTCAAAAAAAAAAATGCCTTTGCCATTCAGATTAAAGAAGTAGGGTTGTGGGCTTCCTCCGCAATATCCTGGCCTGTATAAAATTAACATGATGAAGTAGATATACGCCCAGATCCTCAACCTATTGTCTCTGAGGATAAAAAAATCACGCAGTATGGAAAGACAGAACGCAACCTTTGTAATAACGCAAAGAGGTTGTAATCTGCTCAGTGCCCTGATTCTTTTTTTTTTTATTTTTAATGTTTTTATTTATTTCTGAGAGAGAGGCAGCGTGAGCAGGGGAGAGTCAGAGAGAGAGAGAGAGAGAGAGAGAGACACCGAATCCGAAACAGGCTCCAGGCTCCGAGCTAGCTGTCAGCACAGAGCCCAACGTGGGGCTCGAACCCACGATGACCTGAGCTGAAGTCGGACGCTTAACCGACTGAGCCACCCAGGCGCCCCAGTGCCCTGGTTCTAAGAGATGTAATTCAAGCAGGTGGTGCTGGGAAGTGGAAGCAGGGAGCAAGTCCCTACACATCACTGTTTGTCAGAAACAGAAGGAATCAGCCATTAGTAGAAGATGGATCCTGGGCAGCTGGACGATATGTCGAGAGAAAGGATGTCACCTTGGGTCCTAACAAAATCCAGCTCTGCCCAATGGGAGACCCAGTGAGACTGGCATTTTTTCTGCACTGTGAGTTAAGTGAGGTTTTGGTCTATAATTTGAATGATAAATCTCATCTCTATTTTTTTTAAGTTTGTATTTTAAAGTAATCTCTACATCCAACGTGGGGCTCAAACTCACAACCCTGAGATCAAGAGTCACATGCTGTACTCACTGAGCTGGCCAGATACCCCTCTTTCTCAGCTCTATGATTTTAATGATTTTTTAAAAGAAGTCCTTTGGACTGATTTCTTTTTTTTTTAATTTTTAATGTTTTATTTATTTCTGAGAGAGAGAGAGACAGCATGAGCAGGAGAGGGTCAGGGAGAGAGGGAGACACAGAATCCGAAACAGGCTCCAGGCTCTGAGCCAGCTGTCAGCACAGAGCCCGACACGGGGCTCAAACCCACAAACTGTGAGATCATGACCTGAGCCGAAGTCGGACGCTTAACCGACTGAGCCACCCAGGCGCCCCCCTTTGGGCTTATTTCTGTACTGAATCTGACCCTACTCCTCTTCAGATCTGTCTGGTAACAGATTATGAAAACTGACCTGATGATGATAGTGTCATTTCCTTTCCTTTCCCTTGTAAACAGAACTTAGCCAGTAAGTCTAGTCCCAAAGATTTTGTTTTTGTTTTGTTTTTTCAGTTCTGCCTCTAAAGAACCAGACTTATAACAACATTTTATAACTATAAAAACATGGCAATAATGCCAATTTCATAGGTATTATAGGGACCAATTCTAAAATGTTAGGTAACAAGTCCAATAAAATTTTTCCCTTTAAAAATTACCATTATGTTTCCTTTTTTTTTTTTTTTAATGTTTTATTTCTAGGAGAGAGAGAGAGAGCGAGACAGTGTGAGCAGGGGAGGGTCAGAGAGAGAGGGAGTCACAGACTGAAACAGGCTCCAGGCTCTGAGCTGGCAGTCAGCACAGAGCCCGACGTGGGGCTCGAACCCACAAACCGCGAGATCATGACCTAAGCGAAAGTCGGACGCTTAACCGACTAAGCCACCCAGGCGCCCCTATGTTTCCTTTTTTAAAAAAAAATTAAGGGACACCTGGGTGACTCAGCCAGTTAAGTGTCCAGCTCTTGATTTCGGCTCAAGTCATGATTTCACGGTTTGTGGGTTCGAGCCCCACATCAGGCTCTGCACTGACAGCACGGAGCTTGCTTGGAATTCTCACTCTCTCTCGCCCCTCCCGCACTAGTGCATGCACATGCCCTCTCTCTCTCAACCTGGAGCCTGGTTCAGATTCTGTGTCTCCCTCTCTCCCTGCCCCTCTTCCAGTCACATTCTCTCTCTCTCTCTTTTTCTCCCTGCCTCCTTCCCTCCCTCAAAAATAAATAAACATTAAAAAAATTAAAAAATAAAAGAATAAAATACTTAGGAACAAACTTAACCAAAGAGGCAAAAGCTTACTGAAAAAGACCAAATGTTGCTGAAGGAAATTTTAAGACACAAATAAATGGACATCTTGTGTTTATGGATTGAAGTAATAATATTGTTAAGATGTCAATACTACCCAAAGCAGTCTGCAGCTTCAGTGTGATCTCTATCAAAATCCCAATGGCAGTTTTTGTGTGTGTGTGTGTGTAAATAGAAAAATCCATCCTAAAATGCATATGGAACCTTAAGGGATCTCAAATAGTGAAAGCATTCTTAAAATAGAAGAACAGGGGCACCTGGGTGGCTCAGTCGGCTAAGGGGCCAACTTCAGCTCAAGTCATGATCTCACGGTTCATGGGTTCAAGCCCCACGTTGGGCTCTGTGCTGACAGCACAGAGCCTGGAGCCTGCTCCGGATTCTGTGTCTCCCTCTCTCTCTGCTCCTCCTCTGCTCACACTCTGTGTATGTGTCTCTCTAAAAAAAAAAAAAAAAATTTTTTTTTAAAACATTAAAAAAAGAAAGAAGAACAGAATTGGAGGTTTCACACTTCCTGGTTTCAAAACTTTTTAGAAAACTACAGTGATCAGCTTTCTAAAAAGAACAGTGTGGAACTAGCATAGGAACAGACACATAAACCAAAGGAATAGACCAGAGAGCCCAGAAATAAACCCAGGTAAAGAGGTCAAATGATTTCAACAAGGATGCCAAGATCCTTCAATGAGGAAATGACAGTCTTTTCAACAAACAACGTTGGGCAAACTGGATGTCCATGTGCAAAAGAATGAAGTTGAACCTGTACTTTATACCATCTGCAAAATTAACTCAAAGTCTATCTTAACTCAAAGGGAGGGCTAAAACTATAAGGAAAACTTAGGAGAAAAGCTTCCTGACACTGAAATTGACAATGGTTTCTCGGCCATAATACCAGAAATATAGACAACTAAGGAAATAGTAGTTAAATTGGAGTATATCAAAATTGAAAACTTCCCTGCATCAAAGGACACAATCAACAGAGTGA
Source organism: Hyaena hyaena (assembly GCF_003009895.1). Classification (NCBI taxonomy): domain Eukaryota; kingdom Metazoa; phylum Chordata; class Mammalia; order Carnivora; family Hyaenidae; genus Hyaena; species Hyaena hyaena. The sequence goes on along the minus strand of NW_024080660.1, from coordinate 3,972,625 downwards.
AAAGGCAACCTATGGGAAAAATATTTGCAAATCATATGTCTGGTGAGGGGTTAATATCCAGAAAATATAAAGAACTCCTACAACTCAACAACAATAACAACAACAACAACAACCCCAACCTATTAAAATGGGCAAAGGACTTGAATGGATATTTCTCCTAAGATCTACAGGTGGCCAAGCACATGAAAAGATGTTCAAGGGGCGCCTGGGTGACTCATTTGGTTAGGCGTCTGACTCTGATTTCAGCTCAGGTCAGGATCTCACAGTTGGTGAGTTTGAGCCCCATGCCAGGCTCCGCGCTGACAGCATGGAGCCTGCTTGGGATTCTCTCTCCCTCTTCCTCTGGCCCTCCCCTGATCATTCTCTCTCTCTCTCTCTCTCTCTCTCTCTCTCTCTCAAATAAATTAACTTAACAAAAAAGAAAAGATGTTCAACAGCACTGATCATCAGGGAAATGCAAATCAAAACCACAACGAGACACCACCTCACACTCATTAAGATGAATGTGATCAAAAACAAGACCAACAAAGCCCCAGAAAATAACAAGTATTGGTGAGGATGCTTTGAAATTGGAGCCCTTGTACCCTCCTCCTGGGAATGTAAAATGCAGCTGCTGTGGAAAACAGTGTAGAGCACCCTCCAAACCTTACACATAGCACTCCCCTGTCATCCAGCAATTCCACCGCTGGGTATATGCCCCAAGAAGTAGAAGCAGAGTCTTGAAGAGTAGCCAAAAGGTGGAAACCACCCAACTTCCACCCACAGTTGATCAGAGAAACAACCTGTGTTATATCCATACAATGAATTATCACGCAGCCTTAAAAAGGAGGGACTTTCTGACACAGGCTGCAGGGTGAATGAACCTTGAGGCCATTATGCCAAGTGAAATAAGTCAGTCACATGAAAACACTGCATGATTTCCCATACGAGCCGCCTAGTCAGACTCCTGGAAATAGAAAGTAGAGTGGAGGTTGCCAGCGGCTGAGAGGGAGTGGAGAATGGGGAGTCAGTGTTCACTGGGGGACAGAGCTTCAGTCGTGACAGATGGAAACTCCTGGAGGTGGCTGGCAGTGACCATCACAGAACATTGCGAAGGTACTTCATGCCACTGGGCGTGCGCGCAGGAATGGCGAAGAGGCTGAATTTTATGTGTATTTTATCACAATTTAAAATGACAACTTAGTGGCGCCTGGGTGGCTTAGTCGGTTAAGCGTCCAACTTTCGCTTAGGTCATGATCTCGTGGTTCGTGGGTTCGAGCCCCGCGTCGGGCTCTGTGCTGACTGCCAGCTCAGAGCCTGGAGCCTGTTTCAGTCTGTGACTCCCTCTCTCTCTGACCCTCCCCTGCTCACACTGTCTCTCTCTCTCCTAGAAATAAATAAAAAAAAATTAAAAAAACAATAAAGAAATAAAATGACAACTTAATTCCATTTAGAAATGAAGCAACGCAGTGAATCGTCCTTTGTTGACTGAGAGTGACAAAGATAAGTAAAATGAGCAACTCTGTGGGCTGGAGAGGATTTCGGAAGAATGGAACTTCATATCCTGTTCTTGTTCCAACCCTTCCTGAGGGGAGCAATCTGCAAGATGTATCCAAATGTCAAAGATGTAGCCTTTGACCAAACAAGGGGCTCCTTTAATATCCTGCCCTTCCGTGCTGCGCTCCCTGGCTCTCAGCAAAGTCCTGCAGCTTCAAAGACTGCCCTGGGACACGAAGCAAAAACACACACTGCAAACCGGGGTGGGGTGCTGGCAGGGTGGGTCCAGAACCTGGCACAGAACTGCCCAGTCGCGGGGCTGACGCTAGAGGGCGCCGAGGGGCGTGCGGTGGGGCGCCCGAGGTGCTGCGGCAGGAGGGAGGGTGCAGGTTCAGGCAGCAGGTGCCGCCGCTGCAGACGCCCAGGGGAGCGCATTCCTTCTATTTTTCCAATTAAGTGTGAGAGGCCCCCACCTGAAAGCTGCGGGTGGGGCAGTTAGAGGAGGAAGCACACCGTGTGAAGAATTATCTAGAAGGACAGGCCTCATGAGAAATCGGGCAGGACAGCCGGTTGGTGCTAAGGCTTTTCAGGGCTGGTGGTCGTGAGTTGTGAGCACCCTTCTGCCTGGGTGTGAGCTGGGCATCAGCGGCGCCCAGCTGCAGGAGGACAGGACCAGAGGGACCCAACCCTGACCGTTATCTGGATAAGGTGGCATTGGGAAACAAGGGGAAGCTGAAGATACAAGGCAGCGAGGGTAACACCAGCTACCTCACAGACCCGTGCTGAGGACAGAACGCCATGGTGCACAGAGCTGACCGGGAGTGTGCAGGGGCTAAACGTAAATCCGTGCCCACCCTTCCTTTCCCTTCCCGTCCCATCATTCCCCGCAAGCACGGAAGCTGTGATTCCTGGGTGGAAATGGACCCACCCCAGCCCCCACCCTTCGGAGGGCGACTGTCCAGTAGCAATGGGGGCGACTCCCAGCATCCCAGCCCGCTCCCCAGAGCCCATCCCACCCCAGCCTCCTTGCCCATTGCAGAGATTGGTGTGGGCACCACCGGCTTCGGAATCTTCTTCATCCTCTTTGGAATACTCCTGTACTTTGATTCGGTGCTCCTGGCCTTCGGAAACGTGAGTCGCCTAGCCTGTGTCCCCTCTGCCACCAACCTACCTGAGGTCTCTATTGCCAGGAAGGTCAGCCCCGAGTTCAATCAGATTGTGCCCCTCCAGGGGTCAGGACCATCAAGCCTGGGCCAGTGAGGGTGGCTGGGGATGGACAGCGAGGCCTGCTGGGTGTGGAGAATCTGAGAACGTGGATTCTGGTGCCAAGCTCTGGGCGAGGCCCTGCAGGTACCACAATGAATAGGCTGCTGTCTCTGCCATTGGAATGCCCCTGTCTAGGGGTAGGGACATAAAACGAACGTCTGTGACAGAGAAGGAAGGCAGGGGCAGCCATAGAGTCACAATAAGAGAAGTGCTTGTTTAATCAAGAACAAGGTGCCTGGAGGAAGAAAGCTGCCCAGCTGGAGAAGGATGAAAAGGAATTTGGAAAGACAATGGGTGTGGAGGGGGGTGAAGCGCTTCCAGGCAGATGGCACAGCAGGAGAAAAGGTATGGGGAAGGGGAGGGAAGGCATGGAACATGCTGGAAGAAAGCCAGGGAGTTAAATTTGATGACACTTGGACGCTCCTAAGAGACCATTAGGAGCCAAGCTGAAGATAGTGACTGAGCCAGACAGTGGAGCCCTGATTGCTGGGTATGGCTGCCTAACCTATTCATGCCTCAGTGTTCACCTCTGTAAAATGGAGATTTTCGTAAAATGGAGATTTTCTATTCCATCCTCCTTGGGAGGTGTGACAAGAAATAAAGTCATATATGGAAAAGTGCTGGGGATCCGAGAAGTCAGGTTGAATTGAAGCAGCGGGAGACCTTCAGAGGTCTCCTTGTCCATCCCCCTGTCTCCGGGCTGTTCTGTTCCTAACAAGCCAAGATTAGTCAAGGCTCTGGGAGTTTGCTACTTTGCGGGGCCACCCTCTCTGATCAGTCTCTTCCGGAAGAGTTAGCGCGTCCTGCCACCAAGCCCCTGCACCAAGCCCGGGGCTCCTTGGTGGTGGTGGGGGTGTGGGGGTGTGGCTCTCATGCTTCTCTCCCTCCCTCACCCGCAGCTGCTATTCCTGACCGGCCTCCTGCTCATCATCGGCCTGAGGAAGACGTTTTCCTTCTTCTTCCAGAGGCACAAGCTCAAAGGGACCAGCTTCTTTCTGGGGGGTGTGGCCATTGTGCTGCTGCGCTGGCCCCTCCTGGGCATGCTCCTGGAAGCCTATGGATTCCTTAGCCTCTTCAAGTGAGTGCAGGTCTCTTTCCCTTGGATGAGCCCCACCAGGGCCTCTGAGTAGCTGAGATCACCACCCCCACCCAGGTTTGGCCAGCACGACCAACGGTGTACGCAGAAACGGGGACTTTATCCTGCGGACGGCAGTGTGGAAGGATTGGAAAGGCAGATGGGCATCAGGCAGACCCACAGAAAGGCCCCTCCAACAGTAGGATGAAGGACAAATAGGAGGGGTCGGCCCATCCGCCTGCAAACATTGAGCACCTACTGTTTGCCTGGCTCTATGCCTGCCCTCAAGGAGGAGACACAGGGCCTGCCTTCGAGTTGATCCAGCAGGGAGGAACGGCAGTGAACTAGCATTTGCCGGGCCCCTCATGTGCCCCTAGCACGTTCACAACCGTCACCTCACTTTGTCCTTACAACCTGCTGCAGGATGGCTCTCTGCAGTTGAGGAAACCTGAGCTCAGAGAGGCTACCTGCCCCCTGCCCCCCACTGCCCGGGGTCTCACACAAACTATGCGGCCGATCTGGACTGGATCCAGGCGTGCCTGGCCTGTCCAGTGTCAGCCTGGCCTGCCGAAAGGCGGGGTGGAGGTCAGCAAAGATGTGTGGCCACTGCCAAGGCCAGGGAGGTGTCCTAGACGAAGGACCCGAGACAGGCCCTGGGGACAGGCCAGCTTTAAGAGGAGACTGGAGGCTGCTTAAGGAGAAGACAGGATGTCGGGGAAGGTGGGGCTAGGGAGGGAGGACTCCCAGGGTCTCTGGGACACTGTGGAGAACAGCGGTGGCATGGAGAAGACGTTCTAGAAGAAGCATGGCTACGCCCTCACGGGAGGGAGCCGGGGTCAGGATCCCGGCTTCTCATAAAGCCCTCCGTTTGCTCAGTGCAGCCTTGAAAACACTTTGCTCAGCCTGAATGCTCTGGACCTCCTAGACATTGTATAATGTGGCTTCGAGAAACTAAATTTTCTCACACACGCTCGGCCATCTACCTATTTAATATTCAAACGTGTCATTATTTAGATAGTCACAAACACAAAAAGTCCCTACTGCACGCCAAATGCAGACCTAGGTGTGGGGATGTGGCACCAAACAGGGAGAAACTTCCCGAAGTACTTGCAACCTAGTCAAGAAGAAAATTTCTGACAATAGTGACCATTTATTGAGGGATTAGAAGGGTGAGTGGGGCCGACGCACATTCAGTAGCTCCAGCCAAACGTAAACCTTGACAAAGACCCCTTTCAACAGCATTGTTGGTGCGAGAAAACCAAACTCAGAGCGATCCAGGACCTCAGAGATGCCGGTGAACCTCGAGGAAATGAGGCCCAAGGAAAGGAAATGAATAGCTCAGCCAGCATCCAGATTTCTAACCCCCTCGCCTCTCCGCACACACAGGGCTCCCCCCCCACCCCCTGCAAACCTTGGTGTCTCCAAGCCCTTTGAACAATGGTGCATATGGACCTGGCCAGACCTTGCCAGTGTGTCTGACAAGAGTGGGCAAGCCAAGGGCAAAGGCGGGTGGGTCTACGCATGAGAGTGCTGAGGCACCAGGGGAAAACACACATGAGCACCGCCTCCAGCACCGACCTGTGCGGGGAGCCCAGGAGATCTGCAGTACCCGCCTGGTCCAGACAGGAGAAGACAGTAACAATAATACAAACGCTTCTTTTTTTTTAAATTATTTTTTTAATGGGCAGGAGAGAGAGAATCCCAAGCAGGCTTCACACGATCTCAGCGCAGAGCCCACCACGGGGCTCAAACTCACCAACCATGAGATCACAACCTGCACCAGATGCTTAAACAACTGGGCCACCCAGGCGCCCCCAATCACTTCTTGAACATTTCCTTGTATAAGGCCCTAAGGTGTAGATACTATTATTAACCTCATTTACAGCTGGAAACTGAGATTCAGAGAAGTTAAGGACTTGGCCCACGTTTATACAGCAAATGGCAGAGCCAAGATTTGAACCCAAGGAGCCTGACCCTGGCCCCTTTATTCTTAACCACTTCACATAGTTGCCCCCCCAAAACCCAGGGGGTGCAAAACCAAGCCTGCCCCAAGGGCCCGGTTTCCCAGGAACCAAAGCTGGAGCCTTTAGGTGGGTCTCAGCCTGGACCCCTTCCCCCTTCCCCTCCTCCCCCAGAGCCATCACTGACCCCTCCCTCCCATCCTCTGCTCTTAGGGGCTTTTTCCCTGTCGTCTTTGGCTTCCTGGGCAATGCTTCTGACATCCCCTTCCTGAGTGCGGTAAGTGGATTATGCATGGGGCTTGGTGGTGAGGGGCCCTGGTGAGACTGACGCCCCAGTGCAATGGAGCCTTCCCCGTCTCCCCTCAAGCCCCTTTCCCTTCAACTCCTCTTCCCCTCCCCACACCTTCTCCATTTGACAAGAACAGATGAGGAAAGGGCACCGGGAGCTTTGTGCCTCAGGCGTAGGTATTGAGAAAAGAGGCTATTCCTAGCTCCTAATTAGCGCCAAAGACACAGATTCAGAGAGTCTCAGTGACCCAGCCATAAAGTGCCAGAGATTTCTGGGGAGCTGGCTGAGTCTGGGCCCCAGGCGCAGAGAGGATGTGTGACAGCCAGTGACAGATTCTGTCCTCTCCTGGAGGCACGCACGGGGCAGTGGTCCCCAGGCCCTCCCTCTCCCTTTCTCTAAAACCTATTTTCTGACAGAACAGGAGCTGAGAAGCTGAGGGAGGCCCTTCAGCCAGCTGGCTCATCCCTGTGGCCCCCTCTCCCTATCTGTACTTGGCCTGCTCCTGGCTCTCAAGGCCGCTCCACGGTAACCTTGATAAGGAGTGTGCTCCTGACTCTTTGTCTGAAATAATGATTCTTGGCTCCCACAGCTGTTCCGGAGGCTTCAAGGCACCAGCTCAATGGTCTGAACAGCAGAGACGAGCTCCTTGAACTTGGATCATTGATTGAGGGGGCTTGGAAAGGAATTGGGGCCTGCCCCCACCCTGCAGTGACTCATCTCCCCATCATCCCCAGCCCTCTCCAAGTCGAGAAGAAGAACAGAGTTGAATGACTGACCTCAAATTCCAAGTCATCTCAAAAGGCTGTTGGCAGGGCGAGGGGCAGAGATCTGGGACCCCACCGCGACCGGACCAGGGGCTGGTTTTACATACTGCCTTGTATTTATGGGAGGAAAGCAAAGATTAAATCCCCAAGCTGTGAGTGTGTCTGAGACTCAGAGTCACTGCCTCTCTAGCCTGTCAAGTCCAGTGTCTGACTCAGGGCAGGCTGACCCAGCATTCCACCGTGTGAGGGGGCAGGCCTGCTCTCGAAGGCTATGTTTTTCTCCTCATGGTTAATGGCCCTAATGAGTTAGATAGTATGTTTGTAAACCCCTATTAGCAGTAGGCATTCGACCAGAGATGAGTATTAGTATTACGCCTGCATTCTGGTAGGAAATGTTACACAACCATTAATTAGGTGGATGTGCGCAGGGCGCCCCCGCCAGGTAGCACCTGCCTTCAGAGAGCCCAAGCCTGATAGAGGGAATGTTCTCTGTCCTGGGGAACCCCTTGGCCAAGGGTAAAGAGCGTTCTTGCAGGCTCAGGATGGAGACAAGAGCCCCTTGCAATGCATACATCTAGTAAATATCCACGGGGGCCCTCTGTGTCTACACCGAGCACTGGAGTGGGAGCACAGGGTGTAAAAGTGATCCCCATCGCTGCCTCTGAAGCAAGGTACAGAGCAATGGGATCGTGAGATGTGGAGGGGAGCCCATGAGCGCCATCTTCATAGGCTGGGCCTGGCAGTCACCTCTCTGGATTCCCCCTGGCACTTCCCAGGTACGCCCACCTTCTAGAGCTACCCCTTCACTTGCCTTCTTAGTTCCCTGGGTCAGACTGTGCCTTTCTCTCCTTTCCACCCCCTTTATTATGCTCCTTCACACTGGGAGCGCTGCTTGTGCTTCCTGTCTAGAGGGCAGGGCCCCCTCCCTCTCCCCCTCAATTGTCCATTTCCAGGTCATTTGGAGCACAATGGGTCTCCAGCTGAGTGGGTCTGGGGTGTAGGGGGTGAGGAGGATGGAAGGACCAGTGGGAATCAGAAAGCCAGCCTTGGAGGGCTTCTGGAGGGGGAGAAAGAGGCTGCTTTCAAGTGCTGAGAGCCAGGCAGTGGGAGACAGCATACGCTCTGCTTTCTGAGGGGTCTGAGTGCGGGGAGGAGGCAGAGGTGGGCCTATGCCTGGAGACGTCACCCCAGGCTTTATAAAAGGGACGCAATCAGGGCACTGGTGAGCGTGAACCCTGGAGCCCAGCTCCTCTCTCTGTGCGTGTTCACCAACCCAAGAAGCACCTGGAGACCCGCGGAGCTGCCTACCTGCTGGACAGACCCAAGGTAGGTGCCCGGGGGCATCCACACTTGGAGAGGGGTCTGCCCAGCCCCAGGGAGGCTCCAGAGCTGGGAGAGGGAATGTAGTTATAAGACCAGCGGTTGTAGCCCAGACAGGCAAAGGGGGCGATGATCCTTCCTGATATCAGATTATTCTGGGATTAGTCAGTGAATACCCTGACTCAGATTTATGAAACCAGGATCTTACAGTGGAAGGAATAAGAGCAATGAGTGCGTTCTGGCTGGGATGAGAGGTCACGGGAGCTTTTGGAGGGAGCTAGGGAAGCCCTCAGGGCCCATGGGCTCCACAGGACTCCTCCAAGCCGCTCCCCCAACTTCTGGATGGCAAGTACAAGCCTAACCCAAGAGCGCCTATGCACCCTGCTAGACACCTGCACCACGAGCTGGGGGTCACCCCAGGAAGGAAGCCACCTCACTTCCAAAGCTTTCTCGCCACACCTGGAATCTTTTACTGATCAGGTATGTAGCCTGGGGTGGGGGAGGGCGGCACAAAAATTGCCTACAGCGGGTTAGCCTCTCCAGGACCCGTGAAAGCTGAAGGTTCTTTTCCAAACAATTCAACTCTATCACGTGTGTTAAATGCCCGTGCTGGGGCGGGGTTGCGTGCGCATGCTCACCTGCGACGGTGATTTCTATCATGGGGAGGAAGCGCTACGGGGTGCCTGGAGCTTGGAAGAAGGAACATTAACCTTAGACCTACTCACCCCTCACCATCCCACTCTGCGCATAAGCAGCCAGAATGCTTCACCTGAAATGCAACACACACATGCCCTCTTCGGGCTCAGCCTACTCTGGGGTGAAGCCCCCTGTACCCCTTCTCTAGCCTCACCCACAGTCTTTCTCTCCAACAATCCAACAAAGCTCTGTCTTCCCGGCAGGCTAGAGGATGCGGTCCCCTCCTGGCCAGCTCCTGCACCCCTGCTGGAAGTGCCTTCCTTAACCCTGTATTCATGCAGCTGACCAGTGCTCAGGAACAGCGCCCCCTGTGCCAAACCGGCCTGCCCCCCACTCCAGGATGAACCCCCACGGGCTCCCACAGACCCCTGGGCACCCACACGCCGCCAGCCTATCATTTCCAGTGTTATTTTGAAATGGTCGGCTAAGACGACTCCATTTCTTGAGCTAGATCTTGGGGGAGGAGCTGGGAACAGGCAACCCTGGGTCTTAGCACACCTGTGCACTCCTAGCACCTAGCACAGCACTTAGTTCAGGAATGATCTCTGAACTAACGGGGACCGTGTGCATCCATGGTCTGAAGCCACAAAAGAAATGGTTTTACACTGCTCTCTCTAATGAACTGATCCTGCCTCTCTCCTCCATACCCACCCAGGGCTTAAAAGCAGGTGCAAAAACTTGTCTGGGTTTCAAGAGTGTCACAGCATCAAAGTCTGTAAGGAAAAACGACTATCTGAGGGGACAGTTGGTGTCCAGTCTGATGCAGTGCTCTTAGTTCACAGAGGAGCAATATGGTCCAGAGATGGGGGTGACTCACATCCCACTGGGAGGGGGGCAGAGCTGGAGCCAGATTTGAATGTTTTTTCTTTTAATGTTTATTTTTGAGAGAGACAGAGCATGAGCAGGGGAGGGGCAGAGAGAGAGGGAGACACATAATCCGAAGCAGGCTCCAGGCTCTAAGCTGTCAGCACAGAGCCCGGAGCGGGGTTCAAACTCATGAACCGTGAGATCATGACCCGAGTGGAGGGTGGACTCTCAACTGACTGAGCCACCCAGGCGCCCCAGGATTTGAGCGTTCTTGATCCCATTTCTGGAGTCTTCCTCTCTGCCTCAGGCCCAGGTCCTGGAGGGTGCAGGGTGGGGAATGAGGGTGGGGGCAAGAATAAAGGGGTAGACAGGGCTAAACAACCATTCATTAGCAGCTGCTGGGCACCAATAGCCCCGCCCCTTCCACTTGCCCCTTGAACCACAGAGGCTCCAGTGGACACCCTTTTCGTCCATCCTTTTGACCTGCCTCCCCATCAGTTTGTCCTTAACCACATTTATTGGACAATATCAAAGTGCTGATGGCGTTTTTTTAATGATTATTTCTTTTGAGAAAGACAGCACAAGCAGGGGAGGGGCAGAGAGATAGGGAGAGAAAATCCCAAGCAGGCTCCAAACTGTCAGCGCAGAGCCCGATGCAGGGCTCGATCTCACAAACCATGAGATCACGACTTGAGCTGAAACCAAGAGTTGGACTTTTAACCAACCGAGCCACCCAGGCGTCCCCTTGAGACTTCTCCAAAGAGAAATTCAACTTGGGAGCTGCGAAAGCTGGGGTGGGGGGCGGGGAGCTGAGAGGGTCAAGGCAAAGGGGGTGAAATGTGGGTCAGGGTCCACAGCCCCCATCCCAGCAGCCAAAACCACCAGATCAATTCAGTGCATATCCCCTTGGAGCCCATGAAGAATAGAATAAGGTAGCAACTGACCTGATAAATCAGGGAAAGTTTTTTCTCTTCCCTGTGTTATAGGCAATTTAATGCCAGTCCTCAGGGCTGTGCAGGGTTATGAGAGCTAACAAGATGATTCCTCTTTCTTACTTGGAAAAGGAAAAGAACCAAACCTCTGTTGCAGCAGGAAGGAACTGGGCCAGGGTCAGGACGTGTCAGTCTAACGGGAGAGTTGGGCACAGGAAGTGAAGGATTTCTGCCAAGCCCAGCGTGGAGCTCCCAGGCTCCAGAGATGTCTGGACCCCAGTGCCCTCCACTCAGTGGAACCCCCTGCCCTGCTTCGCTTCACCCCTCCCTCCTCAGTGCCACACACCGCCCCCCACGTCCAGGGCTTTCTTCTCCACCCTGGGCTCTGCCCCAGCACCCTGCCCACACCCTGCGCCTGACTTAGTCCCCTCTCTTCCCTTCTGTCTTAACCTCAGGACACTGCCAGTTCCCGTCTTCTGACCAGGATGAACTTACTGGTTTCTTGGCAGCTGCTGCTTTTCCTCTGTGCCACCTCCTTCAGGGAGACATTTGAAAATGTGGCACCCATGGAGAATCCGAGATCTGCAGGTATGCATGGTCCGGGAGGAAGGGGGGAGCATGTGAGCCATTACAAAATAAGTTACCATGTTTCTCAGATTCAGGCTGGTCTATCAATGTGAGTTAAATACTGCACTTAATGAGAACCTAAGACTAGCACATGCACCTCATTTAGGAGCCACAATGATCTTGCAAGTAAGGGATGGCTTACTGCTGTTCTGGGCATCAGAAGGCTCGCCCAGGTTCAGGTGCTTGTTAACCACTGAGCTCTTAATGGTCTCCTCGCATTGTGTTCTCTGCTCTGTGCCAAACGCCTGTGTGAGCAGATCCGCTAGGAAGGAACTGGCTATGCAAGCTTCTTTTCTCAGGGATCTCAGACCCTTTGTGTGGAATTTGGGGGAAAAAAAGACCTAAACAAAAGGGCAGATCCTTAATATCTGCCAACCTTATGAATTCACTGTGAAACTGATCAGCTGGAGAAACTGAGGCCCAAAGAGGTAAAGAAACTCCCGAAAGTCCATCAAATGCTGCCCGGCAGGTGCAAGAGCTGCCAAGAGCATGTCTCTGAGTGGCATGAGCTAGTCGCCGACACAGGTGTGGGCTTCACACTGCATGGCGGTCAGGTTCCCGGGCACACTAGATGTGGCTTATTCTCTCCGGCCCGCAGTTCCTCTCTAGCCATGGAACTTGGAGTGTACCCTCTACACGTGCGATATCATTGAGCCCATAAGATATCCCAGAGCAAGGAGAAGGTGGCCCCCAGTGTCCTTGGCCAATAGTGTCTTCTCTCCTGGAATCTGGGTGTTCTTCCTGGGTGAGGGAGGCTCCCCCAGAGAATAACCTCACAGCTTCCCCAGGGACATTGACCTGTTGGCTCTTTTTGGCAAATGGCTCTAAGTGAGGCCACACACAGTAGCCTGAGCAGTAAGGGATGCCGGGATGATGGGTGTAACTGGGAAGAAAGCCATCATTCCTTCCCTGCCTCGGCCAGGCCCTAAGCAAGACGGGAGGGGCCTTGGAGGAAGATTAGCATTAATTCTGAACCATGCCCACACTCCTTCTCCGAAGTATGCCAAGGCATTGAGGAGCAGGGCTCAAAGCCAACTACCTCCCTCAACACACCCACTCACACACCAGGCCTCATTTCCACTAATCTCGTGCCACAATTGGCTGGGGTTCCTGTCTACTCAGAGCTAGTCGCACTATTTTACTGCCAAACATTACAGTGAATTTAACAAGCTTTGCATGTGAAGTGCCCTCCTAATTAGCCTTGTTAGCCCTCAGTGTGAAGGGAAGAGATTATATCTGTGGGGGAGAGGGGGTTGAGCAGGTGAAGGTGACCCAGATAATTTCCCATTCTTCACTGAGTCCCTCTGCAGTTTATTAGGGGTCGCAGTAATTGGGGAGGGGTGCGGGGCACAGTGGTCTTCGACTCTCGTTTTTGCAACTACAAACTTTTCATTTGCTTTGATACATTTAACAAGCATTTGAGGCCCTACTACGTGCAGGTGCAGATTGCTGTTTCAAGCACTCGAGATAGAACTGAATGAACACGGCCCCCACCGGCCCCAAGGAGCTCAGTCCTGGGGGAGCCCTGAGGCAGAGACAGGACAGAGGGCCAGGCAGTGAGCCAAGAAGTGCAGCAAAGCTGAGGGTCCGGCAAAAATTGCGGGCTGATTTCCAAGCTCTACCCCGTTTGCTTCCGAAAAGGAAGTGATTTAATGTAAAAGACATTTAAGATCATTCTGGAAAACATCTGAAACCAGAGCCATGTTGAAAGGGAGAGGAGCCAATGACCTAACCACCAGAGCTAAGATGGTCTGCTGGGGGTGCCCTGCATTGGGCTCTGGGCTTCCTAGAGTCCAGGGACAACGAAAGGGAAGCACAGGATAGGGATGCGAGCAGGTGTCCCAAAGCCGTCTCTCCTGGCCTCACCGCAGCCTCTCCCTGTGGCTCTGTCCTAGGCCAGCGGCTGGGACCCCAGGCTCTGCTGGCCCCGTGGGAGCAGAGCCCACGGTGCGCGGAGAGGAAGCCCGCCGGAGCTCAGACCAGCAAGCGAGGGGCCTCGCTGTGCAATCTTCCCGAGAGCCCCGCGGAGCCCCAGCGGCCAGGCCTGTGCGCCCCTCGCAGCCGCAGCCGCCTGATCCCCGCTCCGCGGGGCGCGGTGCTGGTTCAGCGGGAGAAGGACCTGTCCACCTACAACTGGAACTCCTTCGGCCTGCGCTACGGGAAGCGGCAGACGGCGCCTCCCGGAAACATCCGCGGAGGTGCTGCGCTTGGCTGAGCGCCAGGTGCAGGATGGGGATGTGGGAGGGGGGCATGAATTTCAAACCCCAGACTAGGAGTCTGAGCTGGGGTGTGGCGGGTAGGGCATTGGGAGGGAGGCTGGAATTTGTCCTGAAGCAATAAAGGAAATGCACCTGAGTGTGATTGCGGCTAATTTTTGCATGCAGCACCGCTAATTAGATTGTTTTCCTTCGCTCCTCAATTGGATCTTTGGTTGGATTTAAGATGACTTTAGTGCTATCAAACTCAGTGCTTTTCACACCAGAGATAGAAGAACCAGATTGTTTTCCCCCAATCTGGGGCAGATCACTACTTAAAAACACACACACACAATGAATCACTGAAAAACTGAAAATTTTAAAAATAAAGAGAAACCGGAACTGGATGCTGCTTCAGTGTTTCAGCAATATCAAATTTGGAAATTTTATATTGGAAATTAAAATTGCTGAAGCCGTCCTCTTAATTCCTAGACTTAGCTCATTGCCTGCAGGTTACAACATTTTGCAGAGGGGCCCGACCCCGTGGCCCACGCTTTTGAGTAGCACTGGTCTAGGCCAGGGAAGACAGCTGAAGGACCTTCCCCTTTCCCGGGGAAGTTTACAGCCAGTTGGACAGCTTGATCTGGAACATGATGCCAACCCCTACCCTGTCCACTGTAGCTTAAAGATCACTCCAGCCCCCAGCCAGACCTCTGCTGGGGCACCCAGCCCCAAGGTCCTGAAGCCCCAGTCTGTGTGCAAGAGTGGCCTGGGCCACCCATCCCCCTCTCCTAGGGACAGCCCTGGGTGCGGCCAGTTCTCTACCTGGATCGCTTTTCTGCATCCTTGTAATCACTGGGCCTGCAGTAGCCCCATTTTCAGGTGAGAACCCTGAGGTTCAGAAAGATACATAACTCACTGAAGGCATGCGGCCAATGAATGGTGAGCCTAATCAGTCTCCTGACACCAGCACCTGACCCCCACTTCACTGAGAGGGAAGTGTTTCCATCTGAATCAGCCGTGGTGAACATCAGGAAAGGTCAGTCTGCCCTGTGGGGACATTCTTGGAGGCCCCCAGTAGCTGGGGAGTTGGTTTCTGTACTAAGAAGTAGAGGCTTGTCAGTAGGGAAACGGACAGGAAATCCACACCCTTCTGCCCACAAGAAGATCCAAAGCTGATGGCCTCTGGAGGCTCCTTTCCTGCTTGGTCTAGGATGGAAGTATTCTTTCCCAGAATGAGTATGAGGCCACCACCATCCTGAGAAGCACCACAGTGTTTCCACCATTACAGAAGCGGGACTCCGTTGAATAGAGGGCAAATGTGTTGCTATAGCAACGAGATAGGCTGCCATGGGAACATGACAACCTTCCCCACCCCCATCTCTACCCTGAAGCCGTCTTCCAGGATCTTTCAAATTTTCTCTACTGCTGTGAGCTCCTGTCACAGCACGGCATGCCCGGGGGACGCTGTTGATATCTGGAAGGCAGTCATCCCCCAAACAGCCTAGGCTGCGTCCCTATACCTCTGGGAAAAGAGTCATAAACTCAACGCCTAGCTGTTAAGTGAGTTATTCTACTCTCTGGGCCATTTCCTTTCTCTGATGAAGACTGTGAGTGGGAAGAGGCTGAAGGGTCTCTGAAAGGTGCTCTTTGGCAGCCCAGTTTTACAAAATTCCCTCCGCTGCTCCACCACCCCCTCACCCTTCCTCACAGCCTTAAGTTTAAACGGCAGATAGGAGCTAGCAGCATACACCTGTGTGTTTGCGTGTTCGTGCACGTGTGCAACTTCAGGGGCACGGTTCTCTCTCAGAAGCAGCAGGCCTGTGTGGGAGAGGGCGTGGTGTCAGAGGTGTAAGAGCACTAAATGTGAACGACTGTGTGCATGTTCATACATATATGTCTGTGTGACCCTGCGTGTGGTATGGGCCCGTCCATCTGCAGGCTTTATCAGTCCCTTGGCTACCCAAGTGCCCTCCAGGACGTCTGTCCTGGGTGATGTAGAGGCCCCACTTCAGCAGGCAGCAGGAGGGGAGTTGGGCCCCATGCCTCTTGCCCCAGGACGACTGCCTGGAAGGCTCTGGGCTTTACAGTTCTTGGCCCCGTGTTTTGGGAAAAGGTGGTTTCACACGGCTCCCAGCCTGACTTCGAACCTGCTCCCCAGATTGGAGGGAAGGTTCAGGGCCGGATGGAGGCTGTGAGGGGCTATAAACACTCCTGGCCCCAGGGGCTCCCATCTGCCTCTGCAGACCTTCTGGGTGCGCTCAGACAGCCAGGACACCAGAGCGCAAAGCCCTGGAGGTTAGGCTGCGGCACTCAAGCCCTCTCCTCCCTGGGATCTGAATAACCAGGAAGGCCTGGGCGTCCCTCACAGGAGGAAGGGAAAGGGGGAGGGTCTCTTCCCAAGTCCCACCTATTTTGGGAAGCCTGTTAACCTAGCAGGGGGGGGTGGGCTCACACCTGTTCTGGGAAGGAGTAGAGGGGCAGCTCTGCCTCTGGGATCACTCTTAATATACTAACAAGAAATGTGTGAGCACCTACAGTGTGCTAAGCTGCCCCGTTTCGTCCTCACAGCAACTGCAGGAAGTGGGCAATGTTATCCCCATGGTGCAAGAGAGGAAACTGAGGCTGGGAGAGGGGAAGTGGTGTGTCCAAGGTCACACAGCAGGAAGTTACAGAGCCAAGAGGCAGACCCTCACCTTCTAACTGCAAACCCACAGGCTTTCCCTTCCCTCTGGCCCCCGCCAGTGTGTCAGGCTGACCCTTTTCCTGAAAGATCTGTCCTGGGAAGTAGGTCCGGCAGCCAGTGGATAGAGTTACACCCTATCCCAGTTCCTCTCCAGACTGTGTTAATAACAGTGCAGGTGAAGTCACCGAGGCCCAGAGCAGGCCTCCTCCCCTCCAAGTTCCTGTCAAGGGCCGAGCACCTGAATTTTGCCTCTGTCGTTCTCTTTCTCTCGGGGAGCAGCTTCCTTCCCCAGTTCAGTACTTGGTCACAGGGAGTGAAGGGTGTCAGGTCCAGGGAGAGCTAGAAAGCCCTTCCTTACCTTCAGTGCCGTCTTCCTTTTTTTTTTTTTTTTAATTTTTTAATGTTTTATTTATTTCTCAGAGAGAGAGGCAGCATGAGCAGGGGAGGGTCAGAGAGAGAGGGAGACACAGAATCTGAAACAAGCTCCAGGCTCTGAGCTGGCTGTCAGCACAGAGCCCGACGCCGGGCTCTAACCCATAAACTGAGATCACGACCTGAGCCGAAGCCGGATGCTCAACCGACTGAGCCACCCAGGTGCCCCACCGTCTTCCATTTTAAAGACATCAGAGCCCAGCAGTTGGCTTGGAGCAGGGAGCCTGGTGGGGGCGGGGGGGGGGGCGGGCACAGGGTGGGGAGTCAGGACTTGCAGCCCTCAAGGCATCCCTTCCCCAGAGAAAAGATCCCAAAGAAAGATCTCAGAGGGATGCCTGGGTGGCTCAGTCAGTGAAGCCTCCCACTCCTGATTTTGGCTCAGGTCATAATTTCAGTTTGTGAGTTCGAGCCCTGAGACACCATTTCTCAGGGCTCAAGCCCTGAGTCAGGCTTCACTGTGAGTACAAAGCCTGCTTCAGATTCTCTCTCTTTCTCTCTCTCTCTCTGTCCTTCTCCCCACCTTTCTCTCTCAAAGTAAATAAAACTTAAAAAAAAAAAATGGACCTCAGATACTGACATTGGAGGGAGGTGCCTGCCCTAGTCCATCCAGGCCGGTATGACAAAATATCACAGACTGGTGGCTTATAAACCACAGAGGCTGAAAGTCCAATATCAAGGGGCGCCAGATTCCCTGCTTGGTGAGGGTCCACTTCCTGGCTCCTGATGGCTGTCTTTTCGCTGTATCCACACATGGTGGGAAGGAGGAGGGACCTCTCTTGAGTCTCTTTCCTTAGGGGACTAATCCCACTCATGAGGGCTCTCCCCTCATCTCCTAATCCCCTCCCAAAGGCCCCACCTCCAAACACCATCACTTTGGGGGTTAGAATTTCAACATCATTTTGACAGGACACAAACATTCAGTTTGCGAAGTGCCCCAGGGAAAAGCCAGCTCAGAACCTCAGAACCTCCATCTAGATGGAGTGAGCCAGCCCGAGTCCTGCTCTGCACACTGAATCTCTGGATCATTCCACCGGTCTATCAGCCATGAACCGAGAGCCAAAGAGTCCCAGGGTTTTGAAGAAAACCTCCAGTCTGGATGGAGGCCAAACCAAGCAAACACAAAGAAAACAGACACCAATTTTTTTTTTTTAAAAAACCTAGTCTGTAATTAATATCCTCAGGGGACATAAGAGAAAATTCTGCATCCATAAAACAAGTAGGCGCAATAAACAAAGGGATAATCAAAGAATCAGAAAGGGCTCTTGGAAGTAAAAAACATACGGGAGAAAAAATTTGTAGAGAAATTGAAGAGTTGGAACCTAGAGTTAAGGAAATCTCCTAGAAGGTAAAAGAGAAAGAATTCAGGAGAAGGGCGCCTGGCTGGTTCAGTCAGTAGAGCATGTGACTCTTGATCTCATTGTGAGTTTGTGCCCCATGCTGGGTGCAGAGATTACTTAAAAATATACAATACTTAAGAAACAAACAGAAGTTGCAAAATGCTACTAATAGGAGTTCCAGAAGAGAGAAGAAAAAATAGGAAAGAAATGACCAAGGAATCAATGCAGGGCAATTTTCCAGAATGGAAGGACACAAATTTCCAGATGGAAGGCGTCCTCTGAGTGAGTACTCAGCACAAGAATGGAACAGATCAGGGCCAGGGGCAAAGAAAAGGTGGCCAAAGCCCACAGAGAGAAATCCACAAGAGAGTCGGAACTCTGGTGGCACCAGACTTGTTAAAATCGGAAAAACAACCGCCAATTTCAGAGGGAAAATAAATTTCAGCCTAGAATTGGATTCACACCCAAACTATAAAGAGTACGAGTGGAATGGAAACATTTGTAGACATGCCAGGACTGGAAGGGTTTCCTTGTCAAGCACCCTTTCTCGACAAACTGAGAGCACATGCTCTGCTTCAACAGAAGTGCAGACTGAGAAAGAGGAACCCGCAGAGCCTGGACACAGAAAGCCACGGCGGGGAGCAGCAAAGAGACAAGAGCGTGCAGCCAGCCTAGGAGCACCGAGCTCCCCAGAAAAAATCCCGCTGAACCCCGTACCTGAATACGGCACCAGGCGGAGACGGGGTTTGGAGGATGGCAGCAGACTCCATAGGAAAACGAGGAGTTTTGGGAAAAAGGGGAAGGGGTGGGCGAAGATGAACTTAATGAAAAGCAAAAAGATTACCCACGGAAGGAATTGGAAGCATCATCTCCTGTGAACCATAATTTAATTATGATAATGTAAATACTGACTTTTGATTTTGCCCAAATTGGAGGGTTGGAGTCTGAGACAGAGAAATCTTCATCTGCCATGAAAGAAGATCAATAAATAATGCATGAAATTAAAAAGTCAGAAATGGGAAGATAAGCATAACCTTGAGAAGTATGAACGACCGAAAGTCAAAAGGCGTTACCCCTGTGCGGCAGGACAGGGGGTGGGGGGCTGGGGGCTCAGGGCAGGACAGGAGACTGCTAGGTTTCATGATCAGCCTCTTAGTTCTGTTGTTTTTTGTTTTTTACTAGAGTGTTTATTTTTCTGGTAAAAAAATAATAGATGGCCAGCTCAGTCCGGAGAGCATGTGATTCTTGATCTCGGGGTTGTGAATTCAAGCCCCATGTTAAGCATAGAGCCTACTTTAAAAAAAAAATAATAATAATAGATGGGAGGAAGGCAGGAAGGAAAAACAAGAGGGAGGGAGGGAAAGAGGGAGAAAGGAAGAGGTCCATTTCCTAGGCAATGTGTTCTTGGGATATAGTGTCTCTAAGAGCCCTGCCGCACCCCAGCTCTACTCCTGCTGATGTCCCCTCCTTGTCCATCACCACCGCTGTCCCCACCGCGTGCGCACACTCCGTTGAGCTGCTTCACCGTCACACCCTCCTCTGGCAAAGGGATCTTCCAGTTTAAGCTTTTTTGGACAATAAAAGAGACCTCCGGTGCCATTCGGGGGAAAGCCATTTGCTGGGTTTCTAGCTTTCATGCCTTAGTGTTTGGCGCCCCTACACTGGGTGCATCTCATCTCAGGAACACCCCGCTGACCGGGGTCTCTCACAAGCCAATCCCGCCAATCCCCGCTTCCCCCACGGGCCCCTGTAGCTCCCAAGCCGTGGGTGACCTGCCTTCCATTTTCCTGGGTCATCTCTTGAGCAGGCCTCAGGTTGGGATCACCCCAACCCTGTGGCCGAATTCCTCTTCCTCCAAGGTCCCCAGAACAGACCGGTTAGGACACTCGGTTCTCCCCAGCGCGGCCCGCAGCTCCAAGGTTCGGGTCCCAGCGCTGGCGCCTCCCCCAGAGCTCTCCAAGTAATTACTCCTGGGCCACCCACCCACACACGGCAGCCCAGGCTGGTTATTAAACTCCATTCTGGGCCTTTCTTCTCTGCTCAAGGCCCCAGCTGCTCCTCTCCGCAGGGCTCAGGGCCCCCATCTGATTGAAAAATTCCTCCGAGGAGCCAGCTGGGGCCCTTGGGGTTGGGGAGCTCAGCATGATGTGAGCAGGAAGATAGATAATGGAAGACGGAAGAAAGATAATGTCCTTTTTGGAAAAAAATCTTTTTCCCTGCTTCAGTGTTCGGTCTTTATGGACAGAACCAGGACCAGCTAAAGATGTCTACCTCCCCAGCTCGAACGCTCTACAAGGTAGCTTTCTACGTCCATACCACCCCCACCCCCAGGGTAGTGGGCATGGTACGCATTTCCCACTAAACTAACCGTGGCCAGGAATCAATCTGCGCTCAGCTCAAAGCAGCAAAAACCAGGCTCTCCCAGCCAGCAGCCTGGTCTGTCCTCATCGTCGACCTCCACGGGGCCCTCCCAGCCTTGGTCACGCTACCCGAATTTCCTTGGGATCAGTGTCATGGGGCAAGGTGGGATTTGAGGCCATTTTTAGAGAAACCCTGGGCACCCCTTGTCTCCTGAGAGATAGCAGCCTCCGAAAGCCCCAACCCCACCGCACACACCCGGCCGTGGGATCCGACCAGAGGGCCAGGCTCCGGCTGGATTTATGCTTCCCTTGACTGGTTCTCACGTCCGGGGTCTGCCCCACTGGGAAAGGGCAGGTGCAACACAACCCTTCCCTCGACCTCCGCCAGCCCCACGACCCTTGACCCCCAGGTGACGCAGCCTGGGCCCTAGACGTAGGATCCGTCGGAGCCTCTGTGAGAAAAAGTGGGTTAATGGGGCCTCAGGAGATAGCCTGATAAGGGGCCCACCGCTCTCCTCTCCATCCCACGGCCCGGGGCCCTGCCCAGCCCCAGGTCAGAGAGGAGAGACTCTCGTAATTCCACCTCCCTCCGCATTATTCCGACAGTGGAAATGGTACAGTAACAGGTCAGGCCACCTGGCAGGGACGGGAGACACGTGGAATGCTAGAAAACCAGTGCTGACCGTCCCAGGGGTGAAGCATGCCCCCCCCCCCCAGGGCGCTCACTCTTGGGCAGTGCCAGGCGCTAGACCTTTCTTCCTTGGAACGGAACTAAACCTGATTCTTTCCCCGCCACCGCTCCCGGGGCCTCAGGGCCGCACCGTGAGGCCACACAGTCAGGTCTGGCTCTGCTTCCCTCAGGAAAGCCTGCAAGGGCCTTAAGACCTCCTGGGGCTTCTCTCCCGCCTCAGCCTCTGTGCCTGGTGAGCCCTCCAGGGACCTTCAGGTGTCCCTTTCAGGATCCTTGCTCCTTCTGACTCCAGACCCCGAACCATCCTGCCTGGTCTCTGGTCTCAGGCTCTCAGGGCCTAGGAGTTAAGAAGGGGGTGCTGAGGGCAGCCTCAAAAAGGGCAAGGAACAGCCACCACCCCCCCCCCCCCAAGCCTTTGAGCTGCAGTGACCAGGAGAAACCAGAGAGGAGACTATTTCTGGGCTTTGTCACCCTCTCGGAAGTTTATTTTCTTGCCTCTCCTGGGCCTCCTGCACCACAGTTTCACAGAAGTCAGGAGTCTCTCTCCTGCTGAGGTTATTCACACCCCTGTGTCCCACAGGGGATACTGCTGCAGGCAGGAGACCGGGGTGTGCGTGGGGAGGGTGCTGGGTTGGAGAGTGCACGGGGCCACAGGGCACCCAGACCTGTGGGCTGGAAGCCCTTGCTCCTGCCTTTGCCACAGAAGATTCTGGTCAACCTAGAGTATACTTGAAGCCCCTGGTGCTCTGTGCAGAGGGTCTACACTGCAGCTGGGGACTGGGCTTCAAAGAGCTCCCACCCCTACAGAAGTAACCGTTGCGGGGTGGAGGGGAGGGCTGTACTCCTTACTGTGCAGCCACAGCTCAGCACCCCCTCTTTTGAATCTCGTGGCTCTGCCAGTCCCGTCTGACCCCCACGGCCACACAGAGGAGCCAGGAGTCACAGGCAGAGTGCTCAGCTCTCAGCTCATCCTTCCCCAAGCTCTCTGAAGCCCCAGCTTCCTCATCTGAGCAATGGGTACGGGAGCACCCACTTCCCAAGGCTGCAAGAGAATACAGTCTATCTGCATTCACAGTCCTTCACGGAGCAGGTAGATGCTCAGTAAACAGTGCTGCTGCTCCCCGCATTCAGAGGCCACCCACAGGGCTGACCCCATCTCCCCACTTGCTCTTTCCCTGCTCCTGCTCTAGGGAAGGGGGGAGGGAGGGGGTGGTCAGTCACCTGCAAGGGCCAGGACAAGTCACAAGCTTGTCAGGGTCCTGGGCAGAGGGAAAGAAGACAACTTCACTCTCCAGTCACTCTCCTGAGGTTCCTGGCAGACCCTTGGGCAACAGAAGGCCTCAAGGTGGGGAGAAGTGAGGTTCTGGGGCAGGGCACCCCACACCTTGATGGCTGGGTGGACCCCCATGTATCACAGGATATGGAGATGCAGGGCCCCACTCTGCCATCACGCACCAGCTGTGAACTAGGACCCATTACGTACCCTCCCAGGTCTTGGCTTCGTCCTGTGTTAGAGGGGTACCGGTCCCCTCGCCTCCCAGGGCCGTGGACATTGGGAGAAGACCCTTCTCCCTCCAGGCACTTGCCTTCCGCCCGGGACCTTTCCCTCCCACTCACTCAACTGTTGTCACTACTGGTCACGTAGGTCCCGCCCCCTCACTTATCAAAGACTTTGGCTTCTGGCTTACAGCCTTCCGGTACCCTGTGCCCTCTGCAGTCTTTCTGGATGACATCACCATCCACGCAGACGGTGACCCGGCCAGCACCCTGGCCTCTCCGCTCCTTGAGTGCCCTCCATCCAGTGGCCTCACCCCCACATCCTGCCCTGGTGTTGCCTTCGCCTATTAGTGCTCTACCTTGACAATGACTCTCTCAAACCTCCCACTCCTGACCAGCTCTTTGCCTGCCGGCTCTAGGCTTCAACTGTTCCCGCCCCCACAGCCCTTTCTCAGCTCACGGTCCTCTGCTGCCTTCCTGTTCGCCCACCCTGTTCTGCCCTGACTTCTTCCCCACACCCACCTTCTAGGCCACAGTCTGTCATTCAATAACATTTTTGTTGGGACCCTACATCCCATTGTCCCTCCTCTTCGATCACCACGTGTGGCACCACTCCAGCCCTGGTGAAGCCGGTCACACAGTGTCCTGTCCGCACCGAGCAGCCAAGCACCGTGGCGGTGGCGGGGAGGCAGAGGAGAGGGCACACTGGCTTCCTACGTGTGATCTCCAGCCAGTAAATGGGAGGACCCAGAAAACCCCTTAGTTCCCCTGGCCAGCGTCTTCCCACTTTCCATAACTATCTCACACCTTCTCTATTTCCCTCATGCCTCCGAACCCAGCCCCAGCCCCAGATCTCAGCAGCGGTCCTTGCCCCCCGACTTGTCTGAGAGGAGAACAGTCACCAGACAGAAAGTGGCTGTGAACGTGTCCTGCCTTCCTGTCTTCGTGACTCGCACCTCCTCCTGATCGAACTGCTGTGATTATCCCTCCTCTCCACTGAGTCCTTTCCAGGCCTTTACACATATTCAGTTCCCTCCCACCATCAGAGAGGCGGGAGGGAGAGGGGCAGGGCGGAAGAGGAGACGAAGACCCCTCACTTTGTCTTCGCTCGCCTCCAGCCATCACCTCCTCCTCCTCCTCCTCTGGCTTCTCAGAATGGCTGGCTGTGCTACACCGCCTTCATCTCCCTTCTTCCCGTCATTGTTCCGCACTCCCTGTCTGGATTCCCATCCGTCCCCATCACCCAGACAGCTCCCACTGACAGCACTGATGGCCGCGTGTCTACATTTTAACCCATGTCCTGCCTGAGCTCGGAGCAGCGCCCGCCTTTGCTCTCTCTCGCTCTGTCACCACTCTTCTCCTTGGGCTTCAGGGCCACCTGCTGTCTTCCCCCTGCCTCTCTGTCCCCTTCCTTTGTGGTCTCCTGTACAGGCTGTTTCTCCACCACTGGCCCCATGAAAGCTGGAGTCTGGGGCTTCCTTGCTCTCTACCTTCCCCCCGGCTAATTTTATTCATATCTGTGACATTAATGACCAATGGCAAATGACACATGAATCTTTCACCCAGGTCCATATGTGCAGCTGCCATTTCATGTCACACCTGGGATAGTTCTTTTACCTTTATTCCCCGCCCCCTCTACACATAGGGACCCCACACTCAGCAGGTCTTCAAATTCATGGTCTCCCCAGACCTCTTTCCCTTCTGGAATCCTGATTCTCTTCCACTGCGCCTTCAGTATCACCAGGCATCCGGAAGCCTCTCTCTCTTTCACTCCCCAGATCTCATCCATCACCTAATTTTATTTCCTAAAATTTTCTCAAGTCCATCCAATCTTTTCTGTCTCTACCATGCCCACCTCCCCTAATCCCCACTGGTTCTGGTGCTCTGGCTTCCTAACTGGCATACGCCACATGATTCTGGACCCTTCGGAAGTCCTTGCCACGCCACACTGTAGCCGCAACGTCGTGGCAAAACACATCTAATTACACCATTATTCCCTTCTTAGCCTGTTCACGCGTGTGCTCTTAAACACACTCGCTGTGTAAACACAGCATGGAGTTCAAGGACTGTCATGGTTTGACACTCAAGTCATGTAATGAATTCTAGGACATACTGCCTAAGCTTATAGGCCGACTCCATGTTATTGTCAGTGTGATCCTAGGCACAGTACTTTCTGAATCCTCCTGTCTCTCAGTCTCCTCATCTGTAAAATGGAATAATAATGGTACCACCTCATGCGGGTGTTTTGAGAGTTAAATGCATTAAGCATTTAGAATGGCACCTGACACATAATAAACATTCGGTAAGTGTTAGCTCTTATTATCTCTGCTTCCCATCTCCTCTCTCACTCCACTTCCTCTGGTCTCTGTCTAGCCACACTGCCTTCTTTTGGCCCTTATTTCTTTTGGCCCTTATTCTCATCATGCTGCCCCTCTCCACAGGGCCTTTGCACATGCTGCTCCCATGGGGACTCTATTTCTTTCTCTCTTCAGCTATTCATTGCCTGCCTATGTAGCCTTCAGATCACAACCCAAGTATCATTGCTTTGGAGATGTCTTCCTGGAGCTCCCTGACTGTTCTGGTCATCATTGTTATTGTACATCTATGTTGTGATGATAATCTATTTCTCCTACAGACTTTGCATCCACAGGAGCAGGAATGGTATTTATTTTTTGTCACCTTTGTTAATCTCAGCATCTAGGAAAATGTCTGCCAAATAGTAAATGCTCGATGAACCCTGTCTAATGAATGAAGAACACCAGGGTCTGCTGGAATGCTTAATAAACATTCTTCCAATCTGCCAAGACAGATTTCCCCACTCTGAGGGGTTCTGAAACGTTTTCCCCGGGGGTCCTTGGGCTCATTCACTTAAGCATCCAACTTCGGCTCAGGTCATGATCTCACAGTTTGTGGGTTCCAGCCCCACGCTGGGCTCTGTGCTGACAGCTCAGAGCCTGGAGGCTGCTTCAGATTCTTATCGCCCTCATTTTCTGCCCTTCCCCCCCCAAAAAATCAATAAATATTAAAAAAAAATTTTGTAAGTTTTCCCCTGCCCTCAGATACTGCTCACTGCTGACCACAGTGCCTGAAAAATTCTCCAATAAGTTTTACACCAGGAAACACCAAACCCTCCCACCATATGGTAAGGGTGTTATAATCTCAGAGGTCCAAGCATAGCCATTAGCCAACACATTGGCATCAGAGATTTTAGCTTCTCGAAGTCTTCACTGCTTGCAGCTGGTGCAGAGGGCAGCACTCTCAAGGCAAAGAAGAGAATGCTAGAGTGTCTGGCACCTACCACCTGCTGCGTGCTGCAGACTTAGAGACTGAGCCCCAAAGAGGCGGAGGGGTCCGACATCACTGAGCAGGTTCGTGGTAGAAGCGAGACCAGAACCCAGGGGTCCCAGACAACTAGACCCGAGGTAGTTGCCTCGTTCATTCAGTTGATAAGGGCGAAGCACCACTTTGGGCAAGAGACAGATGCACGTTTGTGAGGTAACTCTCTCTGATACGGAACAGCTGAGGTCTGTGATCTCCTGGAAGGGATCGTATCGCACCGTGGGGAGCCCATAGCAGAAGGCAGGCAGTTCTGGGCTGAATCAGGACCTGCTTCATGGAGCAGGCAGGGATATTTGAAATGGGCCTGAAGCACGGGCAAGGAAAAGCCAGGAGGGGGCATCCTCAGCTGAGTAAATAGCCCCCTCCTGGGATTTAGGACCCAGGCGTGTGTATGGAGAGCTGTGTCGGGTTGTTTGTAGGGTGCAAGGAAAGGGGAAGGTGGCAGAGACGGGCCCAGGAGGGATCAGGGTCAAGCAGAAAGGGAAGGAGGAGTGGGAGGGCCAGCTGCCCCTTACTCCCCAGGGCTCCCACCCACATGAGGTGAACTGAGGGGGGCACACACCCCTTTCCCCAGCTCCCTGCTTCCAGAGGCCCAATACAAGGCGCTTCTCCCCCATCCCTTCCACAGCTGCTGCTAACACAGGCTTGGAGGGAAGCAGCATGGAGGCCCCTGGGTCTGGCTCTGTCACGAACAAGCCAGGAGGAGTCACTCGTGTTCTAGAAGGATACTGAGACACAAAGTGGAAGAAGCCAGTCAGGGACACGGCCGAGGTTAATAGAGAGGATGGAGCTTGAAAGGCATGGAGGGTGGAGTCTCGCGGGGAGGTTGGAAACCTAGGTTTTCTGTGCCCGTCTCAGCCCTGACCGTGAGCCGGAACACTGCTGTTTCTCATCAGCCTCTGCCCCGTCGGGGGGTCGCAGGGCCAGGCCGAGAGGGGGCTGCTGGCGTCACTGGGCACAGCATTGCTTTCCCACAGCCCTCCTTCCCCCTGGCTCCTGGGCTCCGAGTCGAAACCTGGTCACCCTTCACCCATCTAGCTCCGTGCTGTCGGGGGGATTTATTACCGGCCGCCCTCCAAGTGCCCCCAGATAATAAATCAGGGCAGAGCAAAATCCCCACCATCTCACATGTGGAGCGCATAAAAGGAGAAGGGCTCTTGAGAAGCCACAAGGCTTCTGCGGATCCCAGAGAGAGCCAAGCACCCAGGCGAAGCATGGACCCGGGGAGCAGAACGCCTCGCTGGGGCCTCCTGCTGGTGCTCTGTGGCTCCTGCACCTTCGGTCTCCCGGCGGACGCCGGCGCCTTCAGACGGTAACTCGGGCTGGGGGTGGGGCGCGGGGGTTCCCACCTTCCTAACACCCCTGGCTTTCAGATATGGGATGTCATCCAGTCCTCACGACCAGCTGGGCAGAGAGGTGGCTCGCCCCATGTCATAGGCCAGTAGTGGCACACTACCCGAGCAGCCCGAAAGCCACGTCATTTGATCCCTGCCCAGAGCTCTTGCTCCCTGCACAGATCACCAGGGAGGCACTCAGGTGATTAAGCCCCGCCCCTTGTTCTCACGGAGCTCGCAGTCTAATTATTAAGAAGGGGTGGGATGGCTAAGCCTACGGAGGAAGAACAATGTAGTGATTAAATACAAGCCTTCTAGAGCTGAATTGTCTTGGTGTAAAGCTTGCTCCACGAGCAGGACCGACCAGCTGGGAAAGCACGGGCAAGTGACTTAACCCCTCCAGGTCTCAGTTTACCATTTTTCAAGCAGGGATAATAACGGCACCTACCTCACAGATCTGCTTTGAAGCCTGAATAAGAAATTGAACAGCGAGCCCTCAGCGTGATGCCAGTGGGCTAGAAACACCCAGCTGTTGCTCGTCCTACGGGGCAGATTGTTAGAAACGTGGAAAGAAAGGCGTAAGGCAGCCTGAAGGCAGGAGGAGGGAGGCCTCCTAACACCCACACCGGTGCCAGGCCCTGTGGGAACTGGCTCATTAAGTTCGCTGGGTTCACGACGACGGCTGCAGAAGGGAAGAAGCAGGAGAGAGGGTCTGTAGAGGAAAGAGTTGCAGTGTGGGGAGGGCAGGTGGTGGGGCGGGAAGACCTCAAGGTTAGAGGGCAGGACTTCCTTCTTGTTTTTTAAAGATTTTATTTTAATTTTTTTAATGTTTATTTTTGAGAGAGAGAGAGAGAGAAAGAGAGAGCTCGAGCAGGGGAGGGGTCAGAGAGAGAGACCTAGAATCTGAAGCAGGCTCCAGGCTGTGAGCACAGAGCCTGACGTGGGACTTGAACTCAAGAACTGCAAGATCGTGATCTGAGCCAAAGTCGGACGCTTAACCGACTGAGCCAGGTGCCCCTAAAGATTTTATTTTCAAGTAATCCCTACACCCAGCATGGGGCTCGAACTCACAACCCCAAGATCAAGAGTCACACGCTCCACCGACTGAGGCAGCCAGGTACCCCTAAGAGGGCAGATTTTAACAGTCCTAGTTGCTAAGCCTGTAAAACGTCTAGGTTTTCACAAGATCTTTCCACATATCTCCTCTCAAGTACTCCTAACAACCCAGCAGTCCCGTTTTACAGGTGAAGACACAGAGGCTCAGGGAGGTCACATGTAAGAGGCTAGGCCTCAACATACACTGGGCCTTTTGTTTCCGAAGCCTTTTCACCTGCTCCCAAGCTCCCAGAGACTAACTCTTAGGATAGGGATGTGGGGTGAGAGACTGGGTGCCTGCATGCAGCCCCACCTCCAAAATAAAGGTGGAATTGAGGTAAAAACATTCTCCCTTGTTCTCTTTAAAAAGCGAAGAAGAGGGGCACCTGGCTGGCTCAGTCAGTTGAGTGTCTGACTCTTGATTTCAGCTCATTTCATGGTCTCCCAGTTGGTGAGTTCAAGCCCTATGTCGGGCTCTGTGCTGACAGTGCGGAGCCTGTTTGGGATTCTCCCTCTCCCTTTGCCTCTCCTTCCCCCCCCCCCCCGCCCCCACTTAAGCCCATGCTCAAAAAAACAAAATAAATAAAAAGAGGAGAACGGGATTGGGCCAGGAGTGGAGAAAGAGACTTTTGAAACACAACATTTTCCGCCTGCTATTTGTACAATGTCCTGCGAAGGACTTTGGGACATCTGAACACAGGACCCCATTCTCAAGGTGCTTTCGTTGCCTTCTGCACACGCTCTTTACTGAGCAGTGGGCAGCTTGTTTAATCTGCACAGTGGTTCTCTGAGGCAGGTACTGCTGCTTAGTCCATCTTTACTAAGGAGCTAATGCGGGCTCACAAAAGGCCCAGAGAAGTTGGGTAGGTTGATCAGAATTCCACAGTAAGAAGGGGTTTAGGCTAATGTGCCCACAGCAGCTCTGTCCTCACCTCCGGACAGCACCTCCTCCTTGAGCATTAGGCTGCTCAGTGCTGGCTGCGAGCACCCAGGGCACAACGGAGCAGGTGCCCAAGCAGAGGTCGGGCTGCTGTGAACTGGAGTTCCTGAGGCAGGCTTCCTGGAGGTGGGGATGCATGCCTGGCTTAGAAGAATGAAGAACTGGGGACGAGGAAGGGACTTTCTGAAAAGAGAGTAATGGTAAAAGTAAGTAAAATGGTAAAAGGGTCCAGAGCAGAGGCTGTTTAGAGTAAATAGTGCCAAATGCACCCTCTTTGGGATCAAGCCTTCTCTGCACTTCTGTTTTCCCATCTGTAGAATGGGAGTAATAAAATCACCCACCCCCGGGGATGGCTAAGAAGAAGATGATAATTGTGAAGCTACTTTGTGAACAGTAAACTGTGACCCAACTGTGACAAGTCCTTTCCATTGATGTGACGCTGGTTGGCAGGAAAGCTGCATTTGTGTCCAAGAGTGCCAGGTGTGAGGAGGAAAGGGCGCTACAGGTAGACCAGCAGCTAGAAAAGGCAGGGTCTCCATAAATTGGGCTGTAATCCCAGAACCCCCCTGGCCAACAGCTGGGGACATCTCCCCTCAGGCTTTGGCAAAGAGGCTTCCCGTAGGGGCCCTGGGGACACTCTGTGGGAAACGGCACCAGACACACTGCTGTGAATCACTTCTGAGTCTCCATCATTTCTGCATCATTGCAACCCTGTGAGCCTCTGCTTCCTCATCATAATTTTTTTTAACATTTATTTATTTTTGAGAGAGAGTATGAGAGGGCCAGAGAAAGAGAGAGAGAGAGACAGGATCCAAAGCAGGCTCCAAACTCTGAGCTGTCAGCACAGAGCCTGATGTGGGGCTCGAACTCCTGACTTGAATGTGAGATCATGGCCTAAGCCAAAGTCAGATGCTTAACCAGCTGAGCCACCCAGTCTGCTTCCTCATCTTTAAGTGAGGATAAGGATGGCTGGTCTGTGGTCAGCATGAGGGCTACATGGAAGGCATGTTTGAAACTCACCAGGTGGCCCCCTCAGTATGCTTTACCGCCCCCCCCCGCCATTACCCCCACCCCCTTGCCCCAGCCCCAGGGTCTTTAAATTCTGCCTCCCAAAGCTGATAGGCAGGTGCCAGAGAAAGGAGCTGAAGGACTGGCACTCAGGCTCAAGAAGTCCCACTTTGCCAAGGGCAGGGGGCACAGTTACTCAGGAAATGCCGGCCGCTCTCCCCACCCCACCCGTTCGGTCCCAAGGTTCCAGCCCACAGCCCTGGCTGGGTCTCTACCCTGGCGGGGGATCCTGAAGCCCCTGCAGGCAGCTGTGGGCGTCTGCTGCCACCTGCAGGCCTCACGCGGCACTGCCCGGGCCTGTCCAGCCTTGAGGGGAGCATCCAGCCTTCACTGCTGCGTTTCCTCCTCTGTCTCCTCGCCTGCTGGAGCTCCTTGAAGGCAGTGATTATTATTTTTTTAAGTTTATTTATTTTGAGGGGGAGAGGCACAAAGAGAGAGGGAGGGAGAGAATCCCAAGGGCTCATGGTGACCTGAGCTGAACTCAGAGGAGTCAGAAGCTTAACAGACTGAGCCACCCAGGCACTCTATCGATGATCTGTATCTTCCTATCTCTAGAATTTACTGGAGTGCAGGCACAGAGTAGGTGTTCAACATGTAATTATGGAAGGAAGGAAGGGCCTTGTAGTGATAAGATCAAAATTAGACCACAGAAGGAAGTGAGGATTATTTAAAACCAGTGCAGTTGACTCAAGGAGGCTTGCCAATTCTCCTTGAGAGGCCGTAGGGCACAAGAGAGATCCTCAGGTGTAGGCTAGGTTAGGGAGAGTTGTACCAGAAGTTTTGGGGGAGGGGGAATACAGAACTCTTCTGGTTTTTTCTTCCTTCACTGTGGGCCAGGATCTTCCTCAAGAAGATGCCCTCCATCCGGGAAAGCCTGAAGGAGCGAGGCGTGGGTGTGGCCAGGCTTGGTGCTGAGTGGACCGGCTTCACCAAGAGGCTCTCCTCTGACAACAGTACCGTCCCTGTGGTCCTCACCAACTACCTGGATGTGAGTGCCCGGCTCAGGCCTCCCTCTTCTGTCTCCTCTCTCTCTCTCTCTCTCTCTCTCTCTCTGTCTGGGGCCCAAGGCTTTCTTTGCTCTTTCCATGCTGCCCAGGACTGAATTGCTGAGACACACAAAGCGCTCTATAAAATGCCCATTTCAGAGCTAGAAATGTTGGGACACAGAGGGTGGAAAGGAGCCCAGAGGCGGGTTTAGGGTTGGGACTCAGGAATCCAGGTCCTGGGCCTCAAGGAAGGTGGGGGTATGTGACGTCAGATGCGGGTTTCTGTGACCGGGCTCCACACAGCGTGACTGCTTATTGTGTTAGCAGCCCTTCGAGGGGCGGGGCATCTTCTTGCTTCATTTGCAGTAGTTTTATTTTGCCCTATTGTCTCACTTCCAGGGAAGTCCTAAGACAGTGCTAAGTGTCCCACCCTGGCCCTGCTGGAAAATGGAAACCCAGGGTGGCTGTGTGATCTACCTAATCTCACCCCAAGCGCCCCAGGGGGTACCCGGCAAAGCCCCAGGCTTCCCTGCCCCTCCACCTGCCTCTTTCACCCCTACAGACCCAGTACTATGGTGAGATCGGCATTGGCACCCCACCCCAGACCTTCAAAGTCATCTTTGACACAGGCTCAGCCAACCTCTGGGTGCCCTCCACCAAGTGCAGCCCTCTCTACACAGCATGTGGTGAGCCCCCCTCTCCACGTGGCCTGCGGGACCTCTCCCCAGGCCCCCTGCCGTGCTTGGCCAGTCCTGCCTCACACGCTTTGGTGCTTCTGCTCCTATTGCCCCTGAGAGGAGAGACGAAAATGCCCCCCATTTTCCTGAATCGGCCACCAAGGTAAAATAGCACCGCTAGACGTCCCCAGCTCACCCGGAAGTCCACTTCTGGCCTCTCCTGAGATTGGGAGAGGACCAAATTCTCAGACCCGCCTCAGGCTCTCAGGGTCTTCCACCCCTTTCCTTAGTCAAGTAAGCTCTCCTTGAGAGCTTCCTGGAACCAGAATCTTTTCCTCATCCTGGTACTAGAAATTACTTTGAAATGCTTGATTTAAGACAAAATTCTCAGAGATATGGGCACATGACAGGGGCCCAGGAAACACAGTCCTTGACTGATGAAACTCATTTTTAAGCCTCCCACCTGAGGGCCACCCCCGCCCCTTCACAGAAGTCCTCAACCACAGGGGGCCATGCCCAAAAGGCACCTGCCTCCCAGCTCCCTGGCCAGGGCCTCTCTTGGACCAACTTGAGTCTATGTCCTTCTGCCAGAGATTCACAGCCTCTATGACTCCTCGGAATCCTCCAGCTACATGGAGAATGGGACGGCATTCACCATCCGCTACGGATCTGGGAAGGTCAAAGGTTTCCTGAGCCAGGATGAGGTGACTGTAAGTGGGAGTGCCCCAGGACATCTGACGTCTGCCCTTCGGGTCCCCAGACCGCTCCTGCTACCGGAGGGCCCATACTTGGGGAGGGTGCAGTTCAGCCCACCTTGGAGCCTTGGCAATTGAGGAGCACCTTTGCTGGAGAGCAGTGCCTGGGACAGAGCAGGCCTGAGCTCCCAACTCCACACTGGGTGATGAATGGAAGCTTTTATGTGGAACTCACGTGAGAGCTTATATGGAGCCCCACAGCCTTCAGTCAGCCTACCTGCCTGAGGTTGCCCAGCTCTGGCTGGGCCCTTCACAAGACCCCAAACTAAAATCAGGGTCAGAGTAAGGGTCAGCGTCAGGGTCAGCAGTACTAGTGCCATGATGGCCAGAGTTAGTTTTGGGGTCAGGCAGAGGTTCTAAAGGTGATAGTTGAGGTTAGAGTTTAGGATTAAGGTCTGGGCTTGGTTTTCTCTTCCATTTGGCTTGCATCAGACTCTTTCCGTTCCCCAGAAGGGAATTCTGGGAATGGAATTTCTCTAGCCCATGCTCTAGGTTATGGGAAGGGTACACATGGAACATGAGAGGCCCGTTGTCTGGGAAACCAGGGGAGGAAGTCTGGCTGGGCTGGGGGAATCCTTCACCATAGTGGGGGTGAGGAGCTGAGACCCAGTCCTGCCAGTGTGGAAGTTGGGCCCCTGGGGAGGGGGTATGGGAGCTCCTGGCACCTTCTCAGCCTCTCCCCTTTCCAGGTCCTGGGCAACCCCACAGCCTGCATGTGTATTAGAAGAGAAGATATGTGTGGAGGATTGATAAAATGGTCTTATCCCCAATTTCTCTACCCTGGGGGATGTGGGTCCTAGACTAGACCCTGGCCAGGGGGTGGGCAGTAGGCTTGGCCTCCTCTGGTCCTTCCTCCCACAGGTGGGCGGAATCACAGTGACACAGACGTTTGGAGAGGTCACAGAGCTGCCCCTGATACCCTTCATGCTGGCCAAGTTTGATGGGGTTCTGGGCATGGGCTTCCCTGCACAGGCTGTTGGCGGGGTTACCCCTGTCTTTGACCACATCCTCTCCCAGGGGGTGCTAAAGGAGGAGGTCTTCTCCGTCTACTACAGCAGGTGAGGCTGGGGCTGGGGCTGCAGGGCTGGGGGAGGGAGTCAGGAGAGCTGGGAGAGCAGGAGGGGACTTGGACTGGCATGTTTCTGTGTTCATGATTAGGTAGTATTCCATCCATATGTTGAGCTCCACTGTCCAATATGAAAGTCACTCCTTAAGTTTAAATGAATTAAAATGTAATAAAATGTAATTCTTCAGTCACACTAGCCCCATTTCAAGTGCTCGCAGCCACAGTGACTATGGCTACACATTGGATAGTAGATAACTGAACATCTCCATCATTGCAGAGAGTCCTATTTGCACCCTCTAGAACAAGAGATTTGAAAATGTAGGGTGAGGGGTGATGGAATATAAAGCATTATTGTGACCTGGGGACCCTCCCTGTGACCGACCACACAGAAAGCTGACTTCATTCATTCATTCATTCATTTGCTCACCCATTAATGCGACAAATATCGCGTGCTTATGTGCCAAGCACCGTGGGAGGGTCTGGGGTGCAGCCATGAACACAGTGTACAAAAGAGTCCCTGCCCTCACAGAGCCTACAGGCGGGAAGGAAGACCGGAAACATTCTGACATGACAAACAATGACAGGGGGCATAGGGCTGAAGCCCATAGGTGCCTTTCAACTCTAGGCTGAGCTTGTATGCAGTTCGGCCCGCCTGGGGGAAGCCATTGTGAGCAGAGTTGTGATCTGCTCCAACCTGTGAGTTTGGAAAGGCGGTAAGAGCTAGAGGCAAGGGATCCTAAGGGCAGGAACACAGGGCTGGTCGAGGTGAGGGTGGAGGGAGGGTCAAGGTCCGGAGAAATTGCACAGGTAAAATGGAGAAGAACGAAAGAGAGAAAAAGAAAACAGGAAGCATTGAGCAAAGGCCACTGGGCCGGTCTCCTCGGTCTCCTCGGGAAGAGCTGTGGTAGAGGAGGGAGCAGGGCCCCATGACAAACAGTTGAGAGGTAGATGTGGGTGTCGGGAAGTGCAGGGCAGATGTAGAGTGCCCTGAGAGATTCCACAGGAAAGGGAATGTCAGGAGGGGTACAGGGGGAGATGCAGAGGGAAGTAGAGAAAAGAAGGGTGGGTGTTTTAAAATGCTAGAGGAGGCATGAGCCTGCTTGCATGTGGAGGAGGAAGCCAATGGAAAGCGAGAGACTGAAAGTGGAAAATGGAGGAGATAACTGAGGGCACAGGAGCGTGGCAGCCATGGGAGGGAGAAGAATCCAGCAAACGGGAAGAAGGAAGGAACAGGCCGGGGGATGAAATGTTGGCAGAGGGGTAATGGGAGCTTGCGATCGCACATGCGCTTATGTACTGCGTGTGTAAGAGGGCAATTTGTTGCACTGGCCTGCACAGATGTGCACACCTAAACCGCCTGCACACGTATGCTGGGAAACCCAGCCCATGTGTGCACACTGGAAACCAGCCT
The DNA here is from genome assembly GCF_003009895.1 of Hyaena hyaena. Lineage (NCBI taxonomy): Eukaryota > Metazoa > Chordata > Mammalia > Carnivora > Hyaenidae > Hyaena > Hyaena hyaena. Next base: position 3,937,543 of record NW_024080660.1, on the reverse strand, counting down.
GAGGGGAGGCCCCACGCTGTGGGAGGTATTGTGCACTGGGAGGAGAGGAAGGTAAGGGAGTCAGTCACCCCACTTGCCCCCTGGGTGACTTCAAGCAAGTGACTTCACCTCTTGGTGAGTCCAGCACCTAAAGGGTAAAAAAGAGCGCATAACACCCACCCTGGGCGATAACAGGCTGGTGAGGCTCACCTGCAACACAGGCCTCCTGTCTGCTGTGTCTCTTTCTCTGCAGAAATTCCAAGTAAGGAGCTGAAACCCTCCCATGTGGCCCTGACCCTCCTAAACACCTGGTCCAGATTCACATAGGCCACCAACCCACTGGCCCAAACTCCTCTCTGCAGGCCCAGGCTCTGCTGGATGCCCAAGATTTCCACCCCTCCTTCCAGCTGGCCCTGGTGCCTCGCCCACCCCTACCCCCACCCAGCAGGTCCCTGAGACCACCCACCCATGCACCTGGACAACCTGCAGCAACTCAAACCCAAGTGAGGGGGGAGGGGCCAATCGTCATCTTGCTCTCCACTCCCTGTCCTGGCACCGGTTCCTTTACCGTGACCTTGCTGGGGATGTTTTTATCGGGTGCAGCAGGACTATCCTGGAATCACCTCTGGTTGAGCTTGGGGAGGGGCAAGAGCAGTGGAGAAGTGTTTCTTTGGCCTCCCAACCTTGCCATCCCTCCGCCTTCCTCTGCCCCCCAACAAGCCCCATACTGGTGCCCAACGTCCCTTGTTGCTGGGGTGCTGGGTCTCAGGGGTAATGGGTCTTCAAGAGCTCTGATCTTTCCTTTAGGAACTCCCACTTGCTCGGAGGAGAGGTGGTGTTGGGGGGCAGCGACCCCCAGTACTACCAAGGGAATTTCCACTATGTGAGCGTCAGCAAGACTGGCTCCTGGCAGATCAAAATGAAAGGGTCAGGAACCCTCAACCCGCCCTGCTCTCCAAAAACGCTGCTGCTGCTGGGGGTGGGGAGGGGCACCGTTACCATCTTGTCCTCTCTCCTAATGCCGTCACTTCTTAAGGCACGGTCAACATTTGCTCTCTGAGTGCTCTGTGCAGGGATGGGGGGCACAGAGGTACAAAAAACAGAGGGGAGAGGGGCTATGGAGAGGAGGCAGCGGGTTACCAGGCCATGTGCTGAGGGAGGGGACCTTTCTTCCTCCAGGGCATCACTGGACCCCCAGCATGGCCTCCTGTCACCTGCCTCAGGGAAGCTTGGTGGCCTGGCGGTGTCTCATTAGTCTCCTGTCTGACTCTCTGACTGGCCTCCCTCAGGGTGTCTGTGAGGTCGGCCACCTTGGTGTGTGAGGAGGGCTGCATGGTGGTGGTGGATACTGGCGCATCCTACATCTCAGGTCCCACCAGCTCCCTGAGGCTGCTCATGGAGACCTTGGGGGCCAAGGAGCTGAGCACGAATGAAGTAAGAAGCTGGCGGATGTGCGGGCCACCAGAGGCTGGGGAAGAATCACCTGGTCCAGGCCCCCAAATTACGGCAGGAAGCATGAGGTCCCAAACAGGGCCACTTTGGGCCTTCCCCTCCTCACTTCTCCCTCTTGCCACGTGTGGCTTGGTCCCTAGGGAAGGGTGGGCCATGTGCCCAGCCCTCTCCAGCAGAGGGTCCCAGCCACAGGCACAGGGCTGTGTCTGCTGGGGGGTGGGGGGTGGGGGCGGACTTTCCACACTCAACTCAAGGGCTCCCTTTACGTTCCCACCAGTATGTCGTGAACTGCAAGCAGGTGCCTACACTCCCTGACATCTCCTTCCACCTTGGAGGCAGAGCCTACACGCTTACCAGCAGGGACTATGTGTTACAGGTGAGGCTCCAGGCACCCCCTCAACGACAGGGAGGAAGGGGGGCAGGGGCTCTCTAAAAGGGACAAGTCCCCATGCACAGATCACATGCTCGATCGGTGCTTCTCAAACTTAGCTACAATTAGAGTCACCTGGAAGTTTTTTAAAGCTATTTTTTATTTAAATTCAAGCTAGTTAAGATACAGTGTAGTCTTGGCTTCAGTAGGACCCTGTGATTCACATATGGCACCCAGTGCTCCTCCAGAAAAGTGCCCTCCTTAATGCCCCTCACCCATTTAACCCATCCCCCCACCCACTGAGTCACCTGGAAACTTTAAAAATCCCAGTAACACGCCACATCCCATACCAATTAAATCAGAACCTCTAGAGGGTGGCACCTGGATATCCGTGTCTTCAAAACTCCCCCCGTGATTCCAATCTGCAGCCAGGTTTGGCTCATGCTCCTGTCTCCATCTTCTCAGCAAACACCCCCAGTAATGCTGTGCTCCTATACTCTTATGCCCCTCTTATACTCCACAGACTTAGGGCAGTTAAGTAACTTGCCTATGATGGGAAGTTCTGCCAGGCTGTAAGTTCTGGAAGGTAGCGCTGTGCATTGTTTGCCCAGTGTCTAGCTCCGTACCTGTATCCCAGAGGATGTATGATGGGTTGAAAGGCCAGCGGAGGCCCAGAGTGGATGGGGGGTGGAAGGGGATGTCACTGAGGATGGCTGTGCAGTCAGGCAAGGCCAAGGGAGGAGAACAGTAATGTGCCAGGCAGTAGGGGAAACTGTCTTGCTTCCTGCCAGGACCCCTATGGGAATGATGACCTGTGCACTCTGGCCCTCCATGGTCTGGACGTCCCACCGCCCACTGGGCCTGTCTGGGTCCTGGGCGCCAGTTTCATCCGAAAATTCTACACGGAGTTTGATCGCCGTAACAATCGCATTGGCTTTGCCTTGGCCCGCTGAGGCCCTCTGCTGTCCCCGTGGCCTCGCCTTCAGCCCTAGCCCGGAGCTAGAGCACTCTCTTGGATACTCCCTCGCCTGTGCTCTCACACAAGGACATGGGGTGTAGAGCTCTCCCAGACGCCCACCCTGCTTCCAGCACCAGCTCTTCCCCGCTTCGAGAACAAATGGAATAAAGACTTCATGTTCACAGCCTCATTGCACCTGGATTCACTGGGGTCTGAAACAAGAGGCACAGCCAGGTATTCTGTGCAGACAGGAATGTGACACCAAATGACAGACTACCCACTCACCTGTGTGCACAGGCTCCTGTGGGCAGGGGTGATGCCATTCATCCCCACTCAAGTGGAGTTATTTGCACACAGTGGTTTGCTCCCTCCAGCCCCTGCAGGACCAGAGCTGATGCTGTGCTAGTAGCTCATGGGTCAGAAAGACGCCCCTAGCTGGTAGAAGCCAGCCTCGAGCTCAGGCTCCACCCTGCCTCTCATGCACTGCAAACCACCCAACCCCCGAGACATGTCGCTATTTACACCTTCAGTCTAAGACAGCATCACCTGGAACTATATCCGATATTCCCTTTTTAAATGTTTCATTTATTGGGGGGAGGGGCAGAGAGAGGGAGACAGAATCTGAAGCAGGTTCCAGGCTCTGAGTTGTCAGCACAGAGCCCAACGCAGGGCTCGAACCCACCAACCGTGAGATCATGACCCAAGGCAAAGTTGGACGCTTAACCCACTGAGCCACCCAGGCGCCCTGAGACTCTTCTTTTTACATACGGGGAAACTGAGGCCCAGAGAATGGAAGGCATTTATCCAAGATGGCTTGTTGGAATGTGAAAAGATTAGAACCCAGCCTGTTTACGTCAGGTTCCGGGGGCTCCCCACCTTATCCCATGCAGGTATACTTCCCCAGGAACAGAGCAGCATACACCCTGGCAAAGGGCCATGTGCACAAGCACACAGCCCACACATTGTTGTCCCCCTGCCCCCAGACATGGGACTCAACAAGGCTGAAGTCTTCTCCCACCCTTATTCTTTGGGCTACCAGGTTGGGGAATGAGGGCACCGACCTGAGGTCATGAATGGTTCACCCCTCTTTTGACCAAAAAAAAAAAAAAGTGAAGCACTGAATGGCCCAGCAGGCGGTGGCAAATGTCATACCTCTAGAATCGCAACCTCTCTTTGTGTGGGACCCTAGGGCTCCTCCAGGGCAGATTCTGGAAGGTGGGAGCTGTCTGCAATGTCCCTGTGCAAAGCCAAGAGCATGAGACTGTGTTCAGCGCCCTGGAGCTGAGCCTTGGACCCCCTCCCCCATTCTCTGAATTCTCCTGCCTGCCTGGCTTTATTTCCTTACTGCAGAAAGGCGGAGTTGGAGTCTGTGTCCTTTCCAATTGGCCATCCCGGGGATCCAGGACCTTAAGTAGCATGCCTCCCCATCACCTCCCCATTGTGGCTGGCCAACATGATAGTCACATATAGCTATTTACATTAAAATTAAGTTAAATGTCACACTGGCCATAGTGCAAGTGCTGGATGGTCACATGTAGCTCGTGGCCACTGCACTGGACAGCACGGATGCAGAACGTTTCCACTCTCTGGAAGTTCCGCTGGGCAGAGCTGGATTCTGGGCAGCAATAGTAACAGGGGCCTTGGGGTCAAAAGGCATCTGAAGAGGCCGAAGAGACAACTTGGGGAAATAGAAAATGGCCCCCTCTCTTTAGGCGCTTTTCTGGATGGGGCAGCGGGAGCTCTCCCGCCTGGGCTGGAGACAAGTGAGGTTCCCATTAGCAAAAGCACCCTCCACATGCGTCACCCCATGTCGCCTCTCCCTCGAGTATATGCGTGGGGGGAGGCAGGATTTGCCTGGGGGGGCTCCCTGCAGGGAAGGGCCTTTGAGATGCAGCAGGGGACTCCTTATTCAGGAGTCCAGGGACGGGGACAGGGACCTAGGGCATGAGTGGGCGAGTCCAAGCCGACCTCTTGGCGGCAGCCGGATCTCCATTCTCCAGGCTGGAGTAGGGGCGCAGGAGGAGGCCTTCCCAGGCTCTGCCCCAGGCTGCCCAGGGAGAGCGGCCCCCTCCGAGGCGGGAGGAAGGAGGCCAGCCACCCTGCCGGCTCAGAGGCCGGTGAGCGAGCCCCCGGCAGCGCGGCCTGGGACCCGGGTGGAAGGGAGGTGGGGCGGGCGGGGCGGGGCGACATCAGGCCCCGCCCCCTGCGTCACGGCCTCCCCGAGGGCGTCACCCCCGCCCCGCGCTCCAGGTAGCGGCGGCCGCGGAGCCCGCGGCGGCCCGCGGGCCGGGGCGGGGGCGGGGCGGGGGGCGTTCCCGGGCCCCCGCCCCACGGCCCGCCGCCCGTGATGATGTCACAATCGCGGCGGGCCCCGGCGTTCCCGGGTCGGCTTCGGGCGCCGATCCGAGCGGGCAGCGGGCTCCTGAGTCATGGACTTCCCTTGGCCCCTCCTCTACCACTCCCACCGCCGCGCCGGGCCCCCCCGCAGGGGCTAGCGCTCGCGCGGCGGCTCCGAGGGGGTGGGGCTGCTGGGAATGGCTGTGCCCCCTTCGGCTCCTCTGCCGTGCTCGCCCTTTTACCTGGGGCGGCAGGCGCCGTGCCCGCAGTGCTCATGGGGCATGGAGGAGAAGGCGGCGGCCGGCGCGGGCTGCCGGGAGCCGCCGGGCGCCCCGAGGGCCGCCGCCGTCCCTTGCTTCGGCATATCCGTGGACCAGGACGACATCCTCCCCGGCGCCCTGCGCCTCATCCAGGAGCTGCGGCCGCATTGGAAGCCCGAGCAAGTTCGGACCAAGGTAGCGGAGCGGACGCGGGGCCGGGCTGGGGCCCTGTCGGGGGCCGGAGCGGGGGGGATGCGTGGTCGCCTGTCCGTGCATCCTTCCGGGTGGCGCTTCAAGGGGCGCGCGGCTGCTGCGCAGGGCAGGGTTTCAATGGTGGCTTGGGCATTTATTTTGCTCCGTCTGTTCGGGTCCCGAAGCAGATCCAGGCTCCCGCCTCCCTCTGTCCCCTCCCCCCCCCCCCGGGGCTCACGGGCCGCCGGAGGTCCACCTGCCCACCGTCAGCGTGCTGCGCGCGAGGGCCCCACCCCCTGTCGTCGCGCGCGGGTGCCCCTCGCCGCCCAGAGGAACGCGCGCGGCCGGCGCTGAAACCTGAGGAGGCAGGAACTTTTAAGGGACACCCCCCACCTCCACACACACACACACACACACATCCCTGCACCTTCCAGGTTCCGAGCGGTTCCTGCCGGTCCCTGGAGCCACCGTGTGGCATTCTGGATAGCCCGGGGCCCCCAGCGCTGCATGGAAGCCCTCCCCAGAGCCCCGGGCTCGGGCTCAGCACCCCCACACAAGGCGCCTCCCCACCCCCAGCTGGGCACATTCTCAGGGACACAGATGTGGGCAGAGCCTCCCACCGAGGAGCCTCTGGCCGACTCCCCAGCTGATCTGCATCCTCTGAAGCGTCTTCACCTGCCCACCCTACCCCCCCAGCCCCTCTGGGAGCTGCCTGTGGAAGGGAGGAAGGCGTCAGGAGCAGGGCACCTGCAGCTTAATGCTGGAGGGGCAGGTCTTCTGGATGGGGAAAGGCCAGGTTCCCAGACCAGCTGCAGAGGCTGACACCTTGGGGGGTAGGGGGAGGGATGGGTGGGTGGCATTTTCAAAATAAAAGGCCCACTTTGGTTTTAAGACTCACAAGCCATCAGGTGTGTCTGAGGTTAATTCCAGCACTGATTGAGCGTGCTACCAGCCAGCCCCTCTCCTTTCTGGGCCTCAGTTTCCCCCACCTCGAATTGGTTCACATGTCCTCTAGAGCCCCATAGATTCCATGGTTCGTTCCTTCTTGTCCCCATACCCAGAGAGTCTGTTCTCCCCCAGCTTGTGGTCTTCTGTCTTCTGGTTTGGAACTCCGAGGCCCTAAGGAGCTCTGACCACCAAGGCCCTGGGTGGGTGCCAACTTGAGTACCTCCCGTACCTCTGCTGTTGGATGGGGTAAGAAGTGTAGCAAAGAGCCCTCCGTCTGGGCAGAGAGGCAGCTGGGTTGAAGGTACACATCCTGGGCAGCTCCCGACCTTCCCTGACCACATTCTGGCCATTGAGTTTTCTTTCAGGGATGGAGGAGTGAAAAGGCGGAGGGGACTTCTACTCACCAGGGAGTGTGGGAATGCCTCTGCCGCCAGGTCCCATCCGCTAGAGGCAGACCCAGGAGAAGTGAGGCTGCATGGGGTGGTTATTTTTTTTCTTTCTCGAACTCTTCAGCCCGAGAGGGCTGAAGGATGGGGGCTTCTGCGCGGTAGTAGTTGTGCTCCGCATGCGAATCATTCAAATGAGCACCCCGTGCTGGAGCTGGGGAGTCTTGGGGCAAGAGCAGAGACCCTGCCCCACGTATGCTTACGCTCCCCTCTCCCTCTGCTAGCGCTTCACTGACGGCATCACCAACAAGCTGGTGGCCTGCTACGTGGAGGAGGACATGCGGGACTGTGTGCTGGTTCGGGTGTACGGGGAGCGGACAGAGCTGCTGGTGGACCGGGAGAATGAGGTCAAGAACTTCCAGCTACTGCGAGCACACGGCTGCGCCCCCAAACTCTACTGCACCTTCCAGAACGGGCTGTGCTACGAGTACATGCGGGGCATGGCCCTGGGGCCCGAGCACATCCGGGAGCCTCGGCTCTTCAGGTGAGAAGGTTGCCTCAGCTACCATTCATTTCTACTAGTCCTCAGGCCTTGGGCTTTGGAATCCTGGGGCAGCTTCCTGAGTGGGGCCTCTGCAGAGGGGGGCGGTAGCTCTGTGTGGATTTTCAGCGGTGTCCACTAGAAGGGTGACCTGCCTCTTGGGGGTGGCAAGTGAGAATTTGGTGACCCTGGGACCAAAGGACCGGGGTTCCCAAATGCAGCAGGGCTCTGCTTCCTGACTTCAGGCCTCCGCTCTCTGCCCACCCCATGTCTGACCTGGGAACATCTTGGAGCCTTGGAAATCTGAGCTAAATTGCCAGAGTGCCCGGGGTTTCCTGCCCCTCCCCTTCTGCGAGGAGAATGGGCCCTCTCCAGGGTGAGCCTGGTTTAGCAGCCCAGGGAGACACCATCCCTCCTCCGCCAGTCTCCGCTTCTCCCAGGGCCCGTGCCAGAGTGGGAGCCCGGCGTTAGGAAGCTGCCAAGGCTCCCTTCCAGGAGCTCCCAAGAACCCATGACTCCCCTGAAAGCCCCTCCCATAAATGCCTGGATGTGTAGGACCAGGGAAATGGACCTAACCTTTAAGCCCTGTGGATGCCTCTGTGGGGTCTGAAAGTGGGAGAACCAAGGAGGAAAGAGCCCTGGTGCCTTTTCTGTCCTCTAACCATTCTGGGCAGGGGCGTCAGGGAGTATCCACCTTCCTCCCTCCCGTGCCACACCCACGTACAGAGCGTTCAGACTAGAGCAAGGTCCCAGGCAGGTAGAGGTTGACTCCTGATACTGGGGACAGCAGCACATCACAGGGGTCTGCCTGGGATCCCTGAGATCACTCCTGTCCCCTCCTTCCGAACACCAAGGGAGAAACCATAAAACCCACCTGGAGAATAAACCAAGAAGTTTCTTTGCTTCCTCACCTGTTACCAGTTAACCCCAAGTAAGTGCACCTGGCCCTATTTGCAGAGAACCCCTGGCAGGCCCTCAAGGGACTTTGAAGGGACTCTGAGGTGCCTTCCCCAGAGCACTGCCTCTGGGGCTGGTCCGACCCTGGGATAATTACATCAAGTTGTATGTTGTATGTGTTTGAGTCTGTCTGTCTGTAGGTAGGGAGACATACAGACCTGCACAGTGGTCTTCTCAGGCTCCAGCTGACCAAACAGCCTGAAGATAGGAGGTCAGAGCAGGGAGAAGGCCCAGGGAATCGTGGCCTGGCTTCTCCCACCCTGTCCATCCCCACCCCCCTTCTGTCTTGTGTAAATAAGCTCAAAGATTGGCAGGTCCTCACTCCCAGTCTCCGGCCACCTCTATGAATCTGGTGCCGTGACTCATTCTCTCATGGAAGCAAAGATCGCTGTAAGGAAGATTGAAGATGGATTTAGGTTCGATATCAATCTTACATTTGGGAGAGAGCCAGAAGTTGGGATAGGTGTAGGAGGTAGGCTCTCCCCTGATGATTTTCCAAGGATAGACCATTACCTTACTAGAGTGAAGGTGGATATCTGAGGGAAAAGCAAAGAGGGACTGGCCTTGGGGAGCCACTTGCCCGTGGTCTCCTGAACCCCATCTCCTAACCTCTGCCTGCTGGGGCTTTGCAGCATAAAAATGCTGAGTGTTGAGGTTACTTTCATTGCTTTTCCAGACAACAGCCCTATTGATATTCAAGGAAAGGCTCTGTTCATGCTCTAGTCGGAATCTTCCTTTGGGAAGGGAAGGCTAGGGTCTCAGGTCTGTTTCCCTGCTCGCCTAAACCCTGGTGGGCTCCCTCCTGCCCCAGGGCCTCTGGTCTCTGAAAGCACAGCCTTCATCTCCCACCCACCCGGTGGTGGCCACGCCCCCTGCCCCCTCCACCCTTTAGGAGGTGGGAGCCTTGGGGGCTTCCGGAGGAGCCCCTAGACTGCCCTGTTATCCTGTTGGGTGAGGGCCTGCCCCTTCCCAGGACCTGGCAAGGGGAGGGGTGTCCCTGGAACAGCTCAGTAACAAGGTTTCAAACAGCCAATGCCTTTGTTGTCTTTCCCAGTGATTATTATTCGAGCAACAGGCAGAGGCGAAGGAAGCTTGAATGTTGGAGGCTTGGCAGCCGGGTGGGGGGTGGGGCTCCAGAAGGGAGAGCTGGCAGAGGACTAGGGGAGCCCAGCTGGGATGCAGGGCCTCAGACGCTGGGGTCCTTATCAGGGCCCTCCCTCTCTGACCGGCCAGTCCTCCATCTACCCCCACCCTCTCCCAGCAGCCTTCCCTACCGCCCCCTCCTCCTCTCCCGGGACCTTGGATAATGTCCACAGGAGAACTTGAAAATAGAACGCTGGTTTGTTTTGCGTCCTTGGCACCCAGCCGCCAGCATCAACTCCCTGCCGCAGAGGAAGGGGCTGCCCTGGGCCGTCCGGCTCCCCTCCCCACCTTGGCCAGGCTGATAAGAGGCAGGCATTTCTTCCCTGCCTGGCATCACCAGTCCCTGATCCCTCGGTGCCCTGCATTCACCTCCCCCGCCCCTGTGGGCATGGATCAGAGTCCAAGGGGGGAGGAGGGCCTCTCCCCCCACCCCCGGGTGACCCCTCTGTCCCCAGGGGTTGCTGTGGGTAGTCAACCTTGGGGGTGGAGCAGGGTCATTGACCTGTGGCCAATGGCCCACTGCTTTGCCTTCCTGCTCCCTGAGGCAGCCCCAGCTTTAGGTTCTGGGAAAGGCGCTGCTGGGCCAAAGGCCTTATCTCCTTTTCATGCCTTCTGCCCAGACTTGCCTTCTGGGGGAGCAAAAGCTCCTAAAGGATCTGTAATCGTTCCAGACTCAGTTCTCTGGCTAGCCCCCACTGTGGACCCTGGAGGCCCCCTTTCTGGTCCTGAGGGGCTGATCTGGGATGGGTTTGCCCCATGCTGATACTGTACCCTTTCCTGTTTTCTGCTGTAGGCTAATCGCCTTAGAAATGGCAAAGATTCACACCATCCACGCCAACGGCAGCCTGCCTAAGCCCACCCTCTGGCACAAGATGCACAATTATTTCACCCTTGTGAAGAACGAGATCAACCCCAGGTACAAAGAGCTGGGAGGGTGCAAGGCTGCTGCTGTCTCCACGGCCTTAATATGATCCCGCCGCCATTCTTTGGGCTCCGTCCTGTCCCACCCCACCCCACCCCACCAGGAGGTTGAGGGGCTCAGTCCTGACTGCTCAGTCTGTCTCTAAGCAGAGTTGGGCCGATTGACTGGATCTCAGGAACTCAGATCCCCAGCTTTATGCCTGAGTGTTTATTTCTCCTCGAGTCTTCTGGTTGCAGTAGAGACCAGGGTTAGCGACCGTGTCCTCCTTTACCTAAAAGGAAACTGAGGCTCAGTCAGGGGGCTGGTCATGGGCAGGGCTCTGTTTCCCAGCCCAGGGCCTTTTCTATGGAAGCTGATTCCTGAGCAGCCAGTAGGGAGAGGCCAGGCCCCTGAGAATGGGGTGGGGCTGAGTTCACAATCAGTCAGAAGAACTCAACTCATCAGTTGACAAGCCCTTGGGACACCAAGAAATCTGCTATTTGCCTGGACACCTCTTATCCCCATGTGCCTCTGGAGACCCTACTTCCCACCTTATTCAAACTGACAGCTGGTAGTTTCCTTACTGCTCTTTCCAAGGAAGGAAGTACTCCACCCATCCCAACACTGCCTCTCCCCAGCTAAGGCAGTAGTCCGTCTCTGATCCCTCCCCGTTCCCTGCTGGGTGGTACATCACCCTTGTTCCAGAGGTTCGGGGGGTTGGGGTACAGAAGAGGTTGGGGGGAGGGTATCTCCTTCCCTCCTCTAAGATGACGAGACAGTAATTAACTCTATCCCAATCACGTGCCTCCGTCTCACACACACATACACGCACGCATGAGTTTATCTGGATCCTCCCACTTAATAATTACCAAGCGCTGCTTTAGCACTGTTTGCCCAGGATGGCCCACATTCGGGCCTTCCATGCCAAATGTTCCCTCTGGGACAAGGCCTACCCCCTTAGGACTGAAACAGCAAGTGGAGAGCAGGATCCTGGGGCATCTAAGTCAACAGGACCCTCTGATCATCATCTGACAGATGGAAAAGCCGAGGCCTGGAGAAGGGGATGGGACTTGTCCAAGGTCAGTGGCAGCTCAAGGGCTAGAGTCCAGCCCGGGCACTTGGGCATGACCCTTGCCACCTCAGCTTCCTTTGACTGTACTGTCATTTTGTAACCTCCAAGGGTGACCTTGTCGGGAGTGGGCCCCGGAGAAGAACTGACCAACTACCTTTGCTCTTGTCATGCCTTTGACCTTGGGCAAATCAAGCTGTTTAACTTACCCAGAGCCTCATTTGGGGACGGTGCCCACCCTAACCTGTCCCACGTGGGTAGTGCTGAGCAGTGACCAGGACAAGACGAAGCCCTTGAGCTCCACTCGCAGGGTAATAACCCAGGTTTAGTCCTGCATTTCCCAAACACTGACAGGGATTTAAAAGAATGAAATCCACGGATGCGACATTGGCCCTGCCCTCAAGGGACTTAGGAAACATAGGAAGGAGCAAGGGTACATAGGACCTGCCTGTGCACAGCTACAAAAGAAGGCAAGTGTATAACGCATGCAGGGAGAAGCAGGGCACAGGTAGCGGGCAGAGCTGGGAAGGGAGGCCACTTGGGCTGGAGGAGGTGGGGGATTACACTTGGCTCATGGGTGATGAGTGGCTGAGGGTGGTTGCACAGGCCTTTGGGAGGGATTGGGAAGGGCTGTGGGAGGTGGGGCCGCAGCGGTGGGTTGGAGCTAGAGTGGAAGTGCTCTCCCATGCCAGGTTAAGGAGCCAGGATTTCATTTAGCAGGCAGGGGGAAGTCATTGAGCCAAGGACCACGACTGTGGTTTAGGAGGAAAGCCCTCCCGGGTTGTAGAGCGCAGCATCAGGTGGGATTTGCGGAAGCAGGGATAGGAATTTGAGGGTGGCGACCAGCTCTGGGAGCGTTGTAACTGAATGCGGAAGATCTAGGACTAGGCCTCCCTGCGTTTGAGCATAGCGTTCCCCTGGGCACTTGTTAAGCACAGATTCCTGGCCAGCCTTGGACGTTGATTGGAAGGTCTTGCATTAGACCCTAGAATTCTGCCTTTGACAGATTCCTCGAGTGATTCTGAGGCAGGGCATCAAGGCACCACGTTTTTAGGAACATTGTCCTGGGGCAGCTTCTTGTTGTGGGGGTGGGAGGATGGAAAATGGAGGGTGAGTTAGGGACTTGGAGTTGATTTGGTAGTTTTGGTACCTGGTTGGGCATAGAGGTGTCTGGGGTGGCTGGGAGAACGGGAGGCGATCACTGCTTTGGGGGCATCTGGAAGAGATTTGGGGGGACTGGGTGCTATCAGGGCAAAGGAGATGAGCCAGGAAACGCCAACACGTAGCCCACTGTGGTGCGTTTCTGCACCTTGATCCTGAGAGCTGAGGACACTTGGCAGGGAGCAGTCTTTTCATCAGGAGGAACCCTCAGGCTTCCCTGGGGGCCCCCCCAGCCCCTGCATCCCCCTCCTGCTGTCTCTTAGGGGACAGTCTGCCTGAGGCGTGACAGTTTCTATGATGTGGTGGTTACTATTCTGCCAACCACACAGCCTTGAAAGGGTCTAGTGGTGTCAGGGCTGAAGGTGGCAAAGCTGGCAGAATTTCAAGTTCTCGGGAGGGAAGCAGGGGCAGCCGAGGGAGGCTGCCCGAGGGAGGCTGCCCGGGGAGATAGAAGGCCTGGATCGTTCCCACAGTAACCATCTGCCTGGCCTTGGGGTAGGTAAGGTGGGGGTTGGGCAGAGGTCAGGGCCTGGGCAGCAGGTATCTTAGATGTCGAAGATGTTCATGCTGGGACCTTTCCAAATCAAAGAAAGCCTCCTAATTCTTATCTTTAGATGGTCTTGAACCAAGGGGGGAGAAATCTTAAAAGGTATCTTCTTAAGGAGAGTTAAGATTGAAACGTGTCTTATGCAGACCAGTCGGCACAGATAAACTCCAGTGAGGAAGAGGAAGGCCTCCCCCAGATCACCCCCGTAACAGATCGGCCCCAACTCAGAGTGGCCTTCGCAGAGCCTCTGACGGGTCACTGAGGCCCTCGCAGTTAGGAGGTTCAGCTTGATTTTGGATCCACAGACAGGCTGGGGACTGCCTCGCTCAGGTGAGGAGGAAGAGAGTTCAGCTATGCAAGAGACTTCTGGAAGCTGGAGCGCTTCTGTCTGTCCAGGAGCCTGAGTTGACTAGAGGGCCAGGATCCTCTTTAGCTTTGACCTTCTTGAAGCCTGGGGGGAAGCCTGCCATTCGTCCTTCTCCAGGGGGACAGGGGGACGCCTCAGTTGCTCAGTGCTCTTTGCCATGTCTCGGCCTCTGGACCAGGTGAGGGAGTGATGGGCATCCTTTGGGAGGATCAGGAGGACATATCCCATCCCCCTCTTCCTGCACGTACTCTGCCCTGGATCAGAAAGCAAACAGGAGATACACGGAGTTAGAACAGGAGAGAAAACCTCAGCCTCCTCCCTTCCACCCATTGGTGGTTCTAGGGTTTTAAGGGCTGTACTATTTGGTTTTTCAGTGTACACAGACCTGTGTGCTTCCTGGGGACCAAAGTTCAGAGCAACCCGGCACAGGGTGCCCTCACCAACGAGGGCATGGCCTCTGCTACCAGCCCTGATGGACCCATTCATTCATTCCTCAACACGTGCTTCCTTCAGCCTTGATGCGTCCCGTGCCGTGGGATGGGGCAGGGCAGAGGAGGGGTGGCCTCTGTCATCTTTGTTCCTGCCCTCCAGTCGCCCGTGTGTGCCCAGCATGGCCTGGGTCAAGGAAGCGCACACTCATAGTTTAAGGTGGAAGGGACAAGTCACTGGGGAACCACAGAGCGAGTGCTGGGTTGAAAGGCCGTAATATTCCCTTGGTCTTGTAGGAGTGAGCCAAGATGCCGTTTGTTTGCTTTCTTAAGTGGGCCTGAGTGGTCTCTCTGTGAGCTGAGTAGCTAGACTTTATGGGCTCTCTGGTCCTTTCCCCCTGTGACACCAGCCGCTAGAGAGGGAGGGAGACCTGCCAGGGCGTACCTCTGCCTCCTCAAGACTGCCGGTGGGCCAGCCCCTCTGCCGGGCCCTGTGGCGCCTCCACACAGAGTCTTGTTTTATTTATTTATTTATTTTTATTTTTTAATGTTTTATTTATTTCTGAGAGAGAGAGAGAGAGAGACCACATGAACAGGGGAGGGTCGGAGAGAGAGGGAGACACAGAATCTGAAGCAGGCTCCAGGCTTTGAGTTAGGTGTCAGCACAAAGCCTGACGCAGGGCTCGAACCCACGAGCCGTGAGATCATGACCTGAGCCGAAGTCAGGCACTTAACCCACTGAGCCACCCAGGCGCCCCCAGAGTCTTGTTTTGGAGAGAGCTACACCTTTCCCTAGGAATCTTCCGCAGTACGCGGAGAGCAGGCCTGTTGGCAGCTCTCCCCTCCGCCCTCGTTGCCTGAGTCTGGAGTAATCGAATGCGGGCAGTCATTTTCCCCTCCTGTCCTCTCTCTCTGCCCCCTTCCTTACCTTCCTGTCCCTTTCACGAAGTAGCAGGGATGCCATGGAATCGGGGACATCTACGCTTTGCAAAATGTTCTGAACGCCCATGATTTAATAAGCCTCTTAGCATAACTACTGGAAGTCAGGAGGCCAGGAAGCCTTCCTGCCATTTTACAGATGACAAAAGTGAGAGTCTGAAGGGTGAGCCATTTGTCCAGGGCCCTTCAGCAGTAAACGGTCATGATAAGGCCAGAGCTCAAGGCTCCTGAGGCCAAGTACCTACCTGTCTCCTATCAGCCCTCCCCTCACCGGCCACCTTTCTTGCCACTGCCCAGCCTTTCTGCAGATGTCCCCAAGGTGGAGGTGTTGGAACGGGAGCTGGCCTGGCTGAAGGAGCACCTCTCCCAGTTGGATTCCCCTGTGGTGTTTTGTCACAACGACCTGCTCTGCAAGAACATCATCTATGACAGCACCAAAGGTACAGCTCCCTGGCTCTGTCTGGGCAGCACAGGCTCGGGCTGATTGATCAGCTGCCTTCAGGGTTCTGGCACTTGGACAGCAAAAGGAGAACTTCTAGTTTAGATCTTACAGTGATTAAGAAAAGGGGGCACCCAGGTGGCTCAGTCGGTTAGGTGTCCAACTTGAGCTCACGTCATGATCTCGTGGTTCGGGAGTTTGAGCCCCGCATCGGGCTCTCTGCTGTTGGCGTGGAGCCTGCTTCAGATCCTCTGTCCCCCTCTCTCTCCGCCCCTCCCCCACTTGTGCTCTTTCTGTCTCAAAAATAAACATAAAAAAAAAGGAAACAAGTTTCCACTTAGAAAACTCTGCCGGAAAAGAACTCAAAATCATGATTTGCAGAGGTCCTCAATGTTAGGACACCTGAGCCATCCCCTCTGACATTTGGGGTTCTGAGGACATCTGGGGTGGCCTAAGCCCTCATGGTGCCAGAACCTTCCTGTGTTCCTAATGAGAGCTCCACCCATAGGAAGTACTTCCCTTTACTTCTGGTCCTTAGCCATGCTGAGGACAGATGCCTTTAGGTGAGCAGAGCGTGAGGCCCCACTATGTGAGAGAGACAGCCGGGGGTGGGGGGAGGGCAGATGGACAAGCAAACAGCTCAGAAGATTACCACTGAGGAGGGTGTGTTAGGCTAGTTTGCTACAGAGGCCAGCAAGAGTCAGCGAGTGCATTCCAGAGCCCTGTGGAAACGTGACCAGGCCCCACTTCCCTGTCTCCTGGGACCAACCTTCATTTCGTCTCTTCTACCTCCTAGGCCACGTACGGTTCATTGACTATGAATACGCCGGCTACAACTACCAAGCTTTTGACATTGGCAACCATTTCAATGAGTTTGCAGGTGAGAAGGGTATTCATTACCATTTGGTCCTTGTCCAAGTTACCTTCCTTATGAAGGAAGGCCAGGTCCACGGTGAGGAGGGGAGGGGGCTGTGTCCTTGCTGGGTGGAGGCTTAACAGCCCCCGTCCTCCAAAATCTCACAACTCGTCTGGGGGGAGGTACACCCTGCCTTGAAGGAGGGGCTCCAGGTCTCATGGGGGGGGGGGCGCCCAGAACCCACAGACACACAGCAGACCCCTGCTATAGCCCATATGGCAGTTTGGTACAAATCAGGAAAATGTGCCGTCTGTGGGATCTCTAATAATACTTGGCTTGGTGTGTGAGTTAGAAAAAAAAAAAACAACCTGGGGCACCTGGCTGGCTCAGTGAGTGGGTTGTGGCTCTGGACTTTGGGGTTGTGAGTTTGAGGACTGGGTGCAGAGGATTACTTAAAAATCTTTTTAAAAAATCATAAATCTTTAAAAAAAAAAAAAAAAAAAGACTCCTTCCTCTGGGCAGACACAGCCCATGCCAGCTGGGCCTCTGCTTGCCCCCCTGCCCAGGCTTCCTTCTGCACAGCTGTGAATAAGGCTCCCACATGCAGATCCGAAGCAGAATAAGCTAGTGGCCTGATGAGAATAATCTAGGTGGAACTAGTTAAAGGTATACACTCTGTAACTTGACTGTCCAAGTTCAAATCCTGGCTTTCTTGCTTACGACTGTGTGACCCTCGGACAGGTCACTTCCCTTCTCTGTGCCTCTGTAAGGTGGAGATATTAATAGCACCTGCTTCATAGCATCAGTGTGAGATACGCTAGTGCAGCACATGGCATCATATCGGCCTTGACTGCTGCTGTCAGGCTGGAAAGCCTTGCAGCGCTAAGGGAGACTGGCACAGGAATGCAGGTTGGATGAGGGGTGTTTCGTGGTGGGGGGGCTAATTGTTCAGTAAAGGCACAGCATGTACAATAGAATCATTTGTGTAAAGGGAGTGGGGCAGGTTTTTCCAGCTTGAGGGCTTGTTAATTTGACGGGGCTAAAGAGGCATCTCCAGGATGGAGCTGGACACTAGGGCTGCAGGGACGTCATCAGGCTGACTCTGTGGGGTGCTCAGCACTATGTGTTCAGCCCCTGTGCCTTAGGACAGGTGAGGCACACCCAGGCCAGCGGTCAAGCTGCCACCCAGCCCAGCCTCAGACCCTCCTGTGCCCAAGCCTGGACTATTGTGTCCCTTCAAGACCCCCAGGTGACCAGCTCTGATTGTACCTGAGTGTAGGACTCCCCAGGGTGGCCACCAGATGCATCTGCGACTCCAAGAGATGATGGGGCATCAGCTGGGCAGGGCAGCTGTGCTGTGGGGTGTGGCACAGAGCAGAGGCCAGTGTCGGCAGGGCCCTGGGCCTGTGAGTGCTCTAGCTGCCAGACCCACTGGCCTTTCCAGAAGGATCTCTTAAGCATTTTAAGCCCTCGTCAACCACCGCACAAAGTCCAGCTGGAATTTCCCCAAAGGGGCAGATTGCATCCTGCTCCCAAGTTGAGAATGAAGGAGGAAGATCCTAGCACGGGGTGGGGGGGGAAGGAAGAAGGCAGGGAATGAGACTGGGAGCCAGGCGGGGAGATCCTGAGCTCTTGGGAGCAGGGAGACCCAGTACCGGGAAGTAGGAGAGAAGAGTTCCAACTCTGAACTCCCCCTCTCACTGGATCTGTGACCCGGCTGCAGCTTTCGTCTCCTGGCCCTTAGTTTCTCCAGCTCTGCAAGATTTTCTAACCCTACTCTTGGGGCCCCAAGACACTGTGTGTTTCTCGAGGAAGAGGAGGGAAACTTGGGAAAGACAAGGAAAGGAGAGGAAGAGACCAAGGGGAAGGTGGCCCGGTTTGGTTGTAAATTAACTGCTCCTTTCGGTCCCAGCTCTGAAGCCAAGGCCTTTGCCACCATGCCCAGGATATGGCTGGTGTGGATTGGACTGGCAGCTTGAGGACTCAAGGAAGGGCAGGACCAGAAGGAATCGAAGCCATCCGGTTCCAAGCCCTGATGCACTTCCGAGTCATCTAGAGAATTGGAGAGGGGCTAGTGATGCCCGGGAAATCTGTTTTTACCAAGCTCTCTAGGTGATGGTTTTAGGCGGCCAGAGCTCAGCACTGGTCAAGGAAGCAGGGTCTGAGACACCAAGAGGAGACGCAGGCCAGCGGGAGGGGAGGCCTTGTGCAGGTTGAGTTTGCAACAGACCGAACGTGAGGCTACAGACGCGGTGCTGTGACTGAGCACCTCCTGTGGGGCCTAGTTCTGTGAAGGGCACCTGGGTACAGTGATGCCATCTTGAGGGAGGGGCTGGCACACCCAAGACTGTGCCTTTGCCCTTCAACCAGTCAGCCTCTGTGCTTTCCTCCCGCACACGGAAAGCTGCACAGATTAGCTAAGATTGGTGGTCAAGAGGCTGTATTCCTAGCCCCGGAGGGTAAAGTACATGGAGGTTTTGTGGGGGGCAGGGAACCCTGGCTGAGCTGAAGGACCCCCCCCAGGTGGGCCCGTCTCCCAGCCACTGCTGCGCGGCCCCTCCCCCATCAGGTGTGAACGAGGTCGATTACTGCCGGTACCCCGGGCGGGACACCCAGCTGCAGTGGCTGCGCTACTACCTACAGGCACAGAAGGGGATGGCTGTGACCCCCAGCGAGGTGGAGAGGCTCTATGTGCAAGTCAACAAGTTTGCCCTGGTGAGTGCCTGAGCCCAGGGGAGGGCAGGGCTGGGAGGAGGGGCCCACCCCCAGTTCTTACCCTCACAGCCTGTGGTGGAGGAAGCAGGGCCCAGGGTTAGCCGTGAGGTTCTGGGGCCCCAGCATATGATCCTGAACCCCACCTAGATGCTCCCTTGGGCATCCCAATAATACCGAGACACCCCATTCCCTGCTTTTTCCTACCCCATCAGGTCTTTCTCTTCTTCCCGGGGAAAGACTTCCAAGAAAGATCCCAGCTTCCTATTTAGCAATTCTCTCATTTGGATAAGTAGTTCTCTCTAGTGTCTAACTTTAGCCTTTCATGCTGCAGTTAAATGTTTTTTTTTTTTTTTCCTTTGCCTTTGGAGACACCAAAGAACATCAGTTCTAATCCTCCTTGTTAACTGCCTCTGTGGGCTCAGAGCTCTGTGTGAGCCTCTCCCATCAGGCTCTTCTTCCTCACGTGGTCCTGAGCTGATTTTGAGTGGCATTTACCCAGGGTCCCTGATTCATGCCAGGTCTCCATGGGGTGCACCCAGGGGATGGCCAGCCAGTCTCAGTTATGTCAGCCATGTATAAGCAAGAAGAGAAGCCCACTGCCCTGGGTTTCATAAAACATCAGTGGAACTTAAGTAGAATCTTTCTTTACCGGTCATTTTGGAGTGCCTCATCCGTTTCCCTCGTTGGCACAAAAACTGCCCATCAGGTTCTGCCTCTGTTCCATTTTTGCCTTTCTGGTTATGATCCAGTCATGTTCCCTAACTGTTCCCCTTAGCCTTTCTCTTGCTACAGTGTTTTAGTAATCCTTTGTACTTGTTAATTGTCTATCCCCCTTAGAGCCCTGCAAAGTGGAGGCAGGGGCTATATAGCCAACTCCAGAGCAAGCTGGACACGGGGTGGGGGTAGGAGGCCCTGTCCTGGGATAGTAATGTCACTGCACTTTGTTTGGCTTCTTGAGCCTGGGGTGGCCTGGCCCTGAGGGCGCTACTGGCCGTGGGAAGAGCAATTGAACACTTAGTTCGAAGCCCGGACTCGGGGCTTCTTGCTCACACATCTACACTCCTTTTCCAACCCGACCCACCTCCTGACAAAAGAGGGAAAGGGGTGGAGGTCAGTTAAGGAGGTCTTCCTGATGATCGTGGGACTGGGCCTGTGCTCTGGTGCACGGGCTCATTTCATCCTGGATACCTTGGCCTTGACCCCAGGAGACTCCCTTGGGCAGGGGAGAAGCCAGGGATGGCATTCTGCTTAGGCTGGGGTACAAGCTGAGGGCTCTGGAGCCACCCTGCCGAGCCCTTCCCGGGACAGTAGAACTGACTCCACCTTCTCCCCAAAGGTGTGAAGCCCCCAAACGCTGTCAGTGACTTGACCTCCAGGATTGTCCCCGTGGCTTGTGCTGGGGAGACGCCATCGTGTCTCCACCAGCAGACTACTTCTGTGTCTTCCAAAGTGACTTTCCTCTAGCGGCTTGGGGTTCATTACAGCCAGTGGGTGACTACCCTGTTCACTCACTCTGCTCTGTTTCCAGGCATCTCACTTCTTCTGGGCACTCTGGGCCCTCATCCAGAACCAGTTCTCCACCATCGACTTTGATTTCCTCAGGTGAGTGCAGGGGACGAGCCGGGGCAGCAGAGAGTGGGGGGAAAGGAGAGCTTGAGCAGTGGGCATGGGGGCAAAGGACAGGCCAGAGAGAACATCCAAAGTCCAGTCCTCTGCACTAACTTGTTCCCATTCCAGCCACCCCGTAGCCAGCACCACTCTAGGGGAAGCACATGAGCCCAGAGCAGTGCTCTGAATATAGTTCTCGAACCCTCCGCTCCTGCCTGGTGGGAGACCACCTTCCCTACTACATCCTCCGACCGCTTCTACTGCCCCTGCTCTCCTGCCAGCGCTCGTAGCCACGGAGCCTGGTGCTGGAACTGTCCATTCTGTAACAAAGGAAACTAGAGTTCCCAAGAGCGGAAGTGGCTCCGTGAGGTCACTGGGGGTTTAGTGCTTACTGTGTGGGATAGCAGACCTCCTTCAGGGATGGAGGAGGGTCTGTGCTGAAACCACCCTTGAACATTGACCGCTGGCTCCACCGTGTAAGGTACGGGTGTCCCTAAGGACCGGGAGTCATTTCGTCCTCCATTCTGGTCCAGGCTTCTTGCCCTTCCCTCCCCACCCACCCCCAGCTGGAAAAGAATCATGACCCCGGCTTCCCAAGTGTCCACAATAGTTAGAGAAATGCAAAAACACAGGCACCGTGAGCTGTCATCGCACACCGTCAGGATGGCTGCTCTCAGAAAACAAGTGTCAGTGAGAAGGAAGAAAATTGGAACCCTTGGGCACTGCTGGTGGGAACGTAAACCAGTGCAGCTGCTGGAGAAAACAAGACTGTGCTTCCTCAAAAAGTTAAAAATAGAGTTCCCGTGCGATTCAACATTCTCACCACCGGGTACGTAGCCAGAATTGAAAGCAGGGTGTCAAAGAGCTACCTGCACGCCCAGAGGACAAACGAAATGTGGTAGAAATGTAGACACACGTGCCATGACTTCTACTCTGCCTTTTAAAGAGAGGAACTCATGTCATGTGCTACAATGTATCAACTTTGGGGACATTGTACTGAGTGAAATAAACCAGTCCCCAAAAGACCAATAGTGTAGGATTCCACTTATGTGACATAACTAACTCCAGTTTATAGAAACAGGGTAGGGAACACTCAGTTCAATAGAACTTGATCTCAAGGTTGGGAGTTTGAGCCCCACATGTGCCGTGGAGTCTACTTAAAATTAAAAAAGAGAGTGGTGGTTGCCAGGGGCTGGGAAGAGGGAGAGAGGGGAAGTTGCTGTTTCAGGGGTAGAGTTTCAGTTTTGCAAAATGAAAAAGTGCTAGAGATCTGTTGCATAACAATATAAATGTTAACACTGCTGAACTCAAAAACAAAACCAAAAAAAACACAAATCCGCCTGCCCTGGGGTTGAGCTGGTAAGACTTCCTCAGGGTGTGAGTGCTCCCACCAGGGCCCAGTGGCTTCCCTTCTCACCCCAGACACTCTCTCTGGTCTTCTGACAGGTACGCAGTGATCCGATTCCACCAGTACTTCAAGGTGAAGCCCCAGGTGTCAGCCTTGGAGATGCCAAAGTGACCAGCTTCCCTATCTCTCCCCTACCCGTGCCTGGCTGGACCTGTGCTCCAGGGTTCCCTTCTGCTCCGGGGTCCACACCCTCGGACGAGGTGGGAGAGGGGACAGGTGGGTGTCCAGGGAGACGGCTCCACCCCTGCTGCCAGCCCCCAGTGGATGCTGCCGGAGACCACATTCTTTTGTTTGGAGGGGCTGATAGGAACCAGCTCTAGGGGTCCCCTTCACCTTGCCAGACTTGGGGGGCAGTGGGCCAGGGGAGGATTGGGGAAGTGCCTGTAGTCAGCAGGGGCCTGGACCACACCGACCCCTGGGAAGCCCAGCATTCCCGGCCTCAGGCCATGCTGGAATCTGGGCTGCCTTAGATGTGTCTTTGACCTTCCTGGCTTAGGGGGAAGGGGAAGGTGGGAGGGCTCCTTTCTACCTCCAGTGCCCTGAGCCTCCAGCCCATCTCCCCCTGCCTGCCCCACGTGGGAGGTGCTGAACCCAAACCAGCATCATGCCAACTCTGACAGATGGATGTACATATCTTGGGGGGATGGTCTAGAACTGGGTTTGACGGCTCCCCCCAGAGCCGCCTCACCTGAGATCCTTCTCTTTCTCCAAGCCAGATCCAGTCAGCCCCTTCCCAAACCTCAGCCCTGGGACCTGTGCTCCCCCTCCCATGCCCTTTTTGCTCTGTTGTGTGTGTCCAGTCCCCCTGCCACCTGCCAGGAGGGAAGGCAAGGGAGCGGTGCCGTCCTGGGTCTCCCTGGCCCAGCTTTGCTTCATGCTGGGCCGGAGGGGGACGTAGCAAAGAGCGGGGTGGCCAACTGTGCCAGCAGCCTCCCCCCTTGTCCCCTCCCCTGCCCTCCAGGCCGGCAGTTCCAAGGATTTGTCTCTCTACCTTCTGTCCTAACACTGACCCAAGGTCTCCCCACTAGGACATTAGTGGGGGTTAAGAGGCAGGGGCCGGGGAACCTCCGGGGCTCGCCCCGGCACACGAGCCTGTGGCGGAGGGATCGTGAAGGTGCTGAGCTCCTGGCCCCGGCTTCTCAACGGCTGCCACCTCCTTTCAGCCCTCACGGCCTCCTGGCTCTGACCCAGAAAGTGACTCATTTGTAAATTATCATGGTTTTCTGCATTAAAAAAATGGCCATTTCTGGATCGCTCTGGTGTCTGAGTGCCTATGGCGAGAATGTGATGTAGGGGGTATGATTTAGTTCTCCTGCAGTGAGGGCGACGGGGGTTGCAACCCGCTTCCTCAGGGTCTTTCCCACCCTGGTCTCCATGCACCTGTTTCCCTGAGGCCTGGGCTCCTGGCTTGGGAGAGACCTGGGCAGGGATGGTAAGTTCCACTGCTTTTCTACCTTCGAGCATCTTGCTAGAAGAAGGTGACACCAGGAAAGGGAGCTAGGCTGTGGCTTCCAGGCAGGTGGTGAACCAGTGGGACCCTGGATCGGGGGCACTCTGGACCCCCTCCTGGGCTGGCGCTGGCTGTTGAGGGGGAAGGGGGTTGCTGCCCTGCCAGCTAGCCCACAACGGTGATTTCTGGGTCTGCCGTGTCACTTTCTCAGGAGGCCCGGGGGGCAGAAGAGCAGGTACTCAGAGGGGCGTGGGGCTGCCCCTCGGAGCAGCACCGGTTGCTACACATGTGCTGTTTCCACGGGCCCCCAGAAGGTACCCGGTGCCCTTAAGAGCGGTAGCAGCAGTGGCCGCCTGCCAGGTAGACTCTGGCTGTTTGGCTTTTGCCGAGAAAAGTACCAGCTGCCATGGCAACCGCTGGAGCTGAGCTGGCCCCAGCAGCTGGGGCCTTCAAGGTCATGGTGATCCTGTGTGGCCCGGCCCCCAGGCAGAGCAGTACCAAGCCCAGGAAGGGTCCTCCTGGAGGATGTGGCCTAGTCCCACCTGGGGCTGGGCTACCGTGGGGTCAGGCGCGTGCGGGGCCTTCTCGAGAACCGAATGGCAGTGCCCCTCCTCCTTGTTCCTCTCAGAGCCACCTCTGGAGCTGAGGGCAGAGATAACTACTGTGAAGGCAGCTTCGTTTCCAGCCTCCTGGGGCCTTGATGTCACCGCGTGGGAGACGGTGTTGCAGTGGTGAGCAGGAATGGCTGGAACAGGGGGCCCCCCCAGGTACCATCCTGTGCCCCTCCGGCCCCGGCCACCACCTGCACCAAAGGACTTAATCTGCAGGCACCATCTCACTGCCTTGGAGAAAACATCCTCATTCCTCCAGTTCTCCAAGGGAGTGGGCGGGGTGGGGAGGGGAGCTCAGGACACCCCTCCCCTCAAAGCCTGGAGTCCTGACTGCCACCCTAGCCCCCTGGTTCCACATGCCAGGCCACGGCAACTCCGGGGGCCCCCATTCCCTCAGACCTTCCTCAGGGTCTAGCAGGAGCTCGGACCCTCAGCCGTTGCAAGAGACGAAGGAGGGCAGACGAGGCTCAGGCCCCAGCCTTCCTGGCCTCACTGCCTACCTGACCCTATGGTGCCTCTCAAGGAGACAGGGCTCTGGGGCACCAACCAGGGGTCCTCGGGGAGGGCTCTGTCCATCCTAAGAGGATGTGGGGCACACGGTTCCAGCAGCTGCAAAGGAGGGCAGGATAAGGGGTCCTAGAGAGTGACAGTATTGGCCTCAGGCTCCCTTAAGGCCACAGAAGACTGGGGAATAGGGAAGCGCTGGGCTGGCACGGGCTGAGGGTGGGGCTGCCTGGGAGTGTCCTGACAGACTGCCCTGATTTGGTTAGGAACACAGTGTGGGAGGTGGTGTGGACTGGAGGGTGGGGGGGGACCAGGACAAGGGAAATTAAGATGAGCAATTCTCCCCGCTGACCACTGGAGGGCAGGCGCCACATCAGCCTTGTTCCTCTTCCCTAGGACCACCTGTGTCTTTCCTCGGGTGTGGTGGCCAGGAGAGGCGGCCCAAAGCTCTGGGAGGGTGGACTGGGAAAAACCCAGCAAGGCCAGTAGCCAGAACCCTCCCTAGATCAAAAGGCCAGGACCTAATTCCTTGGGGAGTCTTCACTCCCCAGTTAAAGGCCCTGGAATCAACCACACCCAACTTCTCTCACCACTTCCCTGGTTGTGAACACATAACCTCTCTTAATCCAACCCCAGTCTAACTCTTCCACTGGAAGCCCTTCGGCTTTGCTGCCCCCCTTCCGTCTTAACGGGATTAATTTGACTATAAGAGTTGGACTGTTTATCGAGCATTGTTAATATGCACTTTGAAAGCTGGTCATCAGCCCTTTTAGGTCCAATGGATACATTCTCTTAGATAGGTTTTGAATGACAACTTCAAACACGTAAGGTCACAGAGCCCCGAAGCACATCACTAGCGACCTTGCTGCATTACTCAGTGACCTGGGGGCCTTCTAACTGGGCTCGGGCACACAAGCCCTTTCCTGGGATGAGGGCTTGCAGCAGCTTTCAGGAGATTTTCAAAGGGCTCCTTCTCCAAAAGGGAATACAAATTATGGATAAAGCTTGACCTTGGTGTTTGCAGAGGAGGAGGATGAAGCCTAGAGGGCACACTTGACCCTCACCTTCAGCCAAGGCCATGTGACTACTTCTAGAGAGAACCCAAGTTTCCGGGACTCCCTCCACTGCTCTCACCACTGCCTTTTTAGGATCCAGGTGGGCAATTTGTGGGGAGGTCTGGCTTACCTCCTTGAGATGGGCAGTGGCTTCAGGGTGCAGGCTCTGGGGGTGGTGACAGTCTCTCCAGAGGCTTGGCCTGGCCTTCCCTGGCCTCAGGTTTCCTCCCAGGTCCCATGCCCGAAGATCCCCGGAGTTGCCACAAGGGGGCAGTGGTGGCTGGGCTGGCAGCACTTGTAGACATTCTGGACAGGGGCCAGCAGCCCTCCCCTCCCCCGCACAAGGGCCAGATTCTGAAATGGTCTGTGTTTATTATGCCAACAGAAAACAAAAATTCCCCAAGTGTAAACAGGAGAAATGTGCTGGTTAAGTTACTCATTATCTTATTATTAACAAAATAAAGCACTATCTATGTTTACAGTCATAAAAAAAAGAAACAGCCTGGAGAGAAGTTGGGCTTGAGGGAAGGGCGGGGGGGAGAGACAGGGAGAAGATGGGGGGCAGGCACAGAAGCCACATCTGCCCCTGTGGGGTTAGGGTTCCCTTCCCACCCTGATCCAAGGGCTGTTCTGGATCGTTGGAGTCAGGTGCCGGTGGGATGGGACTTTCATAGGGAAATAACCTGTCCAGTGGGAGCAGGAGCGGAGGTGAGTTCCCCAGTGTTAGTGTAGGGGGGAGGGGAGGGGAGGGGAGCAGGCTGGCAGAGAGGTGGTCTTACCCTCCCACTCCCTACTCACCAGCTGCCATGGGGGGAGCCCTGCTCCCCAGGAAGGAGGGAACACCATCAATCCTGTCCCCAACTCCTGGCCCTCAGGTTGGGACCAGGGACAGGGGCACCAAGACCGAGCCCCTTGGAGGCTGAACACATTCCCACGTTGCTCAGAGCTAAAAATGACTGTGGGAACCAACCGTAGGGCAGAGTCAGGGAGGGAATGAAGGGACAGGAAGGGGAGGTCAGGGCGGCTGGTGGGCCCAGGGGCCTGACAAACCCAGGCTGACCAGTGGTGTCAAAGGGGGCAGGGGCGGGGGCAGAGGCCAAGAAGGGACACAGAACAGCCCTGCAGAGAACACAAGGACACACAGAACCTGAGACACCCAGACTGACAAAGAGGTAGCAATTTGGGGACAATGAAGCACAGGAAGAGGCCCCCAGAGAAGCAAGAGGTGGCATCAAGAGACACACCCACAGGAACTCAGCAACAGTGCCTGACACACAGCAGGCACTCAATAAATACCTTGTGCAATGAACGAGCAGGTGGAAACACACACATGAGCATGTGCACACACACACAGCAGCCAGAGGCACAACGGGCTCAGCAGAAGATGAAGACAAGGGATAGCCAGACC
Organism: Hyaena hyaena; assembly: GCF_003009895.1. Lineage (NCBI taxonomy): Eukaryota > Metazoa > Chordata > Mammalia > Carnivora > Hyaenidae > Hyaena > Hyaena hyaena. Next base: position 3,910,554 of record NW_024080660.1, on the reverse strand, counting down.
TTTCTGCAGAGTACAAAGTGATCCTGTGATAGAGGAGTGATGATCTGGGGGGGGGGGGGGGGGGGGGGGGGGGGGGGGGGGGGGGGAGTTGGTTGGTCCTATAGGGGCTGGTCCAGCCAGGACAAGAATGAAAACAAAGCATGTGGTCCCAGGGGGACAGGTCTGGAGCTGCCAGGCCCCTGGGGTGAGTGGAGCTGCCAGGCCCCTGGGGTGAGTAGACCTGCAGGAAGGGTCATACAGTGTCCGCTGGCCACGAGCCCCAAGGGCCAAGGTGCACTCAGCACATCGCTGCTCTACAGGCCCCGCCCACCTCAGCCCACAGTGCATCAGGTGCGGCCCCAGGGGAGGTGATGGGGCATCTCCCCTCAGGAGGATATCTACAAGTGCACAGCTGTGCCCCTCTCCTGGGCAAGTCCAAGTACCAACGTAGTCCAGGCCGGCTGGCTGTGCCCATCGGCTTGGGGCCGGGCCCTCCCAGCTGGGATCAGTCCGTGAGCACCACCAGCTCCCCATCGCTCTTCTCCTCGCCCTCCGAGTCTTCGTCTTCGCTGTACCGGTACATCTCGCCATCAGCCACCGAATGCCTGTCTTCTGCAGCCTCGCCCTCCTCCCTGAGGCTGCAGGTGTTGACGATGACAGGCATGTTGGGGTCCAGGCTCCGGGGCACATAGTGCTCCACCAGGGGTTGAGCCAGGGGCACGCCTGCCACTCGAGGGTACAGGACCTCCGAGGAGCTCATCGGCAGCTGGCCAGCCTGGGGGCTGCAGGGCAGACAAGAGGCACACTTGCAGAGGGACCCCCACCTCACACCCCCAAATCCAGCTCCCCTCTGGTTCACTTCAAGGCGTGCCCTCCCCACCCCACGACCCTTTTGCCTTGAGACATGCACACTGCCACCTGGCTTGCTTGCTGCTGACAGCCAAATTCATGGTCCACTATAGCCCTGCTCACACATGCAGTCCGGAGCCCGGAGCATGTTCAACAGATATGCCCGGAGGCTCCTGTGTGAATCCAGTTTTTGGAAGTTCTCTATTTAGATGCCCCAGGGCGGGGTTTGAAAGAATCCATGCAGGAGCTTGCTTTTGTCAAGTTGGGAATCCGCTGTATAATAAGTACCTTCATTTTTAGCACCCTTGAATTTTTTTTTTTTTTATGGAGTTTGTGATTCATAGGCACACGTGGCCAGTCTCCCACAGTCAGGTACAATCCTATGCCCTGAGCCACCGGGCAACCCCTACGGCCATACACACGGGCCCAGGCAGACCCAGATCACGCCCACACACATCTAAGCTCCAAACCAACAGACAGCACCGGGGTCACACTCAAAGGCACGCACGCCACACACTCACGGCCACGCACAGGAGCGGCAGGTGCACAGGCACGTGGAGGGGGGAGAGGCTTGGCCTCCTACGGTGGGGCTACTCACGGGGTCACGTAGCTCTGGCGGGCGTCCTGGCGCCTGGTCCTCATCAGGGCTTTGTACTCGCCCACCCGCAGCCGCTTGCCCTCCACGATGCAGGTGCGCTTGGGCCGTGGCTTGTACTTGTAGTCCGGGTACTTTTCCAGGTGCTGCCGGCTCAGCCTTGCCTGCTCCTCGTAGTAGGGCTGCTTCTCCTGGTTGCTCATGGACTTCCAGCGAGAGCCTGGCCCGGCCCCCGGGGACAGGCAGTCAGTGCTCAGCTTGCTGACCACCCCCAAACCCCCTATACGTCCCTAAGAGTTTGGCCCCCAGCTGGATCAACAAGGTGATAGATGTGCAAGCACCTAGCGAGGACCCGGCCCCACATGGGTGCCCCTTGGATGTCAGTGGAGCAAATGCATGAATGAAGTTGGCATGTATGTGGGCATCCATTTATGGAGTAACCACATCCCAAACTACCCAGCCACTTCTGGCAGGCTCGGCCTGGCTCTGCCAGATTTGCAAAAAAACAAAAGAGCAGCCAACCCCAGGCCCCCTGCTGAGGACAAAATGCCCCATTTTCACAAGAGACAGAGGAGCCTCAGCCTTGAAAACAACTGCCACCTTCTAGCCCCGCCCCACCTGCCTTAGCTTCCAGTCAGGACACAGAATTTGTTTTTAAAAATCTTTCTACTAGGAGCACCTGGGTGGCTCAGTTGGTTAAGCGACCAACTTTGGCTTAGGTCATGATCTCATAGTATGTGGGTTCGAGCCCCACAACAAGCTCTCTGCCAACAGCTCTGAGTCTGGAGCCTGCTTCAAATCTGTGTCTCCCTCTCTCTCTCTGTCCTTCCCCCATGCACACACGCTCTCAAACATTTTTAGAGCATTGGGTATTATATGGAAACCAACTTAATAGACTATTAAAAAAGGAAAAAAAATTTTTTTAAATGAAAAAAAAGAAAACCCAAAAACAAAACAAAAAAAAACTTTGTACTAGTATCCCTGACTGGCTCAGACAGAACATTCAATTTTTTTTTTTTTCTTTTTATTTTTTTAGAGAATCCAACTCTTGATCTTGGAGTCCTGAGTTCAAACCCAGTGTTGGGTGTAGAGATCAAATAAATATTTTTTGTTTAAAAACAAAAAACCGCCACCACCTCTCTAGGGACAGCCCAAGAATGCCAATCTTTCCTTTTTCCTGCCACAGTTCCAAGGGTCTAGGCAAACAGAACAGGTTAGGGAGAGATCAGGGGCTAGAGAATGTATACACACATACCACACTCCTCAATTCTTGGGGTCTAGAAGAGCCCCAGAGTGGTAATAACACCCCAGGACCCACCAGACTCCTCGGAAGCTCAGCACAACCGGGACTGTCCCCCAGCAAGCGCCAAGTAAAGCCAGCTGGCTCCTGCCACCAGGTCTTGCTGGCATGGCCCCTGGAGCCCTGAGAGCCCATACCCACCGGCCCTTACCAAGGATCTTGCTGATGCTGGAGTTGTGCATGTCTGGGAAGGCTTGGAGGATCTTCCTTCGCTCATCTTTGGCCCACACCATGAAGGCATTCATAGGCCTCTTGATGTGGCTGCTGTTCCGGGACTCTGGAAAGTGGCGGGAGCCTGGGGGACAGCAGTGAAGTCAGCCAGGGAGGGCAGCCCCTCGGGGTAGGGCTGGCAGAGACCTCCATTATTTGGCCACTAGGGGGCGATGGGGAGGCTCCCACAGGAGCCAGGGACCCTGGAAGCAGGACCTCAGCAGGGGCCCAGCCAGTGACCCAGAGACTGACAAGAGCCAGACACAGGAGGGGACTTCAGACACAGGAGGGGACTTCAGACACAGGAGGGGACTTCAGACACAGGAGGGGACTTCAGACACAGGAGGGGACTTCAGACACAGGGTCTGGGAGAAAAGGCATCTGGGAGAAAAGGCATCGGGGAGGCACACAATCTGACCCACCCTGACCCCGTAGGAAGCAGAGGTGGGCCCTCCTGCCCCCCAGTCCCTCACCATCCATGTCACAGCCCAACATGGCTTCTTCCAGGGGGTGCACACAACTCTCCTCCAGCCGCTCCTTAGCCGGGGATGTGTCCAGGCTGATGAGGTCCTGGAGTTGACACACAAAATCTGTACATGAGCCCCTCTGCATCACCCCACACCCCTCCCTCCAGCAGACTCAGACCGAATCTTCCACCCCAGTCCCTCAGCTTCCCTGCATCCTGCCCCAGTGCAGGGGAGCCCTCATACCTTGCGGAAGGGGGTGTTGGGGGAGCCCTCTAAGGCCCCACTGTGGCCATGCAGCAGCTGTCGAGCATCCTGAATGGCTTTGGTGACCGCGTCCCCTTCACCAAGGAAGCCTATGGGAAAGGGGGGGAGGAGGAGAAATGGGGGGGGG